>NC_083718.1:35632466-36234337 GCF_028564815.1 Eubalaena glacialis
TAGGTTCTTTGACTATGTATGTGTGTATGTTTGTGTGCATTGAGGTGGGGGAACAAAGTTATTCAAAATGCTTTCTCTTACAAAGCTTACAATGTATGTCCTCAGAAATGTATACTCAACTAAGTCTAGGAGGTTGTTGCCAATAGGTACAGTGTAATAAAGCGGATGGTTAATTTGGTTTTAGAGGATGGGTGACTGGTAACACGGCCCTAGGAGGGCGTGAGCACACACAGATATACAAGAAGAAAACGAAGAGGGCCCGAGTAACAAACTTGGGAAAATAAACGCCCAAATACAGAGGGACTTTGGAGAGAGAACCGAGGAGGTTTCAGAAACCCGGAACCTCCAAAATTGCTCAAGAAAGGCTGCACCAGCCCTGCAGTCGGTCAGGCTGTGAGGAAGGCCTGAGAAATGGGGGAAAGACCTAAGCTTTAGGGACCCGAGACGCTCTAGCAGCAGGTGGCGGGAGGGAGGGGGTCCCGGCACAGAGGCCGCCACTCCTCGGCCCCTCCCCCGCCTGCCCTTTCCTGGTGAAAGGCCCGATTCTCCGCTACCTACCCGCGTAGCACCTCCACTCCGAAAACGCGTAGTGTCCCCCCTCCCCTCCCCCCGCCCCCGCCCCCGCCCCCGCCCCCGCCCCCGCCCCCGCCCTTTTTAACTCCTCTCTGCCAAACCTCGACATCAGGGAGGGCTTTGACTGGTCCGCTGTGCCCCATGGCCAGCCAATCAGCAGCTTGTTACCAAGGTGGGGGCTTCCCAGAGGGGGCGGAGGCTGCGGCACCACCCAGTTGCCAAACTAGGAAAACCAAGTAGCTAGCGCGTTTGGCCGCGTTTCAAGGTCCCAGCCAGCTTCTCCGTAGGGACTGAGGGACGTGGATGATTGGCCGGGGGCTCCTCCCTCTGCCCACATCCGGGAGGGAGGGAGCCAAACACCTGCCTGCCCTCACGCCCCCAGCCTCCCCACAGCACCACCCTTGCTGTGCACGTCTGAGTCCGGGCGGCCCGCGCGGGATCATCCTTGGCTGTCCCCGACCGAAAGCCGTCGCCGTTGCCCCCAAGGCGTGTTGAGGACGGGAGAACTGCCTCGCTGGAAGGTGCAGAAAACAAGCCCACCTCACACGTTTGAGGCCGACCAGACTGAGAAGTGAAGACAGGCTGAGATGCTGTATTGCACTGTGTGCCCCACAGTGAGCAAGTGACCAATTCATTCCACATGACCTTGTGGCCTGGGCGGGGCTACAGTGGGGAAAGCCCCAAGAAGCAGAAGAATCAAATCTCAAGTCCCCTAAGCCCTTTGAATTGGTCATCCCATCAGTAAAATAGGGCTAACAATAATGCCTAAACTGCCACAAAGCAAGGGTCTGGACCAGAGGGTTTCAGAGCCCCAGGTCCTGGAACTGTTTGCTCGCCCTGGTGAAGGTGGAAGAGGGATGCAGGTGGGAAAGGGGGGCTACCCGAACAGGACTACTATTTTTGGAACCGCAAAGACCACATTTCCAACCGTAGCTCATTACAAATGGGAGAAAGGATGGAGGCAAATCTACACCCTTACCAAATTCCCCTTTGGCCTTGTACCCAATTCCCAAATTCCCTGTTTCTCTCAGTTTCCATTGTGTAGCCTATATAAATGCCTCCTGATCTGGTAATGGTAATGATGATAATATTTAATAACATTTATTGTGTCCTTACAAAGAGCCAAACACTCTTCTAAGTGCTTCACCTATATTAATCCCCTCAAGAACACTGAGTGGGAGCAATTTTTTATCCTCATTTTAAAGATGAGAAAATTGAGGCATTGAACAATTAAATAACTTACCTGTGGTCGCAGAGCTAGTACATGGCAGAGCTGAATTCAAATTGAATCTGACTAGTATGTTTCTACCTAGGGACCTAGGGCCCCTGTGCTCTTGGGGGCACAGACTGCCTTTTGAAGCATCCTGTGCCCCCAAGAGCAGGACCTCCAATTATTTGCTTTCTCAGTATTTCCACAGACTCAGTGTATGGTCTCACCTTATAAAATGAAACTAGATAAAATGGTGAATTTTATGTTGCAGAAGTTTTACCACAAGTAAGAAAGAAAGAGAGAGAGAAAGAAAGAAAGAAAGAACAGGAAGGAAGGAAGAAAGAAGGAAAGAAAGAGGAAGGGAGGGAGGGAGAGAGAAAGAGAAAATCCTCCTATCCATCTGCCCAGTTCCGGTCACCATTGAACCAATCTGGAGCATCCCTAAGTGCCAGAAGAGAAGGGGTAATCCCCTAAACTTCACAGTTTTGTTGTGTGTTTCCAAAATGGTTCCCTCTTAGGGCAGATACGAATTTCGAAGTTGGGGAGTGGTGGGCTGGAGTACAGAAAGGAGAGGCTGAGAGCCTGCCCCCAGCTGGTGTAGGCAAAGACTATCCACAGGGCCTGCTTAGGTCTAGAGGGTAATCTCTGTTTCACTTCCCCTCCTCCATTCTCTTACTCCCTGAACCCTGACCTCTAGCTCAGTCCTCCCTACCTCCCCCACCCCCACCCTCACCCATCCTGCACCCAGTTTCCAGGTTCCCAGCAACTTGGGCACACCATCTGCATCTCCTCCCCCTTCCCCAGGGTCTTAGCTCCTTTTAGTGAGCCCTTTAAATAATTAAATGCCCCAAAGCCTCCCACACACTGATCCCAGCCCCTGGCCTGGGGTGTTATTCAAAGACCAGGAGCTGGGCTGGAGGGCTGCCAACCCCGTCGTCTCTATTCAGCTCCTTTTTTTTTTCCTGCTCAGCTGCTGGGTGGTTAATGGGCCTTTCCTCCTGCTTTGGCCCCTCTGCCTGCCAGCCTAGTACGCAGAAACCAAACAAAGAGAAAAGAGCTGTAAGGGACTGATGGGGGTGGGGAGGGAGGAAGACACCAGACCCACCTCCAACTGCGAAAGGGATGGGGACAGAGGGTGGACAGAGAGGGCCAGAGCAGCTTTTCCTGCTCCTCATCCCTGCAGAGGAGCTGAGGCTGCTCCCTCTAACCCTGGGGAGCTGTTTGGCCGAAGGGGGAGGGGGAGGGGGATGTGACCAGGGGAGAGGGCTGCAGGTTGTCAATCACTTGGGTGTTTTGGGGCTTAGGCAGCTTCCTCATGCAAATCACCCTAGTGAATCACTGAAAGTTTGGTCCAGGCACAAAGAAGCTGCTTCTCTCACCCACCACCTCTCTCCACTGCACTACAGCAACCCTACCCCTAGCCAACCAAACAAAAGGCCCGAGCCCAGCGTTGCGTGAAGGAGTGAATGGGCGAGACCATCCCTGGTGACGTCCCACCAGACAGATGGCAACAGTTGCCCCACACCAGTTTCAAGCCTCCTTTCATCCTTCTGCCAGTCATAAAGGAGAACAGCCTCCATCCCTCCAGAGTCCATCAGCTCCTCAGAGCCCGCCCAAAGACAGAATGGGGGTAGGGGGAGGCTGTCTGGGAGCTGGAGGTGAGAGGGGAATGACGTTGGACATTTGGCTGGAAAAGAAAAGGGTTGTTCAAAGTGCTGGCACTGGGGCCAGCTTGCCCATCTGTTCCCCTCTGGGGAGGCTCTGCCCCCACACTCCTCCTCGGCTTCTGTCCAGCTCTGTGCAGAGCCAGGACCCCTGGGAAGGGAGACCTCAATTTGGGGCAACAATGCTACACTGTGGTAGCTTGGGGCTTTATGCTTTGAAGGTTTTCATTCCGTAAAAATCCCTTGACTGGGCATTGTTTTGCCTCTCAAAAAATAGGGTTAAATAGAAAAATCCAAGACCTAACAGGCGGAGAACAGTGAGATCTGGCACTCTGCCATTAAATAATGAAGTTTGAGTTGTTCTAGAATAGGATTCTATCAAAATAACCCATGTGTGCTTTCAAACATTAAGAGGCTAGGTGGAAAGAAATGGACCAGGAATCAGGAGACCTGGCTTCCATGCTCAGCTTACATCTGCTTGCTGTATAATTCTGGGCAAGTCATCTAGCCTGTCTGAGCCTCAGTTTCTTCTTCATAAATGGTAAAATCACCCGCCACCTCTACCTCCCAGCATAGTGGAGAGTAAGCTGATGTGCAATCCAGTGCTCTATAAACAGGACAGGCTGTGCAAATAGGAGGTTTTCTCTTCTTTTCTTTTTTTTTTTTTGGTGGGATCTTAGTTCTCCAACCAGGGATCAAACACGTGCCCCCAGCAGTGGAAGCATGGAGTCTTAACCACTGGTCCCCCAGGGAAGTCCCCCATGGAGGCTTTACTTTCAGCTTCCCCACAGTCATAACTCCCAGGAGGTGGAGTGTTGAAACATTTTTCAAAGTGCTTCACATCTATTATTTCATGAGGCAATTGAGACCAGAAAGGTCTAGGGCAATGCAAAGATCTTTTTTAAAGAGTAGAGGTGAAGGCTCCCCTGGCCCCCTAATCTCCTGAATCTCCGATTTTTGTCTCCTTCTCCCTCCACCCTCCAACATCAGTCCAGTCTGTTTTGGGAGGATTAATGGGAACTCTAGGTTAAGGTGCTAAGAGATCTCGATAAATTCAGAATAAAAGGGAATCATTCCCTATGTCTTAAAACAGTAAAAAGGTATAGCATATGCAAAGTTATGATTCTGAGGCCACAGGTCTGCATTCTTCTGGGCTGAATGCCCCCAGTTGCTCTTTCTGCAGAAGAACTGAGCTGTGGTGCTGGGGGTGAGGGGTGGGAGTGGGCAGAGTCGCTCAGAGCTTAGGGAACAGAGCTCACCACTCTCCTCCTACCTGGCTCCATGCCCTGCTCCTCCACCCACCCACCAGACCTCCTGTTGTTTGAGTTGGCCAAGGTGCCTGTGCTCAGAGCTGTTTGGGCACAAGATAATAAAGGCATTTCTCAAAACATCTCTCTTTTCCTATCCTTGCTTGAGCCAACCTCACCCATCTCTAATCATTTCCATTTGTCTAGCAACTGTCTAAGCACTTATTTATGTAGAATGTATCATTCTATGTAGTTCCATTAATTTGTATTTAATCACATATCAGTGTTTTATGTACTGGCATTTATGATTATCCCATCAACATCTTTGGACTGAAAACACACTGAGGACAAAAACTCTCGCCTCTGCCCACCCCCGAACACTGTGCTTCTCACAAGGACCCATCTCTGGACATAAGAGAGCCCTTACTCCAGGACACATTGCCTGCCTGCCAAACTGTAAACTCAAAACCATAAAAATGTCCTTCAAGCTGCACGTGCAGCTGGATCTGTGCTAGAGCCCAGATATAGACCCTGGACTCCAAGACCTGCATTGACCCATTTCAATCCCTCATATTCAAATAACACTATAATCTTAACAAGTGGTTTTACATCGTGTTCTGCCCTCCTGGGTATCTTCGAAGCTCATCTCAGGACACAGTCAGTGTTCCTTTCTTTTCTCTCCCACCTGGGAGGTGCCATGGGAAAAGTCATGGGAAAAGCCTATTGGCGACTGTGACCGGGAGATTATTTTCCTTTTGCAAAAACAAGAGAAGCCACTGAGACCTAAGCCTCCACCCTGAGCAGGTCCCAGTAAGAAAGGAAGTGGGTCACAATGAGCACAAGGAGTTCCTATGTTTTGCACAAGAGCTGGGAAGTCAGCAGCTGAGGATGAAGCAATCCATCTGGCTGGTTGGTCTCTATTGGATCAGGATTTCTCCATCCGGAAAGAGGCAAAGGGCAAAGGAGAGATAGAGAGAGAGAGAGAGCCCTATGGGGTTGGGGGGAGTCCACTGAAATGTATAGACTAGACTACTTGGTTCCCCAGCCCTTCTTGCTCTCAGTTTCATACCCAGGTACTGCATTAAACCCAGAAGCTACAGTGGGTATTGAGAAATACCAGAGGTGATCTCTAGAACCTTCAAATTGAAATATGACACATAAACAAAAAAGAAATTCAAGGAAGACATACACAAATAAAAGATCATATACATGAATAAGCGAGGGAACAGCAACTTCTTCCTATAAAAGTTTAGAGGGCTGTTATAAAATCAATCAAGGCTAGGATAAGTGGCAGGATTTCAGAGGACAGGCAATCTGAGTTTGGACATCAAATATACATAAGATTGAGGTTCCAGACTTCTTACCTTTTTTTGACTATCTGCAATGTGAACTGTGGCTTGGTGTAAAAGTTCCTGGAATCCAGACCAGAGGGCTAAGGGTGGCAGGGGGAATTAGAAGAAACCCTGGATCCAGTTTTGCCTTAGTTTTTATTTCTTTTTTTCCCCCTCTGTTTATTCAGCCAGTCCTGGATTTGACCCGACCCTGTCACTTACTAGCAGTACACCTGTAGGTAATTTGCTTCACCTTCCCTGAGTCTTAGTCTCTTCATCTATAGTCTAAGGGTAATAATATCAACCCATGGAGTTATTCTGAGAATTTAATGATATTATACACATGGTGAATGCTCACTAGTGCCATTTATTATTGTGTTATTCTGTTAGCCCATTGCAAACACAAAGACAGAAAAGGATTAAGGAGGTAACATTCCCATTCATTCATTTACAATATTGTTGAGAACCTACTGTATGCCAGGCCCTATGCAAGCACTGGAGATACAATGTAGCATCAAGATATGCAGCCCAGCTCCCAGAGCCAACAGCCTCCCAGGGAGACATAAATAAAATAATCATCCAGATGAGTGGATCACTTCAACTAAAATGGAGAAACTTGAACCGCAAATACTACCCTACCTTCCTGGGAAGAGTGGCCAGGGAGAAACCCAAGACAGCGTTTGTCTTTGCACCAACTGTCTGGGGTTGGGTAGGTTTGGTGAAGATGGGGTGTACAGTCGCTTCAGCTCTGAGGTAAGAAAACAGAGGCTTTGTCAAGATGGCCCCTTCCACTCTCAATCTTTGCCTTGAGAAGCAATGCACTCCACTTTATGGCAGGTGAATGGTGGAGGGTGACCCAGCACCACCAGCCCTTGTCATGTCGGCGTTAGAGTCCAGGGCAACCAGGCCTTTGTCCTGAGGTCCCTGTGGTGACTCACACTTTAGACCTTGACCCTCTCCCCTGGGGAAAGGGGAATTAAGGTAGGAAGCTTCTAGACATTTCACTTGTGAAATGACCCTCTGTTCTGACCCAACTGAAGCCCCTGCCCTGCTCTGCTGAGAAAGCCTTCTTCCTCTTTGGGCCCAGTACTGTTTATACACTCTCAGAAAGGCAGGTATCAGGAGGCAGCTGCTGTTTGTGGTCAGTTCCCCCCAGATACAGGAGCTCCAGACCTACCCCCACACTGGCTGCCATTGGTTAACAGGAAGCCAAAACAGACTCCCTCTCGCTGCCCTCAGCCACCCAGCCGGCAAACAAAGAGCTACAGGAAACACCTGGAGGAATGAGCAGCTGGCAAGGGGATGCTCTGCCCAGGAGAAGAAAGGGCTTTCAGGATTAGTTAGGCCAGTGAGGAGCTGGGGGAGGGGCTCGACTGCTTAATTGCACGTCTCTGGTACCCACCAGCGGCCGACTAACAGCTGAGTTGCTCCAATGCACTGTCACTCCCCCACCACCCAACCGCACACACACAGAGGAAAGGGATCATCCCCCTCCAGCACCAGCTTTCCTAGAGCCAGGACAAGAATACTCATAAAGGAAAGACTCCTGAGAGGGCTTGTGCCTCTGCTCCTCTCCTTCCTTCCGTGGCCTCCTCACTCTCAGCCAGAAAGTTTAATCCTCTTCAGACCATGTAAATTTAAACCCATGGTATAAGCGTGAAGACAGAATCCTTAAATGATGCATCAGTCTATGTTATGTGAAAGCATTTTTCCAACAATAAGTCTCCATTTATTTCCAAACTTATTTATCTAGATCTGCATCCATATCTGCCTACTCATTGCTTATTATTTCAAGTTGTTGTGGTTCCAGTTGTGTGGAACAGATTTAACTGAAAAGATCAAATGAAATCCTACCATCAGCATCCACCTAAGAACAAATTTGCTGGTGTGTAGACCATGTGCTGGGAACTGTGATATCTGCAGGGGAACTCAGCTCACAGGGCTCCCTCACCCCCTCTTAGGAAACTCCCAAAGTGGGCAATTTCCTTTCTAGGTCCTGAATGGGAAGGAGGATTAGAAGAGGGCAGTGAGGAGAGGGCACTTACCCCACAGTCACCTGTGGGCACATCCTTTCATTCAACTGCCAGTGTACTCAGTGTACTAAGACTGTCTCATGCCAAGTTGTGGATGGCACATGGGAGTATAAAAAGAAATAGAACACAATGGTTCCTCCTATGGAGGTGTATACGGTAACAGTTGGAGAGGGGGTGCAAGCTTGCAAAGCCACCAGACCTCAACCAAAAACAAAACATGAAGATGTGCTGACTCTTTGTTATGAAAGTGTAAACAGTAATAAATGACATGTATATATATCATTAAGAGGCTCTGGAGTAAGAAATGTGTTATAAAAGTGCAAGCAGTTTTAAACCATATGTACAAATATTGAAAAGCCCTGAGGTAAGAATGTTTTTAAAGAGGACTAGCAGGATTATTCAGGAAAAGTATCCTGAAGAGGCAACAGGTGAAGGAAAAAACTCTAGAGAGTCACATAGGTTTTTTTGTTTTTTTTCTTTTAAAGCTTTATTTATTTATTTATTGGCTGCGTCAGGTCTTAGTTGCAGCACAAGGGATCTTTCGTTGTAGCGCGTGGGTTCTTCATTGTGGCACACGGGCTTCTCTCTAGCTGTGGCATGCAGACTCCAGAGCGCAGTAGTTGCAGCGCATGGGCTTAGTTGCCCCGCAGCACATGGGATCTTAGTTCCCTGACCAGGGATCGAACCAGTGTCCCCTGCATTGCAAGATGGATTCTCAACCACTGGACCACCAGGGAAGTCCCAAGAGTCACATAGATTTTAGACTTGTTTCCACTACCTCCCCCTCTAGTTACTGGTGCTTTGCTTTCTTCATCTGTGAACTTGAGGTAACAATATTTCACAGTGTGCTGCGGACATTACAAGAAACATTCTGTGTGTAAGGCACCAGGCAGAGTATCTGGCAATTGTGGGTGCTCAGCACAAGGTAAGTGCTCATATCCTAGAAGAAAATGTGTCAAAGTCTTTTACAAGCAGTTTTGGGCCGTGATAATTGTCAGAGTAGAGAAACTTGCAAATGTGGACATGGCTGCAAGGAAAGGTGAGCAGGTAAGAATTGACAAGGTGAGGGGTCCTGGTGCAGATAGGCCATTGCACAGAGTATTTGAGGTTGGAAAGACTGGGAGAGCCTTATATTCACATCTTAGGGATTCAGAATGACAAAGAAAGGCAGCAGGAAGGGAATGGCACGACGAAAATAGTTTGCACTTGCCCCCGGCTGCTGGCCAGGCCAGGTAGTAGAGCAGGTAGAAGGCTGTTGTTTTATTTCAAGTGTGACAGGAGCCCGACTAGGACTCTGTGCTGGCCTAAATGGGACAGAAGAATCAGAGATTTTCCTGTTCCATCTGGAAATGGAAATGGAATGGTGAGAGGTGATTTAGCATAAGTGACTCATTTTACGGATGAGAAAACCAAGACTCAGAAGGCGAAAGTGACCAGTCTAAATTGTCAAAGACATCTATTACTAGTTATTTTCAGACCTGAAGCTAGGGCCCCTATTTCCCAACTCCTAAACCTAGAGTTATTTCCACCACCCCACAGCTGGCTTCACAAGCAGACATAGGGAAGAGAATTTCTGTAGGCAGCATCAGTGTTCAGGAGCTGTGGAGTCTATTCTCTCTCCTGCCACCTTGGAATTCCTTCCTGATGGCAGCCCAGGCTTTTCTTCTCCAGGTGATTACCTTCTAGGTAAACCCATTTAGGGAGTTAATTGTTAACTAAGGCTCTCCCATATTATGACTTAAAGTGTGTGCACCCCTCTTTAAGTGACATTTACATTTCAATGGCAGGTGCTTAAAGACCTAAGAGCCTGCTAGAGTCAAAGGATTGTTTTTTTTTTAAGAAGGTGCAATCACAGGTTGGTATTTTGAGCTGGGACCCCTCACGGCCGACCCTGAATGGACTTGAGTTTTTCCTCCCATCTCTGATCTAAATCTCTTTCATCCACTAGCCTCTACTCTTGGCCACTTTGACATTCATTCATTCAACCAATATTCACTAACACCCACTAAGCACCAAACACTACTCAGATAAGGTCCCTGGCCTACATTCTAGCTGTAATCTCAGGGTTATAAGGACTAGGGCAGAGGAAAGAACTGAGTAACATGGGAACACATGTCCCAGACTGGGAAGGGGAAATGTCACAGAAAAGTTGCCTGGAAGAGATGGTCTAAGTCTTGAGAGGCAAGAGTTAACCAGATCAAGTGGGTGAGTAGGAGAGGGGCAGAGCATCCCTGAGTAAAGGTCCAGAGGCCACAGTCCCAGGCACAGGTTAATGGACACCAGTTGAGGGAAGGGAGAGCTGCTTCTAGTCCAGTCCTTGGAGGGGGAAGAGGCCCCAGGTGTGCCCTTGGTTCTATTAGGGATGTTCCTTCTTAAAGATCAGGGCCATGGTGACAGCCAGCCACTGATGTCCTCAATGCAGAGCCTCACTGTTAGTATGGGGGATGGGGTCAGAAACTTCTACATCCCCACTCCTAGGGGCATCATAGGTCACAAACTGGCAGCCTAGGCTGATACGCACTTAAAAAAAATAGCTTAACACTTTAAACAAATTAGTTGCCATCATTAGAATTTAGGGAGATGTCAAATAGAAGTCTACATTTCAGGTTTCTCTTGAAAAATTACAATATCTGGCATAGAGCTAACGAGTGGGGTCCTTTTCTGACAAGGCTTGAGCTGGCTCTCCAAGTTCACTGTAGCCTCTGTCCAGCTATCCTCATTCATTGACTGTCTGGCCTTACCCTCACCCCTGCTACCCACCAAATTTTAAAGGGGCCCTCCCTGCTGGTATATAAAGTAGCCCTTGGTCCAACCTGCCCAGCTATAACCTCCTCTTATCTGATGTGCTCTGGGCAGCCTGTCAGGTTTACTGAACCAGGGTTGAATTAAGGCCACCCTTGTTTATGTCAATGAGGGTGGGGAGTGGAAGAGCCAGGCTTCAGCTGGGAACAAAATGTCTTGGAGCTGGTGGGAGCTCACAGAACTAGGCTTCTCTCAATCCAAGGGAAAGGACTGGCTGCACATCTGGGGTACACTTGTTTGTATAAGATCATTGTTATCCAGGGCCCTGGTAGCCTTTTAGACTAAGCTCAAATGGTTTTTTTTTTTTTTTTTTTTTGCCAGCTCTGCAAAGAAATGGTGCAGAGAGAAGGCCAGAACTCTCCAGAACTCATCACCCTTCCCCTTCTCAACCTCCCCATTTCTCTCTCTTCTGGGAAGGGAGAGCAGATGGGTGTGATTCCACAGATGGGCAGGGTGGAGGTAAGCAAAGTTGTTACTGGAAAATCCCTTTCCCCACCCACTTGGTGTGTGAATGAGCACGTAGCCGGTTTGGTTAATCTCCACAAGCAGAACATGAAGCTAACAGGTCAAAACTGCTCAGTGGTCAATGAAATCAGATGTCTGGAAAGGACACTGTCCATTTCAGCAAGAATGACAAAGGTCAGACATCAGTTCATTCATTCATTTATCAGGTACTTATAGAGGCTTCTTCGTGTTAACTGTAGCTGCTCTTGGAGGCCCTAGTAGGAACTTTAATTTAATAATGGTTTCCTTCCAGTTATCAGAATGTCAGAGTGTCCTTATCCGTCTCAGGACCAGTTCAGAGTCCATGAAGAGATGAGGTTAATTTCTACTTAAAACTACAATTCTCATTTATTTAGTACTTAAATGTGCAAAGCACTATTCTAAGTAGAATATGGATCTCATTTAATCCTCATACCATTTTGAGATAGGTTCTATTCTTAATCCCATTTTACAAATGGGGAAATGGAGGCCTGGTGAAGTAATCTGCCCCAGGTTTCACAGCCAGTAGGTAGGTGGTAGAGCTGAGATTAGACCTCCAGGCAGCCTGACACCAGGGCCTGAGCTCCTGACCTCTTTGCAGCACTGTCTCACTAGACCTGGAAATTGAAACCTTATCAGGCAGGAGTCTGATCCAAACAAGGGAAGATTATTACTGACTTCACTTCCCAGCCCAAATGAACTTTTAGTTCAACTAATTGAAAATATGATAATAATTGTGCTAATTTGCCCTCCAGTAACTGCTAGGATAATGGAGATGATTTAGAACCACAAGCTGAAGAAAGGAACAGAGTTCATCTAATCCACCCCCTAATTTCTGAGACAGGAAACTTTAGGGGTTTATACGAACTCACATAGCTAGTTAGGAAGAAGAACCTGGACCACAGCCCATAGATTCTACCCCCCGCCCCCACCCAGCCCAGAACTCTTTCTATTGCACCTCTCTTTGTTGGGCCGGGTGCCAGCACTGGCCCGGAAGCCAGGAGTCCTCACTATCTTTCCGGACCACAGGCTACTCGAGGAGCAGATGTCAGCCTCACAGAAGTGGGTTTCTTCCCCCTGGGGCTCATTTGTTGCAGCATCAAGGACTTCCCCACCCAAACCTCCTTATCAGGAGCCAGGATGGGCTCTTGATCTGCAGCTCCCAGGGCCTTGTCTACACTCTTTGGGGTGGTGCTTATCATCCAGAAACAGCTGACCAAGCACAGGTCTCCCAGGCTGGCACTGTTTACCAAGTGGGGAAGCTGGGAGCAGAATGGACCAACCAACGCCCGGTCCCTGAACACATAAAAGCCACCAACTGCAATTCCTCAAGCAATTCCCGTCTACAGCCCCTGTTCCCTCACCTGGCTAAGGGGTACTCTCCACTCCTATTGACATTGGTCAGATCTAAAGTAAATAACAAACTGCTTGATCACAGAACCCTCTTATTTAAATTGAGGGACTATTAGTTCTACCTAGAGCCATGAGCAACCTCAAGATCAATCTGCCATTCTCTGGTTTACCTGGCTTGGAAACAGAGGTGGGTGATGGTGTCCCCTTAGCCTCCAGACAACCCTCCCTGAATTTCAGGCCTTCGACTAAACAATAAAATATCCTTCATGAGAGAAGCCTGTTAGGAAACAAGAAGATAGATGCTGATTTTGTACTGAATAAGAGAAGAGTACACCAGGATGGGCAAAAATTCGACCCTAACCTCATTTGTTAAGGACCTAGGTAGGTCCTTAACAAATGAGTACCTAGGACATTTGTGTTAGAAGCTAGACATGAAATTGGGACCATTCTTTTAAACAACTCCTTGACACAAGTGGGTCCCTAACCAATTCTATTTGTGATACAGATAAGCTAGCTTCCCTGACCCCCATCTCCTGGCTCACCTACCCTCCCAGTATATCACACACAGCCTCCCAGGCCTACCTCCCACCTAGGACACCTAGGTCAAACTGCATGTTTGTTGATGAGGGTCATGGAGGTATGAAATGAAGTGTGTGTGTGTGGGGTGGTGCCACTGCTCATGAGACAACATGTTTAAAATTTAGTTTAAGTATAGCCCACTTACAGCCAAGAAAAAAGATAGCCCAGGTCAAAAATGTACTTGTGACCTCAGTGCAAACTGTGGGGCTAGCAAGTGAAGTGGGGGTGGGGAAGCCTGTTTCAAAACCTCATGGGTAGAACCCAAGAGTCAGGGATGAGAAAGGCTGTTTCCATGTCCTTGCATAGATCCTATCTACATAGCCAGAGTTATAAATGGGTAACAAACCTATGCTCTTGGTGTTTGCTGCCAGAAGTAGCTCCTTTTTAGCTAACTGGTAACATTGGCCTTCTGTCACATGTTCAGTTCCAGTGCCTGTATCCTGAGGCCCAATTGCTCTTGTATAATAAGAATGGTGGTTGCCAAGTGGGAGCCCCAAAGATGACAAGAGAGCTTGACCAGGAATTTCAAAAAGTTCTGCCCCAACCTGGAAAGGGGTTCAGTGTCCTCTGTTTACCATCCCAGTCTGTGAGCAGGCTGTGAGTCTTAATCGTTTTTAATAATTTTAGTACCTAGCACATACAATAAATGCTTGCAGAATGAACTAATGAGTAAGGCAGAGCAAGAACAGGATGCATAAGATGAGCCCTGGCTAGACTGAGGAATGCTCAGACTAGAACACTAGCCCATCTAGCATTTTCACGGGGAAGTTAGAATATGCATTAAAGAAAGGAAGTAAGGAGCTATCTCCCAAGAAAGAGGGGGTGCTTGGAAATGTCCCTACCACCTATGCGATAGGTCTTCTGAATCCAACTGAAGAGAAATACTATGAGACACAAAGGATTTGCTTGAGGGAAATGCAAATTAGTGATGTGGGAATTTTATCTTCTCTATACCACAGGACTTCATCTGCTACATTTTTATTAAAGAAACCCAAAAAAAGTGTCCATTTGTCCATAAAGCTGTACATTCTTCCATATAAAAACACTATTATACAATTAGTAACCTTTGTCTTTTCTGTCAGAATAGCTTACAAACGTACTATTTATTTTTACTTAACGGGAGAGACAGGCCTGCTCAACAGTCCAGCTCTGTGTGTTTTGTTGTTTTTAAAGTGAATGTGATAAAGAAGAGAGAAAAGATTAAGAATGAGACCATGAGGCTGCTTATAAAAAGGCAGGGACCTGTTTGCAGACAAGATGCAACAACAATCTGCAGTGATTCACAGCTTTGTTTCAACCCACAGACCAGAAAATGAGCTCTTGGGTCTACTGGCCTGAAGTTAACTTTAAAGCAATAAGGACTGGAAAAAGGATCTGGGAAGGTAGCTCGGGATCTGGAAAGTTGAAGAGGCAGTACTGGCAGGAATGGGTAGGGGAGTGTTTGGTAACTAGCACCCTTGAGTCAGAATTGAGTATTTAAGAAATCCAGGAAAGGGGACTGGCAGTGGGGAGAGAGTTTCCTCACTAAAGGCAACAGCAGGAGGGTAGCCAGGTTGACCAGATGTTCTAGCTACATCCTTCTTAAGGTGATTCGGGTTTGGGAAACTCAAGGCCTTCTGAGGATCCCTCACTAATGTCACTGAGAAACTGAAGGAAGGCTATTTCTTCCCTGTGTAATTTTCCATTTTTCTCCAACAGTAACAGTAAATATTGCACAAGTCTATAGACAAATTTGGATTGTACTGAGAGAGACAGTAGCCTCTCCCACAGGTGCTCTGAGCACCAGGGAGAAAAAACAATGCCCAAGGTTTGGCTTTTAGTGTCAGCCCTACAAGAATACCAAGTAGTCCTGCAGAACTTGGGGCATTCTCCCATTCAGCCAAGGAATATCTACAAGGCTAAGCATCCAGCCATAGTCCTGAGGACAGAGGGAGAAATGGTTCCTTAAGCCCACCAGGGCACCAGGAGGTTGTGAGAGCCAGATCCTCCTCCAGATCCTCCTGGGACCCAGGAGGCCATATTGCACAGTGACTGAGAACTCTTGTCCTAGAAAATAGGGAGCTCCATGACCCAACCAGAAGGGGAGAGGAGCGGCGGGGAGGTCCAGGGGGGGCAGTTAGAGAGAAGTGTTGTGCTTTTAAAAAGAAGGCAGTATTCAAGGACCTGAAGTTCCCTGTAGCTTTTGAGCCACCTCTCAAAGGGATAATGGCAGCATCATGAGGACTTCCGTCTGGTTACAAAAAGAAGGGTTTTGGCCAAAAAACATCCCAGTGGATACTCTTTGGGTCCCAAAATTCCATTGCAAATCAACCCCAAGGTATTTGCCACACATACTCACACACAGAGCAGCTCATAGCAAGGCAAAGGTTTTGTGCAGAGTGCCTTCTGTCCCAACTCCAATAACCCTCAACCCCTGCCTCACTCCCCTGACTCCCAAAACAAAAAGCTTTATATTCTTGGTGGGAAGCAACATCTACAGCCCCCTGAGAATAGAATTAGAAACAAGTCGTGATTTCAAGAAAAGCTGCTCAGGACAGAAGGAATCAGGAGAGGTCTTTTCACTCTCTGCCTAGGATCTCATCAAAAATTGAAAGAGAAGATTAGGCAATATAGTATGATTTAAGTCCAGGCTTGAATGCCCCTGAGTAAGAGTAAGAGAGGGGCCAGGGATGCAGGTGTCCTGGGTGAGAGGTTTGAACTCAGCCTCTCTTCTCTCCCCAGGGCAGAGCCTGACCTCTCTCATTCACAGTTACTAACCTTGCTTGCTCCCTCTCACATCTTCCTGGGTTGCTAGCCAAGCTTCTCCCACCTCACCTTGGCCAGATCCATGCCCTCCCTGACCATTCCCCTCTCCCATTCCAGACACTGGCTCCCAGACTCAAGCACACAACAATTCTCTCCAAAGGCACCTGGGGAAGCTACTTCCAAGCAGCTCCCTTTAAGGATTTTTTTCTTAAAAAAATCTTTTGGTGTTTTTCCCCCTTTTCTTAAAAAAAATAATATATATATATATAAATAGCTCTTCACTTAAAATACAATTCCCCAGGTAGAGGTATGCAGTGGCCTGTTGTCACAGCAGAATGAGTACAGCAGAGTGCCAGGTGGGGCGGCGGGGGATCTAACTGGAGACTGCCATGACGTAGTTCTTTGAGGGGCTGCTCCTGCCCAGCATCATTTGGTTCTTGCAGGTGAGGAGCCCATAGGAAGTGGCCACCGGGGCCTCCTCGTACAGGACGCAGATGGAGCCATCCTCCCCAATGCGGTAGGACACCTCGTAGGGGTCCACCCACAGGGTCAGCTCACTGGGCAGCAGCCGGTGCAGCTGAGGCTGGCTGAGTCCGATCTGGCTAGCCACTTTACTGATGATGGGGTCCATTTTGTGGTTGATTCGGATGCAGCGGTAGCCGGAGCCCTTGGATGGTTTTTCAGGAAACCAGTGGTGTTTGTAGTGCTCTGTGGAGACAGGACAAGGGGGATATGCACTGGTTAGAGCAGCTGGGCCATGGATGCTACCACAAGGGGAGTAGGGGTGATGGGATAGGAGAGGAAGGGACCTAGTGATTTTACGTAAGCAACATGGTTTCTCATGAGTTTCAAGACCCTCCTGAAACCCTCCTGACACTGTAGCAGAAAAAAAATTATGGGATCTGGAAAAACCCCTCCTTCCAGGACAAGGGTTTATGTGTATCGGGAGGGCGTCCCAGAGCTCTGGGTCAATCCTTTGTAGCCAGCATATTGCCTTTGGCACATCCCCAGTTTAAGGAGGAGGGGTGTGACTGGGGCTGGCATGTCCAGGCAGGGCCTCTGGGGACCTATGAGCTGAAGTTTCAAGACCAAGAAGGCTGCCATCATTGTCGGACCCACAGCAAGTCATCATGTCTCCCACCCTGTGCCTCAGTGGTTCCCTCTGCCTTGAAAAGTCAGAGGCTTGTCTCAGCGGGTAAGGGAGGCAAAACCGGGATGTTTGGATGAAACATACGTTGTTCCTCAGAAGGCAGGATCTGTGTGGGCACGTTCAGAGATGGCTATTGCTGCCCAAGACCGCCGGCCAACCCGCTAGAAACAGCTGGGAGATGGGTCTCTCCCCAGCCAGCGGCTGCTTGTATCTTGTCAACCTCCTCCGTCTCACGTCGCACCGCCCCCAACCCCGACACACGCCCGCAGAGCGCAGTTACTATGTACAAGGCTCTCTCTGTACCATAATAGGTGGCAGATGGCTAAGGGGGGAGAGGGGGAGAAAATACAAAGGGGGCCCGGATTCCAACTTCGACTGAGTCAACAGCAGACGCAGGCTCAGCGCAGCCCCGCGCGGCCGGAAGAACCACGGCTGGGACTCCCAAGTTGCTGAGAAGGTTCAATTGCGCCTGCTTGTTCCATAAGGACCCCCCGGCCGGTCGGGCTTTGTCGCCTGCAGGGTCTCAGGGTCCAGTGAGGGAGATGAGCTCGCACTCAGACCCGCAGGTACCCCCCTTCCGGGGCATAAGCCGGGGACTCGGGATCGCACTCAGGACTAGTGTTTGCGCCCGCGACAGCTTGGAGGGGAGCGCCCAACCAGAACAACCGCGGACCGAGACCCAAGAGAAGGGCCGAGGAGGAGAGACAGGACCCAGAGGAATGGGCGGAAGGTGGGGATGTGGGGGTGGGGGGAGGAGACTGCAGGCCGCCCCGGGAGCTGGAAGGAAACCGAGTCCCGGAGCTGCTCGAGTGGGGAGCCCTGCCCTAAGTGGAGAGGAAAGACGCTTCAGGCAGGGTGGGGGGCCGAGCCCCGGTGGCAGGGTTTGACGGGCGCCAGGACCCTCCGCAATTTGCTCACCCGTCAGGGCTTCCTGGAGAGCCCCGCTGAAAACCTGAAGTCGCTGTTCGTTCACGCAGCCCCGGGTCCTCAGAAGGCTGGAGAGGAAACCCACAGCGGCGGCGATCTCCGGGAGCATGTCTGTTCTCTTCCCGGTCCAGCTGGCCTGGCTCATGTCGTGTGCAACTCGGGGAGCGGTGGCGGAGGCGGGGGGGGGCGGTCAGTGAGAGTTCTCTGATGGGACGTGCCGAACCGTAAGCCTCTGCTCGCTCGCCAGTCGCGAGGGCTTTGCCCGGACTTTACCTGCTACGCGCCTTTCATACTGTTGCGAGAGCCGGAGGAGCCGGCGGCGGAGTCCATTGGCCGCAGCCAGCGGATAGGGGCGGAGCCTGGCGTCCGCCCCGCCCCGCGCGCCATAGGTCTCAGTCCCGCCCCCACCCTCCGCTGCCTCCTCTGCGCTGAGGTCATCGCCCGCTGACGTCAGTGCTGGGAACCGTAGCTGGGCTTGCAGGCTGAGGGAGGCGGGAGGAGAAAGGGGTGGGGGGCGCGAAGGCTCTCTGGAAAGGAGAGCGGCGCTTCAAGCTGGGGATTCTCTGACCTCTCCTATTCTCCCATTCTTCCAGACAGTTTAAAGAACACCTCCAACAAGAAGCCTTCGTTGACACCACCTCTCCCAGGAGGTCGCCTTTTCTGACTCCCCCACTTTCAACCACACCCTGTCAGAACTCACCCATTTTACCGCTTTGACGCGTCTCCTAACTAGTCGGAATGGGTTCCTCTTGGCTCTCCGGAAATGGAGACTAAGTATTCTATTTACTTCCACAATAATACCAACTTCCCCAACAAGTTATGCTCTTCTACAGCAATGCTTTTTCTCTTGCCTAGAACCATCCGAGTCTTACCTACTGCTGGGTGGGTAGGGGTGGAGGGAGTGTTGCAAAACTTTTCAGTTTTCCTCTTCCACACGGGGAACCAGGCTCAGAACCTGGCAGCATCACAGGCACTCCTAGAGGTCTGTTGAATGGGGATAACTCCTAATCAATATCCCAGGGTCCAGCATACATAGGTGCCTCATACATATATGTTAAATGAATCAAACCCAGTGGCCTCTGTAAATTCTTATTTTCCTTGACCACCTTTTCCTGGAGGCAGTCTCCCCTCTTTTTCCTTGACCCCAGGTTTCTCTGCCTCCTTCCCCGGCTGTGTCTCCCCTGGATCTCTTCCTGTCCCCGTTCCCTCACTATGTCCACTCACTCTTCCTTTTCTCTCCACTTTCTTTCCTTAGAGAGATTCTATTCATGTTGTCCATTTTGATGTTTACTTTTTTACTATTGACTTTCTTATCTGCATAGTCTGTCCACATCTCTCATCCCGCCCCTCCTACCTGCTCTGTCTCTCCCCTCGGATGTCCAGCCACCACATCAATGTCA
This sequence comes from Eubalaena glacialis, assembly GCF_028564815.1. NCBI lineage: Eukaryota > Metazoa > Chordata > Mammalia > Artiodactyla > Balaenidae > Eubalaena > Eubalaena glacialis. The sequence continues at coordinate 35,651,964 of NC_083718.1, forward strand.
GTCTAAGCCCACTGTCTTCTCCAAGGCCAGCTTCCTTCCTGATCTCCATTTCTATCAGATACCATCGGTTCCCAGTCACTCTACCCAGAAAACTCAGACTCACTTTTGGCTTCACCTTGTACTTTGCTCCTTAGATCCAGTCTCAAGACCTGTTGCTTCTTCATATCTAGATGGTTGCAGTAGACTCTGTCAAATCCAATCCCCAAATCACCCTTCCCACTGTTAGCAAACTTACCTTCCTGAAGTTCTGCACTCACTTGCTCTTCTTTTGCTCAGATCATTCTGAGACACCCTTCATTTATCTACTGCATTAAGTATGGACTCCTTTGCCTAATAGTTAAGACCTTTCATAATTTGGCCCCATCTATCTTTTTAGATTTCTGCCACTTTGTGCTCCAAGGTGACTCTCCTCACTGTTCTCTAAGCATCAGAGCAGCTCTGCATCCCAGAGCCCTCAACATTTGCCTATGATCCCTATCCCTGCCCTGTAATATGGTCCCCATTCCATGTATGCCTATATGTGCCTGGCATTGCTGCACCATGTCTCATGCCATTATCTCTTGGATACCTCACTGCCTCCTTTCCATCTTTCCCAATCCCTCACACTCCTGAACGCTTAAGCTTGGTCCTCCACCTTGAAAACCTGTGCTGACCATTCTCTCACTACAGAATTAATATTATCCATACCATTCATTTGGCATTTATAATCTGTTGTTTGATATTCTTAGTGATCTTTTTAGAGGCTGACATCTTGTTTGCAGACTGCTTGAAAACAGGTTACTATACTCATATGTCCTGCATTTCCAGGACAGTTCAGGTTTCAAATATTCTGCTCCATTGCTTCATATAGCTCATTAAAATGCCCTGGAATTCTAGTATTTTGGCATTGAACACATCTCTTAGATGGCTTCTTCACTGGCTCCTCCCCGAAGCTGGATCAGGCCCGATGAGACCTCTGCTCATTGAGGGGGAAACAATTGTTACTGGAAACAGGGCTAGGACTGGAAACAAGATAACCTAGAGTGCATCAAACAAAAAGATCAGGTGTCAGCAAGACCAGAATTGACCAAGGTCAACCACCAAGGAGGCCAGGGAAACAGGTCAAGGTATAGACAGGTGCACAGGGTGGTTTAGCACCAAAATCTGAAAATACTTAACATCTTCCTGGGTATGCTGTTGACAGGGGTCTGGTGTTCTGGGCCTTGCTTTAGTCCATAATTGATGGAAAAAAAGTCTTGTGACAGATCATCACCTGTTTTTTGCCTTAGGAAATAGAACTCTGTCTTAATGTAGGTTCTCTTATCACTCGCCAGGTCACACAGCTAGTTCTTAATAGAGCCAGGACTGGCACCAGATCTGCTGACTTCAAATATGCCCTTTTCATTAGACCATGGAGTCCCTGTGCTATTACAATGGCTGCTGGTCCCACCTCATCCCACAGAGCTATTCTAGATGATGATGCAATGAACTGGAGGGATACAGTCTTCATTTTGGGACAGTAGCAAGGTCTTATCCCCCACATTCCCCCATTACCTAGGAAGTGTCTTAGTCTCATCATTGGTGATTAGTTCCTGAACTTTGTAGAGGGCAGTGATAATAAGAACCAGAAAGCACTTCACCTACTTTCTCATCCTCTCTTCTTTCTACACACAAGCCTAGGGAGAGGGAGTTTAATGTATCCAACATTCAAAGTTTCCAAGTTACTCTACAGTGTAGTTGTACCCAACTCAGGATTTAGATTCTCAATCAGTTTCTTTTAAAGCCCAATATTGGGTTGGCCAAAAAGCTCATTCGGGTTTTTCTGTACCATCTTATGGAAAAACCAGAACAAACTTTTTGGCCAACCCAATACATTATAATAATCCAATTTACTTTTGGAATTTGCTGAAACTGCCCTTAAACTGCTAAGACCATTGTCCTTAGAAGCTCTAAAGTCCAGATTTCACTTCTTCTTCTGTTGCCTGCCACCTCCCTTTCCTTGGTATAGCCAAGGCATAGTTCAAGCATCAGGATAAGGACAGTGTGTCCCTCCCTCCCTCTTCTCCTCTTCTTCCTGCTCCTCTTCCTCCTCACTCATGTCTTCCCCTCCCCCAAAGGGCCTTGAGTTCAATTTTGAACATTAAATGTCCTAACACTGTGCTGACCTGTGGCTCTACCTACTGCCAAGTGGGCAGGTAGTGGTGGAGGTGGGTGTGGATGCCAGTTTATGCCTCAACTGGATCAGAAACTTCTTCTGTACCATGTGACCCCTACCCACTGGCTCCCTTGGTCCTGGATGCCCATCTCACCCACTTGCACAGCCTACCTGTGTGGCCCCTCTAGAGTGACCCACAACATCCCAAACTGCCCTCTTCAGACCAAATCCCCACCAGAACTGGGTCCCTCTCCTCAGGTCTCAGCCCTGGCCTTGTCTGTGGAGTCATCACACATGCCTTGCTCTCTACTCCCCAGTCAGGAGCAACCAGAACATTGTATGCGACTGTCTTGCTCAGCATCCTGCTGGGCCTGCAGGGTCTTGGCTTGGTTGTCAAGGCTACCTCCCAGTTTCCTGACCACATGTTGAAACCTGAGGTTGAATAAAGATGATCTGCAGGCAGAGTCTGGGCTGCAATATTCTAGGAAGATGACATCAGCTCACTCCTACACTGTGCAGTGCGTAGTTTTACTAGGTCTGTGTGTGAGTGTGCATGTGTATGTGTGTGTGTATGTGTGTATCAGTGTGGGTAGGAGGGCAGTATATATATATTTGAGTGTACATACTTAAATGTGTATGATGTTTGTGGATAGGAGGGAATGTGGATATATGTTTGCAGATGTTAACATGTACTTAGTATATGTTGAAGAACATCCTTTTGTGATGTGTGGGTGTTTTGGTGGAGTGTGTATTTTGGCAGGCATGTCTGAGTGTGGCTGGTATAGATGCTAATTTGATCTTTCCTCTTTTCAGGCCTCATCGGTGACAACCTTGCTCTGCTGCCCAGAGCTGATAAGAAACATCACCCAGGGAGGACAGATGCCTCTTGTTCACCTTCTAATCAGAGTGGAAATACCACTAAATATATTCATAATTCTTTGCAAGCATCATTGGGTAATGTCCAGAACATCTTTTTGAGTTCCCTATCACCTTCTCACAAAGTTGTACCCTTCAAGATCAGCTCTAGGCCAGCCAGTCTGGGGGTTACTCTTTAGAATCAGGAACAGGAATCGAGGACAAAAAAAGATGACATTGTCCCTAGAACCTGTTAACAAAGACTAAGAAAGTGGGGATGTTAGCTATTTTTAAGTTTCTGTCTTTAAATCCCTCCCCCCACCCCAAAGTGAACTGAGAACAGGGACAGAAACAGATAATGCGAAGATGATTAGGGTAAAGTGGAAAACTACCCATCTGGACTGAAGGAAGTCTTGGTAGAGTATAAATATGAAAAGGGCTTTCTAATTCCCAGGTCACAACAATTTTCAAGTCCTTAAGGACCATTCTAAGAATGCGTTGAGGGCTGGAGAAGAGTCAGAAAGCTAAAAAGTAACCCATTTCTCCACTTGCTCTGAAGATAGACGCAAAAAGAAGATTCCATTGTATAAAAAGCACCTAAATTAAGCATAGAAAAACTTCCTTATAGGAAAGTGAGCAACTAGGATGTGCTAAACAAGATGTCTGCTCCAGTCAGGACTCAGACACTGAGGTACAGGGCATCTTTATAGTGAAGGATGAAAATAGCCACAGAGGGTGGTGGAGTGAAGTCTGCTGGCCCCAAGCAGCATCTAACCTGCAAAGTATCAGAACCTCAGCCGTTGCCCACACAGTTTCCAGGTGATGAATAGAAATAGCCATGGCAGATGCAGGCTCCACCTGCTACCACCAACCTGGGAGCCCATCAGACACCTGGTGACTAAAAAAATCAGGGCCTCTCTAAGCTTTACTGGGCTCACCCATAGGCAAACTTGGGAGCCTGGGTGGGTCACGGTTCTCCACAGCACACAGTCTCTGGATTTCCTCTCAGTGTGCTCAACTCTCTCTCCCAAATACGGTCCGTGTAGCTCAGAAGTCACAAGTTGGAAGCCTGTGAGGCAGAGCTGACTCAGTCACAGATATATAGTGTTTGGTCTCTATAGTGTTTAAGCATTTAAAAAATTAGTTGTCAGCATTTAATGATTAGGAAGTGTCATATCAAAATAAAACCCTAGAATTATAATTTCTCTTTAAAAATCAGAATATCTGTTTACACTGGTTCCACATTCTTATTTAGCAATGACTGTTACTTAAGACAGGAAGTGTGTCCTTCAGTTCACCCCGGTCCCCACCAACTCTTTATTGCATCCCTGCTGAGACCAAGTGGTGGTTATCATTTACCATGGCTGGATGCTGGGATTTGTTATTATTATTATACTTAATCCTCATTTGTATAACCTGCCTTGATCCTGGAGGTATTTGAATTAGCATCTCCCGATATAGAGCAAATGTCAAAGCATCATCTCTAACCCTAACTTTCCTGCTGAACTCCCAACTACTTTTTCTTTTTCAGTTGAGAACTGGACATTTTTGAAATATTTTTTCTGGTGTTTTTATCTCAACATGTAGGAATCAAGATACTTTTCTCCCTTCTTCTCTACTTCTGATTTCGTTCTCTCTCTCGATAGCATTACCATTCTTTGTCTAGTCACCAGGCTCACAGTCTGGCAGACATCTTTAACTGTACCCCTGCTAATCAGTTGCCAAGGCCTAGAGAGTCTACATTTGCAACATCTTTCCTGTTTTTGCCTCTTGCCATGGGCAGTGTCCTCCCTCCCCCAGTCTTTCTGCTCCATCTAGACTATTGCCATAGCCTGCTGGTTATTCTGCCCTCCAGTCTCTCCTCACTTCAATCCACACTGAAGACTGCTTGCTAGAGTAATTTTCTTAGAGCAATATCCTAATCGTGTCACTTTTCAGCTTTAAAAAACTTCAATGGCTTCCCATTGCCTACAGCATTAATTAAAAATCTCTTATCTGGCATTCAAATCCCTACACCTACTGTCCTTCTTAGGACAGTAACTCAGATCACTGGGGAGTTTGGTAAAAATTCAGATTAAGCAGCCTCTCCCTTGTTATTCTGATTCATAGTTTGAGATGGGATATGGGCCTATTTGTAATGAGAACCCAGGCCATTCTGATGCAGTGGTCCATGGACCCCACTCAGCACACCTTGTCTCAGAGGCACTCTTAGAGCTCCAAACCCACCTGACACGTCTGCCCAGACACCACGATCTGTGTCAACCCCTCCCCCTGCTGCAGCACCTGGCTCATAACTGTTGGCTGAACTGGTGGGGGTCAGGCACACGCAAAGGGTGGCCTGTACCCCCAGCCAGCATTCTGAAGGCAGCCCCCTCCCACTTCAGAGAGACCTTCACTATGGGAAGCCTAGTTTATCCTTCTTATTTATATATTTATATATTTTTTGGCCGCACCACGCAGCATGTGGGATCTTGGTTCCCCGACCAGGGATCAAATCCGTGCCCCCTGCAGTGGAAGTGCAGAGTCTTAACCACTGTACTGCCAGGGAAATCTCCCTCGGAGGCCTAGTTTAGAAGAGCAAACAGCAGTCCCTCTAGAGAGGAGGTTTCTTTCATCTTGAGATACATTCAGTACTTGCTTTTGTTGACCAACCTGGATTCTAATCCTGAATCTGCCACCTACTATCTATGACAAGGCAAATCTTTAATCTCTCTTATCCTCAATTTTTCTCATCTTTGTAATGAGGACAATATGTTCTTCACAGACTTATTGGGTAGATAAGTAGTAATATATAGAAAGAGCTTAGCGCAAAGCCTAAATATTATAGATAAATATAAGTAAACCACAGCTTGGTATTGCCAACAGTCAGAAGCAGGGTTTTCAGAAATCATCTACACAAAATTTTTAATTTTGCAGATGAAGAAAAGGAGGCCGTGAGATGGGAAAAGATGCCCAAAATCACACAGCTGTTTAGTGGCAGGATTAGGACTAGAACCTCCATCTCCCACCCCATCTAGTGCCCTTTCCATTTTTCCACATCCCGTCTTGTGACACATGCTTCATTCACTCCCTCATTCATTTATTCACTTACTCAGGGACTATTTATTGAGTACCCTTGGTGCCAGCAGCTGAGGGCAGGATACAGTCAGGTGGAGTAGGAGCCTGAAAGCCCAGGAGGCAGAATGAATTCAGCTGCTCACACACATGTTGATGTTTCCTCAGGTGGAGGCAGGAGTTTGGGACAGAGAGAAAGACTGTGAGCCCTGCAGGGGCAAGACCTGGGGTCAGTGAGAAAGAGTGACCAGGAGGGTCACAGACGATGGTACAGCAGGACAAACTGAACTTCAGAGAAGGTGATGTGGAGTGACGGTCAGAAGAGGTAATGCAGAGCACGGAAGATGCTGCCCCACCACGTGAGCCTGAGGGGTGTGGGGTGTGACAGAGGAACAAGCTCCCTTTGAGACGGCCCCGTTTCAGTTAGGGTCAGGAGGCACAGAAAATGCTTGGATGGGGTTGAGGCTACAAGGGACTTTGCTGGACACAAGAGGGTTTGAAAGGGAGGTGGCGGGAGTTGGATCAGCAGAGAGCACTTACACAGAGGGTGGGGATAAGAGTGTTTGTGCTTTGGACGGCGACCAGCATGAGGAGAAGGAGTGAGGACTTAGCCCTGACTGGGCCTTGGGAGACAACTGAATCCAGGGTCTCAGGGCAAAGAGCCACGAAGACATGAGACACCGTGTGTTGGACAGGGCAGGAACTGCCACTTTTGCTCTCAGGGGTCAGCCAGGGGACCACAGGTGACCTGTGTGGCTTGGAAGGTTGAGGCCTCCAGGTTCCTGGAATTAGGCTCTAAGGGCCTGCTTCATGCTCCCCAAAGTCACCTCTTCATCCCCTTACATCATCCTGCACCACATTGGCTCATAAAGGTTCACTCTCCTTCTGCTGGGAGGGAGTGCTGGAAAGTGTTATTAATTCATCAAACTTGTGACATATGCTGACAGTATGTCAGTTCCTATCTAGGGGGGAGATCTGCTCCCCAAAGATAGCTGTTCCCTTGAGGGTTGCTTCTCAGCTGCTGTGCCCTACTGACCCACTAGAGGAATGCTCCGGTTTCCTTCCCTCCTTTACCAGCATGGGCCTGTGGTGAGGGCAGAGCAAAGGAAGGCAGGATGGCTGAGGGTGTATGAGAGAGAGAGTGAATAAGGTGGGAGCTGGGGGAGAGGAGACATGTGGACAGATGGCTAGACCAGTATTTGGCTGGAAAGGTCCCCAGCAATGTGTTTTTGTTTCTGTGACTCCCTAGGTGTATCATAGGAGCAAAAGGATGGAGACTATCTGTTAAAAGTCTATTATCCTGGAGGGCCCCCCAGGAATGTGACCTCCCACACCTTCACCCTCTGGGCCTTCTCCAATAGTACTCGAAGGTGTGACTGAAAGTGCCGGAAACTCCACGGGGGAACACATGGACTTGGGGACAGCAGCAGATCTGAAGCTGAATTTATTGCCTCTTTCCCAAACTTAGAGGACAGACACATTGCAAACACTCCTCATCCTCACTCCCAGGGGCCCAGGATAAACCCCCTTCATCTCCAGACAGAAAACAAGAGAAGAGGCCCTGAGACTGTTGGAGCTGCCCCAGATGTTGTTTTGGCAGAGCCTGAATGGGGCTGGGCCTCCTGGGGCTGGGTGTCTGGGGCAGGCAGGAAGCTGGCATCACAGCTGTGATAGCCAGAAACCCCCCTGGGTAGGGGGCTAATGTGTGGAGAAAGACAGACTCAAGAAAAAGGGACATAAGGAAGAATCTAAAGAGGTACTGCAGCTTCCCCCTCTGGCCTCCTGGCTCTGGGCCCCAGGTATTTCTCAGCTGCACCATGGCTCAGAGCCAGGGGAGGCTGAGCATTTGATCCCTGTGGTTCAGAGGAGGGAGCCTGGTGGCCAGATTGGGAGTCACCTCCCTGAGCCACACTCTGCTTATCTATAACAAGAGAGTGTGGGCCAGGAGACCCACCCCGTCTCTTCCTTAATCTGTGTGAATCCCTATGTTGTAATATCGGAGCTGAGGAATCTGAAGTTATTCTCAGTGGCATTTAGTATCATCCTCAGTTGAAATTTAATGAGAGCCCATAATGACAATGGGAGTAATCAGGTCAGGATAGTGGCTGGGAAAATAATAATCAACATCCTTTCCATATTTCCTTCTATGCTCAGCTCAGGGCTTCCTTCCTTTCCTCTTGGCTCAGGAAACTCCCTTGAGGTCAGGGGTTGAGTCCTACTGAGTCAAAGAGTCAGGTGGCCCCAGTTATTTTCAGCTGCTTTTCTCTAGCATTAGACATGTGTGGATGCAAGTGGGTCCCATGGTGAAAGCTCCTGAGGGGAGTGGAGAGAGGAATATTATGAGATATGTCTAAGAGGGCTTTGAGAAGGTTGAGCCCCCAAATTTGAGCAGAATGAATGATGATCGTAGTGGGGATGGGTAAGCTCCTAGAAAGAGAACAATTCCCTGCCCCCCAGGTTTTGAATTTAAAGAAGAATCTATTGTAAGTAAGCATCCCTATTTAAAAACGTATGTAAGTCCAGGAAAACCACCAACCACCCCACTCCAGCCTGGTCTGGCTTAGGAGGAGGGACTCTGCTTAAGAACTTAAACACACAGAAGCTTTGGGCCCATCTCACTGAATTTGTAGAGAGGCACAGAAGTGTGGGTAGGGGTTAGAAAGAGCTGACTTACTCTGCAAAAGAAAACAGGAAGAATCTGAAAGGAAAAGGGCTGAAATCCACCGCTCACATAGCAAGAGCAGTTATAGATTGGCAAGATGATTCCTAAACAGATTTGACTTAAGGAAAATAGGAGCTCAAAGCTAGAGACATCCCCACTCCCAGAGGAATCTGGAATATTTTGAGGAGGGGCATCGGATTTCCCATAGTTCTTAGAATGAAGCTTTGAACCAATCTTAGCCAGCACCTAAGGAGCAGTGGACCTCAGCTGACAGTTTACCAATTGGGAACATGGCCTTAGGTATCACCCTCAAGTGCCTTACCTTTAATGAGAACAACCACCTCCAAAAGGAGGGTACCTGCCTCCTAGCAGGGTACCTTCCCTGGTAGCGCAGTGGTTAAGAATCTGCCTGCCAATGCAGGGGACATGGGTTCGAGCCCTGGTCCGGGAAGATCCCATATGCCACAGAGCAGCTAAGCACGTGCGCCACAGCTGCTGAGCCTGCACTCTAGAGCCCGTGAGCCACAACTACTGAGCCCACGTGCCACAACTACTGAAGCCCACGTGTCTAGAGCCTGTGCTCTGCAACAAGAGAAGCCACCACAATGAGAAGCCCGTGCACTGCAACGAAGAGTAGCCCCTGCTCGCCGCAACTAGAGAAAGCCCACGTGCAGCAATGAAGACCCAATGCAGCCAAAATAAATAAATTAATTAATTTAAAAAAACACAAAAAACCCCATACATCTAATTAAAAAAAAAAAAAGTAGATTAGAAGAAACTGTATTTTCCCTCTATTGCATTAGTAAATACACAGAAGAGCAATGAAATAAATGGATTTACTTCACACTACTGGTTCTTACACCCATGAACATGCATCAGAATTACTTGTGGAGGTTTTAAAAAATATTTAAGTCTAGGCCTCACTCAGTAGTTACAACGGGGGTCAGGACCCAGGTATTTTTTACAAGCTCTTTGGATAGCTCTGATGAGTTTCCTGCTGGTTGAGTCTCTGATTTTAGGTTGACTGGGGTACTTTGAGTTTTGGGGGCCACTCTTTGGGGGTACGGGGAGCTTTTTTCTCAGATTTACTAGCAGTAGTGAAGAACTTGGCCTCAGGCTTTTTAGGAGTCTGTCTTGGGTCTTTTTTCCCCAGCGAAGAGGTTCTTTCTTTCTCCAACTCTTCTCTGATTCTTGACTTCTTCCCTGGGCCTTTACCTGGGGTCTTGGGCTCCGCATCTGTTGGGGTCTCCAAAGCTGGGGAGGCCTTTCTCTTCTTCCCATGAGGTGTGTACCAGGACTCTTCTTTGGAGACTTCTTTCCTGTGGCATCTTTTTGTGTCTCTATGCTTCCTGCAGCTGGAGTTTCCTTCACTGGTACCAGCAGTGGGATTTCATCTTCAGACTTGTCTTGAGCTTTAGTGGAGGCAGGTACCCTCTACTAGAAAAAAGTGGAAGAAGATTGCCAGGGCACACTTCTCAACAACTCAGCACAGTTCTCCCTGGCAGGGAGTGGATTCTGTGGGGATCACTGAGACAGGAAGCGGAGAAAGAGGGGGAGGTGAATACTGCAGAGATTCGCCTTGTCTGACCCTCCCATGCCTCACTGCCATTTATATATGGGTCATAAATCAATCACTTGACCCCAGGATCTGAACACCGTTTGTCCTCCTTGTTTTATAGTGATCAAAGGAAGGAGACTTGGTGCCCGTCCTCAAGCGTGGAGGGTGGAGGCTCTTCAGTCTAGTTTGAGAGAAGTTGTTCCTGCCCTCAGGAAACTCCAAGTTGGGGATGAGGAAGAAGCATGCACACAGAGGACACACATGCAAAGCTGCCATCAGACAGAGAAATGTGGGCAGATGAGCACTGAGAAAACACAGTCCAAAATTAGTGAAGAGGGTTGGAATGGAGGCACCAGCAGTTAGCTGGTGTCCCGTATGAAATAGCTTTTTGGGGCTGGGAGTTCTGAGCTGGATTTGGAGGTCTTATTAGCAGGGGCAGAAGATAGTCCAGTACTGTATGAGGCATTCACACAACTGCTCACCCGCTGTCTTTTGGCAATTCTGGTTTCCTTCCCTGGTTTAACTGGAAAGGCCATCTCAAGCATACTCACCACTTGCGTATTAATTAGCAGGGGCCCGAAACAGCCCATCGCAGCCTTGGAAGCACAGACGGCAGACATCAGATGACTTTGTGTACACAGCTTAAGCTTTTCCACAGGGCCAAGGGCATTCCCAGAGTGATTGGGCAAGGCCCCAGAGACACGTTCTGGAAGCCAAGTCAGCATCTGGGCCTCTGCTGCTCCCTTCCTCAGAAAGGGACCTGAACAAGGCTCCTCCAGGGTACAAAGTGACCACCGTAATTTTGCACAGCACTTCACAGCTTACAAAGCGGCTTTACACAAACAAGTTGAACACCCATCTGATCCTCGCAACCACTCCATCAGGCAAGAATCTTCTACACTTCACGGATAAGGTAAATGAGGCTGGAAGAGACTAAAGGGCTTGTTTAAGGTTGCCCAGCAGAGGCAAGGCTGTCCTTTCCACTACTCCACACTGGCCTCTGCATCACAGCCTTCTGGCCTTGGACATTAGGGATCCAGAGCATTACGGGACCATTCGAGTGAATCTATTAAAGGCCAATTGTCATCTGCATTTCAATCTAGCTCTGAACATTTCAAGAGAAACACAAAGAGGGAGGATGCCCGGAGAGAATGTCTTGGAAGGCTGCCCACCTGGGCTCTCCAGCTCTCTGGAGGAGATGGGAAAGCCACGTTCTTATCTCCAAACTGGCTCACCTTTGCCCGGGCCTGGGAATCTTTTGGAAGTTGAGAGCCTGGCCAGGAACAGCGGGTAGTTGTCGCCCTGCCTCCCGCCCCCGTAGACTCCGCCGGAGTCTGCGCCCATATAAGGGCAGCGCTTCCGGTCGGCCGGGTAGTGACGCGCCGCGGGCCACGTCAGAGGCCGGCGGGGAGGGGCGGCCCGGCGACAAGAAAACCAGTGACGCCGGCGCGGAGGGAGGAGGAGAGGCAGAGAGGAAAGGAGGAGGGGAGGGCGGGGTTAACCCCTGCCGGGGCTGTCACCTCCGAGCCTCGTCCTTACGCTATGTGTAGAAACGTGGGTGCAACAGGGGGTTAGCGTGCGTGATCACTTTCTGTCCCCGTGTGGTAGCAGGTATTTGTATTCTGGGCGATCTTATCTTTGGACGCCCAAGTGTGTTTGCAGTCTATTTTGTCTCAAGGTGTCAAGGATGCGTATTTCACGTTACAGCCATGGTGTGTATTTTTACTTTGGAGACAGACGAGGAACTTTGCTGGGGGATGCTTGAAGACAATCACATCTCTCCATTGTTTTCCTTGTTAAACAAACAAAAAGACTCTTGGCACTTGTGCTTCCGGAGACCCCCAGAAAGTCTCACTAGAGGCACTGCTGTAAGGGGCTCGCTTCCCTTCTACTAAGCTGCCTCTCACCGCTGCCCTAGCCAAGTCAAATAAAAAGGGGTCGGCCCTAGGGGCTGAAGGGGAAGAAGCCTAAAAAAGGAGGGTTTCAAGATGCCTAGCGCCCTGTAGAGGCCAGGAAACAGAAAAGGAAGAGAAATTGCAACAAGAGAAGCTCAGGGCTCACATTTCAACCAGGGTTCTTCATGGAGTCTCCATTGGGGGGGGGGGTGTAGGGGGGGTGTCTCATTTCTGAGTCCAGCTGTGCTGGGGTAAAGCCTGTTGGTGTGCGCCCCCCCAGGCCCACCTTGTCTCACCCGAAGTTGGGAGGGAAGGATGGGTGAGGGGAGCAATGGGTAGTAAACAAATTCTAAGATGAAGGGAGAGGGGGTACACTGCAGAGGGTGGGAGAGAAATAGGACATGGATGGGAAGAGTCAGAAACCCAGCCAGAGGCTCACAGCCTGTGGGGTGTTGGGGCACTTGGCTGCCCTGTCTGGGGGAGGAGTTCAGGCATAGGGGAAAGTCCCCAGGGCCTCCCAAACTGTCCCTTTGCACCCACAGTGCTCACCCACCCACTCTCCCTACCCTACTTAAGACCCACTTCCTCTCTCTAGTTCCCCTGGTAGAGAATTGTCTGGGTGAAAACCCTACCTCACACCAAGCTCTGGGCCCAGTCAAAGAGTGGGAATCACAGGCATGGGGAGAGATAGTGACCTACCTTGTCAGGGGATCTGCCCAGGATGTGGTCACTTTGCCTTGTCTGCAGACATCTCCCCACCCCTGAGGCCTAGGCCTGTGGGGGGTTGGTGATGGTGGTGGGGAGTAAAAATGGTTTTAAGCCTGAGAATTTAAGAGGATGCAGAACAGAGGCCTTCCTTTTTCAGGGACCAGCGTTCTGGGGCTGGATGATGCCAAAGGTGTTGAGGAATAAAAAAAAATGGGGCAGCATTTGTGTCCCACCTTGGCCGTACTGCACAGTGGTTATGAGTGTGGCCCCTGCCACCCATTATGAGGTCTCAGGAAAGTCCCCAACCTCTCCGAACCTTAATCTCCTTGTCTGAAAAATAGAAACAAAAGTATTTATCTTATTGGTTCTTCTGAAGGTTAAAAGAGATCATGCTTCTAAAGCATTTTGTACATTAATCCCTTCCACAATATTTATGTATTTGGCACAAGGTAAACAGTAAATAGTAACTGTTATTACTATTAGAAGTAGTGGCAGTAATAGAAGTCCTCTCCAGGACACCACATGGAAAGTTAGCCAGCATCATCAGGTGTTCCAGGGTTCCCTTTGGGGGTCCCCTATCCCTCAGTTTTCTTCTCCCTCTGGTACCTCATCACCTCCACCACTTCCTCCTCCATCCTGATCCCAACCTGGCCTCGAAGAAAGGGCAGCGAGCACAGAAGCACGAGATAGGTGTTTCTGTCCTGGCTACGCCCTTACTGGGGCCTCAAACTTCTTATCACTAAAATGGGGAGAATCCTTTCTGGCTGGCTTCCCTTTTTGTGAAAGTTAAGGGAATAAAAAGTTTGTGGAAAGACTGAAAACTGTCTCAGCCTCAGCTCCTATGCCTACCCCCACCCCCCGCCCCGCCCCGCCACCTTTGCTTACAGCTCTGTTGATGGCTTTCCTTTAATCTAGTAATTCTCCTTTTCCCCTCAGGGAGGAAAATATGTCCTTTTTCATTTCATTTCATGACTGCAGTGCCAAGCCCAGGACAGGGCATGCAGTTGGAGCTCAATAAAAGCTAGTTCCCTTTTGTCTATCTTAGTGATGGGACCAGAAGGAGGTGGCCCCAGTAGAATTTGGGGAAGCAGTCTCCGTCCTCTGGGAGGTTGAGAAAGAGAGGAGGGCAGAAGGAGTGAAGGAGGGGAACCAAGTCCTGGCACTGCTCAGACTCAAGGATTCCTGCTGTTCCCATCACAGAAAGCCCGAGATCACCCCCATCTCCTCAGGGTGACATTGTGCTAACTGGTTTTACTCTAGGTTCCCAGGGCTGGGAGAAACCTCTGCAAGCCTCTAGCCCCTGCTGCTCCATTCCTCCCAGGAGGAGAGCAAGTGTTCTGGCTAACAGGGAAGTCCTTTGGTAACTAGTTCCACTTCCTCACAGCTAGAGCTCTAAACCGCCCTCCATCCCCCTGCCCCCAACACCCACACACAACCCATTTCCTCTCCAGTTGATTTGTGGAAACAAAGAACCCCTGTCCTCTCTTTGGTTTAAAAATAAGAGACTTGTTTATCTTACCCTTACCTCTGGCCACAAAAGACCTGGGCTCAGTCAGGCTTCCCTCGGGCTAGACCCCCACTCCTGGGCACAGGGCAGCAGCCCCTAGGCCAGCCGTAGCCCCACCCCTCTCTCTGGGGCATTGAGCCACACCCACCCTGGGTGGGCAGCCTGGTCCCAGCGCTGCCCCTGAGTACCCCTGGCTGCTCCTGCTGCTGTCCAGGCAGCAGCCCTCATCAGTGTGGCCCCCCTGCACACTCACTTTTTACCACTATGACTCTGCATCTGCAGTGGGCCTTGCCCAAGATTGGGAGGAAGCTGCCTCTGTAGAAGTCAGGGTTTCCCGCTCCATGAGATTTTGCATGACTTCCCCAGGCAAACTGCCACGTAAGGGAAAGAACTTGAGTCAGAAGCCACTTGAGTTCATGGCCACTCAGAAACTTCTCTGAGCCTCAGTTTCCTCATCCACGGCCACTCAGAAACTTCTCTGAGCCTCAGTTTCCTCATCTGAGAAGTGAGGGTGCGGAAGCCTGCTTACAGAGTGGTCATCAGGATCAGGTGAGATGTGGTTGTGAAGGTGCGTTGTAAACAGTGCGACCGTGCGCGCCGTTACTTCTACCTACCACCGCCCAGAGCCCAGGTCACCACCAGCAGCCATCTCCACAAGGCAAATGCCTTCCTCAGACATCACATCAAGCCTCCCCTCCTTGGGCAGCTGAGTGCATCCCACTGTGTCCTCAGGGCTTACTTACCCAAATTGTACCACAGAGAGCAGCGCCTGTTGCTTGCGGGTGTGGGAAATACCATCAAGTTTTTTTTCATGCTTTCTGTGCTTGTCTTATCTGCTTCTGCCCCCTTCTCAGCATCATGAGAACTTAAGCTCATTCCCTCTTGATCCACAGCCGGTACCTCTTTGTTCCCCCACAGCACAGAGTAACAAGTGTACTGAATGGAAGCGTGGATTTGGGAGAGGGCACACAGCCAGATGGCTTCTTAGGGTAAAACTTTATTTTTAACACATAAGTCTTCACAGACAACTCACTCTCTGGCTGTAGAGGGATTTTGTGTATTTTCCTCATACGAATCAAGCTAATTTGGGATTCACTGGGCATTCAAAAAGGCAGCTGCCTGCAGGAGGAGCCCAGAAAACCGAGCAGAGCCAAGCCCTGAGGAGAGGGAACAGGGGAGTCCCTTTATTTTTGAGGATAAAGGTCTCATGGTTCCAGCTCTGCAGACCGTCCCTCCCAGCCCTTCTCACCTCTCACAGGTGTGGCAGAGGAGCTTCCTGTCTGAAAGCTGGCTGGCACTGCCATCAGGGAGCTACCCCTAGTTGCTGAGGCAGATGAGCCTCTGAGGTGTGAACCCCTGGCCAAATAAATTCCCTGCTGCCCCAGGGAGCAGAAGGTTCTGGAAGGCAACAGGATAGCGTTATTCCTGGCTTATCAAGCAGACCTAGAACTGGGATGGAGAGGGGTTTTGAATCTCCCTCCAAAGGTCCAGAGAAATTTCCCTGGGGTCAATCATTGTAACAAGGGTTCCTCCTCACCCAACAAGCTCTCCAGAATGGTGTTCTCTAATAGAGTCAGAACTGCGTAACGAGGGGTCGGGGTTCAGGCTGCTGTGTCAAACTGCTTGGCTTCAAACCTTAGCTTGAGCAAGTAACCTAATATTCTCTGTGCCTCTACTTCCTCATCTGTAAAGTGGGAATTACAAGAGTTTCTATCATATAGGATTGTTTGTGACTAATGAGGTAACGGGTACATAACACTTGGGGCTCAATGAATACTGTTATTATGAGAAAGGACCTTACTTAAGAAGCCTTCTAATCTATTTCTCTGCTATTATGAAATGAAGTTCTCCAAACAACAATTATATGCCAGACATTGAGCTGGGTACTGGAAAATCAGTGGTGCCTGAGAGAGCTGTTTTCAAGGTGCTTCCAGACTGGTGGGGTAAGACAGACAAGCAAACTGTAATGAGACCAGGGTTTCTGGGTCAGGGAAAATATCCCACCAGGCCAGAGAGGGTGTCCCTGGGGAGACTTCTTCCCTGGGAAGAAACTCACCTACCTCCAGGAGGAAGGGGAAGGAGGATTAACCTTTAGTAATGACCTCTTTTGGCCAAACTCTGTGCTAGATATCTTATATATGCTATTTCATTTCACCCTTATAACAATCTTTAGAGTAAGTATTAAGCCCATTTTATAGACGAACAGGCTAAAATTCAGGGTGCTTAAGCCACACTAGGGGGTCAAACTGAGACTTAAATTCAAATCTGCCTGACTCTAGAGCCCATGTTCTTTCTGTCCAACTGACAGAATGCGAAGGGAAGGAGTAGTTGCAACTCTGAAAACTGCTCAGTTTGAGCCCTGCTGGCCTTTGCTAAGTCCTCCCGTTCCCTCCCTCTGGCCAACAGGAGAACTGCCACTTTGAGAGACAAGCTCTTTCTTCAGTGGGTTGGTTTCCATCCATTTTTAATGGCCCACTGCTGTGGTCTCCCTGTCTCTCTGCAGACTAGCCAGGGAGTTTCACTGCAACCGAGTACCATGCTCTGACCTGTCAATGTTTAATGGCAGCAAGAATCTTATCTCAGTTACCCAAGTTGTTTAGATTACCCTGGCACAGGTACGTGGGTATCGGAGGAGGCAGCAGATGGCAGATTCTTCAGTCACCCCTCTGCTATGCAGAGGAAAGAGAGATTATTGGAGTGAAAGGTATGAGAGGGCGGGAGACATGGAGAGTGGCACGGGAGACACACTATAGCGGGGACAGAACACCCAAGTGCATGTTTGTATAGCTCTGACCTCATTCTCCTCGACTCTGCCTCTTCTCAGCCATCTCCAGCCGCGAGGACGCGGGGTCTTTCCACTGCCCTTTCACAGAGCCTCCCTGGGAGACCAAAAACATGGGGGAGGCGGGGTGAGTGGATGAATTTCTGTAGGGTTTAAACACAGATTTCTTTTGAGCCCATTCTGGTGTCCCCTGGACATCTGAATCTCTGTTTATTTTCAGGGGGGAAGCAGCAATATTTGTCATTGTTATGAACTGTTGGAAAACAGGGACATAGGCACGTTGCAAAGGTCAAACTAACCATATTTCAGCAGAACACTGCCATTAACCTATGAGCCCTGAGTCCTGGCTCTAGAGTAACCCTGAGAGGGAGGGACAGGTTCCAGTCTCTCCCCCAGTGCCTGTGGAATGCCTGGAGCAGATAGTCAAGGTTTGGGGAGTAGAGAGTCATGGTTCAAACACAGCACTAGAGACCACTCAGGTGTTTACAGACCTTGTCTAATAACCCAGCCTCCAAGCTGGCAGGGAGGGGAATGGACTTGCTGCCTTCTCCAGTTTCCCCTGCTCTCTGACTTTCTCACACCCTGTCACCATTCCTTGCCTTCCCATCTTCTTTCTACCCAGCAGCATCGTGCCCCTGTATCCGATGCGTCACTCACAGCTGGGAGCCCGGAGAGCATATTCTCAGGACAGAGGGAGGTGCTTGGGAGTGGGCCCGGGGGCTCACCATTAGTGGCAGAGGATCAAGAGAGGTTCCTGGTCCTGGGGTTGGCGGGGCAGGAGGGGCAGGAGGGGCAGAGAGGTTCCACGGAGTTGGATTGCATGGCCCTGCCCTATAGGGGCTCCCTGTTTGGTGGGAGTTAAAGAGGGCAGGATGCTTTCTTTCTTTTTTTTAAAATTTTTATTCATTTATTTATTTATTTTTGGCTGTGTTGGGTCATCGTTGCTGCGTGCAGGCTTTCTCTAGTTGCGGTGAGCGGGGGCTACTCTTCGTTGCGGTGCACGGGCTTCTCATTGCAGTGGCTTCTCTTGTCACGGAGCACGGGCTCTAGGCGCGCGGGCTTCAGTAGTTGGGGCACACAGCCTCAGTAGTTGCGGCGCACGGGCTTCAGTAGTTGGGGCACACAGCCTCAGTAGTTGCGGCGCACGGGCTTAGTTGCTCCACGGCATGTGGGATCTTCCCGGACCAGGGCTTGAACCCGTGTTCCCTGCATTGGCAGGCGGATTCTTAACCAGTGCGCCACCAGGGAAGCCCAGGATGCTTTCTTAGGAAGACTTCTGTGCGAGGCAAGTAGAAACAAGGATGGGGAAGGGTGATTTCATACTTATTTCACTCCTAATTCAAATGAGAAGAAAGCCAGTTGAATGGATCAAAAATGGCCAGCATATCAGACAAATGTTCACAAAGCCTGGACCCTTGATTCCTAGGTTGGGTTTTTGAAGGTTGAACTTCTAGAGGCTGGGAAATTCTGAATGACATTCCTGAGACTTGGTGGTATCAAGATTGAAAGCATGACAGAGGTGGAACTGAGTCTCTCTGCTCTGAAAAACTCATGCTACCTCATGTGTACCTGGGGTTTCCACACTGATGAAGTCTCTCTTCCTGATCTCTTCATTGACCTCTCAGCACACATGCTTGGCCTCCCCACCAACACTTCATAGCCTTTATCCCCAAAATAGCCCTGATCCTGCAATGCACATGACATGTATAATAATGGTCCCTATCTTGAAATGTTATGAGAATTAAATGAGATAATCCCTGTGGAATGCTTAGAATAGCACTTAGCACACAGCAAACAGTGCATAAATGTGAGCTATTATTACTGGAGGTAGTAGTAAGAGGAAATAGGTGGGCAATTTAGTTCCAGCATCAAGGCATGTTGCTGTAGAGTCCCCCCTCCGTAGTTAATCCCCGTATGATAGAGCTTCACAGTAAAGAAAACTCCACTGTTCAGTCCCCTCTGGGCCCTAGCATATGCCAAGCCTTGAATGCAACTGCATTCCATGTACTTTTCTTTCATACAGCCACAGACTCACGACTCGTTGGGCACCTACTATGCTCTAGATACTGGCAGATCAAGGTAAATAAGACAGAGTCTGTACTGTCAGCAAACTCAAAGTCTACTTAGGGAGGCAAGAAGGATGTCTGTGAAGGGTCCACTGACAATGCAGCACCCCACCTGGCCATTGAGTGCTCAGATGATGGGACTGGCCCCTGGTGCTCCTTAGAGCTCAGAGAAGGAGGAGAAGGGAGGGCCTGCTAGGTGGAAAGGGGCCTATAGTATGGGTAGGAATTATAAAGGCAAAAGGGAGGAGGTCTTGGGAGGGAGGAAAATGTGCTGCTTGTCTTAGGCCGCATCACAGTGTATCCCTACTCTGTGCAAAGCGGTCCAACATTTAGGTCAGCAGGTGAAAGGTGCATAGGCAGCTCAGGTGGAATTCTCAGGGCTGGCTCTGCCTGTGGCCTCTGGGAGTCTCCTGAGGGCAGGGGTAATCTTACTGTAAGAGGATTACTATCTCTGTCCTCCCCTCCCTCACTATCATGGAGGGCTTTAGATAAGGATTTACTAATTCAGCAACTATTTATGAAGCACTTACTATGTGTCAGGTGTTTTTCTATGCATTGGGGATACAATAATGAATAAAACAGACAAAAAGTCCATTCCTGGTGTGGGCAAGGGGGTAGTGGAGGTCAGATAATAAACAGGATAAATAAGTGGACTATGTACATTCTATGTTGGATTGCACTGTGTTAAGTGCTAAGGAGGAAAATAAAGCAGGGGAAGGGGTGAAATTTGAGAGCAGGTGGCTGGGTTGTGAGAAGGCCACAATCCCACCCCAAGGAGGTCACTCTCTGATGGGTGGCTCTCATTTGAGTATAAAGAAGAATTTCCTGGTAGACCTGCAGCTTGCAGACGCCCAGGCCCAACCTCAGAGAGTCTGATAGCAAGTCTGGGGCCAGGCCCAGAAAGGTGATGCCATGGACCCACTCTGAGGAGTGTTGCTTTCTTGGGAAACCAAGTCCAAGAAGGATGGCACTGATTTTTTTCCTGAGGAAGTTCCTGTGGGAACCCCAAGAAAACTGGACAAAAGGCAGCTTCAGCAGTGTCACCCAGCCCTCAATCTATGGGGCATCTTCTCATGCCACTCCTTCTTCCTGAGGCCTAGACGCCATCCCTGTCTCTCCAGAGAAAAGGAGGAGCTTGGAGTTCCCAGCCAAACCCTCTACTGGGCAGGGCACAGCTGGGTTGGGCTGAAAAAGGGGGAAATCCAGTCTGAGGACAGAAGCATGTTTTGGGGTTCTGCCTCCTGTGTCAGTCCTAACTGCCCAGGCCCAGTGAGCAGTGGCCCAAGCTCAGCCCAGATGCTGTTGTCCCAGTATTTTACAGCAATCTAAATTCTCATCTTTGCAGTCTCAGGGCACCTAGCTCTTGCAACAGAAGGGAAATAGTCTAGCAAAACTTCTTGGAATGATCTATTTATTCAACAAAGTACTTACTGAGCACATACTTTGTGCCAGACATAGTTCTAGATGCTGGCGGTACAGCAGTGAGCAAAACAGACAAAATCTCTGCCCTCTTAGAGCTTATATTCTACTGGGGGCAACAGATGGTGAACAGATAATAAAAAATATATTTCTATTAATGATAAAGGCTAATAAAGAGGGAAGCGGGATAGAAAGTGTCAACAGCGAGCATAATGTTGAAAATTTAGATGGACTGGCCAGTGGAGGTCTCCTGGAGCAGGTGACTTTTGAGTGAAGACTTTAAGTAAGCCAGGGAGGCATGAGGCTTTCTGGAGAAATAGAATTTCAGGCCAAGGAAATGGCAAGTACAAAGGCACTGGGGCAGGGTGGTATGTGGCAGGTTTGAGTTATAGCACGTTGGCCAGTGTGGCTGAAGCTGGGAAAGCAAGGGGGAAAGTGAGGAGATCGAATCAGAGGTAGCAGCAACCTTGTTGGCCACAATGGGAACTTGGGCTTTCACTCTCAGTGAGGTAGGGAAGCCAAAGGGGAATTGTGGCAGAGGAGTGACCTGATTTGACTTATATTTTTAAGGGATCACCTCTGGCAGCTGTGTTGAAAATAGATAATTGGGACAAGGATGGAGGCAGGGAGACCAGGGAAGAGGCCACCAAAATATGTCTGTGGGAAATGATGGTAGTTTGAATTGGGCTGTTAGCAGTCGAAAGATAAGAAGTGGCTGGATGTTTTAAAGGAAGAGCCCGCAGGATTTGCTGATAGACAAAACGTGGGTTGTGAGAAAAAAAGTATGTGCCTATGCCAGGTACTATAGGAAATCCCTTGTATGCAATATCATTAAAATTTCACAGTAATCATATAAATGAGGCTCTATTGTTATATTCTACCTTACAGATTAGGAAACTGATAGAGAGTCTAAGCGACTTGAAAAATCCTGTGGCTAGCAAGTGGTGGAGCTGGTATTTAAATCCAACCTTCCACCAAAAGCAGACCCTGAGCTCTTAGCAGCTACAATGTAAACATCTCATCCATTCATTCAACAGCTCTCCACTGCACATCTACTCTGCAGCAGGCACTGGCCTAGATGCTGGGGAGGCAGAAATGAGTAAGAGACAGTTCTTGACCTTGGAAAGCATATGGTTTGGAGGAAGAGACAGATATGAATAGAAATACAACAGTGAGATAAGAGGGCAGAGTCTTAAGCCCTCAGAGGAATGGGTAACTGTGCCCACTGGGTACAGGTGAGAAAAGACACTCCAGAGGAGGTGATGTGTGGGCTGGATCTGGATACCAAGTAAGACTCTGCCAGAAGAATAGGGGATGGAAAAGCACTCCTGGCTGGGGGAACAGCGTGTGCCAAGGAGAGAAGTATAATGGGGTCTGGGACACTCAGAGGATTGGACGTAGAGTGCTTTGCTTTGGGAGGAGTTCAGGGAGGCCTGGGAGGCAGGAGAGGAGCTGGAGTAGTTAGCTGGGCAGTCAGGCGTGCAGGAAAAAGCTTACCCTGAGGACAAGGGGAAATCCCTGCAGTCTTCCAAAGGGGAGAGAAGGGCTCAGATCTGTTTTCCAAAGATCCCTCTTCATGTTGCAGGTGGATGCCAGGGAGAAAAGGACATATTTTTCCCTGTTTCAGGATGACACGACCTGGGAAATCTGGTAAGAATGCGAGAACGGGCACACGTTTCCAGGAAACAAACAGTACTTTCCCATGCGAGTGTGTCTCTGTGTGTGTATCTATAAATATACCCAGCACTTGACTGGAATCTCACACAGGGTCATGACAGCATCCTGCCACACTCCCTGAGCTGCCTCTGCTGCTTTCTTTCCTCCTCCTGGCAAGGCTTATAAAGCACCAAATTTCACTACCCAGCAGGCAGGGCCAGGATCTGACCTCTGTCTTATCACTATTCCCCTAGGACACTAAAGTGAGTGTCCAAACTGCAGCACAAAGGATGTGAGTTTGGCCAAAGGAGGAAATATGGAAACTGTCAGATCCAAGCTAAGTGTGGACTGACTCCCTAGGGGTGAGAAGTGGGAGTTTATTTGAAAACCTGACCCACATCCAATGGTTCAAGGACCATTTTGGTAGTGAATGTGTAAGAAGACTCTTGTCCCATCCACCTTGTGATCCTTCAAGTCAGATTAGTGGTTAGAGACAGAGACCACAGAGAAAAACATTATATATATGTATATACATATGTGTGTGTGTGTGTGTGTGTATATATATATATATATATATATACACACACACACACACACACACGTATATATGTATAGATACACATATATGTATATTTATATATATGAGAAGAGACAAAGACAGACATAAGAAACAGGAAACAGAAACAGAGAGATGGTGCAACCAAATGTTCTCAACCATGACAATCTTCAAGGCCCCAGCTAGGGCAGACCTGTTAAACTGGTACACAGAGTTAATGTTGATATGCATTGGAGTCCAGCCCAGTTCCCCTTCCACATCCCCAGCTCAGAAATTTGTATCAGCTTCTCCCGCTTCTTGTCAGCCCTGGAGAAAAACAAAAAAACAGAGGGACAGTGAAACAAGGAAAACTCAGACTCACAGGGATTCTCAGAGTGAAGGTCCCTCCCCAAGAGCCTTCAAACCCCTTCTGTTCCAGGCCAAGGGGGGACCCAGGTTTCTGTCAGCTCTTCTCGAGGCTGAGCCCTGTCCCAGTGTCGGGGCCTGGGTGGGGGAGGGCTGGCCACCTACCTGCCCTCTGGAGCACTAGGGCTTGGCATGTTTCACTGGGCAGCTAAGCTGAGCCACGTATCAGTCAAGCGGCCTTCCTTGGCCATCCGGCTCATCAGGAGCCAGCAGAGACTGTGCCTGCCTTGGGAGACAGCTGAGTCCCATTCTCCACATGACTTTAGAGTGAGGGATATGGTCCCTTCCCTTTGGGCCCCAATCTCCTGATCTATAAAATGGGAATAAAAACATCTGCCTCCGTGTGATCTCACTTATATGTGGAATCTAAAAAAACAAAAACAAGAACAAAGAACCAAGCTCAAAGACACAGAACCGGTTGGTGGTTGTCAGAGGCGGGGTGGGGGGAGCAAAGTGGGTGAAGGGGGTCAAAAGGTTATAAAATTAATAAGTCATGGGGATTAATGTGCAGCATGGAGACTACAGTTAATAACACTGTATTGCATATTTGAAAGTTGCTAAGAGAGTAGATCTTAAGTGTTCTTATCACAAGAAAAAAATTTTTTGTAACTATCTATGTATGGTGATGGATGTGGTAATCATTTCACAGTCTATACAAATACCAAATCATTATGTTGTGTATCTAAAACTAAAATGTTATATGTCAATTATACCTCAATAAAAATTTTAAATTAGAATAAAAAAATCTGCTCCCCATTTTACAGATGATGAATCCAAGACACAGAGAGGTTAGGTAACTGACCCAAGTCACTCTCCTACCCAGGATTTGGACCTAGGAGTGTGGCTCTAACCACACTTTGCTGCCTCTCTGCATTCCCAGCATCAGTGAAGGGCTGCTGCAGTGTAATGAAAGCTTTTGATCAATGATGTGAGACTTTAATATCTGAATAAGGCCATCACTTTAACACTAAGGTTAAATTCAAATTCCTTCGTTTGTATTGACTTTGGGTTGGAAGACAGTTGCCTCCATGTGGAGGCTGGTATAGGGCAAATCTTTTTTTTCTTTTTTAAAGATTTATTTATTATTTTTAAATTTTATTTTATTTTATTTTTGGCTGCATCAGGTCTTAGTTGTGGCATGTGGGCTCTTCGTTGCGGCGCTCAGGCACCTCTCTAGTTGTGGCGCGGGCTCCAGGGTGCGTGGGCTCTGTAGTTTGTGCTCTCTAGTTGAGGTGCCGAGCTCAGTAGTTGTGGCACATGGGCTTAGTTGCCCTGTGGCATGTGGGATCTTTGTTCCCCGATCAGGGATCGACCCCGCGTCCCCTGCATTGTACGGCGGATTCTTTATCACTGGACCACCAGGGAAGTCCCAGGGCAAATCTTTGTGTTACCCAAATGTTCAAGTACAGAGTCTATACCACAGTATAGACTGCCCTTCCCCCAAGCAAGAGCACAGCACCTGTGAAAACGAAGAAGGCAGTAAAACTCACAGTGTTAGGAAATTGAGATGGTTGAACAGTCTAGAATCTGGTAGAATTTTAATTAAATGCTCGATATGTCATTATACGTTTAGTACTTTTCAAAAAAACCCCTTTTGACTCTTGTGGTTTAGGGACTATTAATAAAAGTTTCTGAAATGAGAAAAAAACCCAAACAACTCCTCTCACCCCTAACATCTGCTCTGCCTGCCCCACAGGACTGCTCTTGTCAGATGTGTGCAACCCAAGCACAGGGGCCATCATTGTCCAATCTGATCCATCCCCCCGCAGGCTCCAAACCGCAGCAGGATGGGGAGCAGGCGTGAGTGTGCTTTCTTGGAGGGCGTGCCTAAGTGGGTGTCCCTGAGAAGACCTGTTTTGGGACTGCCTGCCTCCCCCAGGGGTTTGTGTACAGAGAGTGTGGCGTGGGGGTAGAGGCAGGGAGGGGGCCATCGGGGAGAAGAAAAGCTCTTCAGAAAGGCCTCAGTCTCCCTGCCCAAGCCTCTTTTCCACCCACCTAACCCCAAATCTCCAGACTCCTGCAGAGCCCTCAGGTCTCCAGGCTAGAAACACTCTGGGGTGGGGTGGTGGTCAGGGAGCAGACCACTCTGCAGGGCACCCTCCATCCTGTCCCCTTTCCTCAGATCACACTGTGTGCCGAGTGGACGCTCTGAAAGGGGGACGAGCAGGATCTTGGACACTGATGGGGGGAGGACATACGAGGGGAGGGGCCTGAGCAGACCTGGTTCAAATGCCCACAGGGAACCTCCCCTATCATCCTGTTTGTGAAGTTCACCTTTTCCACCCATGGGCTCTAACGGCAATTCACTTGTAAGGTCTTGTCATTAGTACACTCCAGTTACACCATGGTTACCGAGACAAGATCTCTGAACTTGAAGCTTGTAAAACCCGTATCACTATCAAAATGACAAAGCAGTTACCATTTATTAAGATCCCCCACATGCTGGACAAGGTGTCACATACATTTTAAGTTTAATCCCCCTGACAACTCTGTTCGGGGGTGTGCCCCAACTGACAGGTGAGGAAATGGGTCCCACAAGGGGAAGCTCACACATGGTAGCATCAACCAGGGCTTGAGCTTGGAAGCCTGTCTTCTTGGATAATGACCCTGTAAGGGAGGACGTAGGTTGAGGGAAGTGAACTAGTGTCTTCAGATCTCCTCGAAGAATAGAGAATGTTTCCATCAAGCTGCGTGATTGGCATCCTCAGGAGAAGAGTGTCACGAGATAAAGTTGTAAGCCAGTGACTTGCTCAGGCTCCTAACTGGAGAGACACTGTAAAAGAAGGGCTAAGCGAGAGAGCAAGAATTTGAGTGGATCCAGTGCTGACTGGGGTGAGGACCATCTGCTCCTAAAGGGAAACTGTTGTGAATATACCTTCTGCAGGGACAGGGAAGTCGCGAGCCAACTTGAATAACAATTAATAAATAACTTTTATTTTGCATCATCATACACATATCATCTCTGTCGCTTCTCCCAGCAATTCTGGGTTGTTCTATGATTATCTCCATCTAGCAGATGAAGAAGCTGAGGCTTAAGTAACCTGCCAGGGACACACAGTCAGAGACTGGTAGAGCTGAGATTCCAATTCAGGTCGTTCCAGAGCCACCTTTCCTCACGCTTCCCAGAGCGTCCTGCATCTCTCTCACCTGGTCTGATGGGTGAGAAGTCCTTCAGGACAGGCTGGCTCCCTTTGCTCAGGCTCTGCATTCGTGGGCATCACCAGGGGGGAATGGGTGGCTCCAGCAAATTCCCAACACCAGCCTTAATGACAAACCCACACTCCCTGTAAATGAACATATTGGTTTTCTGTTTGCCCATCCACCTCCTGTGTGTTTGGTTGGCATGAGCCTCCAGATGTGAACCAACTCTGGTGACCTGAAAAAAACAAAAAACCAAGTTCTAGACCTGTCAAGCTAAGACAGGCCCTGTTGTTTTCAACAAGGTTCTGCCTCTGGGAGTTGGAGTGGTGGTGGGACAGAGGCTACCTAAAGAACTAGTTAAGGCTTGGAATGTGGAATCAGAGCTCCTTGCTGTGTGTCCTGGGGTTAGTTATTTAACTTCTCTGAACTTCATTTTCTGATCTACCTCGCAGAATAAAGGTATGTGAAATAACTCAGTGAACTAAAGTGCTTTGTGGTCTTCCCTGAGTTATCACTGCCAGTTGTGTGTGCCTGCCTGGCCACTGGCCCTGGGACCCTTCAGGGCGGGAATTGCAGTGGGGCCATGCTCTACCTAGATTATTTTTCCGCCTCCTTACTACTCAGTGTGAATGTCACTTCCTTCGGGCTCTGGGAGGGCAGGCTCGACACCTCTCTCTAGGCAGAGACTCCTTCAGGGCTTGTCACTGCGTGGGGATTGTCCAGCACCCAACCTGCTCTGCAACCTCCTTGTCTATACCCTCGTCAACTTGGAAAGGATGGGCCCCGGTGGCCCTTCGGTAAGTGTTTAAAAGGGGATACCCTGGGCAGTCAGGAAGCTAGATGAGAACTGCTGACTGGGCCGTGGGAAGGGACTCAGCAATTTGTCTACCTTGTGGTTAAAGTTCATCTTCTCTGCCCTGTATGGCCACAGGCCCCTCTGGAAACAGCCTGATTTATCCTTGGTGGAATATCATTCTGCAAGCTGTTCTCTCCTGTGGTTTCCAGAGGGGAGGACAGTATCTCTCCCTCAGGCCAGGAGCTCCAGGGTAGAGGCTATGCTCCCCCCGCCCCTGCCCCCATCAGACCACCCACCTGGGCAGGTCCGTTTCTGGGGCTCAGCAGGTGACAGAGGCCAGGCTGGCTGACTTGACTTGAGCAATGACTTGCCTCTGGGTAAGACAGTGATCTGACTGAGCTTTTTGTTTTGTGTTTTGTTTTGTTTTGCCTTCTTGTCCAAGAACCTGAGGGTTGTTTTGCAACCCCTTGGCTCCTTTCCTCTGGCCAGAGAAGCAAGGGAGACTTCCTCTGTCCTGGGCCCACACTGACTTGGAGAGCAGGAAGGAGCAGAGGGTGGGGGGTTGCTGCAGAGGTCAGGGGCTGGGCTGCCTCCAAGGACTGTCTCCAGAGGCTGGCCGAGTGGGTCCATCCTCTTGCAGGGCCTACAGAATAATTCCTTTCTGGGCTGGACAAGGAGGTGAGTGGTTCTGGACTCTTCCACAGCACCAGTAGCACCCTCTCCAAGCATAGGAAATGTCCGGCCTGGCCACTGCCTGGAGCCTGAGATGAGCTGACCAGAGAAGCCCCCTCCCACAGCTCAGGACAAAGCCCAGAGGCACACAGGGAATCCCCTACACTGCCAGTCACAGGCTTCTCTGCACTCAGCTACTTCCAAACAGACACGCCCAGAAGAAGTCAGATGATGGCTTGAAACAAACTCCATCAGCCATTTCAGACCTCTGGGCACCAGGTGCTTTTTCTCGGCTGCAAAGGACATACCTTGCCTGGAGCAACACCTGTCTTTCCCAACCCCCAGCCCCTCCCAGCCAGGGCAGCTCAAGGACCAAAACAGAGGCCAGGCTCCCCCTGCTGATGAGTCTGGGCACCCACACCACATTTGGTGACATCAAATATCACCTCTGTACTGGATCCTACCTGGGATATAGAAACACGTAACAGTTTGTGTCTCCCTCCATCTTCTTTTCTTCCAGGGAACCAGAAGTGATTTACTTCTGTTCATTCTCCCAAATGCAGAATTCACCTCACTATAGTGTGGAAGGAAAGATGAGGCTCAGAGAGTTTAAGTGACTCTCCCAGGATCACACAGCAAGTTGGGGCTGGCACCGGAATTGGCCTCCTCCACTGCAGACCAGTGAGGAGGCAGATGTGCCCACTGACTGTCACAAGGACCACCAGACTCCCGCAGGGAGACATCGCTGTGTCTTCTCATCTCCATTGGCCAAGGCCTCCTTCTCCTCACCTTACCTCCTTATCTCCTTGGCCAGGCAGTGGCTAACTCTGGACCGCTGACACAGTTGAGCTACCTGTGACCCATATGAACACCAGCCCCTCAGACTCTGTAGTAGGAACAGTCCTCAGATGACGTGGAAAGTGCCCATCCTGTGGAATAAGTGCCTAGCGGGTAGGGGGTCCTGCTGTAGGAATCAGGAGCCCAGGAGGAGGGGCCTGCAACACCCTTCCATTGGGGAGCTCCTACTTACGGGGGAGATAGGCCAGATGAGTCTACCAAGAAGTCACATCCCTGCAGCGCTGGGAGCAGCGCTGAATTTACACGATGGAGGCTAGAGGACTCCTGAAGCTGAGGCCAAGCTGGTGTCTCCGGCAGGGAGTGGGTGCCCAGGCCTAGATCGTTACCTCCTTATCAGGAATCCCCTATATCACTCTCCTCCACGCTCAACATCTCCAGGATTATACACGGCACTTGTGTGTCCTTCTAGTAGGGGGTCCCTCTTTCTCTCTTCTGGAGAACACATGGATTGAGACAGTGTCCATGTCTTTCTTTTCTTGGGTCTGGGCCACCTTGGCCTCAGTTCTCCTGGGAACCCCTGGACTTCAGGCTGAAATCAGCGATCATGACTGACTGCAGCTCACAAAGTAGCTTTCCCTTTTCAGGGTCATTGACCAGGGGTGAGGGGCTCTCTCCACTTCTGTCTGGTCCTGGCTCTCTGCCCTCGAGGCCAGGGCAATATGAGAAGGATTCCCAAGCCAGTCCCAAGCTGGTCCCATGCTATTTGTTGAAGCATCTCTCCAGCCTCCCAGCAACTTGCTAGGTTGATTCGGTGGTAACTCCTGAAGTCAACGAGCCACAGTCTCCAAAGCGCCGTCTCTTCACCTAGGAGAGGGCTTCCTTCATCATGCCCCCTCCTTGCTCATTTCCCTGTGTGGCCAAGATCCCTTAGCAACAGGTTCCATCACTAGGTGGTGGGAAGCCCCTACTTACTTACATGATGATTACAGGATAAGGATTTAGAGCCAGATGGACCAGGATCTGAATCCCAGTTCAACCAGTTACCTTGGGCAATCTGCGTAGCCGCTCAACCTCAGTTTCCACATCTGTCAGTCCATATAATAGTTCGTATCACATGGGGTTGTACAGGAATGAAAGGGAATGATGCAGTGACTCCAAGGGACATGAACACTGGGCTGAGGACAAGTGAAGGCAAAGGATAAACATGGTATATCTTGCTGGAGTGTAAATTTTACTAGAAGCATTTAGGGAAATATATTTTGAAGTAAACTATAGTAAAATGTAAAATTTGAACAAATTTTAAAGAAGGAAGAGAAGACTGAAAGAAGTGTTTTTATTTATAGTCACTTGCTCTGGGTTATACTCTAAACTTGGGGGTCAGGGGTTATCTGGTCAAGGGTCACTCTCACTGCCTTAGAGAGTCTTTTGATAGAAGAGTATGAAACTGACGTGTGTGAGGAGCTGGTTCCTGCCCAGCAAGCCCCCTTCAGTGGAGCTCTCTTAGCTTTTTCACAGGCTTTTGCACATCTGAGATCTTTCCTTGAATTAAGTCCCGGCTCTCCTGGGCTTCAGCCACCAGTACCAGGACAAGAATCAGAGCTGGGGCTCCAGTGAGGGGCTGGGGCAGGTGTTGTCTTACAAAATTACTAGCAGTATCAGAAAGGTGAGTGGGGAGAATCTCTTTTCACAGATTCCAGGGTGGTAGGCATGGGGGTAAGGCAAGTCCCTACAACTTACTCTAGTACTTGGAGGCCCAGCTCAAAGCCCTGGTAAGCTGCAGGCTGACTCTGAGAGTTTGGTTGGGGATAATGCTCAGACACTGGCTACAGGAGCTCTGGCCACATTTGAGAGGATAAAAGCTACTGCCACACATTCCAGAATACTGGAAATGGGGAGGAGGAAAAAGGGAGGTTGTGCATAGTATGTTCCAGGCTCTGGTCTAGATGATTGGCATAGGAGGTTTCAGTTAAAACAACAATTTGCGTACAATGAGATAGCATCATCCCCATGCCCAGAGAAGTCATGAGACTTCTGGTAGAAGCTACTAGTGGTTCCCAATAATTTTCTACTACGTTATCAACGTTTTAGCCTAGAAAGAAGACTAAATTTCCCAGCCTACCTGTGTGGTTAGATGTGGTCATGTGACTGAGTTCTGGCCAGTGAGAAGTAAGTGGAGTGTCATGTGGTAGTTTCTAGGACTCTTCCTTAAGACACAGCCGGTGTTTATTCTCTCTGTGTCTTCTTCCTTGTTCCTCCCTCTATTTTGCTGTTTGGTAGGCCGGTGCCACCTTGAACCACGAGGACGAGGGCCACCCACTAGGAACAGCAGAATAGTGAGCTGCAAGGAGACTGGGACATCATACCAGCCCCAAACTCCTACCTCTGGGCTTTTATGTAAAAGGAAAATAAACTTCTACCTTGTTAAAGTCATTGTTGTTGTGGGTTTTCTGATACCTTCACTTATACCTCATCCTGATTAGATACCTAACCTAGTAAGTGATGGAGTGGGGGACTTGAACCTGAGTCAATGAGATCTTAAACCCACGCTTTCCCACCACAATGTGATGTTTCTGGGGGCCCTACATGTGCTCCTGCTGTACCTCCATCAGCTCTTAGGTGTGAAGCATTACTCAGAATTGTGATGGGGTGGGAATTGGAAGAGGGGAGCTTGTCTAATGCAACTTTTCATACTCATTCATTCCAAAGACTGCTCAGGGGTCTTTGATGGATACAGGGGCAACTTGGGGGCCAAAGCCCAGGACCCTGAGAGGGTGGTGGAGATGATGCCCCCCCTGAGATCCAGGAAGCCCCAGCTTTCTGCCACAGGACTTGCCACACAGCCACCCCTCGCGGCAGATGAAGGCTGAACTCAGGTAGCCCTGCGTCCCCCAGTGTGCTCTGACAGACTCTGGTCTACTGGGACACCTCTAATGAAACTTTGCTAAGGAAAACTGCTGAAACAGGTGAGCAATGCTCCAGGAGCATCCTCTTTCTACAGGGGAATTTTGCAGGACCTTTGTGAGCCCAGCAAAATGTCAGGTAGGCAAGGAAGGACCCCCTTCTGGTAAGCAGGTATATCTTCTCCTACCTGATCTCATAAGGGGTGTTTACCAGCTTCAGGGCTGAGTAGGAGTTTGAGTTAAAAGGGCTGTAAGATCCTACTGGTAAACTCTCAGAGCCTGCACATCACAGAGGAGAGTCTGAGCTAGGACTCACAACAGCTGGCTATGTATCTGGAAAGGTGCTATTCACAAACAGACAAGACACATTTAACTGGCTGATTGATCTTGAGGAAGTCTCCTATCTTGTCACTCTCCTTGTTTGTGCAATGGGGATGATAATCACTCTCTCTCAAGGTTATTGCAACATTTAATGAGATACTGAATATGAAACCATTCCAAAATCTGTAAAGCATCTACAAATGTGAAAGATTATGTTTCTGCATTTGTATAGTAGAAATAAAAATACTGTTGACACGTTGTGCCCAACCAGACTCCCTTTCCCATGCATGGCATATAGCAAGTGTTCAATAAATGTTAAATAGATAACATGTACTGAAGTTTGATTTTAGGGAATCTGACCCAAGTGTTCTACTTTATAAAGTTTCTGTGAGGATTAAATGATATAATATAGGTAAAGAAATTAATCCCATGCCTGGCATATAGCAGATGTTCAATAAATATTATCGATGGTTATCCAAGAGACTTCAGCATCAGAAACCTCTTAGTGTGACAGTAAAGGGTAGAAATCTGGTGAGTTTGTCAGTGGATTGAATTTTACCTGCTAAGGGAGTGAGATGAACAGAGAGGGGCAGCTGAGTTTTCTTGGTTCTCTCAGTTTTGGGCAGTGAGGGTTCTTATATAGCTGATGAAAAAGAAATCCAGTCATATATACAGTTACCAACAGAGGATGCCATTTCTATACAAATAAGTGAGTTCTTTTCCTCTGCTAATCTGAACCAGGTTTCATCAAGGCAGCCCAGGTTAGTAGGGAAGATCAGTTATGTGGCAGAGCCAACTTAGGAAAGTGCCTTAAGACCTGCATAGATAATAGGAGAAGGCAGAACAGGGAGAACACTTGAGTCAAGATGATGGGGAAGCTTTCCAGGAAGTGAGGCTTGAGTTGGACACTCAGGAACCTATGGAGTGAAGGGAGATAGCATTTCCAGGGGAATTCTTAGGCTAGGTGATCAGATCCTGGATAGAGCAATGGCAGTGAGGGTGGCTAAGGGAGGCACATGAAGGACACCAAAGAGGGAAAGAGGACTGGGATTCCAGCCAAGGGGTATTAGGAGAACAGTGGACCTACTGACACAGGGCAGAAATCAGAAGGGACATGGTTTTTATGGATCACCGACAGCACTTTCTCCAATTGATTTGACTGCCTGTTATATATGATTTCTTCTGCAGTGACCTCGCCCTACATAGCACTTTTCCATCAAGCTATAATTCTGCAGGATTCCTGCTCTGGCAGATTCCAGAAACAAGTGCAATATTGAGATGTTAATAGCAAAAAGATTCCATTGGTTCTTTCCATTCTGAGTAGAGAAGGCAAGAAATTCCCCATAGCTTTCCCTTGCCTCTGAACCAGTGATTGTGTTTCAGTCACAGTTGAATTAGGAGAGAGAAATCACACAGTCATTTGAAAATGGAAGGTTTGATATAAAAATTAACTATTTTCAGGGAATTAACTACACAGTGGGAATAAAAGGGAATGTTAAAAAATTTCCTAAGGCTGATGGAGAGTACAAAAGAAGGAACACACTTGGAAGGGGAGAGGGGCTCCCCAAGGTTGGGTTTCAGCCCTTGTTAGGGAAGGTGTGATTGCAGCCTACTGGATGGCAGAGAAACTCTCTGGGTTGTCTTTGGACAGAACTGGTCCATAGTCAGAGATCCAAGGCTGGTGGGCAGACAGCTGCAGGCTTGGGCTGCCAGCTGGAAGCTTCCTGCTGGGTGCCCACAAAATTCCCCAGGAAGCTGTTTTGGGGGATGCTGCTGAACTCATGGTGAAGCCACCTAGCGCTGCTGCAGAACTCATTGAGAAACCTCTTTGGGAGGAAGCTGCATGCTGGACTTTCCAGGGAACTGGTTGAGTCACCCCTGCCTTTCATCAGGAATCCACCCACGAGGGTGCAGCTAAACTTGCCACTGGGAAACCAGATGGGACACCCACAAAACTAGCCATAGAGACGCCATCAGCAGAAGTGCTGCTGAAACTTGCTAGGAGTTAGCTCCACCAGACTTCAGTCCTGGCGGCAAGTCAGAAGCAAAGTGCAAAGGAACCAGGAAGATGTTCTTTTTCTCCTGTCCCTCCAGCGCCCTCTACTGTTAAAGCATAACGTGAGCCAGGGAGAAGATGTTCCAGACATCTATAAAGGGTGCATTTGGAGCTGAAAGGTAATAAATTGATAACTGGTACAGGATGTTTGTGGGCTCATTTGGGGGGTTGGGGGATTTTTCATAAAACCTTTTTGAAAAATATAGTTTTAGGAAATATTCCTATCAGCTGAGAAATGAATGAAAATGAAGAACCCAAAAGACAATATAGTGTAAAAGGCAAAGAAAAATTAAATCAATAGAACTAATAAGACTATGTAAGCTAAATAATTGTGATTAATATGATATAAAACTCAAGAAAAATGAGGTGAAAATAATTCTTACAATTATATATAATAAAGACTTCATAATTATGAACTGGGATTTTTATATCACAAATTACCTTGACAAAAACTGGATGGTAGCAAAGGAGAGTGGTTCCATTTTTCATCTATCATAAGAGATGCCAATAGCTATGGTTTTATTCTTGACGTTAATAAATTAAAGATATTTTAAAAATAAGAAGTATCCATCCACAAGTAATCACAGTAAATATGAATGTTTTTGTAAGACACACTTAAAGCAAAATGTTTCTCATTGGGTAAAAAATAAGAGGTTAGGCAAAAATATATGAAGTAAATGAAAATATTTTTTAAAAAACCAGAAGAAGTAGAATTTAAGGCAAAAAAGCAGGGAATGGGAAATAGAACACATAAAAATATCCATCATTTGTATATAATAGTTAAGGCATTAAATAATATTATATTAAAATCTATAATATATTAAAATTCAGAAATTAATAACATCACAAATGGTATGGAAGAAGAGAAATTTTAAAACACTGCTCTTGGTTTTTGGAAGATTGAGTGAGGAATAAACTGAGATAGATATGGCATCTTCTGCTAGTGACAAATTAGGTAATTTAGGTCAACCATCCCACTGAGAATAACTAGAACTGTACAAAAGAATAAAACACCTGCTTGAAAGCATAGGAACACTAATAAATTTCTAAAGAATCATGGGCCAAGACCTGGAAGAAAACGTATCTGCTGAGAGGTGAGCCCTGCATTTGGGCCACTTTTGCCCAATCAAGAAAACGCAGATGAGAAGCTAAGTTTGTTTTTTTTTTTTAATTTTTATTGTAGTATAGTTGCATTACAATGTTGTGTTAGTTTCTACTGTACAGCAAAGTGAATCAGCTATATGTATACATATATCCCCTCTTTTTTGGATTTCCTTCCCATTTAGGTCACCACAGAACATTGAGTAGGGTTCCCTGTGCTACACAGTAGGTTCTCATTAGTTATCTGTTCTATACATAGTATCAATAGTGTGTATATGTCAATCTGAATCTCCCACTCTGCCTTTTCCCTTTTAACAGCTTCATGGGGCTGGGGGACAGAAGTTGAAGTCTAGAATCCACCAAGGGTGTGGGCCTTGGTAATGTTACCTCCCCCCATACCCCAACACACACACACACACACACACACACACACACACACACTTTGAGTTGGAATCCAAAAGTGCTGCATCATAGGTGTAAGTCATCTAGCTCTTGTACACTACAGCCCAGTTCCAAGTCATCTGGGTGACCCAGAAACATTTCAATTTCTGAAACTGAATTATAGTTATTCCAGACTCCTAGGTTTCCTCGGTTTGGAAGAAGCAAATAAATTGGGAGCAGGAAAGGAGAACTGAAGTAAACTGCTCAAGAACAGGCTGGTCTTTCACTGAATACACTGCCTCAGCACTCCAAGGCTAGGGGTGGGGAATCAGGATAAAGAGAGTTCTCCTGAAGCTCAGAAAGCCAGGGGTTAGAGTGCAGAGCAAAGAAAACTCTGTAGGGATGCAAAAGCTAGTGGCCATTTAAAAAAACAAAGTGATATATTCCCACAGTTCAAAAAGGTATCAGCTGGACTGTAAAGCACAAAGAAATTTCTGGAAACTCACTGGTACCTGCTGAAGGGAAGGCTCTGATTCTGCCTTCAAATCACTTGAAACCAGTGGTGAGCTGAATCAAACTAAAGCTACAACAAGCCCAGACCTACCTCAATTACATCTCAGATTAACTCAGTCCACCACTTTAATAGCCTGACAGAGGAAGGGGCATGCCCTTTTCTAAGTATATATTTTATTTATTTAAGGCTACTGTTCT
The DNA here is from genome assembly GCF_028564815.1 of Eubalaena glacialis. Classification (NCBI taxonomy): domain Eukaryota; kingdom Metazoa; phylum Chordata; class Mammalia; order Artiodactyla; family Balaenidae; genus Eubalaena; species Eubalaena glacialis. The sequence continues at coordinate 35,688,098 of NC_083718.1, forward strand.
TTTACACAAAACGTCTGGCATTTAAAAAGAATTATGAGCCTTTCAAAGAAGAAAAAATATGTGACACATCATCAGGAGACAAAATAGTCAATAGAAGCAGATCCAAAGATGGCCCAAGTGTTGGAATTATGAGATAGGAATTTTTAAATAACTATTTTAAGTATTTTAAAGGGTCTAGTGGAAAATGTGGAAATTATACATAAGCACATGGAGAATTTCAGCAGGGAGATAAAAACTATAGAAAAGAGCCCAAAGAAAATCCTAGAAATAATAAATATTATATCAGAGATGAAGAATTCATGTGATGGGCTTATCAGCAGACTGGAAACATTGGAAGAAACGAGCATGTGAATTTGAAGACAGGTCAATGGAAGTGGAACAGAATGGAACACAACAGAGTTCTGAAATAGACCCCCACACATATGGTCAAATAATGTCCCACATAGGATACAAAAAACACTAACCATGAAAGAAATTCTTCTTTTCTGAAGTTTTAATCAAAATGAAATATGACTTACTTAAAATTAAAGACTGCTATTCATCAAAAGACTCAAGATTATAAATAGACAAAACCACATACTGGTAGAAAACAGTTGTAATACACATGCCTGAAAATGGACTTTTGTCCATAGTATATTAAAAATTCCCGTAACTCAGTAATAAAACCAAACAATTCAATAAAAATATGGATGACAAACTCAGACACTTTACAAAAGAAGACATATAAATGGACAATAAACACATGAAAAAGTGCTCAGCATCATTAGTCAGCAAGGAAAAGCAAAACCACAATGAGATATCATTACACGCCCACCAGAATGTTTACAATTTGAAAAACTGAAAACAACATGTATTGGCAAGTATTTGGCATAATTGGAATGCTCATACATTGCTCTTAGATGTGTAACATGATACAACTACTTTGGGAAGCTGTTTGGTAGTTTCTTATGAAATTAAACATATATCTCCCCAATGACCCTGTAATTCCACATCTATGTATTTATCTAAATGTTGTGGACTAAATGTTTTGTGTCCCTCCCAAATTCATGTGTTGAAATCCTAGTCTCCAAATCATGGTATTAGGAAGTGGAGGCTTTGGGATATGATTGAGTCGTGAGGGTGGAAGATTTTTTGCAGAGAGCTGAAAACTACATAAAGTGAAATAGCTTATTTTTAAAAGATTCAAATATAAATTATAAAACTAAAAAAATAAAATAACTGAAAGTAAAACTCAAAAAAATAATTTAACAGCAGATTAGATGCAGCTGAAGAATTAGTGAGTTGTAAGATAGATCAGAAGAAAATATCCAGAATAAAGGATAGAGAGGCAAAAAAGCCGAGATAAAACAGAAGATAATGTAAGAGACATAGAGAACATAGTGAGTGAGAAGTTTTAACATATATATAAGTGGATATTTAGAGGGAAAAGAGAAAAGGAATGGGGGAAAATATATGAAGAGATAATGAATGTGAAACTTCCAAAAATAGTTGAAAGATATGATCCATAGATTCAAGAAGCCCAATAAATATCAAGAAGGGTAAATAAAAGGAATTTCACTATTAGATATATGTCAGAGTAAATTGCTGAAAAGCAAAAAGAAAGAAATAATCTTGAAATCATCCAAAGAAGTAAGAAATAGAATGGCAGTCATAGTCTCAACAGGAACATGGAAGCTAGAAGAACAATGGAATTATGTACTCAGTGTTCTAAAGAAAATAACTGCTAACATAGAATTCTATTCTCAGCAAAAATATGCTCAAGAATAAATATGAAATAAAGACATATTCAGATAAGGAGAAAATGAGAAGATATTTCACTGGCGTGTTTGTACTAAAGAAAATACTAATGGACATTTTTGAGACAGAAGGAGAATAATCCCAGATGGACACTCAGAGATTGTGAAAGGATTTAAAAGCAACAAAAAGTCTAAATTAATTGGTAAATCTAAACTAATATTGTATATATAAGACAACAACAACAATTTTTTGGGGTATAAAATATAGAGATAATTAAAATTCATTAAGTTGTGAAGGGGTTTAAGGGAGTTAAATTGTTATCCATACGTTACTGGGAAGAGGATAAAAGCACCAACTAACTTCAGGATGTAATATTGTAATTTCTAAGAATTATAAAAGAGCGTATAACTTCTAAACTAATGGAAGAAAAATGAAATAATACAAATGTTCAATCCAAAAGAAGGAAAAAAGGAACATAGAATATATGGGACAGAAAGAAAGCACATTGTAAAATGGTAAACATAAATCCACATACATATATAATTATATTACATGTAAGGGGTGTGTTGGACTATATTTTAAAATAACAATTTTCTGTTTATAAGTACATCTAAAACATAAGAATATAGTAAAACTGAAAGAAAAAGCATGGATCAGATATACTAGGCAAACACTAACCTCTCCAAAACTTGTGTCATTGTATTAACATCAAACAAAATAAACTTTAAAGTAAATATATTTCTAGAGATAAAGAAGAATGCTTCATAATGATAAACTGTTTAATTCACTGGGAATATATAGTAATTCTAAGTTTTTGTGTTTATCTTATTTATTCGTGGTCTCAAAATATATAAAGCCAAAATTGACTGAACTTGTGGTCAGTATACATACATATGTGCTCTCCACTGAGAGGGCCTAGAAGCAAGGATGTTCAAGAACATGATATGATGTGATGAGAATGGCACTTCACCTGTGTGTTCTACCTTCCCCAAGTCCATAGCCCCTGTCTAACTGAGGTAGGAGATATATAGGCCTCTGGGCAGAGCAGCTGGAGTTTGTCAAGCGGAGTAAAATTGGAGCTTTGTTTTCCCTGACACTCCAAGGACAAAGTTAATGGCAGGAGCTGAGCTCTGCTGGAGTAAAGAGATAAGATGACCACTCCTGAGGTCAAGGAGAACTCCCCGACTGTACAGGTGCAGAAACGTTCCTTGGGGATCAAAAAGGAGAGGGCGTCACCCCATAATAGGTGATGCCAAGCCTCCCACAGGCCTCTGTGCTGGAATCCATCTTGGCAAAAAGATATGCATGCATGTTGGGGAGTGTCTTAGAACAGGTTAGATGTGGGAAAAGAAATGAGATTATTGGCCAGAGGTAAACAAAGACCTGGAAGAACTGCCCTATATAAATGATTTAACCGCCTCTTTACTGTACTTCTCCTCATTAGGGAGAACACCCACATCCTTTCTCTCCGGGTGTGTATCTCTGCCTTTCTTCTGTCTTAAATAAACTGTTTCTCTGTGTGCTCTTCCACATGTTGTGCTGTATCTCTAATAATAAACTTTTTGCCTGTTTTTACAGTTTTTGCCTCCTTGTGAAATTCATTTTTCAAACTTGCCTCTAGCCTCTAGCCCCTGGTAGACTAGCAGTTAGGATTCCTGGTTTTTCACCCAGGCTAGCCAGGTTCAATTCCTGGGCAGGAAACTAAGATCTTGCTTCGAGCCACCACTCACTGCTGTCTCTCCAAGATCATAACCATGAGAAAAACATCAGACATACCCAAATTGAAGGACGTTCTAAAAAATACTTGGCCAGTACTCCTCAAAACTATTAAGGTCATCACACACAAAAAAGTCTGAGAAACTAAATATCATAAATCAGAGAAGGCTAAGGAGACAACTAAAACAGAAAAGTAACTTTAAGGAAAAATCAGACGTCCAAAAAAAGTACGGAATTTAGTTAATTTTTAAAAATACAGGACTTCCCTGGTGGCACAGTGGTTAAGAAGCCACCTGCCAGTGCAGGGGACATGGGTTTGAGCCCTGGTCCGGGAAGATCCCACATGCCGCGGAGCAGCTAAGCCCGTACACCACAACTACTGAGCCTGCGCTCTAGAGCCTGTGCACCACAACTACTGAAGCCTGCATGCCTAGAGTCCGTGTTCCACAAGAAGAGAAGCCACCACGGTGAGAAGCCTGAGTGCCGCAATGAAGAGTAGCCCCTGCTCGCCACAACTAGAGATAGCCCATGTGCAGCAATGAAGACCCAACGCAGCCAAAATAAATAAATAAGTAAACAAATAAATAAATAAAATTTTTAAAAAATTAAAAAATAAAAATAACTGAACTGCAAGGAAAAATAGGTTAACCTACAATCATAATTGAAAATTTAAACACACCCTCTTTTGGTAAAAGATTTAGGCAAACAAAAAAAATCAGAAAGAATTATAAAATACTGAAGAATGCAATTATCAAACTTGACCTAATTGACATATACAGGACATTACACCCAATAACAGAATGTACATTGTTTCAAACATCCACAAAGCATTTACAAAAATTAACTATACCCTGAGCCATAAAGCAAGGATTGAAATCACACAGAGAATGTTTCTAACCACAATGCAATTAAGCCAAGAATTACTAACAACAACAACAAAAGATAAGAAAATTCCATAATTTTAGAAAATAAGAACTACAATTCTAAAAAAAACTTTTGGAGCAAAGAAGAAATCATAACGGAAATTAGAAAATATTTTTAAGTGAGGCATAACAAAAAACTATACATCAAAACCTGTGAGGTCAGAGTTGCCCAGAACCTCAGGTGTGTGCTCAGGAGCTGCCAGCCCACTGGGAAAAAAAAAAGCAAAAACAAAAGCAAACCAAACTTGTGGGATGGAGCTAAACAAGGCTTAGAGGGGTATTAACAATGTATGTTTTATATAAGAAGGGCTGAAAATTAATGATCTTGTATCCAGCTCAAGAAGTTATAGAACAGTTAAATAAACCTAAAGTGGAAGAAACTAATAAAGAGCTGAAAATCATAAAATAGAAAACATAAATAAAGATAGTCAACAAGGCCAAAAGTTGGCTCTTTGTAAAGGTTAATAAAATTAATAAACCTCTGGCAAAACTAAGCAAGATTAAAAAGGGAAGTGACACAAAATAATACAAGTCAGCAGTGTAAAGGGCACATCATTACAGATCATAAAACCACTAAAAAGATAAGAAGATATTACATTTGAAAATTTAGGTGAAATGAGTAAATTCCTTGATAAAATACAACTTACCACAACTGACATAGAAAGAAATAAGAATGATGAATAGTTCTATAACTAACAGAAAAATTAAAATTCTGTAATGAAAAATTTTTCCTCAAAAAAGTACAAGTGGCTTAACAGGCAAACACTACCAAATGCCAAACTTTCTTAATTTCTCCCAAGGAAGAGAAAATGGGAAACTCATCCCAACTCATTTTATGAGGCTAGCATGATCTTGCTAGTATGACCTAGCAAGATACTATGAGAAAAGAAAATTACAAGAACACAGAAGCAAAAGTCCTAAAGAAACTACCAATAAATTCACCCTGCAACATGTGTTAAGAACCCTCCTGCCCAGGCTGGTATATTGCAGTGATGTGAACTCAGCTAAACAGTAGAAATTGATCAGTATAATGCACCACAGTTACAGAGTAGAGAGGAAACAAAAAGTATAATCATCTCAGTAGATTAGAAAATGCATTTGATAGAATTTAGTATCTATTATTTGAAAAAAAAGTTTTGACAAACTAGGAAAATAGGGAAACATCTTTAATCTCATAAGGGTGTTTACAAAACATCATTCTCAATAGTGAAATGCTGAAAGATTTAAGATTGTGAGCACAACCAGGATGCCCTATACGACCACTCTATTCCCACTGATTTTTAAAAATTAATAAATTTTATTTTTTAGAATAATTTTATTTTTTATTGAAGTATAGTTGATTTACAATATTACATTAGTTTCAGGTGTACAACAGTGATTCAATATTTTTATAGATTATACTCCATTTAAAGTTATTGTAAAAAATTTGCAATATTCCCTGTGCTGTACACAATATCCTTGTATCTTGTTTGTTTTATACATAGTAGTTTGAGAACAATTTTAGATTTATAGAAAAAGTAAGCTAACAGTACAAAAGAATCCTCATATCCCCTCTCCTGCCACAGTTTTCCCTATTATTAATATCTTGCATTTGCATGATACCTTTGTTATAATTAAAGATATATTACTATTGATAATATTGATTATATTGGTATATTACTATTAACTAAAGTACATAGTTTGTATTAATAGTTCAGTTCTATGGGTTTTGACAAATGTGTAATGTCATGTATCCACTGTTACAGTATTGTACAGAATAGTTTTGCCCCCTAAAACTCCTCTGTGCTTCACTTATTCATCCTTCCCCCTCTTCCTCCTGAATCCCTGGCAATCTTTTAACTGTCTCTATAGTTTTGCCTTTTCCAGAATGTCATATAATTGGAATTATACCGTATTTAGCATTTCAGACTGTTTTTAGGCTTATTTCATTTAGTAATATGAACTTAAGTTTCCTTCATGTCTTTTTGTAGCTTGATAGCGCAATTCTGTTTATCCCATTTTATGGATGTACACTGTACCACAGCTTATTGATTCACCTATTGAAGGACAACTTGACTGCTTCCAGTTTGGGGCAGTTATGAATAAAGCTGCTGTAAACATTCAGGTTTTTAACATCCAGGTGTTAAGTTTTCACCTTAATTGGGTAAATACCTAAGAGCATGATTGGTATGTTAAGCCTGTTTTCTTTGTAAGAAACTACCAAACTCTCTCCACAGTGACTGTACTGTTTTGCATTCTCACCAGCAATGAGAGTTTTTTAGCTCCGCAACCTCACCAGCATTTCATATTGTCAATTATTTTTTTGTTTATGTTGGTTTAGCCATTCTAATATGCATGTATTGTTATCTTTTTGGGGGAACCACTTCATATCTTTACTTTTATTATTTTTTCAAAAAATTTTATTTTATGTTGGAGTATAGTTGATTGACAATGGTGTGTTGGTTGTACAACAAAGTGATTCAGTTATACATAAACACGTCTCTATTCTTTTTCAAATTCTTTTCCCATTTAGGTTACTACAGAATACTGAGCAGTGTTCCCTGTGCTATACAGTAGGTCCTTGTTGGTTGTGTATTTTGAATATAGCAGTGTGTACCTGTCAATCCTAAACTCCCAATCTATCCCTCCTCCCCACCTCTCCCCCCTAGTAACCATAAGTTCTTCTCTATGTCTGTGAGTCTGTTTCTGTTTTGTAAACAAATTCATTTGTATCATTTTTTTAAGATTCCACATATGAGCAATATCATATGATATTTGTCTCTCTCTGTCTGACTTACTTCACTTAGTGTGATAATCTCTAGGTCCATCCATGTTGTTGCAAATGGCATTATTTCATTCTTTTTAATGGCTGAATAATATTTCATTGTACATGTGTACCACATCTTCTTTATCCATTCATCTGTTGATGGACATTTAGGTTGCTTCCATGTCTTGTCTATTGTAAACTGTGCTGCAATGAACACTGGGGTGCATGCATCCTTTTGAACCATGTTTATCTCCAGATATATGCACAGGACTGGGAATACTGGATCATATGGTAACTCTTTCTTTAGTTTTTTAAGGAGCTTCCATAATGTTTTCCATAGTGGCTGTACCAATTTACATTCCCGCCAACAGTGTAGGAGGGTCCTCTTTTCTCCACACCCTCTCCAGAACTTATTGTTTGTAGATTTTCTGACGATGGCCATTCTGACTGGTGTGAGGTGACATCGCATTGTAGTTTTGATTTGCATTTCGCTAATAATTAGTGATGTTGACCATCTTTTCATGTGTTTTACAGTCTGTTGGACTGTAAAATTTATGTAGGGCATCTTGGAAACAGTTGTAACAAGACGGAATTGGAACGAGCTTTAGGCTATTATGGAACACTCTGAAGTGTGTGGGTTGCTAAAAACCCTCCCGGCTTCCCTCTTGTTGAATGTGAAGATCCCCGAGTTGCAGCCAATGCTGTCCGAGAACTAGATGGGAGAACACCATGTGGCTCCCGAGTAAGAGTGGACCTGTCGAATGGGGAAAAGAGAAGTCGAAATTGTGACCACCTCCTTCTTGGGGTCGTCGCCCTCGAGATGATTATCAGAGGAGGAGTCCTCCACCTCGCCACACATCTCCAAGACAGAGAAGCTTCTCTGTCAGCCAGAGCAGGTCCCTTTCTAGATATAGGAGAAGAGAGAGATCACTGTCCCAGGAGAGAAATCACAAGCCGTCCCGATCTTTCTCTAGGTCTCCTAGCTGATCTAGGTCAAATGAAAGGAAATAGAAGACCACTTTGCAAGAGGAGTGGTGTACAGGCAATAACTTCATTTGACAGGAGTATGTACAGAAAATTCAAGTTTTGTTTGAGACTTCCGAAGCTTGGTGCACTTTTTAAATGTTTTAGCTGTTCACATTTGTTTGTCTCTTGGGACAGTGACACATAAAGGTGTCATTCTCTATGGTTTGAAATGGGTCATATGAGGCATGTAATATGAAGAATTGTTACCTTACAATGTTCCCTTAAGCAAAATTGAATTTGCTTTGAATTTTTGGTCTTGCCTAGACTGATAATAAAACTCTAACTCCTGCCCAGCTAAAGTGTGATGTTTACTATTATGGAAACAACACTGGCAAACATTGAAAAGGCTTTCGGTAGCTGGGATATGGTATGCAGCTGTAGTTAAGCAAGCAGTCTTTAAAAGGTGCTGTGAACACAAGCCAGCAGGTAAAAATGAAAGCTGCACCCTTACCCTAGATTAGAGGTTTAAAAATTCCACTAGTCTTCACACTGGACAAGAGGTTGTCCAGTGAGTTTAGAATCTAAGAAGTTTCAAGAAAGTTAGTTTACCTTTGATTTAGGTCATAAGTCCCCTGTGTGATTGCTGTACATGAATACATAGCTCTTTGTAATATTTTTTGGAAATTTGAGATTATCAAGATACCAATGTCCTGCCACATTAAGAGTATATTGTAGAGCTGAACTTTGAGTTACTGTGCACTTTTTTTTTTCATGCTGTCATTTGTAATATGTTTTGTGAGAATCCTTGGGATTAAAGTTTTGGTTCCAAAAGAAAAAAAGAAAAGAAAAGAATCCACCTGCCAATGCAGGGGACACAGGTTCAAGCCCTGGTCCAGGAAGATCCCACGTGCTGCAGATCAACTAAGCCCGTGGGCCACAACTACTGAGCCTGCGCTCTAGATCCTGGGAGCCAGAACTACTGAGCCCCCGTGCCACAACTACAGAAGCCCGCATGCAATGAAGACCCAACGCAGCAAAAAAAAAAAAAAAAAAAAGATGATACTGGCCAGGTGATCAAGGGTAGAATCGTTTGTCATAAGTCCCGTTGATGGTGTGTATCCTTGATGTGACCTGAGGAGAATGGCATTTTTATCTCTGTCTGGATCTTCCGCCCCAAACCCCACAACTCCAGACCAACCATAAGAAAACATCAGAAAACAAACAGACAAACAAATTGAGGGACAAAATACCTGACCAGTCCTCCTCAAAACTTTCAAGGTATCAAAACACAGGGACGTCTGAGAAATGTCACAGCCCAGAGGAGACTGGGACAGAAAAAGGATGTTAGGGGAAAACTAGGGAAATTCTAATAAAGTGTGGACTTTAGTTAATAACAATGTATCCATCTTGGTTCCTTAGTTGGATAAACATGTCGTACTAACGTACTAACGTGTTGGAAATAGGGGTACTGGGTCAGGGTCCATGGCACTCTGTACACTCTGTACAGATCTTTGCAACTTTTTTGTAACTCTAAGCTATTCTAAAATTAAGTGAGTACTAAACAGAGATAAGAATGTTATTTCCCTGATTTGAACATGCCTGAGTTTCTTTTCATGGTCACATTTTTGCTATCTGGATGTGTCTTGGAATCAGTAGCAAAGGAGAGTTGCCAGCCCCTGGGAAGATGTGGGTGGTTTGCAGGTGGCTTGCTCTGGAGCTGAAGACCATGGTGGGAAGTCTGCAGCCTCGGGCTGCACTTAGAACCATGGGAGGGGATGGGCCAGCTCAGTTAGGGATGGAACCTATAAATAAAACTTTTTTCTTTTCCATTATGGCTTATCACAGGATATTGAATATAGTTCCCTGTGCTAGACAGTAGGATGTTGTAGTTTATCCATCCTATATTTAATAGTTTGCATCTGCTAACCCCAAACTCCCAATCCAACCCTCCCTCACTCTTTCTCCCCCTTGGCAACCACAAGTCTGTTCTCTATGTCTGTGAGTCTGTTTTTGTTTCATAGACGAGTTCATTTGTGTCATATTGTAGATTTCACATATAAGTGAGACCATATGATATTTGTCTTTCTCTTCTGACTTACTTCACTTAGTATGATAATCTCTAGGTCCATCCACGTTGCTGCAAATAGCATTATTTCATTCTTTTTATGGCTGAATAATATTCCATTGTATATATGTACCACATCTTCTTTATCCATTCATACATCAGTGGACATTTAGGTAGCTTCCATGTCTTGGCTATTGTAAATAGTGCTGCAATGAACATTGGGGTGCATGTATCTTTTCTTTCTTTCTTTCTTTCTTTCTTTCTTTCTTTCTTTCTTTCTTTCTTTCTTTCTTTCTTTCTTTTTTCTTTCTTTCTTTCTTTCTTTCTTTCTTTCTTTCTTTCTTTCTTTCTTTCTTTCTTCCTTTCTTCCTTTCTTCCTTCCTTCCTTCCTTTCTTCCTTTCTTTCTTCCTTTCTTCCTTTCTTCCTTTCTTTCTTTTTCTTTCTTTCTTTCTTCTTTTTTTGTCACACGGCATGTGAGATCTTAGTTCCCTGACCAGAGATGGAACCCATGCCCCCTGCACTGGAAGTGCGGAGTCTTAACCACTGGATCACCAGGGAAATCCCAGGGGTGTATGTATAGTTTTGAATTAGAGTTTGCTCCGGATCTATGCCCAGGAGTGGAATTGCGGGACCCTATGGCAGCTGTATCTGTTCCTGCACGTCTCACATCAACCACCTGCACTCCAATCCTTGCTCTCAACGTCATCTTCGGGGAACCCAACCTGTGACAGGGACCTTGACAAGAAGAAATGGCTCAGGGAAAAGCTACCTGCACAGGGAGGAGATAGAGGCCATCGCCCCTGGGGTGCGGCGGGGAGAGTGGGCACAGAGATTTGTCATTTCACCCCCGATACTCATCTCAGCCCTCCTGGCTGCCCCACTCTAGGTCACCTCGGGATACAGAGGTGACCCGGTTAGAGTCCCTGCCTGTGCAGGAATCTGGGGGCACCAGCGGGTCTGAATAATATTAGTGCAGGGTCTCCCCCGCGGCACTGGGGTTATTCGGGGCTGGTCATCCTCTGCTGCGGGCCCCTCCTGGGCACTGTGTGGGGTTTAGCAGCATCCCTGGCCGCACCCATTTGATTCCAGGGACCCCTCCCCCCCCAGTTGTGACAACCACAGATTTTTCCCACACATCACGGAAGAACTGGGTGAGGCAGGGGCAGGATGGCCCTGGGCAAGGACAGCTGTGTTGAAGCAACCAGCCTGGCCCAGGGCAAGGTCTGCCCCAATCCCGTCAGCGCCTGCATTTAGAACTGCCCCTTTCCTCTCCCACCTCCCCTGCCCTGCAGTGGTCTCCGAGACATCATCCCCATGTAATAAATCACACCTTCTCAGTTTACTGTTTGCTGCCCTCGCTAGAACGTGAGCTCTTTGAGGACAGGGATGCTCTTATGTCCCCAGCACCTAGAAGAGTGTCTGCTGTGTAGTAGATGCTTCATAAATACTTGCTGAATAAAGGAGTTGAATAAAGGGATGAGTGGATGAATGAATGAAGGTTACAGTGGAAGGAGGGGGGAGATTCCCTGTCTGGCTCTCGGGGGTTGGGAGATCAAGTGAAAGATCCGTCCTAAATAGGCTGACCAGCCTTCTGGGGTTCCCCAGGACTGAGGGTTTCCCCAGAGTTCCAGCGCGCAAACCTGAGCGGTCCTGGGCAAACTGGGGGCGGGTGTTAGTCACCCTATCTAAACACAGTAACAATTCCAGCTGCAATAGCAATGGCCAATGACCTCTAGGTCTTATTGACCATGCACAGTTCTTTACCTGGCGGGGAAGGGTGGGCCGGGATTGGAATTCTTGTGATCCAGGGTGGGTGAGGGCACACCCCGGGCTTGTGTAGGGGAGTCCAGGAAGGTTCTGGAGGAAGTGACAGTGACACAGGAGGGAGGGAGGAGTCTAAGGAAAAACGTCCCACATGACAACGTGTGCCAATGGCCCTGGGCCCAAGGTCACACCTGACCAGGGCTTGCTTTTTTTTTTTTTTCTAATTTACTTTTTCCCACATGGATATGCAATTGTCCTAATGCCATTTATTGAAAACTCCTTAATTTCCCCACTTTCTGTCATATCAAGTTCTCATATATCTGTTTCTGGACCTTTATTCTATACCATAGAGCTATACGTCCCATCCTTGCACCACTAGGGCTGTTTCATCACTATAACTTTATTTTTTATTCATTTATTTTTTTTGGCCGTGCCGTGCGGCATGTGGGATCTTATTTCCCTGACCAGGGATCGAACCCCCGCCCCCTGCAGTGGAAGCTCGGAGTCTTAATCACTGGACCTCCAGGGAAGTCCCCAGGGCTTGCTTTGACATCCATCTAATGGTGGCAGGTGGGCACGGGGAGCAGCTGTCTGTGAGCCATCCTGTGTAGAAATGCAGGGTGGAGGGGAGGACAGATGGAGCGGGAGGGGAAGAAGCGGAGGAGGGAGGGAGGGAGGGAGGGCGGGAGAGAGACAGACAGAGCATGAAAGCTGAAAATAGCTCCTAGTGCCGGGAGCCTTGGAGCTGGAGCCTGGGAGCCAGGGTGACTGGCTCTCCTCCCTGGTGTGTGTGTGTGTGTGTGGGGGTGGCTCTGGGCTTCTCAGGCTGGGAATGGGGTGCACAGAGCAGGGACAGAGCAGGGACCCTTCTCTCTGGGACCTCGTGGGCCATCCTCAGCTCACAAAGCTGAGCCACTCCTGGCCCTACGAGTGGGGGGCTTATCCTCCCTGTTCCCTGGATCATAGCCCCTCACACACAACTTCCCCGTGTGTGTTCCCAGCAACTAAGAGAATCTGTTTTTAAAAGATTTGGGGGAGGGGGGTAAACATACAAACAAGAGCAGAATGGATACTTTTTCAGAATGTGAATGGCTCTGTGTAAGCCCACCCCCAGGGTAACCACAGTCCTGGCCTCTAACACCCTTGACGAGTCAGCCTTGGTCTGGGCTTGCAGACCCACGGAAGCTCCCTCATCCCCTCCTTCAGATCCCATCTCTCCCTTGGCGTCTTTGTGAGAAGCACCCAGGGAAGTGGGACTGCTAGGCTGTACTGCTGCTAGAACTCCACCTGGGCTCCACCAGGCTCCAGCCCCCCGCCCTGTGCACCTCTCTGACCCTGAGGCACCTCAACTGGTAGGAGTCGCATCATCTTGCCTCCTGGGACTTGTGACACTTAAGGGAGACACAGAAAGGACAAGCCTTTGGCTCCCTGGCTGGCAAAGAGCAGGTGCTCAATTGTCATAAGTGTCCGTATCAGTGAGGGTTCTCCAGACAAACAGAATCCATAGGGTGTGTGTGTGTATATACACACAATCGTACATATGTACACGCATACAAAAATATACAGCTGTGTATATATGCAGTATGCATACACACATATACACATATAGTATATACAATACACACATACATACACACATATAAAATGCATAGTTTGTATATATACAGTATGTACACATACGTATAACATATGCAATATACACACCTAGGTACATATAGATCATACATATATACACACATACAAAGATATTTAGGTGTGTATATAGACAGTATACATACATACACATATAATATATGCAATACATACACGTACATACATATAGACACACATATACACCTACATATAAAAGCATATAGCATAAAAATATATATGTACTGTATATATAAATTCATCGTATATATACATACATATATCATATATATAAGATATATACACATACATATATACAATGTATACACACACATACACACCTATATGTAAATATGCGCATGTACATACACATATAAATACATACGCAAGTGTGTATATAATAGTATATACATATATACATATAATACCTAGAAACATATACACATACAGGTATACAACATATATACACACCTATATATAAATATACACTGTATACATACATACATACAGTGTACATATACTGTATATATACACACACCCATATATCAATATATGGGTGTGTGTATATATACAGCATGTTCACATTTGTAATATGTATACTATATATATACACATACATACATGTATACAATATATACACACAAATATATAGGCTTGTATGTATACTGTATATAGTACTTACACATATACTACAAACGCACGCACATATAAACATATGTGTATACATATATATAGTATGTATACACACATATACAAATTAATAGGCTTGTATATATTCAGTATTTTTACATATATAGTTTTGTTTTAAGGAGTTGACTCATGTGACCGTGAGGCAGGCAAGTCAGGGCAGGACTCTGGGCTGGAGACACAGGGAAGAGCTGATGTCCCAAGGCCATTGGAGGAACAGTTCCCTCTTTCTACGGAACCTCATTTTTCTCTCCAGTCCTTCAACTGATGGACGAGGCCCACCCACGCCGCGGCATTGACAATCTCCTTTAGGCAAAGTGGACCAATTTCAGTGTTCATCTCTTCTGAAAAATACCTTCCTGGCCACATCTGGAATAATGTTTGTGGTTGCCGGGGCCCCACGCAGTGCGCACATGAGATTAACCATCCCCGTGGCGATGATGACACTTTATTTTCTCCCTTGACCATTGTCACTACTATTCCAATTAAAATGGCAGCGCCATGAGGGCAGGGCATTTCCTTTTTTCCCAGTACTGAGCGTCCAGGGTCTGGTGCCTAGCATAGGCTAAATACACGGCATTTTTGTGAACAGAAGCCGGGATTCCGGCTGTCATACTTAATGAGGAATTATAGTCTTATTATTTGGGGGGGGGGGGGGCGGTGTCACAGTACGTCAAGGGCGGGAGTCGAACCCGCCACCCCAGACCCCAAGGGGTCTCCCCGGGTCCCCACTTCGGGCCGGTGGGAGTGGCCGGGGGCAGCCGAAGACGTTCGTGCGTGCGTGCACGCGTGCGTGAGAGCGGGCGAGTGCACGGGGCGAGCGGCGCGCGCGCCGCGAGTGAGTCGTTCAGCCCGGCCCCGGCTCATTGTGCCCGCCTCACGCCGGCCCGAGTTGGCGGCAGCGCTGGAGGTCCTGGGCCTGTGAGCACAAAGAGGGAGCCGGGGGCCGGACGGGAGCGCGGCGGCGGCGGTTGAGGCCCAGGCCAGGCCCCCTCTCCTCAGCCTCCCGCCCGCCCGCCTGCCCCGCCCCCGCTGGCGGCGCCCCGCCCCTCCCCTAACCGCCAGACAAGCCTGGTGCGGGGTCGGCGCGCAAAGACATGGGGGAGAAGTTGGAGCTGAGGCTGGAGTCGCCCGTGGGGGCCGAGCCCGCTGTCTACCCGTGGCCGCTGCCGGTCTACGTGAGTGCCGCCCGTCCCCTGTTCCCGGACCCCCGCCCCTCTTGCCCCACGGCGCGCGCTGAGCCCACCGAGAAACGGAGCGACTCGAGTCGCCAGACCCTCTTTGGAGCCCCCTTTCCCGCCCCGCCGTGGTTCTCCGCGGCCGTTTCCAGCCCCCGCGCGCAGGGCGGGCAGAGGGGAGCCGGGGCCGGCCGGGGGCGCAGACTCGGCCGCGGGGACCCCGCGCTTCCGAGGGGCGCCCGAGCCGGGCTGCCGTTGGCTCTGTAGGGCTGGGGACCCCGGTCCCCCTGGGCCTGGACTGCCGGCGGGCTTGCCCTTCCGTACTTTATGATCTGACATGTAGGGTTTCTTTTTCCTGGTAGTTTATTCTTAGCTCTGTCAATGTGCTTAGCTTTTTTATTTTTGAGGACACCCTTTCCTCCCTCTCTCCAGTTTTTTGTGTTTTTGTTTTGTTTTGTTTTAGTTAGGCATGTTGTTCCTCTGATCTTGAGTGGGTGGGCTGGCTGGACCCTTGGAGAGGAGGCGTTGTCTCCCCTAATTTGAGTGGGTGGGCTGGCAGGCCCCTTGGAACGGAGGCATTGTGTCCCGTAATTTTAGTGGGTGGGCTGGCTGGACCCTTGGAGAGGAGGCATCCTGTCCCCTGGTCTTGAGTGGCCTTTGGAAAATGACACGCCGAACGGAAATTTACACAGGCGTCCGGTGATTCCAGAAATGCAGGGTGTCCGGAAAGGTGGGCGCCCGGCCTCTCGTCCCCCGTGGCGGCGTGGTGCGTGTGTTCTTGTCTCAGGGTTTACGCTTGGGCCCCGCAGCCCACCTTCGGGAGGGAAAGCGCAGCGGGCGCCTTGGGCCGGCGCCTTTGGGGCGCCCTTTCGTGTGCTCGGCTTGCGGGGGACCGGCCTCCAGGGGACCCGGCGGGGAAGCCCGCGCGACCCGCTCCTCACGCGGGCTCCGTGTGTGTCAGTTTGTGGAAACTGTGTCGCGGCCGGGGGCGGGGTCGGGACGCTGGGACCACCTGGGAGCCGTTGTTGACTCCGGTCCCCGGTTCTCCGCAGTTCTCCGAGGTCGGAGGGTTTCCAGCCCGCCACTGCACACTGGCGCTTTCTATTTTTGCTCTTCCTGTGCCCGGAGGCGCGGCTGAGCCTGGGCTCTGGCTTTTCCGGTTGGGTAACTCTGGGTGGCCCGGGTGGGCGGCCTGAGCAGTGGGCAGGGCGGTGAGACATCCCAGGGGAGGGAAACAAAGTGGGGAGAACCTTCAGAACTCCAGCTGATCCACTTGCCTCGCCTCCCCACCCCTCTTACTGCACTTGTCATGTACGGGTTGGCTGGCCGGCGCATTTTTCAAAATGTAATAATTTGTTTAACCTTAGTAGCCGTGAAGCATAGTTCACTTGTAGTGCACAGTTGTAGGAGTTTTGACAGATGATCGCCGTCAGATGGCAGAGCAATCCCGTCATCCCATTTGCTGCCCTTTGGCGCCAGCGCGCCTCTAGCCTCTTGGCCACTAATCTCCTCTCTGTCCCTAAGGCTTTGGCTTTTCCAGAAAGTCAGATAAACGGAACAACAACATGTAGCTTTTTGATTCTGGCTGCTTTGGCTCAGCAAAACCTATGCGAGATTCATCCCTGGTTTGTTTTTTGTTGTTGTTGTTGTTTTAAATATTTATTTATTTATTTATTTATTTACTTGGCTGTGCCGGGTCTTAGTTGCGGCACATGGGATCTTCATTGCCACGTGCAGTATGTTTTAGTTGCGGCGTGCGGGATCTAGTTCCCTGAGCAGGAGTGGACCCCGGGCCCCCTGCATTTGGAGCGCGGAGTCTTAGCCACTGGACCACCAGGGAAGCCCATCATCCCTGTTGTTGCGGGTATGAGAAGTCACTCCTTTTTCTTGCTGTGTTGTATTCCATTTTCCGTTTGTCCATTCGCCTGCGGGTGGCAGGACTTGTGGGATGTTTCCAGTTTTGAGGGGATCAGGAATAAAGCTGCTGTAAACATCTCAGGGCAGGTTTCCATGTGAACTTGGGTTTTTACCTGACTTGAGAAAATACTCAGGAGTGGGACTGGAGTCTGTGCTAAGTGTATGTTTAACAACCCTTCTGCATCTTAGAAATTGGTATTTTTGAGTATTGGAAGAGTTTAGAAATCCACTGTGACCCAGCACCCAGGCACTTGAAACGAAGTTGAAAGTTCATCTGGAGATGGTCACGTTGTCCCCATCACTGTCTTTTATTCGAGGCAGAGCAAGACCACAGATTTGTAACCCTTGTAAGGGAGGCCTCGTGTGCCCAGGCCCTGGCAGGACCTGGCTTTCTAGTGGTGGGCGGTTCTGAAGTGGAGAGCGTCTTTCCCTTGCTGACCGGACCTCGCTTGGCAGGGTGCGGGGTGTGCTGCCTGCCTGGCCGGGCACTCTTTCTGCCGGTCAGCAGCCGTTCCTGGTGTGTCTGTCCTACTACCAGGCAGGCGGTCAGGGGCCCTAGTGAAGTGCTCAGCGAGCCGCAGCCTTCCTAAAGCTTTGCGAGTAACGTCTGTTACCCTCCCATTTCCCTGCTGAGGAATTTTGCTTTCTCATGGGAAGTGAGGGGGCAGTACTTTATAAGAGTTCATATTTTGTGATGACTCGATGCTGAATACATTAAGAAAATGGGCTCCTTCCAGAAGCTTAACTTCTGAGAAGGTCAGATTACTCATGTGACCGCACGTTTGAAATGAGTGAGCTTGTTTGTTCATTGATTCATTCATTCTGCAAGCACCTCCTGGATATTTACAGTGAGTGTTCCAGGGGGCGCTGAGGACAGTAGACAGTATTCTTTTTTTTTTTTTTTTTGATTTTTGAATTTTATTTATTTTTTTATACAGCACGTTCTTATTAGTCATCAATTTTATACACATCAGTGTATACATATCAATCCGAATTGCCCAATTCAGCACACCACCATCCCCACTCCCCCGTGGCTTTCCTCCCTTGGTGTCCATACATTTGTTCTCTCCATCTGTGTCTCAGCTTCTGCCTGGCAAACCGGTTCATCTGTACCATTTTTCTAGGTTCCACATATATGCGTTAATATACGATATTTGTTTTTCTCTTTCTGACTTACTTCACTCTGTATGACAGTCTCTAGATCCATCCACGTCTCAACAAATGACTCAGTTTCGTTCCTTTTTATGGCTGAGTAATATTCCATTGTATATATGTACCACAACTTCTTTATCCATTCGTCTGTTGATGGGCATTTAGGTTGCTTCCATGACCTGGCTATTGTAAATAGTGCTGCAGTGAACATTGGGGTGCATGTGTCTTTTTGAATTATGGTTTTCTCTGGGTATATGCCCAGTAGTGGGATTGCTGGATCATATGGTAATTCTATTTTTAGTTTTTTAAGGAACCTCCATACTGTTCTCCATAGTGGCTGTATCAATTTACATTCCCACCAACAGTGCAAGAGTGTTGCCTTTTCTCCACACCCTCCCCAGCATTTGTTGTTTGTAGATTTGCTGATGATGCCCATTCTAACTGGTGTGAGGTGATACCTCATTGTAGTTTTGATTTGCATTTCTCTAATAATTAGTGATGTTGAGCAGCTTTTCACGTGCTTCTTGGCCATCTGTATGTCTTCTTTGGAGAAATGTCTATGTAGGTCTTCTGCCCATTTTTGGATTGGGTTGTTTGTTTCTTTAATATTGAGCTGCATGAGCTGTTTATCTATTTTGGAGATTAATCCTTTGTCCGTTGATTGGTTTGCAAATATTTTCTCCCATTCTGAGGGTGACAGTATTCTTATTCTCAAGAAACTTATGAACTAAGGACGGTAGGTGATCTATAAACACAGAAGTTCAGCTGAGGTGTAGTTCCCCGTATATGGGATCAGCTGAGGTCCCAGAGGGTGGGGCTGCCAGATTTGCCCTGGGGGAGGTGTGGGTGGCTTCTCTGAGGAGGGAACACCCGCAGGATGAAGTGCAAACAGCCACAACCGCCTGTACGCGGAAATGTCCAGCCTTCAAAATGGACTTTTGCGCAATTGACAAATAGGAGGGCGGGCTGCAGGGCAAGTTTTGTTCCTTCCATGACTGAGAGTTCCCAGATATCCACTTATAGCTCACGGTGACATTTCTAAAGCAGGATGGCCCTTCTTTTGGTGGGAAAACCGGGTCTCAGCTCAGGAGGAAGCAGGTGGAATCTTCCGCTGCCTGATGGCAAGGCAGGAGCCAGCGAGGGCGTGCAGTGGTCCTTCCCCTCCGTGACTCACTGAGGCTGTGGGCGTGGAGCGGCCCCAGCGTGACTGTCCCCTCCTGCTTCTGGCTTCCTCCTGAGAGCCCACGAGTCTCTGATGAATGCCCGCTGAGCAGTCACGCCCTTCACTCGACTGTGAGTAGTGTCTGAAGTGGGCGGCCGAGTGAGCCATCCCTCCCTGTGACTCAGAAAATATTTTCTGATCTGACCTCTGCTGGTGTGAGTCCTGCCTAATCTGAGCTCAGGTGGAAGGCAGGTTAACCCTTTGACGACTTTCCGTGGGTGAAGTAGCCTCTTTAAAGAGGAAGGGATCACCGGAAAAGCCTGGTATTCTGTACGTACGTGGCTGTTAGCTTTCGTACTTTGGTCCCTAACATCCAAATGCCGCCTGTATGCTCTGTTCCTGGTGGGAGGAGCCAGAGGCAGCCGGCCCTTTGGATATTCACTAGGCAGGAGGCGGCAGAGCTGCAGGGGACCCGCCCCCAGTCTACCTCTAGGAGCTGCATCCTTTTTTCCTTAATTAAGTTAAACTTTTTATTCTGAGATGATCATAGATTCTTGCACAGCCGTCAGAAATAAGTCGGACACATCCCACGTTCTCTTTACTCAGTTTCTCCCGATGGTGGCATCTTACAAAGCTACGCACCGATGTAATGATTTCATTGGCATTGGTACAATCAAGATACAGAGTGTTTGGTGTCCCTTTTGAATTCGGGGACCTGTAGGGTGCGACTGGCTGTGTCTGCGCATCCCTGGGTCCCGGGCCCGGCGCACGTCTCCCAGGAAACCCCTCTCCTCCCTCTTTCTTTCTGCCGTGTCCTCGTCTCGTGGTCCTGGCGCTCTTCCCCAGTGCGTGCGCCTTGTCTCCCTGGCTGTGGGATGACAGTCCTGTTTCCTTCTTCCCACTCAGGGTGCTGCCTGGAGGCCTCTTTGGCATCTTCTCTGTCCCTTCAGGCTGTCCCTGCCGTTCCCACCAGCTGGGTCTCCTGCCGAGGCTGTTCACAGAGGATGTGCCGGGTGTCTGTCCGCGGTCCTCCGCAGCTCATGCGTGGCTCTGTAGTGCCTCCCTCACCACCCGCCTTTCTCTTCCTTCCCGGACTCTCTCTCCCCACCCACGGCTGCTGTCGCGGTGCCTAGCCCGGGGCTCTGTTCCTCGGCGCCCCCGTGTGGGACCGGGCCCTCTTCCTGTCCACGGCGCCTGGCAGGGCTGCCGAGTCACAGGTTCCCGTGAGCTGCAGTTGGGAGGTCGGAGGCTGTGTGCTTCACTGAGTATTGACCTTGGATGACGATGCCTCCTCATCTCTGAGGGGCTTCCGTTTGAATCCCCTCAGTTAGTCATGGGGTGCGCGGCCGATGCCCGGAAAGCGCGTCAGACTCACACCAGGTGCACGGGTAGCCGGTGTGTGAGAGAGGTTACCTCTGAGAACGCTGGTCCTTTGAAAACCTGACGCGTTTTTTCCCGGGTGGGGAAGGGGTTTTGCAGGCTGTGTGCTGGGGGGTGGGGGGCCGCCACGGGGTGGTGCCCACGGGGACGGCGGGAGTCGTGGGGCTCGGGGCGGGGAGCTCTCGGGAAGGATTTCCACATCTCGTGGTGGTGGTGGCTCACGTTTCCCCTGGTGTGCAGGTGGCTCCCTGGCGTCTGCTCTGTGCTCACCCTGCGCGCTGAGTGAGGCTCCCACCGGGGAGCAGGTGCTGGGGCCGCAGGACACGCTGGGCCCACACCTGGTCTGGGACAGACACCAGGTGAAGGGGCGGGACAAGGGGAGGAGGAGCCGCGCTGAGTCTTGTGGGTTTTGTGTCTTTTTAAATAACAGCTTTGTCGAGATCGCATTCACACACCAGAGAACTCAGCCATATGAAGTGTACAATTTAATGGCTTTTACTATATTCACAGAGCTGTGCAGCCATCACCTCTAATTCCAGAACATTCCATCAGCGCAAAGGGCCCGCAGTCCCCTGCCCCAGCCCCTGACACTAGGAACCCCCTCTCTGTGTCTGTGGATCTGCCTGTTCTGGACGTTTCCCATCAGTGGACTCACACACTGTGTGTCCTTCTGTGTCTGGCTTCTCTCACTGAGCATCATGTTCTCAGGGTCCGTCCACGTTGTTGTGCGTGGCAGGGCTTCACCCCTTTGCGTGGCTGAGTGATGCTCCCGTGCGTGTGGCCCAGGTCGTGGGGTCTCGAGGCCCCTGGAGAGGCGTTCGTTTGGTTTGGTCCTGGGGTGGGGTGACTCCAGTTGCACTGATACGGTGCTAACAGGACCCCTTGCTGGAGTGGGAGACAGCTGGAAGGCTGAGGGCGCGGCTCGTCTTGGCCTTTGAGACCGCGGGGTGGAGGCCGTGCTGCCGCTTGTCGCTTGGGGAGCGCCGGGCGAGTCCTTCTCCAGTTGTGCCCCCTCGGAAGGGCCTCCTCTGTCCCTGGGCTTTCCCTCCCTTCCCTTCCCGGCCTCGGCCTCGGCCTCGGCCTCGGCCTCAGGCCGGACTGCTCTGTGGCAGTAAAGCATTTTCTTTGGTGAGGGTGAGAAAAGTTCTGGTGGTGAACTTTTGGTCGTCGCGTTCCCCCGTCCCACCGGGGTCACTCCACGACGGCCCCTCCACGCGGACCCCCGGCGTCAGGCGCTCAGCACTTGCAGCGGCTCCTTGGGTGGCTGGGCGGCCTGGGCTCTTACAGGTGGGCTAGTTTGGATTGAAGCAACTGAAATGGTCTTGTCACCCCTGGAGCCCCCGTGGCGCCCCATATTCCTGTGGACACACCCATGCCCGTCCTGCAGAAGGACGGCTGCCCGGACAGCAGGACGTCCCGGCCAGTCCTGGCTCTGCGCAGACTGGCTTCCGTGAGCTGCGGACCCAGGCCTGGAGCTCAGGCTCAGGGTCAGGTCTGAAAATGCTCCCGCAGGTGTGGCGGTAGGTGAGGTGGCACACGAGCCACACGCGTGCCCTCCTGGGAGCCACGTGACGAGTCAAAAGGAGGAGGCGAGGTACGTTTTCATAACATTGTACGTAAGCGCGTACGGCCCAAACGCTACGTTTTCAACGTGCCATTTAAAGAGTTACTGAAGGGCACTTTTACTTTGTGTGTGTGCGCGCGCGCACGCTCTGTCTTAGAAATCCGCGTGCATCTTGTGCCCACAGCACATGTCACTGGAGTGGGCCAGCGCACACCATTGCCCCTCGTCCAGGTGGCCAGGGGCCGCTGTGGGCACAGTGAGGCTCTAGACCCCTCTCCCTCGTGGGGGCTCCTTCCTTGGACCCTGGTCATCGGGGCCCCTGTGTGCACAGCGGGTCCCACCCGCCCGGGTCAGGGCCACGGGCCCACCGTGTCCGTGGCCCGGGAGCCACGGACCTGCTCTCTCTTCTCTCTTCCTCCTCCAGCTGGACTTTGGCCTCATGGGGTCCCGGCAGCCCCTTCCTGTTTTCCCATGTTGACGGTTCCTTGCAGTGCCGGTCTCGTGGGCAGGGTTTTGCGACGCGGCTCGGTCCCGAGACCAGCCTGGTTTGTCGCCTGGCCCTGCGGGGAGAGGGCCGGGTTGGCGGTGGGAGGAGAGCCTCCTTCCTGGCTCTCTCCTTTGCATTGCTTTACCAGGCGGTTCCCCTCCTTGGCCTGGCTTGTCCTCCGGTGCGGTCCTGGGGCCAGGCAGCACCCCCTTGCTGGGGGCCTGTGGATGTCCGGGGCTGACTGTGGACGAGACCCGTGTGATGCTCCACAGCCAGTCTCTCTGCCACCCCCGCCCCTGTGTGAGATGCACTCATTTGCAAGTGAAAACCTGTTCGCTTCTTGAATACTCAGGCCCACCGCAGGCGCTGGCCCTCCCCCTCCCCCTTCACCCCCTGCTCCCTCCCCCTGGTGAGTGGGTGCTCCCCAGCGGGGCCGCAGGCTGAGAGGTGAGGCTGAGCGCCTTCGCTGGGCCTCGGGGCCCTCTGCTCACCTGCCTGGCTTTCCTCCCAGATGGAGAGCCTTCTGTGGATTTTCCACTCTTCCAGCCAGATGTCTGCTCTCAAAGCCCTGCCACTGGGAGAGGCAGAGAGACAGCCGGTAGATCTCCCTCCGTGTTCCATCTCCCCTGCCTTTGACTCTTCCCGCTGTGCTTCTCCACTTTGGGAAACAGTGCGTGCATCCCACCCTGGCCGCTCTGTCCCACTTGCCTTGGCCCCCACCCCAGGGCTCCGGAAGTGTGCAGAGCCTCGGGGAAGAAGGCAGCGACCCCCAGCCCACAGGCCGTGCCCCCTGCAGCCTGCTGGGGAGCGGGGACCGCAGGCAGAGGCCCAGGGTGCTCCCCCTCGGCACCTCCTGGGCACTCGTGCCCTCAGCAGATGGTGATAGAGAGTGTGGTCCCTGCTTGCTTCAGGCCGGTGGTTCTCTGAGTGGGGCCCCTGGGCCAGCAGCTTCCCCACCAGCTGGAACTGGTTAGGAATGCGGGTTCCTGGGGCCCAGACCTGCTGACTCTGAAAGTTTGCGGGTGGGCCCCAGAACTCCACTCTGACCAGGGATTCTGATGCTCGTCCCGGTGTGATGCCCCTGCCTCGGAGGCCCCCTGGGTCCCGGCGTCTTCCTGCTGCAAGTGGGAAGAGGAGGACGGAGTCCACGTCTTGTCTCCTCCCTAGTCTCTGCCCCCTGTCTCTCGCCGGGTCCTCCAGGGACGATGTCTCCAGATGTCGTGCCCCTGTCACCGTGAACCAGCCTGCGTGCTCAGGGGTGGGCCGTGCCCTGGCAGCGAGCACCCAGGAGGCCTCCTGTCCAGGCTCCTCACACCGGGCGCAGGGCCTGCGGGGAAGAGCGGGGGCAGAGCCAGACCTGCGGGCGTCCGGGTGGAGTTCCTGTTCCCACACCTGTCCTCACGGTCAAGGAGGAGGCAGGGGCCTGCCGAGTGGGACAGCCAGACTCCCCCGCCCTGTGGGCGGACCCCGCCCTCACCTGAGCTGGGCAGGGGAGGGGAGCTGGCGGACAGGACGGGCTTGGTGGCGGCTCAGGCCTGATGACAGCCTCCGGCTTCCGCACGGGGTGCTTTTTCAGGCGGGAACGGTTGTGCTTATTGCGGTTGTTTTCCCAGGATCCCGGAGTGAGGCCGCCGGCTCTGTGGTGAGCAGCATTCCGCTAAGCCTGTGCGCGGCTTCCTGCGGAGGCTCTGACACCGTTAGTGAGAAGAGCCTGGGTGAGTCACTGACTCAGCAAGCAGCCAGCAGCGGGCCGGGGCTGTGGCTGGGACGGGGAGGCCGGGCGTCCCGTGCAGCGAGCCCAGGGCTGGCCTCAAACCCCGGAGTTCCAGGGCTCCCCCGGGGGAGGAGGTGCGGGTGCTCCTAAGCGCGGGCTTCCTCAGGGCTGTTGTCAGTCGGACCTTTCTGGATCGGCTTCTGGCGTCGCTCTGTTCTGAAGGCCTGTGAAGCAGAAGAAGAGGCCACAGCCGAAAAGCTGTGAGAGCTTCTGAATCATCGATGGTGATCAGGGCATCTTAAATCATACGACTCAGGACGGTCGCTGGAAGCTGGCCAGTCCCTAAAGCAGCATCCTCAGATCGTAGGAGGCACGTCGTAAACTGTTTCCTTCCTTTCGTTCTGGTTGTAAAGCTTGGGAAAGCTTGAGTTCATCTCATCACAGATGAGACCACATTCCAGGCCCGTCTTCCCAGGTCGGCGTGATGCAGCCTGAGACGCGGTGGCTCAGCCAGGGCTGCGGCCCGCGTGCCATGAGGGCCCCTGCTGCCCCTGCAGGAGGAGCGTCTCTGGGGCGCGTCCAGCCTCCTGGGGGGCCGAGGGAGGGAGTGCAGTCCGAGCCGGCACGGGCCTGCCACGCGGCGCACGCTCAGGCACACGCGCATGCTCACGGGGTCCTTTCAGAGCGCGCACGCTGTTTTGTAACTCCACAGTGGTGACCGGAATGAGACTCTCCTGGGTACTGTCACGTCCTCCTGTGGCTCTAAGACTTGTTCTTACGGGCCGTGCTTGCAGGGTAGTGTATTGGCCTAAACGCAGACATGAATTTAGCAGCTTGAGATGATGCACACTGATGACCTCCCATGGTTTCTGAGGGCAGGGATTAAGAGCAGGCGGGCCAGGGGATTCTGGCCGAGGGTCCCTCAGGAGGCTGCAGTAGGGGCTTCAGCCGGGGCTGCCCCATCCGAAGGCCGGACTGGGCGGGATGCCTGGCTTCCAGGAGGCCCCTCCCGTGGCTCCTCAGTACGTGGGCCCCCGCAGGGCTGCTGAGGCTCCTCAGTGCACGGGGGCCGGCTCCCCTCAGGAGGAGTGTGACGCGGGAGAGCGTTGGTGGAAAGTTCTAGACCCTCCTCCTCATACTGTGACTACCTCAGCGCCTTGTACACTGTGCTGTGTGCGTTTGTCTCTGAGCAGACCCTGCGGGACAGCGTGGCGTCTTCTCTGCTTTCAGTGGGTACAGGAGCCCAGGGAATTCAGGGCTGCCAGGACTGTCTGTCTGGACTCACTGAATGTTGTGGACCAGGAACAGAGTCTGTCGGCCACGTGAGTGTCTTAGATGCTCAGTATTTTCCTGCTGAGGTGGAGGTGCTTTTAACAATACCTCGCATTTCCTTCTGTAGATTTTGTTGTTGTTTTTTGTTTGTTTTCGCCATGCTGTGCAGCTCGTGGGATCTTAGTTCCCCAACCAGGGATTGAACCTGGGCCCTCAGCAGTGAAAGCACAGAGTCCTAACCACTGGACCGCCAGGGAAGTCCCTGTTGTTGTTGTTGTTGTTGTTGATAGCTGTTTTGAGGTGTAATTCCCATACTCTTCACCTCATCCACCTAATGCGTGCCGTTCCCTGCTTTGTAGTGTATTCATTGAGTGCAGTCGTCACTACTACCAATTTTAGAACATTCCATCACCCCGAGAGGAAACCCCATCCCCATTAGCATCCCTCCCATCCCCCTCCCCAGCCCCTGACAACCAGGAACCCACTCTCTGTCTCTGTGCACTTGCCTGTTCTGGACGTTTCCCATCAGTGGAATCACACCCTGTGTGTCCTTGTCCATCTGGCTTCTCTCACTGAGCATCGTGTTCTCAGGGTCCATCCACGTTGTAGCGAGTGTCAGTGCTTCACTCGTTTTCATGGATGGATAATATTTCAGTGTGTGGAGGGACACATTTGTTTATTCGTTCATCTGTTGATGGACATTTGGGTGGTTTCCACCTTTTGGCGGTTGTGAATCACGCCTCTGTGAACATTAATTTTCGGGTTTTTGGTGTGTTTTTTTTTTTGGCTGCGTTGGGTCTTCGTTGCTACGCGCGGGTTTTCTCTAGTTGTGGTGAGTGGGGTCTAGTCTTTGTTGCAGTGTGCGGGCTTCTCATTGCGGTGGCTTCTCTTGTTGCAGAGCACAGGCTCTAGGCCCGCGGGCTTCAGTAGTTGCAGCACGCGGGCTCTGTAGTTGTGGCGCATGGGCTTCGTTGCTCCGCGGCATGTGGGATCTTCCCGGACCAGGGCTCGAACCTGTGTCCCCTGCATTGGCAGGCGGATTCTTAACCACTCCGCCACCAGGGAAGCCCAATGTTCAGGGTTTTGTATGGACGAATATTCTCATTTCTCTTGGGCAGACACCCAGGAGAGGAATTGCTGGGTCATTTGCTAACTGTTTAACCTTTGAGGAGCTGCCAGACTGTTTTCCAAACCCAGCCGTCCTCATTGTTTTCTGCCGTTTGCCAGGAGTCCTTGGGGCCGATTGTTCCCATCAGTGGTTCTTCCCCAGGGTTTCTGGGTCAGCAGTGGTGCTGACGCTGCGGGTCGGTTCCCCGGTGTCAGGAACCACTGGTCTGCAGGGCTGTCCTGTGCTGGACCGCGCGTGCTCCATCTCCCGCCCCCGGCCTTGTCTAAGTAATATGAGTTCAATGGATATTTACTGCTCCGTCGTTGGTAAGTTGGAGGATATTATTAAGAACGATAGAAGATTGTTTTTTTCCTTTGCCTTAAAAAATAAGATTCTGGGCAAAAGGTCACATATCGTAATTCTATTTACAAACGTCCAGAAGGGGCAAATCCACAGAAACAGAGTGTGGATTAGTGTTGTCAGGGGCTGGGGAGGGGATTGGGGCGCGTCTGCTAATGGGGTGATGGGATGTTCTGAAACTAGATAGAGGTGATGGTTGCTCAGCTCTGAATGTATTAAAACCCACTGAACTGTATACTTGAAGCGGGGGCCCATTCTGTGTGAATTATATCTCAGTAGGGCTGCTGTTGCAAAGATGAGGCTTAGGACACAAAGGGTGTTTCCGGAGTTGTTTGACCTGTTAGGACCGCTGCGCCGTGGGGGGCCCTGTCCTGGGACCTTCCGGGCATCCGTGCCCTGGCCCGTAGGGGCTCTGCCCGCGTTGCCGTCCTCCACTGTGAAGCGTGGAAATGGTGGCCTGGTCTGAGAGGGGCAGTCGCTGTCCCGGGGCAGGGCTGGCAGTTCTGGGCCTGACCATCTCACCTCCGCTTCAGCCCGTGCTCTTCGTGGCCCCTCCTCTCGCTGTGCATCCTCTTCGAGGCCCCTCCTCACCGCGATAGGAACCTTCACTAGCGGGGCGGAGGTGCAGTCTGGAGTTACAGACCGTCCACACGATGCGTCGTCCTCACTTGGTTTCTGCGGGGTCTTGGGTTAGCTGGCCGCCAAGACCCCGGCGAAAGGCCAGAGCGACCCCCGACGTGCTCCTCGGGGAAAGCGGCGAGGCCAGCCCGCCGGGCGCAGGGAGGCCAGGAGAGCGCCGCTGTGGCTGGGAGGGAGGACCGCTGCTCGCCCGCCCGCTCCCGGTGGTTGCATGAGTGGTGTTTCCCCATTGTACAGATGGAAACCGAGGCCTGCGGTGGTTCAGGGACTCAGAGGCAGGCCTGTGGCTTCCAGGCTGCAGGAGCGCCCGGGGGAAGTCCTGGGGAAGGAGGGTCGGGGGCTTCGAGTCCGTCCCGGTCCCTTTCCCGCAGCCCGCTGGGCGGCAGGGCGCTGCAGGAACAGGCGCTCCCGGAGCCAGCGTGTCCCACTTGGTAGGACATGGCCCCAGCGCTGTGGGTGGAGCTCTCTGGTGGGTCCCGCGGGTCGGGAAATGAGGCGGGGAGTCCCGGGGGCTGCAGCACCCGCCTCCTCTGGTCGCCCCCATCACCAGAGCGGGGAGGGACGGCTCTGAACCCTGTCCCGTTGTCTTTCAGGACAAACCCCACGATGTTGCTCACGAAATCAGCGAGACCATCCGGTGAGTGTGGCGCCTGCTGGGGCAGGGCCTCAGGGTGGGCCAGTCCTGAGTTCCCAGCAGCCCCCCAGCCGTGCGCTCCCCCATTCCTCCGTGCTGATCCGCGTCAGCATCGTCAGCATCGAGGAGGCTTGGGAAGCGGGGCTGTGGAGTCAGGGGGTCAAGTCCTCTGAGTGTGACCCAGGACAGGTCTTGGTGCTTCATGAGCTGGCTTCCTGTGGAAGAGGCTGGAAATCCTGAGTGGGCAGCTTCCCGAGGGACCCCTCCCCTCTCCCCTCATCACCTTGCTTTACTCTTCTCCCATGGGGTTTGGTGTGACCTTTGGGTTTGGGCCACTCTTCCCTCTGTGAGCCTGCCCCGTGCTGTGCAGAGGAGGCCGGGGGCCCGGGAGGCTGACCCGGGTGAGATCTGGGAGGAGGGCCGCCTGCTGTGTTCTAGTGGGCTGTCTCCTCATGTGGGACCTGAGGGTCTGCGACGGCCTCCAGAGTGGCCTCGGGGGCCCATGCGCGGAATCCTGCAACCAACCGCTCTTGGCTTTAGAATGTTCCACGTGTGTGACCGTGGCCCTGGCATCTCGCTGCATTGTGCCTTAAAATCCTTAGCTGTGTAGCCACTGCCTGGGCCACACGCCATTGCGTCTGCTTGAATCTGGGGTGGCCGGGCTGGCAGCAGTACAAAAGGCTGTTTGGTACATAGGGGTGGTACTCCCCCCTCTCCGTCCTGTCCTTCCTTTGAGAGGCGAGCATTTATCAGTTTCTTCTGTATTGTTTCAGGTTATATGTATGTATATATCACTGTAGTATATTAGTATAAAATCTATCTTAGGGTTCTCCAGAGAAACAGACCCAGTGATGTCTGTGTATATGAGATTAATTTAAGCAACTGAGTCACACGACTTCAGGCTGGCGAGTCTGAAATATGCAGGACAGGCCAAGAGAGGCAGACCCAGGGAAGAGTCGATGTTGTAGCTCAAGTCTAAAGGCAGTCTGGAGGCAGAATTTTGTGTATACACATACAGATGAATTCCGTATAATATAGTACAGAGGGGTTCTGTGTAGTTTACCCAACTTCTCCAATGGTGACGTCTCACATAACTGTAATAGCAAAACCAGAAAATGGACATCGACATAATCTACAGACTTTATTCACTGTGCATGTATGGTCACGTGTATGCACGCATGCATTCTTGTAACCTCCACCTCAAACAAGACGTAGATCGGTTTCGTCACCACAATATTTTTATCCCTCTTAAATACATAAATACAGATATCCTTGAGTTGGCAAGTGTTGTGAACTTAGGGAAGTAGTGTACTAAGGTATTCATCAGAGAAGAGCTGGTGTCCAGTTTAGGTTGTCATCATCACTTCCTGATGTGAATCCCAAATTACTACTTTGGTTTTTTTCTAGTATTAACAAATTCCTGACATGAGGTGGATCTTTGACTTACGTAGCATCACTAGATGACCTCTAGTGCGCAGACATGTGCCGGGCCAGCTCCTGGGCCTCTCTTTGTTTTGAGGGTGGTGGGACATCAACACCAGACTGAAGGTTGCCCAGATCTCCCCCAAACCCAGATTACCCCCCAACCCCTGTTTTTAACCACATCAAATGTATTTATTTAATACTTTGACTCATGCTTTTGGTTTTGATCTTCTTTTGAAAGATTGTTTTTCTCTTTTTCCCTTCTCTCCACATAGGAGGAAAACAGACGGAGAGTTACATCCAGAGAACGGTAAGAATAATAAAGCTTTTTGTTCTGTGCAATATGTAATCTTGATGACTAAAATTACATTTCTGAAATCTTTTAAAAAGAAGAACTTTATAGTGAGTTGCCAGGGTGACCATAGATAGCTTAAGGATGCTGGGTTTGCGGTCAGGTTATTAACCTTGTGATTCAGGTAGAATTGTCTTACTAAGAGTGAATTGGGGGCAACTGGCAGTTATCAGAACTAGATCTAAAGGTTGTATTAAATATTAAATGTTGAGGTAATATGTGCCTTTCAGGGCTCCTGAGATGAAGATTGATTTTTGGTGCGGGGGGGGGGTGGATAGGAAGGAAGACCTTTTGAAAACTGCCTCCACGGGAGGAGTCTGTGAAAGTCATCCTTAGGGTGTGTGATTTTGCTTGACAGAGTTGCTGGACCGCTCCCTGCAGAAGAACCGGGAAGAGTAAGACCAGGAACACATGTGGAAGAAGAAGAAAGAGATGATAAAGTAAAGCCTGGTCACCTCCAGGTTTGTCACTTCCACCTTAATCTCAGAACCCATTTGGTTTTAGGAAGGGGGGTCAGGGTGTGGGGAGCGTGTAGGAACAGAATGACTTTCACTAATGATCAAAATGACCTTGGATTTAGCTAAAATGCTCTTCAAACTCATTTTTCTGCTGGTTCTCTATGAGGAAGGTGTGTTACGTGGCTCTGGTGATAGTAAATCAGCGGTAGGCCTGGAAGTCAGCTGGACCTCTGCTACTTGATCAGTCAGTCACAGAGCTTCAGTCTGTCCCCTCTCCTGCCTGCGTCTCCTGCCCATGAGGTCTTTGTGAAGGTCTCATTTTCAAACACATGACGTGCTAAAGTGCTCTAGTATCATCCAGGTATAAAGTTGCATTCTTAACTGAGATCAGACCAGTTCTTTCCCCAGACCTCCAGCTCCTTTGTAAAATCAGAGTTTAAGGTTCTATGAAATACAGATGTACCCACTGAACCCCCGTGGGAGGGAGGGGTAGGAGAAGGGATTGGGGATCTGATACTGGAAGCTTTACCATTAGACAGCACTGCCCCATACGACAAAGGGCTGACATTGGTCGGGCACAGGTGGTAGAACAATATCACATCCCTTTTGGTTTTATTAAGACGTTGATTAGAAGTTTCAGCTCAGCAGAGGGGCAGCACCCTGGGCAGGCACTGGGCCTCCACCATCTATGGATCCTCCCCTCCAGCACCCAGGCTAGGTACTCAGTTACCAGCAGCCCAAACGGCAGGAACAGAGCTCTGCCAGTCTGACCTTCCCAGAGGGCAAGTGTAAGCAGCACAGCCAGGAATTTGAGCGACAGGCTTTGCTGGATTGTCGAGAAGGAGGGCGACGTCTGGTTCGGAATGGCTGGAGTCAGCGCTAGCCTCCCCTCGGACACGTGCACTGGGCCCCCTGGTCTCAGGCTCACACAGGCCTCCAAAGCCCTTCCCTCGGGATGGCGCTCAGACCCTCCACCCAGCCCACCCTCCCGCCCCAAACACCAGCAGGTCAAGCACCACTCAGAGAAGGGGGAAGCTACTATGTTTCACTTCTGGCTGATAACTCTGCTCCCAGAGCACAGGATGGCCGAGGGGGGCGAGATGGGAGGGTCTCGCTGTGACCCCGAGGCACTGCTGGCCTTTTCAGCCACATGCCTGCCTTCCTTGGAAATACATTTCATTAACAGCCAAACGGAACACCCTGAGAAACAGGAGGAATTATTAGTTCGTTTCAACCCTTAGCAACAGTGAGTTTTCACCACCGTGTATTTCGTCTGCTCTCTGCAATGCGCTGGAACTTTCCTTTGGGCTAAATGTGCCTCAGCTGTCCACGGCACCCTACACACTTGGCGACTCCGCCTGACCTGGGAGTGCCCTGGGCCCCAGGGACAGGGTCCCTCCTTCCTGACCACCCCCTCGTGGGAGTGCTGAGGCCAGTCAGCCCCCAGCTCTGGGGGCTCAGCGTCCCCTCGGAAGTGACTGCGAGTCAAGCTCCCCACCGACCCCCTCCGCCCTGGTCTCCCTCCCGCCAGGGCCGCTTCGTGCGCGGTGCCGGTCGCCCCTCCTCAGTGGGGAGGAGACCAGGGCCGACTCCGCTCCACTGACCTGCCGCTGCCCATCCGGGACGTGGCTGAACAGCCGGTAGGTGTCTGAACAGCCGGTAGGTGTCGGGGAAGCCCCGAGGGCGGGCGCCCTCCCGCACCCTCACGACTCGGTGCTGCTCCGGGTGGAGCCCGCGGCCCCGGGGGCAAGAGGCGCGACGGGAGTGGGAAGGATACGGGGCCACGGGAAGCCCGGGCCCAGGCGCAGAGGCAGGAGGCGGCGAGGGGGGCCGGCCCAGTCGCGAAGCCCATGCCTCCGCCCCGCCCAGGCCCGAGCGGCCCTCAGACCTCGCTGCCGGCCCCTGGGCTCGGGGTGGGTGACGGGCGCGCCGAAGAAGCCGTCCCACTCGAGCCGTCCACAGAGGCCGGCCCAGGGGTTGTGCCTGTTCCCAGCGTGGGGCGAGCACCAGGGCCTGAGGGTGTGGAGCCGTCCAGCCACAGGTCACAGGCTTTGCCTGTTGGAAGGGAGGGCTGCGATGGGGCTGTGCCGACGGAAGGGGAGGATGGAGCCGCCCACAGTCCCCGTTTGCCAGGCAGAGCTTCGTCGCAGACCCTGTTCTCAGCAGCCGTGTGCAGCAGGGACACCCAGGCCTGGCGAGTCTGCGCCCCACCCAGGGCCGCTGGGTTCCTGTGCGGCAGCCCCGGCATCTCCTGCTGAGAAACCCCAGAGACCGTGCTCCGTCCCCCGAGCCCACCGCAGCGCTGCAGAGCCCAAGGGGGCTGGGGCTTCACCCCAAACTTGAGGAAGCCACACCTGGGGGCCGCGGCACAAGCGGGGCTCCCACCTTCCCCGCAGGAGCAGACCCCGCGGAGGGTCTATCTTTTGGAAATAAATTTAGACTAACAGGTTTTACACACAGAATCTTAGAGCTGGGAAAAGTCCTTTGTGTCATTCATGTAGCTTCATAAGATTTTTTTTTAATGAGAGGATGGATTTCCTTGAGCAAGAGTGAATTTCCAAGAATGGGTCCCTGGATACCAAGGACTGTTTTGGGGAAGAAAGATGAATCTATTCTGTGAACGCCTTATAGAACTTATTCTATATTGTAGTTCTGTCTGGAAACACATGTACCGTTGATCTTTGTAGCGGCCCTTAACATCCTCAAGAGAAGCTCTCATTTCCCCATTAGTACTTGTTATAGACTGAATATTTGGGTCCCCCCAACGTTCACATGTTGACACCCTACCTCCAATGTGATGGTATTAGAAGGTGGGTCTTTTGGGAGGTGATTAGGATTTGATGAGGTCATCGGGATGGAGCCCTCATGATGAGATTCTTACCCTTGTGAGAGTCATGAGAGAGCTGGCTTTTTCTCTCTGCTCTCTGCCCTGTGAGGACACAATGAGAAGTGGACAGTCTGCAACCCGGAAAAGAGTCCTCACCAGAAGGCGATGATCCTGGCACCTAGATCTCAGACTTCCAGCCTCCAAGACTGAGAAATACATTTTTGTTGTTTACAAGCCCCCACCCCGCCCCGTTTATGGTACTTTGTGACAGCGGCCCAAACTGACTTAGCACTCTTTTCTTCAAGTAAATGGAAGAATTTGTGGAGCCCATCCATTTTATGATACAATTTCCCAAATAACCAAGATTCTCTCTATACACTCTGATTTGTCAACTTTTTTATTTATCAAAATTGTTATAAAAAAAGTTTCCATATTTTTTCCTAATAAATTGTTTCCAATCCATGTTGTCACTATAATGGTTCTATGATATTAATAATTTGAGCCCTAATACCCTGCTAAAAATAATCATTTCTTTGTCTTATGAATAAGTTCAGGGTTCAAATGCAAAAGTTTTAAAAGGATATACTGTGTAAAACATCTGTGTCATCCCTCTGAAGGAAAGAAGGAGGGAAGAAAGGAAGGAAGGAAGGAAAAAGCATTGAATTTGCCCTCAGTTTAGCTGCCACTTCCTAAGGGAAGCCCTTTCCAACTCCAGACCCCCAGGCATCACAAATAAGCTCTCATGGGACACTGTCCATACTGTTGCACGTCATGTTTCCTGAAAAGCTGATTCTGAGACAAGGACAGACTTTCAGGAAGTTTCTTGGGGTGTGTATTTTGGGATAAACATAGAATTACCGTGTGACTCAGCAATTCCACTCCTAAATCATTAAAAACAAACACTCAAATCTGCGTACACACATGTTTATAGCGGCACTATTCACAATAGAAAAATCATGGAAATAACCCAAATGTCCATCAATGGATGAATGAATAAACAAATTGTGGTATATACCTACAGTGGAATAGTAATTCAGTCATAAAAAGGAATGGAGCGGGGCTTCCCTGGTGGTGCAGTGGTTGAGAATCTGCCTGCCAATGCAGGGGACGCGGGTTCGACCCCTGGTCGGGGAAGATCCCACATGCCGCGGAGCAACTAAGCCCGTGTGCCACAACTGCTGAGCCTGCGCGTCTGGAGCCTGTGCTCCGCAGCAAGAGAGGCCGCGACAGTGAGAGGCCTGCGCACCGCGATGAAGAGTGGCCCCCGCTCACCGCAGCTGGAGAAAGCCCTCGCATAGAAACGAAGACCCAACACAGCATAAACAAATAAATAAATAAATAAATAATAAATTAAAAAAAAAAAAAAAGGAATGGAGCAATTAAATATCAAACAATTACACGGCCAAAAACATTTTTTTAAGAAATGAAATACTAATACATATTACAGTGTGGATGACTCTCGCAAACATCATGCTAAGTGAAAGATGTCAGACACAAAGGTCACACATTGTATGATTCCATTTATCTGAAATATCCAGAATAAGTAAATCGATAGAGAAAGAAAGCAGATTGGTGGTCTCCAGGGCCTGGCAGAGAGAGCGAAGTAGTATCTTCTTAATGGGTACAGAGTTTCCTTTTGGGGTGATAAAAATGTCTGTGGGAAGAAAAAATTTTTTAATTGGAAAATGATTGATTAAAAACAGAAGTCTGTGGGGTATTTCTTGGTACTGCCTTTCCCAATTTCGACAGTAAATGGTCAAGTACACAGTAAATGGTCAAGTACAGCATCCATGGTTTGAGAAAGAAATGATGACCAGGGCTCAGAACACTCACTCAGGGACGAGGGTGAGGGTCACCCCACCAAGTAAGCCATCCATTTTAGCAGAGATATTATCCAAGGATGAGGGGACTTGAGAATGGATAGCACAGGAGGGAGACAATGACTATCAGTTGTGGCCTTGAGGCCACCTACAGTAACAGAGGCTATAGTTCCACCCACTGACCCTCCTTTCACTAGTAGTTCATCTCACCCTCTCCCCTAAAAACGATCCATGGAAACTATGAAAGAGTTGTTTCCAGAACTTATGCAAAGACGTTGATCCAAGTAAAGGCAACAAAAGCAAAAATAAACAAGTGGGGCTATATCCAACTAAAAAGCACAACAAAGGAAACCAACAACAAAATGAAAAGGCAACCTACCGAATGGGAGAAAACTTTTACATATCATATATCCTATAAGTGGTTAGTATTCAAATTATATGAAGAACTCATACAAAAAAAATAGAAAAAATACCCAACTAAGAAATGGGCAGAGAGTCTGAATAGACATTTTTACCAAGAAGATACAGAGATGGGCAGCAGATAATTAAAAAGACACCTAAAATCACTAATCAGCAGAGAAATGCAAATCAAACCACAAAGAGATGTCACCTCATACCTGTTAGAATGGCTAATATCAAAAAGACAGGAACTAACAGGTGTTGGCAAGGGTGTGGAGAAAAGGGAAGCCTGTGCACTGTTGGTAGGAATGTAAATTGTTGCAGCCACTGGGGAAAACAGTATGGAGGTCCTCAAAAACTTAAAAATAGAACTATCATACGATCCAGCAATTCCACTACTTGGTATTTGTATGAAGGAAACAGAAACTCTAATTCAAAATGAAATCTGTACCCCCATATTCATTGCAGCGTTATTTACAATAGCCAAGACTTGGAAACCCCTGTGTTCATCAATGGATAAATGGATAAAAGACATTAGGCATATATATATATGCCAAATTATATATATATATATATATATTTTTTTTTATATATATATATATATATATATATAAAATTCAGCCATGAGAAAGAAACAAATCCTGCCATTTGTGACAACATGAATGGACTGTGAGGGCGTTATGCTAGGTAAAATATGTCAGACAGAGAAAGAAAAATCCTGTATGATCTCACATTATATGGAATTTTAAAAAAAGCTCATAGATACATAGACTGGTGGTTACCAGAGGCAGGGGGTGGAGGGTGGGTGAAATGGGTAAAGGTGGTCAATATGTACAAACTGGCAGTTATAAAATAAGTCCCGGGTATGTGACTATAGTTAATACGATATTGCATATTTAAAAGTTGCTAAGAGAGTAGATCTTAAAAGTCCTCATCACAAGAAAAAAAGATTTCTACCATGTATGGTAATGGATGTTAACTAGACATACTGTGGTGATCATTTTTTAAATTGAAGTATAGTGGATTAACAGTATTATATTGTAATAATATACTAGAACACAGTGATTCAATATTTTTATAGATTATACTCCATTTAAAGTTATTATAAAACATTGGCTATCCTTATAGCTTATTTATTTTATGCATAGTAATTTGTGCCTCTTAATCCCCTCCCCTACCCCTATCTTGCCCCTCCCCCCTTTCCTCTACCCACTGGTAACCACTGCTTTGATGTCTATGTCTGTGAGTTCATTTCCTTTCTGTTACATTTATTCTTTATTTTTTAGATTCCACATACGAGTGATAACATACCGTATTTGTCTTTCTCTGTTTGACTTATTTCAGTAAGCATAATAGTGTTGCAGCAAAAATAGAAATGAAGTTTTTCCTCTCCTGAAAATAAGGAAAGTAAAGGGGACAGTGAACAGGCTAGAGAAGACACATAAACTGGCCTGAAAGGGTTAATCGATCCTAGTTTTATTTAAACTGTTACTAATCTGTAGTGTCTGTAACTAGATTTATCTTTCACAAAGCTAAATTACATTCTGTTCCTAGCACTCCCTAGCTGTCTATGTAAATGACATCCTGCATCTGGTGCTTAAGCTCCGTGCCCTCTCTTGTAGCAAATCACCCTGTGTAGCTGTTTGCATTTCAGGAAGCAGATGGTAGGCAGATAACGCCGAGGCAAATGAACCCAATTCCCGGTCCGCCGGACCCAATTACTGGACTGCCTGACGCCAGCGATGCCGGTTTTGAAATAATGCAAGAAGAAGAAGAATGCAGGACTTTTACCACTTTGCTCCTTATTATGACTCCCTGGACTGCGGTGGCCGCCCGAGGGGCGGGGACGCCAGCCGGGGCCTCCAGGCGTGTGTGGGCATCTTGTCTGCAGCCAGCGTCCCCAAGGCCGCGCTCGGCCCATAATCACTCAGTAAAGCTGCGCCGCGACAGCGCGGCCGACTTTTTCTGGCACTGTGAGGACCTGTGCGCATTGCAGGATTCGGTGCCTCTGCCCGCCGTGCGCGCCTCCCTGCGGGAGGGCCTACTGGACTTCAACGCCGACCGCCTCCGCGGGGTGGACTGGGCGCCGCCCCTGAGCACCCTCTGCCCCCGATCTGTATCCAGAGCTTCTTCCAGCCACGGCTTGGCGAGACGGGTTTGTAGTTCCCGCTTCCAGGGGCTCTCGTGTGGGCGCTGCGAAGCGGGGTTTTAGATGGTGCAAGGTGGAGGTGGGCACTAGAACCGGTGCCCAGTGCCCGGGTGTGCGTGCACTAGACGGGGCGTGCGGCCTAGGACTCTTGCCGGCTCGGTGACCCCGGCCGAGTGCCTTAAGGCTTCTAGGTCTCAGTGTTCTCATCTGTAGCATGGGCTGAACAGGACTCACTCTCTGTGGCGGTTACAAGGTCGCATTCTGTTAATGCTTGTAGACTCTACAATGTAGAACACTTAGCGCAGTTTGGAGCATTGTTAATTGTTCCACAGATGTTACCTGGTCTGTTGAACGACTTTGCCTGGTACACGCCAAAGCGTTTAGGAAATGGATATATCCCAGCTTCATTTCCTTTCCATTAAAACAGGGCTCAGGAAAAAAAAAAATCTTTTTTTCAGTAGTCGTATCATATAGTGGAAAGAGCACCGGTGTGAAGGCAGCTTAGGGTTTGAATTCCAGGGCTTATGCTCTCTGTGGCCTGGGCAGGTTACTTTTGAACTGCAATCCTCACACTTGTAAAATGACATGAAAAACCACTCTTTCTGTGGATTCTTAGAATTAATTAAGCAGGTTATGTGTGTGAAGTATCCTGGCACTTGAATGAGTTGTCAGAACTGAGGGCTGCTGGAGATGATGCTTCTGCCCTAGGTAATCTCCCCTTCTACTGGGCGGCAGGTAAACACAAGCACAGTAGTCAGTGCTCTGGAAAAAGTGAGATCTGGTGCTACAGAGCACAGAATCTTTTTTTTTTTAATTTAATTTTTATTTTATATTGGAGGATAGTTGATTTACAATATTGTGTTAGTTTCAGGTGTACAGCAAAGTGATTCAAAGTGATTCCGTTATACATATATCCATTCTTTTTCAGATTCTTTTCCCATACAGGTTGTTACAGGATATGGAGTAGAGTTCCTTGTGCTATGCAGTAGGTCCTTGTTGATTATCTATTTTATATAGAGTCGTGTGTATATGTTAATCCCAAACTCCTAATGTATCCCTCCCCCCCATCTTTCCCCTTTGCAGAGCACAGAATCTTGGAAGGGAAAGTTCCGGGTAGGCTTCTTGGAGGAGGTGCCATCCTTTCTAAGGATATGTAGAAGCTCCTGGGGTGGCAGGAGGGAGCAGTGTGTGTCAAAGTTTGAGAAATATAAGAAAATATGGCAAAACTAAGGTACACGAGTGGAACTCCGGGTTTGGCAAAGAAATGAGAGTTGATACTGGAAACCTAGTGGGGCCCAACAGAAAGGGGGCTTGTTTGTCCTGTCAGAAATTTAGATGTTTATCCTGAAGGCTGTGGGAAACCCTAAAGAACAGTGAGATGGACTTCTGGTTTAGAGACTCACTCGGATCTCCATGTGGAAGGCACTTGATTGGGTGCAGGGTGAATTGTAATCTAAGGGTCCCACTTAAGTTATAAAAGGTTGGACTGGATTTTGCAGATCCGAGAGGGAATGGGTGGGGCCTGGTGACCAGTTAGAAAAGGGAGGGCAGCAAGTATGGGTGACAGTTTACAGCTGCATCTTTTTGTGAGATACAGAGCACAGTACGAAGGGATTGGCAGTGGGGGGAGAGGATCTTACTTCATCTTCAGTGCTTTAGAGGGGCCTGGTAGACAGGTCTGGGCCCAAGGTACAGATCTGGGCTTTTTGGGAGGACAGGTGTTTGACGGCATGGGAGAGACTTAGGTTACCCACAAGAAGATCCAAAGAATCATAGGTCTGAGGGCTTTTTAAGTGGGTATATTGAGGATGTTTATAAGCTGAAAGAAAGTAGCCAGCAGAGAAAGGGTGTGAAGATCTAGGAGAGGAAATGATTGTTCATTTGTTTTCAAAAAGCTGAATACTTATCGTGTGCCTGGCCCTTTTCTAGGATCTGGGGTTCTCGCCATGTGTTATCTCTTCTGCAAGGACAGTTCAACTCATCCCCTGGTGAAGAGAAGTCAGATTATTCTTTGCATCCCGTTCAGGTGTAGGAACTGTTCTGTATCTCTGAAGGGACTTTACTTAACCAGGGTAATAAGTTAGAAATCAAAAGAAATTAGAGCTGGAAGGGACCTTAAAGGCCACTGTACTTAATTTTGCCTAATATTTTATATTGATTGTAAGAAAAATTTATTGCAGAGCCCATTCTCTTCAGAGTTCCTTCACTGAACTTTCTTTATGTCTTTCATCCAGTGGGTCTAGCTTGTAGATATTGGCCTCCTCCTAAATTTGCTTCTTCATTCACATTACATTTTGCCTGGACTATGGCAGAAGCTCCTGGGTGGTTTCGTGGCCCCTGGACTCAGTTCCTCTAAGTTCATCTGCCTGCTCGGGTTGAGTGATCTTCTAACATGAAAAGATACGCCTAAAATAATGCTGCTAATGGCTTGCCCACACGGAGTTAGTGCATACTAGCCCCCCAGCGTGTGCTCTGCACAGAGGCATGTAGTCTGAACTGTGCTCTGCCAAGCCTCCTGGGGCTCTTTGGCCCTGAGGAAGGAGAGCTTTTTGTGATCACTCCCTTTATCTAATTGTTCCTTCAGCAGCGGGGCACCTTTTTCTAAGCAGCGGAGGCACCCTTACTCAGCCAGTGGTAGCCCCAGGGCTCATCACCTATGGGATACAAGCCATGCTCTCTCCCAGGCTTGATTCGACCAACATCTCTATTTTCTGTCCCTTCTCACACTTGGACCCCTGGCGTTTAGTTATCCCCACCTGCAGTATTTACAGTGCACAGCAGGTGTCAGGCTTGAGTGTCTTTGCACAGATGCTCCCTCTGCAGTTAATGCACCTCCTCCTCCAACTCTGCATAGCCTCATCTTTCTCGATTGTACTTCAGGGTTATCATGAAGCCGTCACTTAGATATAACTTTTTGCCTCCATAGGAACCTCTGTGCATAAAGGTTATGGTTCTTTATCTCATGTGATTGAAAATTTGAGTTTATACATGTCCCTCCTTAATGAGGCTTTAAGGGCAGGGGTCGTTTCTAATCCTTAGCACAGAGCAGATGCTTTTTTTTCTTTTTAGGTGCTTTTTAACGGTGATAAAATGTATGGTTTAAATCACTCATTTTACAATAATTTTGCTTTAGGTTCTGACAGAAATAAGGTTTCCAGAAGTTGTGTTCCTGCAATAAGAAATAAAGATGTGACCTTCCAGTTGTGTAAAGCTCTTAAATGCTGTGTAAGTGCGTCGGGTGCGCTAAGGAACCTGGAGCTAAATGGGCTAGTTCTGAGAGAGAGAGACTTAACTACGTTAACAAAGGTAAGCCTTCATTGTGTCCTGCCAACATTTGATAGTTGCTTTTATGGCAAACTAAACGGGTAAAATTTTAAACTGTTCTTCCCCATTAAAGGGATTGAATAAATCGGCCACTTTGGGGCACCTGTGTCTTGCGAATTGTCCAATTGGAGGTGGAGGTTTAGAAAGTGAGTTTCAGTCTTGTTTAAGTCTCTTCCCATCAGACTGGTCTCGTGATTTCCTACACACCATGTTACTTCCTGTCTCCCTTTTCTTGGTGTTGTTCATGCCTGGATTGTCTCCTGTACCTGCTCAAACCTTGGTCCATTCTCATTTGTACCATGGAAGTTTGTCATGCCGGATACTGTCATAACTAATTTTACTTAAGTTTGTGTTAAGCTGCAAAGCATACATTTTGTATATTTTCTGTTTTTTGTGTTTGTTTATATTTTTATGGTTTCTCTTCAAGAAATATTATGAGAAGGGAAATAGCAAGATGTAAAGAGCAAAAAAGTCATCATTCTCTTTAAATTGTTAGAATATCGATCTGCAATCATAATTAAAATGCACTGTGGTATGTGTTAAAAAAGGAAATATATGTAATGTCCCGTAGGAGCAGCAAAGTCAGTGGTGTTAGTGGGGGTGTGTCATGGAAGTAATCACAAAGCAGGTGACTGTTGGTTGGGGTCCTGAAACATTAGTGTGTGTTCTCTGTGTCCAGTAGTGGTCTGGAGGGGTCAGGAAGCCTACCTTTCAATTTGAGGGAACAGAGGGTTTGAGGTCCTCTCTCTTCTATTGCTGTAGTATACTGCATAGCAGCTAATAAAATACTGGGTTTATAGTTGATATTTAAATCGCTGATTGATCATCAAGATTGGGATGTATCATTGGAAATGAAAATAGGAAGAGTCTTATGCTTTTTAGGTTTTTCTTTTTTTTCCTATGTCTCAGAAGGCTCTTTGACGGGGGACTTTTTATTCTCCCATACAATTCCATGAATACTTTTACCCTGGCACTTATTTTAATGGCATTTTCAATTTATAAATGTCTTTGAAACACATACTGTAAACTATTTGAGGGTAATGACCATGGCCATTGGTGGCACATCTTAAATGTGCATCGTGTTAATTTTTGAGTGTCATGTGGTCTACCATCAGTGCTTCCCTCTTTCACCCAGTTTTCTTCCTCATTTCCTTCTCCAAATTTGTCTCATTTTTCTACTTTCCGTTTTGCTTCTCTATTCTTGCTTTCTCTTTCCCATTGCATGTGTCATTCTTCTTCTTCTTCTCCTTCTGACTTCATTATTATGGCCAACCGAAACCTTTTCTAGTATGTTCTCTTTCTTGCCTCTTCATTGCCATCCACAAACTCTTACAGAATATTCGTGGTTGACTCCCTTACTTCCTAGCATACCCATGTACTTCGTGATCATTTTAGAACATTGAAAAGGGTTGGAATTTTTAAAAATAGGTAATTATAATCAGTCTTCTTTCACCTCTGGCATAAGACTCTTCTTCCTCAATCTGACCATTCTCAAATCTAGAAGTACTCCAGCTCATTGGTCTTCCTTACCCCCATGTCTAGGCCAAAGAACTTGTGAAACCTTAGCCCTGTTTAATACTAGAATTTATCAAAACATAAGAGAGCTAATTCTGCCTAAGGGCACCGAAGAAGAATAAAGATGCCACAGATAAACGTTTTAGTCCATATTTATAATGGACTCTTAAGTGCCTAGTTGAGTGCTAACTCACTTGAACAACAGGGAGCTCATGACAGAAACTAACATGTTAATTGTATAGACACTTCACTTCACCATTCCTCAATGTAGCTGATAAACTGCATCCAGTTAGCTTAAATAACATGAATGATGAATTTCCCTGTGTATATAAATTGGGAGTTTCTAAAGTTACCTTTTTCCCTTTGTACAACTACTGACTGCCACCTCGCTTGGTCACTGCAATAGAAAATGATGACTAAGAAACACATTGTCTCAATATCAGTGGACATAATGTCCTAGTATTCTATAAAAATCTCAAAATTCTTAATCTAAAAGATATATCTGGGCTTCCCTGGTGGCGCAGCGGTTGAGAATCTGCCTGCCAATGCAGGGGACACGGGTTCGAGTCCTGGTCTGGGAAGATCCCACATGTCATGGAGCAACTGGGCCCGGGAGCCACAACTACTGAGCCTGCGCGTCTGGAGCCTGTGCTCCGCAACAAGAGAGACCGCGATAGTGAGAGGCCTGCGCACCGCGATGAAGAGTGGCCCCCGCTCGCCGCAACTAGAGAAAGCCCTCGCACAGAAACGAAGACCCAACACAGCTAAAAATAAATAAATAAATTTATTTAAAAAAAAAAAGATATTCTGCCAATATCTTATATCCTTATCCTTTGTTAATATAAATATCCAATCTGTGAAGGTCTCAGTTTTCTTACTTAGAATATGAGGTGGATAGATTTGCTAATATCTAGGGACCTTTCCAATTTTAATATTCCCTGGTTATAAGGTCTGAGCCAAATACAATGGCTCCCTTAATCATTAACCTCGCTCATGATGAAAGTTATCAGCAAGTTCTACTTGTAAGTGATCAAACATTCATATCCATATATATTGTAGCACATTGACTTTTACAGAACTCAAAGTAGCACAACATAGTTACATTCATAGACTTAAGGTCACTGTGGTATACTTCACAATTTTTCTTTTCCCTAGGAAGGAAATTTAGATCCCTAGGAAGGGATTTCTTTCTCTGCCTTTCAGTAATGGAAGCCTTTTATGATCTCTTGGATCCTAAAAATGGGTAGGGTTTTGGCAGGTGGAGCTTAGGAGAGACCTTCCAGGTGGCAGGGACAACATGAGAAAGGGCAGAAGGAAGAATGGATTTTGAGAAGGACTTGTTATCTTACATGATGAGAGCAGCGTTTCACAATCTCTGTCCTGAGGAACACTGGTTTTAGATGATGTTGATGTAGTTACAAGACAGAAGCATTTGGGAAGAGCCGTAGTCTACATCCTGACATGAAAT
This sequence comes from Eubalaena glacialis, assembly GCF_028564815.1. Classification (NCBI taxonomy): domain Eukaryota; kingdom Metazoa; phylum Chordata; class Mammalia; order Artiodactyla; family Balaenidae; genus Eubalaena; species Eubalaena glacialis. The sequence continues at coordinate 35,732,633 of NC_083718.1, forward strand.
TCAGGTTTCACTTTGTTACATTACATACTCTGAAAAGTTTTGGAGGAAGGAATTGATTTCATTTTTTTAATTCAGTCTTACTCACACTTACTTGACAAACCTATATTCAGCTGATGGGACTGTATTTTGTGAAAGGCCAATCGGAGAAATGCTGAGATGGAGCTTAGGATATTTCTGTGTTGGGACAGGCATGTGATTATTTTTCTTATAATTCTTTACTGTTTATCCTAACAATTGTTACTTTGCAGGATTTTTTTTTTTTTTACAACTTTATTGGAGTATAATTGCTTTACAGTGTTGTGTTAGTTTCTGCTGTATAACAAAGCGAATCAGCTATATGTATACATATATCCCCAGGTTTCAGTTTTAAGCCTTCTGTTTTTACCTGAGTCATTGGGCCTCTTAGAAAGCTCAACAATTCTGGGGTCTTCATCTCTTATGTAGTTTCCAGAAGCTCCTGGCACTTACCACTATTTCCTCTTGATTCTTTTCCTCCGACTTCAAACTTCTTACGATTATGAGCTGATTGTTTTCTCAGCCTCTAGTGTCAAAACCAGCTACCTCGCTCATCTTCATTGTCTTAGTTACAAGGTGCAATATTTCCCATGTTTATATGTGTCAAACTATAAGTCAGGGATTGATACATAGCATATGCGTAATAAAAATTGTATTTCCATTTTTTCTTTGTTCAAAGGTATCCAAACACTGGCCAATTTCTTAAGTTGAAAGTAGAGTGATCTAATTTATTCAGCTCATCCAACCATCAATATTGAATATTTGTCTTTTTTCTTACACATATTTCTTGTATTCCAATCGTGACATTCTAGAGCACAGTGAGCACATGTATAACTTATTACTGCATTACTACCTTGGCTATTCCTTGGCCAAAATTTACTTCATACAACTGACAGCCTAATTAACCTATTAGAGTTTTTTTTAATGTATGCATACAAACAATAAACACCAATTGCATTGCTAATAACTGAATTTGTACATCTCTATGCACCCATGTATCCAACACCAGGTCAAGATATTTTAAAATATTTCTAACACCCTACAAGGTTCTCTGTTACTTCTTTCTGTTCCATACTCCCCCAGGGCAACACCCAAGCTGACCTCTATCACCATATATGACATACATGGAAACACACCGTGTGTATTCTTTGGTATCTGGCCTTTGGTTACATATCATTATATCAGTAGTTTATTCTTTTATTGTGTTTTCCTGATTTTTTAAACCTAGACATTCATACAGTGTCAAAATACCACTGATTTCTTAATATTATTATGCTGACCTCCATCTTCAGGGACTTTTCACAGTCTTCCATGTGTCTTTTCACCTACTTTCTCTTCCCTCTAATTATGTTTCATTTAACCCACCTCAGCCAGCTTTTCCCCCATATTCCCCAACACGTAGCACTCCTGTGTTCAGCCAGTTTTGTTCCCTATTCCATAAGCCCTCTGTGCCATTCCTGACACTGTGCCTGTTCCCTGCCCAGAAGGCCTGTTCCCTACCCTCTATATACTTGTTCAAGACTCAGTTTAAATGCTACCTGTTCTAAGAAGTCTTCTCAGAAGAAGCCAGTGCTTTTTGGAATCCTTCTTTAATGAAATCCCATAGCAAGTGTAATCTGTCCTCCCTGATCTGGTAATTAATTATCCATTGTTCCTATCATATATTGTTTGTTTTTCTTATGTGCTGTTATTATTTATTGAAGCAGATTATAGTGACTTGAACCAGGAACTGGGTCATTTTCCTCTTCATTTTAGTGCAAGTTTCTGTGATATGAAGTTAAACTCTTTTTCCCTCGCTTCCCATTCACCCTCAGCACTTGTTAAACATAAAGTACAAGTGAAACGTATTGGTTAACAGGTTTTTGTGGTCCTTGATTCTGGTCCCTAGAGCTAAGCTGCACTTCTGTCGTGCTAATTTGACTGATTCCTTATTGTCACATAACTCAGGAATTAACTAAATCATTACAAATTTAGATACATGTAAGATATTATAAGAAACCCAGTGGATGTCACAAGTTGAGGCCTGTAGGAGAGTGTTGTATGAGGCCTAGTTCGGTGGAGCTCAGACAATGCTCGAGCCTTTCGATATTCCATTGTAAGTAAGAAAGAGGTATGCAAATATATGCTTAATATTTAACAGTGTTGATAAAAAAGAGAAGAGAGAAAGGGACGACAGGTACTTTGAGGGCTTTTTGGAATTCATGAACAATTATGATTGGATGGGGAAAAAGAAAAACCGAGGTCTAACCTCCCACAGATGAGCTCAGGAAAGAGAGAAGGGCTCATCTGGTATGCAGGTAGAGAGGTTTGACCTACAGAAACTTAGAAAACCTCAACAATCTGAGCAGTGTTGGCAAGAGGCAAACTAAAGGGCTAATGAAAGTCTGCAAAAGTTTCACACAAAGAACTTTGGCATGGTGTTCATCATCTAGCTAATCCTAACATGCAGACATTTATGAGAGTAAAGTCAGGTCTTTGCCAGAGTGGGTTCCTTATTTGGGCAACTGGGTCAAATGAAGAAAGGCAAATGTAGGCTGCCAGAGTAAATAAGGAGAGGAAAAACAAAAAGAACGAGACATACCATTAATCAGTGATTTCCCCCCAATATTCTTAGCCTCCACCTTATCTCCATCTTACTGGTAACACAGGAACTAGACTGAACAATCAGGTAAAAGGTCTCTACAGAAACTGAGGTAATATAGAAAATAAAACATAAAATTGTAAATTTTCTTCCTAGGGGTAATTGAGATGATAGTTCAGTAATAACATAAGATCAGTTGAAGTCTAAAGAAATTTTAGAAAACCTGGATAAAGTAAGAAAACATCTGTTTGCTGGCATCAGAATGTTAGAGAGACACCAAGACATGTGGGCCAAGTTCTGGAGAGAAGGGAAACACAAACGCAAGCTAGACATTTGGTGCAGCTTTTCTCCTTGGGGTATTTGCTGATTCAAATCTTACAGCCTAGGAGCTGAAAAGCCAAGGAGATAAAAAGACTCTAACCACAGAAGCCAAACGGCAAGAGCTCAAGCTAAAGGCAACAACTAATGGAATGACAAGCTAAGTGTATCTTTAGTCTCGCAGGGCTGCAGGAACCATTACATTTAAAGCCTAACAAATACAAGGGTAGTTGGGAATAGGGAGAATCCAAACGTTCACATGGTAATCCCAAAGGGCAACACCTGTAGAGGAAGGACAAGACAGAAATAGATGAACCTTCACACAGACTGAAAAACAGCTTTGAAAGAGCTCAAACTGAGAATGGACTAAGGTTACCAGTCCCTATATTGACTGTCTGCCATGGGCAAAAGGAAATCTTTTCAAGAGAAAGATAACAACATCCAGAATGTGGAGGTATCTTTATAGTTTCCTAAAATAAGTTAAACCCAATTTTAATATAAAAAATATAGACGACGAAATGATCAAAAGCTCAAAAAAAAAAAAGAAAGAAAAAAGACAATATAGAGACACAGGAGGACAAGAGTTAGCAGGCCTTGGTTAAAAAAAACAACAACAAAACAACTATGATTAAACAAAATACACACATGGCAAATAAGCGTATGAAAAGATGCTACACATTCCATGTCATCAGTGAATTTTAAATTAGAACAATAATGAGATACCACTACACACCTATTCAAAGGGCTAAAATCCCCAAACTGAAATACCGAAGTTGGTGATGATGCAGAACAATTGGAATTCTCATTTGTAGCTAGCGGGATACTTGGCAGTTTCTTACAAAACTAAACGTACTTTTACCATACAGTGATCTAGTAATCATGCTCTTTGGTATTTACCCATAGGAACTGAAAAGTTATGTCCGCATAAAAACCTGCACATGGATGTTTATAACAGTTTCTTGCATAATTGCCAAAACTTGAAATCAACCAAGATGTTTTTCAATAGGTGAATGGATAAACAAACTATGGTATATCCGTACAAAGGAATAGCATTCAGCAATAAAAAGAAAAGGCTATGAAGCCATGAAAAGACATGGAAGAAGCTTAAATGCATATTGCTAAGTGAAGAAAAGCCAATCTGCAAAGGCTACATGCATATTATATGATTGCAGCTATTTGAAATTTAGGAAAAGGCAAAGTGTGGAGACAATCAAAAGATCAGTGGTTGCCAGAGGTTGTGGGGAGGGAGAAAAGGATGGGTGAAGCCCGGAATTTTAATGGCAGAGAAATTCCTGTGTATGGTTCTGTAATGGTGGATACAGGTTATTGCACATTTGTCAAAAATCATATAATGTACAAAACAAAGAGTGAAGTCTAAAGTAAAGCATGGACATTAGTTAGTAATAATGTATCAATATTGGTTCATTAACTATAACAAATATATTACACTAATGTAAGATGTTAGTAATAGGGGAAACTGGGTAGAGAGCTAAGGAGGTATGAGAACTCTCTCCTTTCTGCTTAATTTTTCTGTAAACCAGAAACTGCTCCAAAATAGTCTATAAATTTAAAAAACAAATCTAGACCTGCATACAAAACTTGCATGTAAATCCAACCACAGCAGCATTATTCTTAAGAGCCCCAAAGTGGAACTAACCCAAATGGCCATTTACTGTGAATGGATAAATGAAACACAGTAATATCCACACCATGGAATATTATTCAGCCATAAAAAGAAATCAAGTACCGATACATGCTACAACATGGATGAACCTTGAAAACATGCTAAGTAATTGTATGATTCCATTTGTATGCAATGTCCAGACTAGGCAAATCTGTAGAGACAAAGTATATTAGTGGCTGCCTAGGATTTGGAGAAGTGGGGGAGTGAGTGACTTATAATAGATTCTTTTTCTTTGGGGGGGTGGATGAAGTTTTACAATTGATTGTGGTGGTAGATGCATAACACATTAAATTGTACACTTTAAATAATATGGAAAGTAAATTATATCTCAATGAAACTATTATTTAAAATTATGATTAATGTCTTCAAAAAGGACAACATATACAATTTAAGCAAAAATTATCTGTGAAGTACAACCAAGGGAAAATTCTAGAATTAAAAAAGCTGAAATTAAGCACTCAGAAGATCAGTTTAGCAGCACCTTAGTCAAACAAAAGAAAGTATTACAAATGTCAATTAAAAAATAACTACAGTAAAATTTCGAGGGAGAAGCATGGAAAACAGAGAAATAAGTACATAAGACATATGGAGTATATGTAAAACACTGTGTCTAGCCAGGCCCAAGTCACACAGCCTAGGGAGGAGACACACTGCCTACCTGAATCACAAGGACTTCTCCAAAGGAAAAATGAGGTTCTGATGCCAGAAGTGGAAGGAATGAATTGCAAAGAAAACGAACAACGGTACACTATAATCTAGATATATATCCGTAAATACATAGGTTCCCTGGGGTTGTGATCTGGTACAAACAATAAAAAAAAGATGAGACTCATAGTAGAGGCTTCTAGCTTCTGCTGAGGAAAATGTCCAGGGAAGAAGAGTTGATTTATTTAGTTCTTTTTTTAGAGTCCACATATAAGTGATATCATGCACTATTTGTCTTATTTCACTTAGCATAGTGTCCTCCAGTTTTATCCATGTTGTCTTAAATGATAGGATTTTCTTCTTTTTTAAGGTTGAATAATATTCCATTGCATATATATACCATATTTCCCTTATCCAATAATCTACTATGGACACTTAGATTGTTTCCATACCTTGGCTCTTGTGAATAATGCTACAATGAACATGGGAGTACAGATATCTCTTCAAATAATGATGATGTTTCCTTTGGATATATACTCAGAAGTGGGAGGGAGGAAGAGCTTATGACACAAATTGACCATGTGTAAATAAAAGATGTTGTAGGAATGAAAAAGTCTGAACACCTAGGAAGAAAGGGGGAGCATGGAGTATTTGGAAAGGACATTGTTCAAGGTCATACATAGTTTAAAATTATGACATTTCAGTGAGCCCGTATGCATGAAGGCTTGCTTATATTTCGGAATTTGAATACAGTGCAAAGAAGTGTTGCTAAATTTTCGATCAACATCAAAAAAAGGGTGGAAATGTTTTTTCTTTTATTATTAAACTGCAGGAAAGGCAAGCCTTATAAGCAGTGTGAGGCCCAGTAGAATTTTCCCTGATGATAGTGGTAATTTAGGAGATGAAGAAGGAGCCAAGGCCATAGAACAATTTTGAAAGCAAAATAAGACTGCTGAGTCTTCACCCAGTGTATGAGATTAAGTTTTAATGGCATATGATGAAGTGGCCATGACACAGCCGGCAGAGCTCGTTGAGTTGTTGAAAATGGCTCTTGAAGCTACAGGAAATGGACAGTAGACATAGAAAAAGAACAAGGTAAATCCAAAAGAGTGGAAGGACAAAATTAATCAAGAGAAAAGTCAAAAATAGAGAAGAAAAGCAGTAAACTTGACAAATAAAACCAAAACGTTGTCCTTTAGAAAGACCAGTAAAGTAAGCAATATTTGGCAAGTATAATAGAGATGGGACTAGCTGTAAAACAGAGAGAATTTTTTTTTTTAATTACAAAAGAATACTATGCTAGCTTTATACCAACACATTTGAAAATCTGGACAAAATGGCTGATTACTGATAAGTTATATGCACCCAATATTTACTCCTATTTTGAGTAGAGAATACAAGTAGCTTTATGAAAATAGAAAATATAATCAAAGATATACACCTTAGAAAGACATCAGTCATTTTCCAATGTATTAAAAAAGCTAGAAGAGTCCTAATACAAAAAGCAGATATGGAAAATTTACCCAAAAAGTAACTAGAAGTACATTTCTTTTAAGATCTTAAGTTCTACCCCATATTAGCAAAAAGATTCCAGCAAGATATTTTTAAAAAGTCATTATGATCAAGAGGGATTTATCACCATAAAGCAGATTTTTTAAAGTAGGGGAAAGTTGGAACGAGGAAAGAAATGTCCGTATCGAATATCAAAACACACTCCAAATTTCAGTAGTTTAAAAAAATCTAATAAGCTATAACAGTACACCAGTATATTATTAAAGCAGAATACGAACCCATGTATATATGAGAAATAAAATATAGGGTAAGTAAAGTACAGGCTGTCCTCACTGTGGAACTACAAAAATGATCATCCAAGCTGAACTGTGCAAAGTTGATCTTAATGATCGATGGGGAAAGTATTATTGTTCTATGACCCTAAAATTTTTCTGACAAAAACACTAGAAACTTTCTTCTTGGTTGTGAAGTTATAGATAGATGTAAAAAATTAGTAAACCTTCGATTTAGTTAATACAGTGCAACCTAAAACATTAGAAATATTGAGAATTAACATGTTTTATTCCATTGTAAAAAACTTATGAGACTTCTAGTTTTGAGTCCAGCATGGAAGGAGCTTGGAAGTTGCCACTCTGTCCTCAAAGGTAAATATCTGAACACACTGAAAAATCAACAATTCTTCCTAGATTCATTAGAGAAGTGAGGTGACAGGAAAAATCACCGTGCCCCAAACTGGAGAGGCAGATGGCAGATACAGAGAATAACAACTTGCTGGGACAGATACCCAAGAGCAGAAATCTCTGTGGAAAGCAATAGTGAGGTAGGAAAACCTGAACTGTATTTGACAGATTGCTGGAGGCTTGTGTGGAAAAGTCTGTGAGGTAAAAAACTCCAGGGAAGCCCCTATCCTTTTGTGAGTTTTGTCTCTTGAGCTCTACCAGGTTGTGACTACCAGGTGAAGGTCAAAGGAAAATCCCCTTGGAATTCTGGCAGGGGGAGGGTGAAAGGAGCAATTTTGAAATACACCAGAGCATTCTGCTATGCTTCATAAGGCCTGCCCTCAGGAGAAACTGTTGTACCAGCGGCCTAACCTATGGGGTTTTGTCAGAGCCTAACTGACCTGGGGGAAGGGAAATATCCTACCCTGACCCCTGCCGGCCATTGTGTTTCACCTAAGGTGAGGGAAAATACTGAGAGGCACTTGTGACATTCATAGCTGAGGAGCACATGCTCATTACCAGACTGAGACCTAATCATAAGACTATGCAATGCTTCTATAACACCACATCACTAAAGGACTATGTACTGCAGTGAATTTCACCAGTACGTCGTGTCTGGATTTTCAAGGAAGAGAAAAGTGAATCATATAAAATGCTTGATTAAAATCAGAAATGGCAGAAAAAGAGTGGAATATAAAAAAGGAACAAAGAACAATGGCAATAAGTATGAAACAGTAACAAATATGGTAGATATTAAGTCAATGATATCAATAATCATTTTAAATACCAATGGTATAAATACACCAATTAAAAGACAGAGATTGTCACAGAGGATCGATAAATAAGATCCAAATATAAGAAATCTACTTTAAATATGAAGGCACATATAGCTTAAAAGTAAAGGGTTGGGGAAAGCTACATCATGCTAACACTAATTAAAAGAAAGTTTGAGAAGCTGTATGAATTTCAGGCCAAGCAGAGTTAAGAGCAGAGACAATTATCAGGCACAAAGAGGGCATTATCATTCCATAATGATAAAGGGGTCAACTATCCAAGAAGACATAACAATTCTTAATGTTTATGTGCCTAACACCGAAGCATCAAAATTCGTGACACAACAACTGATAGAACTGCAAGGAGAAAGAGATAAATCCACTATCATAGTTGGAGATTTCTACACCCCTCTATCATAAATGGACAAATCCATCAGGCAGAAAATCAGTACAGACAAAGCTGAATTCAACAACACCGTCGACCAAACGGATAGAATAAACATCTGCAGACTAATTCATCCAACAACAGCAGGATACACATTGTCTCAAGCTCCCATGAAGTATACACTAAGAACACATTCTGGGCCATAAAACACACTCTAATAAATTTGAAACATCAGAAATCATATAAAGTCTGTTCTCAGACTGCAGTGAGGTCAAACTGGAAATCAATAACAAAAGCAAAGCTGGAAAATTCCAACTTGAAGATCAAATGGTCTATTCTAAGCAATACATGGATTTTGCTGTCTGTATGTGAACTGAGTAACATGCACAGTGACCAATCACCTACAGACGTTGAAAGAAGGGACCTGATTCTTCACTGACCATGATACACATCTGTTATATCCCAGGTGATTTGTGGAGTTAAGAACTAGCTGTGAAGTTTGTACTTTATGCCCTTCCTCACAGTTAATATGGCAGTAACTGAAATTTGATTGTTTTGTTGTGGTCCTGGGATTGTTTTACTAAATCATGGCAACTGAAATTCATGCATGGGTAAACTGTTCAGAGCGAGGACTGCATGTGTAGCATACATTGGGTAATATTCCATTGCAAGAAACAAATACCTAGAAGAATGTAAAATAGGATGAGAAATCATACTCTTGTTATGAGGAAGTCTGTCCCTAAGCAGAACATGAAACTGAGATATCATAAAGAAAAAGGAGAGTTGATTCGACTTCATAAAAATTAAAGAATTCTTCACGGCAAAAGGCAACCCAAACATAAAAATAACTGACAAACTGGGAAATGTAATATAAACATTTGACCATGGTTTTGGCCAACAATTCCTTTTCTGCACAATAGTATGGGAGGGGAACTCTCAGTGAGCCAAACCTCATGAATCAATAGATGAGAGGTTAGACTAAAGTTCTCATATGGTGTGGATTTAATTTTATGGAATGCAAAGTACCTTCCAACAGAAAATGTGGAGTATTACCAGTCTTATCCAGATCCTTGGCAATGCAAGTAGAGAAACCTTGAGTAACTGTGTGATAGATGAATCTCTTTTCTGTTCTATAAGAGAAGGAGAACAATTAACAGAATGTCTATTTCTCCAGGGCAGAATTCCAATATTGTCTCTGTACCACTGAGCTTTGTAAAACATCGAAACGCACAGTCTTTAGCAAATCACTCTTAAACTATCAAGAGGGAAAGAAATGGAAAGGCTAATGAACGTGCCAATTACCTTTGTAGCCCTGACTGTTGAAAATAGCGATGATGGGAAATATGTGATGCCACGTATGTGAAACTTAAAGAGCACAGAGATTCAAATGGAGTAGAGTAGGGAAGAATGCCTCTGATAGCCCACCCAAGTTGAATTATTTATAGTCTTAACTGGGAAATGTTGATTAAGAAATGAGAGGAAACAGGCAAGAGCAGCCCCTGAAATTGTGCCTAAATACCTCCAATATTCCTAAGGAATCCCGTGGACAACTGTGTCAGAGCGGAGCTGACAAATGGAGTATAGTAAGTGCAGAGATCATGGCCTTGTCAGCCAGCATACGGAGAGCATTACTGATCCTCAGCAAATCATTACTGATCCTCAGCAAATCATTACTGATCCTCAGGAAAATGTACTGCGGCTGGGTCTAAAACCTGACTGGAATTTTCCATAGCTGTGTGATACTGGAGATGGGTTTGCAGCTCCACTTGCCAAATCACCTTTGCAAAGCACAGTAGGTCACAGTCAGAGGAGCAAAGGCTGCTCTGCTCTTTCTCAAGCAGAAAAGGATTTTAGAAGTGCCCCAGTTCTGTCCCACAAAGGATGGGGATAGCAGATTATGAAGTAGTGATTAGTACAATATCTGTGATCCCTCGGCTAATTTCCGTCTTGAAGCTGGGATATAAAGACTCAGGTGTTGGGTGATGAGCCACAAGCTCTCTGAACAGGTGCTTAATCAGGAGTGGATAGGAAGAATTCAGGCCTGGCATCTGGCATCTGGTTCCAGCCCTTTTTCTGGCAGGTTGCCTTTAGACATGTCCCTGACACCTTTGCATCTGTAGCTTTTCGTTGTTGTTGTCTGGTTGTTTAAATACGTAAAATGGCGATAACACTATTTGGTGGCATATTTTATTTTAAAAAGCCTTCCGTTACTCCGTGCACATCAAACAGTAAATGCTTTCTCTTAGTAAACCTGCATAACAATTTTCTGAACTCTTCTGCTCTGGGCAAGATTCATGAATACACCAGGCAAATAAAGTGAAAGAGGAGACAGTACATAGTGTTGTATTCAATTGGGTCTTGATACCTAAGTGTGACTCTTAACCAAGGATTATGCAGTAGTTAAGGACACAGATTAAAGTTGTTTAGAGTGTGTCCTAAAGTCCCACTGGCAGAATTTCAATCTCTACTCTGGAAATTGTAGACCTGAGACAAATTACTTCCCTAAACTTCATTTCCTGCATCTGAGAAAGATGATAGTATCTACCTTGTAGTAGACTGAATAATACCGTTGCCCCCAAATAGCAACATTCTAATCCCCAGAACCCGTGAATGTCACCTTAAACGGCAGAAGGGACTTTGCCAATGGGATGAAAGTAATGGTCTTGGGATGGGGAGATTCTGCTGGACTACCTGGATGGGCCCAACTGTAACCACTGGTGTTCTCGTAAGAGAGAGGCAGAGGGAGTTTTTACTCCAAAGAGAATGTGATGATGAAATTGGGGTTGGATTGATGTGGCCAGAAGTCAAGGAATGCTGGCAATGAAACAGATTCTCCCTTAGAGCCTCTAGAAGGAGGATGGATGGCCCTGTCAACTCCTGGTTTCAGCCCAGGGAAACTGGTTTTGGACCTCTGTCTTGCAGAACCATAAGAAAATAAGTGTGTTTTGTTTTAAGCAAGCACATTTGTAATAATTTGCTACAGCAGCCATAGGGAACTAATGCGTACCTCATAGGAACTATTTCTCCAATTAAAATGTGTGACTGGAAACACACTTAGTGGCATGTCTGACACACGGTAGGTATGCTACCGTAGGTCGTTCTTGGAAACTGAAGCCTTGGTTTTGAGGGATCATCAAAACCAGTACAATGGTTGCCATGTTTCTCCTTGTTCATCCTTGTGACAAACTTGTAGAGAGAGCTCCATCCTTTCCCACAGGACGCCCACCCCTAGTACTTAGAGGGAAGAGGTTATGTCTCACTTAAGGCACCTTCTTCTTTTCCTTTCTACTTTTTTTTTTTTCATTAATCTTCATCCAACTGGCCTTTCTAAATTTTAAAGAAAACAAAACCATTTCTCAATGGATTCAGATACTATCCCAAGTTAATATTCCAACCAAGTTCTTGTTCTTCCGGGTCACATCATCAGAAATTTCTGGGCCTAAATCCTGTCTAGTTTCTAGGATCACTCATTTTCTCATTTCTCCCTTCTCCTTTTAGTTCAGAGTCTTGTCAATTTAGTCGCTTCCCTAAACACAACTTATAATAAGGGGACACAGCAAAGTGATGAAAGTCTAGACGGTCTGGTTTTAATCCTGGGTTTTTGCCACCTACTTACTGTGTGACATTAGACAAGCTATTCATCCTCTCTGGGTCTCAGTTTCCTCCAAAAAAGGTGAATATTATGAATAATACCTACCTATAGGGTTGCCATTATGAGGATTAAGTGAGTTAATATTTGCTAAGCACTTAGAATAGTACTTGTTATAGTCTAAGCACTACAATTGTGCTTGTTAAGAATAATAAATGCAATTCCAAGCATATAAGTTACTCAACTTTCTGTCATAACTTTGAGATATTTATTTGGTGAAATCAATAAAATCGTGTTTCAAGGGAAACAGAAAAGTATTTTTGAGAGATTGTCCACGTGGCTAGCTTAGATATTTCACCACAGTCAGTGTTTCCAAGTTTCTATACAACAGCCTGGGCGAGTCCTGTAGCAAACTAGAAATTGCTGGAGCTCGTGTTTTGAACCCTTTATCTCAGTGTCCCCCCCAACCCCAACCAATCCCCATATCTGTAGACATAAACTTTCATTTGTCCTCTGTCTTGTGAAAACCTACTTCTAAGAAACTCTCTGATCTCCAACTTAGCGTGAATTTAAGGCAAAAGTACTATTTACCTCAGAGAGACAACTTTTCAAGAGTGGCTGTGTTTGGTTTGGTCTTTCTGTCTCTCCCAGCCCCTCAGCCTTGGACAAATCCAGGAGATGCGTATTATGGCTCTACCACTTAGCACCTGTGGGATTCTCCGAGCCTCGGTTTTCCTACCTGGGAGGGGCATCTGAAAACCATCTGGATTTCAACCAGTACTCCAGGTAATTCTGAGGCAGGTAGTCCTTATTCCATATTGAGCCAAATACACTGGTCTAGGCCATCAGTGAGATCTCACCAAGGGCCTCATGTGTCTTGTAAGATTAAAAATTTTGTATGGCACTACTTCAGGCTAAAACTCTGGTTAGTAATAAGCAGGGTATTTTCCCTGCATGTGTCTCTCAATAATTAGAGAAAGTTCCTGTCCTGGGACTGCTGAGAGGACCACGCCCAGGTCTGTCTCAGGTAAAGTATGAACTGCTGGTCAGGCAGCCTCACTACATCACATCAACCTGGGTTCACGGCAGTGACTGGCTCAGGGAGGGCCTGGGCAGTCTCATAACAGTCAAGGGCTGTTTCTAGATCTCTAAAAAGAAAATATTTAGGACAAGAAAGACATGCATCCATGAGTCTGAAATTCTCAAATCTTCCCCAAGCCACCTTCTAATTCTTGAGAGACATATGCAGGGAAAATACCCTGCTTATTACTAATCAGAGTTTTAGCCTGCAGTGCCTTACCAAATTTTTAATCTTACAAGATACATGAGGCCCCCCCTTGGTGAGATCTCACTGATGGGCTAGAGCAGTATTTGGCTCAATATGGAATAAGGACTACCTGCCTCATAATAACCTGGAGTGCTGGTTGAAATTGAGATTGTTAGCTGTCCCACAAAGCAAAGAAATTAGGATGATGGAGCCAGAATTACGCATTTTCCATAATTAGTAATTAGTCATTATTTCCGGCCTAGCCTAAAAGCAAGTTGGTCCCCTTTCTTTTAAGATCTTATCCTTACTTTGGTCTTACAGCTTCCAAACTGAGTAAGGGAGGGACAAGCGTTCTGGCACAGGATGGGACCCAGCCAAGGAAACAATATTGAATTTGAAAATTAAAAAAATAATTTATTATGGGCAAATAGTGCAGGGAGAAAAAAAGAAGAAGGTGGGTCAAATTTTAGGAAAAGTAATGAAATCTTGGGAGAAGATAATAGTTGAAGTCAAAAGCAAACTAAAATATAGCATGAGTTTAAATAATTGATAGTAACGACAGAAGTAGGGGCGTCATACCTAGAGAGAAGAAAATACAGTCCTACCATACTCTTGTCCCCAGGACTGAGCGAAACTTAAATAGTTAATGTAACTTCTTGGTTTTCAACCCTTGTTGTCAACCTGTAGATAAAACACAGGACCCTTTGCTGAGATTGCATAAGAAAATGTAAATGTGATCAGCACAGACAAACGAAACAAACATGGTGTTGACAGAAGGTGAGCTGTACAAGGGGAGAGGAAAGACAGAGAGCTGTGGGGACACAAATAGTCTCAGGCAGAAAGAAAATGATGAGATTAGGGGGAAAGTTGATACCATAAGAAAGTTGAGAGTATAGCTATATACTAGAGCTAATATTTCTTGAGAGCTTCTGGGTGTTGGATACTAAAGGCTGCAAATGCCTTATTATTATTTGCATCGTCATGAGCAACTCCGTGCGATGGGTATCATCCATTTCCTCGGTTTACAGGTGAGGAAACAGAGGCCCAGGAAGGTTATATGAATTACTCAGGATTGCAGAGCTAATTAACTGAGGAAGAAAGCTTCCAAGCCATGTGGTCCATGTCTAGATCCAGTGCTTTTAGCTACTATGCTACCACTTCTCCCATCAATACAGCTAGCAAAACTCCATGAAGTTACAAAAGAGAAGCAGCATGAGTAATGACATGAATATGATGTATTGGAAAAGAAGAGTGATGAGTAGTAGTGGGGGTAGGAGCTTATCTTCCTCCTTCATGTTAGGGTGTTAAAATGGATCTAAAATGGATATAGCAGGATAAGCATAATGTTTAGAATTATGGGGGTGACACTGAAGTAGCGAAAACCTGTCTCTGGAGAGGGGAACTGGGGTTAGACGGGTTGAATTTCAGTATTATTTGAGTTGCTATCATGTTCATGTATTATTTTCATAAAAAATACTTTAATTTATTTAGAAATAGCTTCAACTGTGTAAATGCATCAAAACATGAAATTCAAAATTATCTTTAAATCTCTCATACATTTGTTAAATGCTTGCCTTATCAGGATCGTTCTTATCAGCTTTGAAGGCCATTTTTTAAAAATAAAAAGCCAAGAAGTATGAGTTTTTAAAATTAAAAATTGTCCCTGATAATGTTGCCAGGCACCCCAGAGAGAAGGTGTGGAACTATTAGAAGCAACCTGGATATCAACCCTGCTTCTGGGAGGCAGTTCTGACTACAAGGGCAGGAGATTCTCTGAAGCCAGGTAGCAGGAGTTTGTTTTTTATTTTAACATTTTATTGGAGTATAGTTGCTTTACAATAGTGTGTTAGTTTCTCCTTTATAACAAAGTGAATCAGCTATACATATACATATATCCCCATATCCCCTCCCTCTTGCGTCTCCCTCCCACCCTCCCTATCCCACCCCTCTAGGTGGTCAGAAAGCCCTAAGCTGATCTCCCTGTGCTATGTGGCTGCTTCCCACTAGCTATCTGTTTTACATTTGGGAGTGTATATATGTCCATGCCACTCTCTAACTTTGTCCCAGCTTCCCCTTCCCCCTCCCCGTGTCCTCAAGTCCATTCTCTACGTCTGCGTCTTTATTCCTGTCCTGCCCCAGCAATCTCACTACTGGGCATATACCCTGAGAAAACCATAATTCAAAAAGGGTCATGTACCACAGTGTTCATTGCAGCTCTATTTATAATAGCCAGGACATGGAAGCAATCTAAGTGTCCATCGACAGATGAATAGATAAAGAAGATGTGGCACGTATACACAATGGAATATTACTCAACCATAAAAAGAAATGAAATTGAGTTATTTGTAGTGAGGTGGATGGACCTAGAGTCTGTCATACAGAGTGAAGTAAGTCAGAAAGAGAAAAACAAATACCATATGCTAACACGTATATATGGAATCTAAAAAAAATCAAAACAGAAAAGGTTCGGGAGCAGGAGTTTTGATCCTCTGGAACCGTAACAAACAACTTAGAGTAAATGAATCAGGCGCCTGGGTGCCTGGAGGAGTCTGGAAGCCTCTCTGTGATGGTGTTCTTTGTTTTTACAGGTCTAATCTCATAAATGTTGCATTAGGCTCAGTGCTGTGCATTTTTAGGCTGTTATATTTTTCCACGTGTGTACTTCATAATAGTAAGCACTTTTATGCTTCCTTTAAAAAGGGGATCTCCCATTTGAATTGCCAAGTGAAAGCTTTAGAAGGAATTCATTAAGCATACATATATGTGCAGTATCTCCATCTGTCATTGAAGTGAGTATGAATGTATGTAGATCGATCTATCTATCTATCTATCTATCTATCTATCTATCTATCTATCATCTGTCAATCATTATCTCCCTGTTTACCTATCTGTATCAGTCTGCTTAGGCTGCTATAACAAAATATCATAGACTGAGTGTCTTAAACAACAGATGTTTCACACAGTTCTGGAGTCCGGGAAGTCCAAGATCAAGGCAAATCCAGTTCCTGGTGAGTCCTCCTTTTTTGGCTTGTAGAGGGCCACGTTCTTGCTGTCTCTTCACATGGTGGAGAGGGAAAGCTCTGGTGTATCTTCCTCTTCTTATAAGAGCTAATCACATCATGGCAGCTTCACCTTCATGACCTCTTCTAAACCTAATTACCTCCTGAAGGCTCCACCTCCTAATTCCATCATACATAAGGGGATAGGGTTTCAACATATGAATTTGGTTGGGGGGGGCACAGAAATTCAGTCCTTAATTTATCTATCTATCTATCTATCTATCTATCTATCTATCTATCTACCTACTTATCTATCTATCTGTGTATCTATCTATCTCTCTATCTATCTCTCTATCTCTGTATCTGTCTATGTTTCTATCTCTCTCTATCTATCTCTGTATCTATCTGTCTGTCTATGTATCTATCTATATCTATCTCTCTATCTATGTCTCTGTCTGTTTATCTATCTCTCTATCTGTCTGTCTGTCTATCTATCTCTCTATCTATCTCTACCTATCTATCTGTCTATCTGTCTATCTCTCTATCTATCTGTGTATCTATCTATCTATCTGTGTGTCTATCTATCTGTGTATCTCTCCATCTCTCTATCTATCTATCTGTGTATCTATCTATCTGTGTGTCTATCTCTCTATCTCTCTATCTCTATCTCTCTCTCTCTCTCTGTCTATCTCTCTATCTATCTCTCTGTCTATCTATCATCTATGTATCTATCTATCTACATATCTGTCTATCTATATCTACCTGTCTATCCATCTGTCCTTATGTATAGAACAGTAACAGTGGCTTATAAGTCACTTCCCTACATTATTTTATCCTTCCAAAACTCTTGAGAGGTCAATAGGCCATAGGAAAAGCACTGAGTTCACTGAAACACTTGAAGGTTGAATTAACTGTTTGTGATCACTCAGTCAATAAATGGTGATGCAGGGAATTCTACACACATCTTCTCTGTCCTCCTTTCCTCCTTCCCTCCCTCCTACTTGCTGACTCTATTCCAGCCACATTATTTACTAATTCTTCCCTGAGGACACTGGCATCCTTCCTCTGGGCCTTGCAGAGGTTATTCCCATGATCTGGAATGCTTTTCCCTCAGATGTCTGACTCACCTGCCTCCCTCTAGACTGTTCAAATTCCACCTTCCCAGTAAGACTTATCCTGTCTACCGTTTACGTTGAAAGCCTTGCTCCTCTCTGCCCACAATCTCACCTCACCATATACTGCATAATCTCCATAGCATTTATTCCTGGGGAACCTACCAGATAATGTACATGGGTTTCTGTTCTCCCTTCCAACTGGAAGATAGGCTGCACAGACTCAGGAATTTTGCCATCATTAAACCTAGTGGAGGCCCAGTAGAACTCTAGGGTCAGCCAGAACTGGGCACAATTGTAACTCCTGTGATTTGATATTTTAGTGGGTTAGCTCCGAGCCAAGCCAGTTATTAAAGAGGATCTTTTCTGCTATTTTAAGCAGCATGGTACATTTGAGGTCAACTTAAATTTTCAATAATTACAGAGCAGGTATGAACTCTTCCTTTGTTTCTCTAGACACATGAACCTGGATGCCAAATCCGTCCTCTCTGGGTGTAAAGGGAATATATGAAGATGACTGGCCGAAGTCTCAATTGAATAAAAAGATGCCCCAAAAGACATTTCAACATTTTCGAAAAGTACAGTCATTAAGTGTGGTTCCTTATCACACATCAGGGATTCTCTAGCCTCCAGTGTGGTCGGAGTGGTGAGGGGACAGAGAGACATACAGAGAAGCCAGGGTGAGTCACCCCATCTCTCCCTCCTCTGGATCTTAGTTCCTCCTGATTGTCACTCGTTACACTGAAAACAGATTTCAGGAGTCAGCACATGCAGCCATAATGTGTGCCTAATTCCACATCCCAGTCACTGAGACACAAAATTTTGGTGTCTTAAGTCTGGCTCACACATCACCACTCACATATGTCCGTTCTTCCTCTACAGCTGAGTCAGTGAGTAAAGACACATTAACAGAAGCAGATTAATATGAACAAGGTTTTATTGACATATATATATGTACATAAAGCTAGGAAAGAGAAGGGCCCATTGAGGCAAATGCATAGGGGGAGAGGAAGCATCTGAAAACAGCAGTGGGCATCCCGCCAGTTCCAAGTCTAGGGAAAACTGGCCAGGAGCTTGGGTCCACCAAGTTAACAGTCAAGCCAGGGATGGCACAGTGGATGATACAGCCAGCTCTCTTCCATTCTCCTAACTGGAACTTCTCAAGTCTGGTGTAGTTCTGAAGTGGGCTCATATGCTCCTCACCCTCCAACACACACACACACACACACACACACACACACACTCTTGCACACCCCTGAGGTGTGGTCCTCCGGCTTGCTGTAGGAAGAGAGGAGGTTAAGTTTCACTTAAAGGGGCTGAGCCGCTTTCCAGTGAGGCAAAGTCCATTCATGGTTACACACAGTTTGCAGAATAAGATCTGCTCTTCATTTGTTGAGTTTCTTCATAGAAGAAAGGAATTAGCTGATGGCTCCTATGAAGCCCTGGGCAGGTTATGAGGCTGCCAGACTCCTATGAGCACAGGCACAGCTGCCCTGACCAGGAGCCTCCAAACATAATGCTGGCTCGTCTAAGTCAGAGGGGTGTCCTGATTTGGGGACCCCAGTGTTCTTCCTGAGAGTAGAGGTTCCTCTCTAAATATGGATGGTGCTATCCCCCGTGGCACCACCTGGGTTTTGACCGGGGGGGACCCAGGTGCTTTGTATGAATGTGGCACCAGAAGTGTATCCAGTCACAGCAGGTGTGGTGCTGTCCCCCATGCCCCCACCCCCGGTTCTCTGCACAGATGGGTTCCAAGTCTAATGGCAGTTATTGACACAGGGCCTCCCAGCACCGGTGAGATGTTGTGCCCTCCATCCGCACCACCTGTGTATTGGCCAGGTGGGTCCCAGTTGTAAGCGGGAATACCAGGTCCTCCAGTCATGGGCATGATGTTGTTCCCTCCTAGATGGCCACCACCTGGATTGTGGGCAGGTGGGCCCCTTGTGTTTGGAAATAAGGTAGAACTAGAAGTGTGTTGAAACCCACGGGTGGTAAGCACACTTGCAACTCCAACAGATGTGGTGTGCTCTGATGGAAGGTGGAAACTGACATGTCCCTTGACACAGATTTCTTCTCCTTGGTGATGGAACTTTTAAAAGTAGATTTTCTACGTCCAGATGGGCGCTGTGTGCAGTGACGGCAAGTGGAAACACTAGGGCCTCCCATCGTGGGGATGGTGTTGTCCCCTGCCATCACCGTACCCCCTGTATTCAGCCCAGGTAGGCCCCAGGTATTTGGATTTAAGGTGGAATCAGGTATGTTCCCAAATGCTGAGATGGTGCCTGCCCCTCCTACTGCAGCAGCCTTGCCGTGGTCAGGTAGATGGCAGGTTGTCTGGCCCAAAGTAGGAACAGAAGCGGTGCTGCGTGCCCCACTTAGTCCTGCCCCAAAGTTAAGTGGTCTGGATGCCTCTGAATGAGTGAGGCCTGGGGCTGGCACACCAACTCCAAGGCTCCCACCGGCCGTAGGGGCTGCAGGTCCCATGAACAGTGGGCCCGGTGTGGTATCGGCAAACAGTGAGCTACTGTCCCCAGTACTGGGCATCCTGGTGGCAACTCCAAAGCCAGTAGCAATGGACACAGCCCTGGGGAGAATGCCTGGGTTGTCGCCAAAGGCTGGCTGCGTGTTGCTGGTGGTGGCGAATAGGGAAACTGGCAAAGCTGACGGCATGATGCTGACTCGCGGTGGCTAGGCTGCAGGAGCAACTAGGACTTTATCTTGTGCTGAGGCTGCTGCGTTTCCCAATAGAAAATAATCGTTAGGCCTCTGCCCATCGTTGGCCTAATGTGGCCTGAGACGGGAGACCTGGGTCTAAGGAAGCTTGAAGTGTTGGTCTATCTGTTGGCCGGCGTTGCAGGTAAATGAGTCGAGGCATGGGCTGAGTCATTGCTACCACTGGGTGGTGTGTTCCCAGAACTAGGAACAGTCCTGTTAAATGCCTATTGGTTCTGCCTGGAGACAGGGGCAGACTGGAAAATGACAGCCTGGGAAGGAGGTGTAGTGTCCATAGGTACAGTGTCAGAGCTGCTGCCTGCTGAAGCACCGGTGACGGCCGAAGTCGTAAATGGGGGACTGCGGAAAACAGGAGCCGAATGGAAAATGACAGCCTGGGAAGGAGGTGTGGTGTCCATAGGTACAGTGTCAGAGCTGCTGCCTGCTGAAGCACCGGTGACGGCCGAAGTCGTAAATGGGGGACTGCGGAAAACAGGAGCCGAATGGAAAATGACAGCCTGGGAAGGAGGTGTAGTGTCCATAGGTACAGTGTCAGAGCTGCTGCCTGCTGAAGCACCGATGCCGGCCGAAGCCGTAAATGGGGGGCTGGGGAAAACAGGAGCCGAATGGAAAATGACAGCCTGGGAAGGAGGTGTGGTGTCCATAGGTTTGGTGTCAGAGGTGCTGCCTGCTGAAGCACCGATGACGGCCGAAGCCGTAAATGGGGGGCTGGGGAAAACAGGGGCAGAATGGAAAATGACAGCCTGGGAAGGAGGTGTGGTGTCCATAGGTTTGGTGTCAGAGGTGGTGCCTGCTGAAGCACCAATGACGGCCGAAGCCGTAAATGGGGGTCTGGGGAAAACAGGAGCCGAAGCTGTAAATGGGGGGCTGGGGAAAGCAGGACCTGAAGCCATAAATGGGGTGCTGGGGAAAACAGGAGCTGAAGCCGTAAATGGGCGGCTGGAGAAAACAGGAGCACCAGGGAGAGAGGCCCTCTGCTGCCCATCAGAGGTCCCAAATATGGGCTGAGGGTTGGTTTGGGGGCCAAAGGGATGGTTAAAAATTGGGGTGGCACAGGGGACCATCGGCACAGGTGGGCTGATGGACACTGGTACCCCTGCAGGGTGCCTCTGCTCCACCCTGAAACCTGGGGGAGACCTGAAAATGATAGCTTGGGAAGGGGCAGTAGTGTCCATGTAGACACTAGGCTGCAAGGTCAAACTT
The DNA here is from genome assembly GCF_028564815.1 of Eubalaena glacialis. Lineage (NCBI taxonomy): Eukaryota > Metazoa > Chordata > Mammalia > Artiodactyla > Balaenidae > Eubalaena > Eubalaena glacialis. Next base: position 35,754,168 of record NC_083718.1, read on the forward strand.
CCAGATGCCGTGACCACGCTGGTGGAAGGGATTGCCATAGAAGTCATGGGCTGCCCAGTTAAAATAGGGGGATTGATGGTAGGGACTGGAAGAGGGGTAGGTAAGTATAAAGGAGGGGTAGAATCTACACAGATGGGTGTTGGGGGTTCTTTTTCATGGGACGGTGGCTGGACCTTCCTTATATTCTTGGGGATCTTTTTCCAGCGACACTGAATGTTCTTTTCCAAGGTGCCTGGGTTTTTGGCAGCAGCTAAGCACGGAAGCTTAGGAGGAGGGGGCAGCTCACCTCGATCCCATGTCAGTGCCTCGTTCCCCGACGGGGGCGACCTCAGCCCTGGCAGCGGCAGAAAAAGCGGCAGGGGAATCTTCCGCTTGCAGGGCCTACTGCTGGTAGATAGCAGGGAAGAGGAGCTTCTTGTTGGGATGCGTGAAGACTCTTCACGCTGCAGCTCCTTCCCAGACATCAGTGAGCCTGGTGATTTGGGCCGGTGGTCTTCACCCAGCACTTTTTTTGTTGGCCTCTCCAGCAGCAGGGAGCAGCAAGCGGTTGGGGCAGAGGACACCACGGCATGGTATGGGACCTTCACCTCCCTCTTCTCACCTCCTTCCCGGGCTGTCATTTTCCATTCTGCCCCTGTTTTCCCCAGCCCCCCTCTCCTCAGTGGGAGGTGACTGGATGGTACCGGCTTCCTGACGTTGACTCCCTGCTCAGGGCAGAAGGCAGGCGCTGGAGCAGCAGGGTGGTCCCGGTCAGATGTGGCAGCCTCCCAGGAGGGCAAAACCAGCGGGTGACAGCCCACCGGGGCCCCACGGCGGGGCGGGCGGCGGGGCCGGCGGCGGTGGCGGAGCCAGGTACGAAATTTGCATAGTAAATTGCCCATGTAGGACCGGTTGTGCGCCAAGCGATCTGAGAACAGAGTGTGAAACTGGGAGAGCTTCTCCTTAGCTTCACCTCCTCTCAAGGTCTAGCACGCACTGGACACTGGATGGCTCAGCCTGGCGCTTGTGACATGTCCATTTTACCTGTCACAAAGAAAGGGTGGGTGGGGCAGGGGGTGGGGCGGGGGGCGCATGCAAGCCCAGCCCGTGGAGAAACCCCGGCCCAAGGGCAAAGGGCGGGGCCCCAGAGCCCGACCCCTTCTGGACTTTCTAGTGGCTGGGACTTCTCGCTGTGGGTGGCAGGTGTTTAGCACCGGATGGGCCACCATGCAGAGACTGTTGGGGACTGTGGAAGCCTTCTCCTCCAGAGCTCACCCTGCCTGGGCACCGGCTCTGCAGGCCCCTCAGCCCTGCGTATGTATCGGCCAGCCCTTCCCCCACAAGGGGCTCAGAGGCCAGAGCCTGCTCAGAGCTGAGTGCAGGAGGCACCCAGAGCTTGCCAGGCTGTGGCCAGCCTCCTCCAGGGACCTCCCTAGCTTCTCTGCGAGGCCTGATGACGGGAGCACCTTCTCCAGGGCTGCTCAGCTGCCAGCATCACCGTGAGCCAGGTGGCGAAGGTTTCTGAGCAGGGGATGCAGAGCCCTGACCCTACTGGATGCTGCACCCCACAATGTCCCTTCCTGGCAGATAGGTTCTTTCTTCACTTCTTTTTCGAAATTTGGTAAAACAACATTTAAACCTTCGACTGTTCTTCAGGTTATACAGATGGTAGTGGCTTAGCTAGGATTCGAAGCAAGCCTGTGTGATTCCAGAGCTCGTGCTCTGGACTGTGGCGCGTCCTTATCATATATGCTTCATGTGTTACTTTTTTTTTTTTTTTTCTTGTAGCCCTTATGGTACGTAGCCCTAAGTGCCATACGTGTAATGAACACATACACTGCCCTGTAGGAGGTCTTCTTTTGTTCAACTCATGAATTGGTCATCCACCACACTGGGTTCTAGTCTCAGAATATACAGGTCAGGGAGCACCAGTTGTCAGCATAGCAGCATCCCACATTTCTAATTGAGGCTTGCAGCCCAGATTTTCCCTTTGGTCTAGTTTGAAGGATCCAGATATGTAAAGATTATATTCTAGATAAATCATGGGCTATCCGGAAAAAAATTCACCAGTAAATTATTCCAGTTTCTCTGGCCTTCCTGGAGTATATCCAGTAAGGCATCTCATTCATGTCTGGAAAGCAAATATATCATTTATTGCAACTTCATCGTGGAGCGACGTATTGGTTTAAAGTACGATCAACACAATTTGGTCATTGTGAGTATGCCAGCTGGGTCCACTGTTTACTACACATATGTAACTCTAGCGATTCTTATGCCCAAGAGAGGAGACATACTCTTGGGTGTCTAGGGCAAGGGAAACGTGTTGTTATTCAGGAGCTGGAAGCTTCAGCATGACAGGAAAGAATTGAAAAATCCTGGTCTACACATCACTTTACCTTGTTTGAAACTTGTTTCTTTGGCTTGCTTCATTGGAGTGTTTTCTCTCTCCTGGGGCTGACATTGTGTGTTATGTATCACGCATGTGACATGTAGAAGTTTCAGAACCCAGAGTCATATAGATCAGTAAAAATTTATTTATATATTTTAGTTTAAAATCTATTGAAAGTAACACTGGGCATAATTCATATATTCCAAAATTAGTTTGACCCTCTGCCCATGAGATTCTTTTTATGATATGTGACAGCTAATTTGGACTTCCATCCCCAATAAACTTTGAGGTTTGAGGACACAAAAGGTTTTGCTCAGACCTAAATTCTGTCTGAAAGAAAAGGGTAAATATTATAAGCCCTTTCTAACCTCTCCAGTAGCAGAAATGATTTACAGCTGTGGCATTGAACCATAATTCCTTGATCTCATTTGAGAAGAGTTCAGTAAGAAACAATGTCTTGATTCTTGTTTGTTTTGTTTGTTCCCTGTTTTCTTGTCTTGCTTACCAACAATCCATTGTAATTCATGAGTTAGTATGGCAGCAGGCTGAGTGTTCCCTGGAGCTCATTAAATGAACTTTTGTTCCTAAAATGATTTTTGTCTCCTTGTTTTCAGCCCCTCTTCTTTCCTCTGCCCTTTACTATAACCAGAGCTCAGCAAAAGCTGACTGGCTTTGTGCAGACCCTACTTAGGGTAGTCTTTTCTTAATTATTTTATTCATGGCTCCTCCATTTCATTGTTTGCCTTCTCAAAATGTGTTGAAATCTTTCTGTGGTTGATGACTTCCACAATGTCTTGGCTTTTATTGGTTGCTTAATTTTGGTATTTCTACAGTTTTATTTAAATATGGTTTCAGGAGAAACAGAAAGTAAATGTTTCCTAGTCTGCCATCTTGAGCTGAAAATCCCTGTTGATTTTAGCATCCAATGTTCCCATCGGAAAAAACCCAACCTTGGCATTAATAGATGTAACACTCAAGATTTCAGCTTTTCTTGAGCAATCACTAAGGATTTAATATGTGGTCATTTCTAATGGGAAAATAATAACTATCTCATGGAGTTGATTTGAGGATTAAATTAGATAATGAACATGAAAATGCTTTGTAAGGTTTAAAAATCTAAAAAAATGTTTTGTGTTATTATTTGATTTGTTGCTATTTCAACTTTAGCTGACAGTTGTTTATGACCTTGCTTATGTGAGAAAATGCCTTCTGGTTTATTGTTTTGAAAGCCAGATTATATTTTTCAATAGCTCAATGGAAATGGCATCATTTGTGAAGGTTAAGGGTGAAGGCATAAATGTTTCTTACACCTATCACTTTACAATGTTTTCAGGAACTAATTGACTCATGTATTCCTCTTCCAAATTTTGCTGAGGACCTCCTACCAGCCAGATGCCTTCCATCAGGTGTTGGAAAGCATTTTCTGGATTTTAAATGTCTTAGGCTTTGTGGGCCATATACAGTTTCTGTAGCTTCTCCTCCCCTTTCTTCTTCAACAACCTTTGGAAACGTGAGAACCATTATTAGCTCACAGTCACACAGATCCATGCTGAGCGCCTGATTTGATTTGTGGCCAGTATTTGCCGATCCCGGCTCTACATCCTCACTGAGGGGGAGGGGCATTTTTGAGTAAATCACTTCTTTGAATCAACTGTTGGTCTTCTGGGGCTTGTCCTTATTCTCCTACAGTCTCTAATCAACATGGCATCCAGAGAGATCCTGTTAAAACATAAGTCAGATCACGTCACTCAAGTCTCTTCAATGGCTTCTTCACAGGAAAAGCAAAGTCCTCAAAGTGCCTCCACAGCCCTAGAAATCTGGGCCTCTGTTTCCTCTCTGACTGTTTCCTTCCCCTCTCCACTTTGCTCCCTCTGTTTTCCACACACTGACATCCTTTCTGCTCCTTGGATACTCCAAGCCCACTCTTGCCTCATTGCCCTTCCATCTGACTGTTCCCTCTGCTTGTACTATTCACTTCCCAGATATGCACCTTGCTCCCTCTCACAACCTTAAGTTCCCTCTTAAATTTTATCTTCCCCAGAAAGCCCTCATTGATCACTTAGTTTCAGATCGCAGCCTCCTCCTACCAGCTAACAATCTCCATCTCCCTTCCCTGCTTGCTGTTTTTCTCCAGCACTTACCTGATATACTAGTTATTCTACCCATTTATTTAATTTTTATTTACATATTTATACTTATGATTTTATATTTGCTTCTTTACTTTTGTCTCTCCCCTCAGCTCGAGAGAGGCTATATTCATCTGTGTTAATCACTGCTGTGTTTCCTGAACATGCCTATAAAACATACTGAAGAAGGGTGCCTGAAATTTGGTAAGGGATCAATCAATTTTCTTGGCTGAATGAAGAAATATGTTCATAAATTAATGAACAAATCTCTGGGGTTTCTGAATTAAGGACTAATGGGAAGAGGAAGGCAAATGGTTGGGACAGGGTACTGCAAGAAGTAGTATTTGGAGTACTCTGATAGCTATCCTAATAGATAACATTTTGTTCATTTAAATAGTTTTAATGAGAGATCTGGGAACTAGGGACACACAGCATCAAGGTTTTTATAATGCATTCTGTAGAGTTCTTTTTAAGTGTGTACAAATATCATTGAAAACATATGCATGCATATAAACCTCTGTTACTTTATTTAGTGCTTTACAAGAGCCCCTAAATGAAGGGGTAGTAGCAACTATCAGTATCCTTCCTTTATGATGAGCTTAATTTATTTGAAGTTACATCGTAATTTATTTGTAACTGAGAAACCAGACTTAGTTATTGAGTAGACCCTCCCTAGAAACCTATGACATTAATAAAACCAACAAAAATTTGTTCAGTTTCCAATGATACACACACTACAGACTCAATTATGGGTCATCCATTTTAATGAAGGGAAGAAGTGATTTAACAAATACAGAGCAAACAGAATATTAAGTTTTGTCCTCCATTAATATTAGTAACGGATAAAGTGGGTTCCAACGCCTTCAAGATAGCTTGAGACCATCATCTCTGTGTCATGGGCAGGGGGATGTTCAGCCAGGATGTCTTTCTCTGTCACTGAGAAAAATTTCCATAATATATAATGATACTTACTGAAACAGATATGGGGCATTTGGGTAATTAGGAATCCGTTAGCATATTTTTCCGGAAGCCTTGACTACAAAATGAAGATAGCAGATTTGGACACTTTCAGCTATGAAGAAGTTGTTTGGGTATTCATCTTTACGCCGAATGAAATAAGCTTATTTCATCTCTGCAGCTTCCCATATACCATTTTCCAACCTCTGTTTTGTGTTTGGAAAGACTTTTAGAAATTAAAAATCAAGTTAAAAAGTGAGTGACAACTTAAATGATATATGGAATATTTTGCTGACTTACAGGAGCATGCAGAGTTAAATATGACCCAGTTGAAATGTTAATTTTATTTTAATGTGTATGTTGGGGTGGAGTCTTCAAGGTGCCAGAAAACAAGAATTCACCCATCCTGTTTGGAACTGCAGCACACAAACACCTTCAGTTACCAGTTCTGTTCATTCCACAGAATCATCTTGAGAATACATACTGTTTTTTATGTACCTGGTATATATCTCAATTAGTTTGAAGAATTTCCCAGGTACCTGTTAATATGTAGTTCTCTAATTCCAATCTTGCCACGTCCTGTACCAGTGACACAGCACATAGGAATTTTATTTCTCTTTCTTTCCCTGGGTTGTTCAGAACCCAACGAAAGAGCAGTGGAATGGCATCAAAGAGATCAGGGTTCTTGACCCAGATTTACCATAAAATAATTGTGTCCTCTTGGGAAAATTATAGTTATTCTAGGCCCCTTTCCTTTTCTTTACTTTGACAGAGCTGCACTAGATGACCCCAAATAACATTGCACTCTTTCAGTCGTAGCTTAGATGTTATTGGTTCTCTGAAACAAATGAAGACAATGACACATGAAGCTGTGCAACATCTCTGTAACTATGTTTTCTTAGAGTTGCCTCCATTTTACAGATGATAAGATGGCTGAGCACAGAAGTAGATGTTTTGACCAGAGGTTCCAGAGTAAATGGAACTAAACCACAAGTTTCCTTTTTTCCTGACGCTCACTTAGCCAAAACATAGGCTTCTGAATATTAAGCTGTAAAGCATATTATCAGTATAGTTTAAAAGAAGCTATTGTTCTAGGATTTCCAATTAATAGCAGGAGGTTTTGAAATTCTTAAAAGATCATCTAATTTTGTGAGATTTACAGCTCTATTTTCCTGTCAAGCAAGTTGTATTAGTGCCAGACAACATCTGAGCTTCTGGATGCTTCTCTGAACCGCCTGAATTTTTCTTCTTGCTATCTGAAATTCATGCCAGATAAGCCTTTTTGTAGAGAGTATGTACAGACTTGTCTATTTTCATCTAAGAAAGCGATGCAGTGAGTCAGGATGGGGGTTAAGCCCTCATTCTCAGAGTGGTATTGAGCTCCTGGTGAAATATAATCATCATTTCCTCAGAATAGAAAAGCAGTTATCTCAAGTTTTTAATGCCATTAACTATTTATACATTTACGTATAATACATATATTTATTGTACCTACGAGGTGTGTTCTCTTCGGGAAGTACAAAGCTATTTGAGACATAGGTTGTTCATTTTTTTGTTTTCCCACAAATACTGTGACCCTTTGAGCAGGAAGGTCTATATTTTACTAACATCTAGAACAAGCAGCTAACACGGTGTCTAAGATGTAGTTAATAAATATGAAATAGATAAATGAACACATTTTTAAGGAAGGGCCAGGACATGAACAAATAGAAAATTTTCATGTTCAGTCACAAAGCCACAACAGACATAAAAATGATACAGACAACAAGTGCTACGGTCATTCAAAGAAGGCATAGAATAGATACAACAAGGATCTCCTCTATGGCACAGGGAACTATACTCAATATTTTGTAATAACTTATAAGGGAAAAGAATCTGAAAACGGAATCACTGTGCTGTACACCTGAAACTGACACGACATTGTAAATCAACTATACTTCAATTAAAAAACAAACAAACAGACAACAACAACAAAAAAACCCCAAAGAGGTCGTAGAAGTTCTTATGAGATTCCATAAGAGAACAGAAGCCAAATGAGGACAGGAGAGAAGGCTTTTGAATCAGTTCAGAGGAGAAGTCACAGAGGAACTAGTCTTTGACCTGAACTTGAGATTAAGATTAAGATGAATTAATCTTAATTAATTAAGATTGCAACCCAGGGATATTACAGATGAAGGTAATCACATAAACTTACTATACTGAAACTTGCAGAGGTTATGAGTGTTGTTCAAGATCCCAGCGCAAGTGCATTGTGGAATCAGAATTTTAAGTGAGGCCTAATGAACTAAAAACAAACACAAAAACAAGCCCTTCCTGTGATAACCACATTGCCTTTGAAGTCGTTTTTTTTGGTGGGTTGGTAGAAACTGGTTCCAGTGTTTTGCACAACTGTACAGTGTTTCTTGCAGGAATGACTAGTTCTGTCCCCCCGCGGCCCCCCACCCCCGAGTTGATCCTCAAAGTTTCCTTTAGAATGGACTTGCTAAAATGCAGACATGCAAGTATTCATGACGCCTGTGTCCACTCATTTCTCCTGCCATTGCCTACTTCACTTCTGGATTATATGAACAATTCACTGTCTTCATTTATGCTTTTCCCTCCTCCAAGAATTCCTTTCTCCCTATGGGGCACCTGGGAAACCCACTTCATTTTTCAAAACTCAATTTACATATTATGTCTTTTGTGCACTCTTCTTTTTAGTGTTGTGATCACACGCTCCTTTTTGCTACCCTTGCACTTCTGCATGCCTGATTGTTGCACTCGCTACACTGTATTGTGATTGTATTTTTTACATATCTCTGTGTTCTCCTGGGCAACATTCCTTGGGGCCAGGGACTACCTTTTTTCATCTATTGATGCTGCCTTAGCATGTTACTTGTTGTGAAGTAGTTAGTTATAAAAATGAGATTTGAATAAATTAAAAATTGTTATGTACATATTACTTATTATCATTATCACTTTACAGATACAACAGGAAAAAATATTAATGTTGGTGCTGAAAGTTCACTTCTAGTAAATGGTGGTGGTACTTGACTCTACTTATAATATTTTTCCCACTATTTTATATCTTTCTACCTGATAGCTCTTCTTTATTTCCATCTATGTTTCTTTATTGCTAAACCAAGAAAAACTGGTATGAGGGTAGGACTAGGCCATACTTGGCTGGAATAGTAAAGAAATTGTGTGGGGTTTTGGTGAGAAAATCCTGAAGCATACAGGTCTGCATCTTCCCTTTGAGGCATGTGGAGGGGTCTACTTCTAAAGAGTTTTGTTAGCAACTAATCAAGATGCTTTTGCACAAGGCTCCTGATTAGCTGTTGGTATACTAAGAGTGAATCAGAGTTAGCGTAGTTTCTGATTTCTTTTACATTGTCAATGTGGATGATCATTTTTTACTGCTGGGGGTGGTGGTGGTGGGGAGTGAGGGAATGTTCCTTTCCTGCTCCTGATGTTTCAGTCCTGTCAAGAGAGCTCTTAGTGTCATTTCAGCCCTGCTTCTTTACTGACTCTGCCCCAGGGTGATCAAGTGACTTATATAGAAAGCTTGAAAAGAATTAAGTGAGCATGCTTGCCTTGACTAATTCTGTTCTCTCCCTTGAGAGTGTGAGTGAATGTCTTCTGTTTCTCTCATTCTGTGTATTACTAGTTAGTAAATCTGCCCAATTCTGGGGTTCTGTTATGTGATCATTTCATTGAAACTGGATTCTCAAGCCAGGGTTATCAACAGTAACGGAATATTTGGCCCTCCATCTTTTCTCTTTTATCTTATTTCCTAATTTATTCCAAACCAAATGGAATTAAGGCATTGTACTTGCTGGAAGGTAATTAAAAGACCCTAACATTTGGTGCATTACCTGGGAACACTGAGAAGTAAAAAGAAAGGAGCAGACATTTTGGAGAGGAAAATGTCCATGTGGAAAATATTTTGGTACTGCCAAGGAAGGTAGTCTAGTGCCTTGGTCTTTAATGTATGGTGGGAAGTTGAGACCTTTGACTGTTTGAAAATATTTAGGTTTGTGCAGTAAACTGCTGAAGCCTAGAAAAGGTTTAATGCATGCTGTATAAGTGTCCTCCGTGCTTGCTGGGAGACTAATAAACTTGGAGGCTTAACACAATAGAAATTTACTATCTCACAGTTGTAGAGGCCAGAAGTGTGATATCAAGGTGTCAGCAAGGCTGCTCTCCCTACAGATGCTCTAGGGGAGATTCTATCCCTTGCCTCTTTCAGCTTCTGGTGGTTGCCAGCTTCCTTGGCTTGAGGCCACATCACTCAGTTTTTGTCTCTGTCTTCACATCACCCCCTTTCTGTGTCTGTATCTTCTCTTTTGTCTGTCTCAAATGTCCCTCTGCCCTTCTTGTATAATAAGGACAATTGTCATTCTATTTAGGACCCATCCAGATAATAGAGGATGGAAATCCCATCTCAAGATCCTTAATAAAATTTGCAAAACCTTTTTTTTCAAACGAGGTAACAGTCAAGGATTAGGATATGGATATATCCTTTTGGGGTCCACCATCCAACCCACTATACCAGCCGTATGATACTTTGATTTTGGCTGATGGCTGCAGCTTATGGCGTGGGAGAGTGGCTGTTTCTTTAGAGCCACTTAAGTAAAGGTCTGACATAAAGAAAAGGGGCGTTAGGGAGTTGCAGGTGGCTGAGCAATACCTGGAGCGGAATGAATAAGGCACCTGGAGGGTCTTTAGTATACAGACACCTTTACCTGGCACTTGACTTGAGAGTGTGCAGGAGTTTACAGGGCAGGAAAGTCTCAGGCAGCCGTCCACCTTGCCTTACTCTTCAGGTACAGTTTTTCCCAAGCAGGCTTGACTGAGACAAAGACTCAATTGTAAGGAAAACATGTTTTGTAGAACTTGTCGGCATTGACACATATGGTCTACCGTAGGCTCAAGTGACTCCCTTTACATGTGGACCCAAGCTGACACTGGATTTGTCAATTATGTTGGAGAAAGAAATGTTCTCTTAAAGGCAGCCGCCTTTGGTCTATGCAGTTCCATAGCAGGAGGCAGTGAAAATGGCCATGGCGGCATAGGACTGTCAAATCTACGCATCAGAACTGGAGGTGTAATGTCACTCGACAGAAGCCATAATCAGTTCAGTACTGCAGTGTGAACCACAAGGTCATCAAGGAGGAAGGATAACTCAAGAGTCCAGTGTGACAGATGCTCAGGGCTGTGCACTGCACATGGCAAATTCATAGTGACAAATCAATGTCAGGCTTCAAAGATTCCTCCTGGTTCGAAGTTCGCAGGTCAGAAATTTCAAATAAATGGCATAGACTAATGGACATGCTAGTGAGGCTAAAACGAAAGAGACTTTATCTTTCTCTCAAATGCCATTGAGTTTCTGCTATGTTCTTTGGTCAAATTCTGTACTGGATTCTGGGAACAAAAATGTGGCTAGTTTCACTCTTCTAGGAGTGGGGGATTGGCTTGCTTTTGAGATTGTTTTTAAATTTTGGGGATAGTGCTGTAAAATCAAATTGTATCTTAGTAACTCTTTAGACTCTTTAAAAGCATGGTTTGGGGCTTCCCTGGTGGCGCAGTGGTTGGGAGTCTGCCTGCCAGTGCAGGGGACACGGGTTCGAGCCCTGGTCTGGGAGGATCCCACATGCCGTGGAGCGACTGGGCCTGTGAGCCACAATTGCTGAGCCTGCGCGTCTGGAGCCTGTGGTCCGCAACAAGAGAGGCCGCGATAGTAAGAGGCCCGCGCACCGTGATGAAGAGTGGCCCCCGCTCGCAGCAACTGGAGAAGGCCCTCGCACAGAAACAAAGACCCAACACAGCCATAATAAATAAATAAATAAATAGATAGATAGATAGATAGATAGGCTTTACTTTAAAAAAAAAAAAAAAAAAAAAGCATGGTTCGTGAGAGACTTGATAAACTGATAAAACAGCCAAGGCCCTAAGAGACCCACACCCGTGTCAGTGACAGAAGTCCAAGCTACAGATACTGAAGGAGCCCTCAGTCCCATTCAGGCAATGAAAGCCCTGTCACTGAGAATGAACCAAATGTACATTTGGGAGGATTGTTTATGGACATTTAGGACTTTGGATTTTTAACCCACAGTAACAAGGAAACTTGATTTCAAAATTGGGCTTTAATACTTTGGGACCTTAATTCATAAGAGCGTTTAATGTGTGCCCTTTTAACTTCTCTGTGAAGAATTTGATACTGGCAAAGGTGTACTTTCAAATTTGCAACATTTCTATGATTTCTGAATTGTATTACTGGATGCTTTTATGTATTTAACCTTAGTGTGTCATTTAACCTCATCAACTTTCTGTGGTTAGCTGTGCTGTGGATGGCTGGTAGAACAAAAAGTTGTTGCTGATCATTGGATATGAGTAGCCCTGGAGTTAATTTAAATTAATGCAATTTCTCACCCATATCAGAGACTTCTGGGATGAAACTCTAAGTCGTCCACCAGCAGTTCCCGGAGGCCACTCAAATGAGTAGCCCCATAAAAGTGTGAGCAGGACTGTCCTATAAAGGTCTGTTCTTTTTCCTGAAGGGAGAGCGATATTGCGTTAATTACAGGCTTAAAGGCATAGTTGAGTGGGTTAAGAGATTAAAAAAAACAGGGAAGCATTAGTGACAATTTCCCTTCTCGTTCCTAATGGTACCTCCATGTGAAGGGAATTTGATTAGTATAACTTTTAACCTCCCTGCTCTTATATTCACTGACACTGGCTGGGTGAGGTGACCTACTTGACTGGCAAAGTTAGGAAGAATAACTGGCCATGCTTTGCTAAGCTCTTCTTTCCTTCATCTTGGGAGTGAGTCTGGTGATAGAGAGACAAAAGTTCTCTGCTCCACTGTGGACATGCCCCTTTCACATGGGTTTGCCTGGAACCAACTTGCTGCAACAAAGTGGGTAAGTCTGGATAATTCTAGAATTCAGTTGACAGACTCACTTGGCTGTCTCATGAAGCTCCTTTTTCCAACATGGGCTCTAACAGTAAAAAGTGACATAATGTGTGGGCTCCAGTGCAAAATGAAAATATAGTGCCTCTTGTTCAAACTGCAAAGAAAAAGTGTTGTTGAAAGTATTTGCACTGGGGTGCATAGTGTCCTCCCCAAATTCATGTTCACCTGGAACCTGTGAATGTGCCCAAGTAAATTCTTTTTTCAGATAGAATCGAGATAAGATGACATCATACTAGATTAGGGTGAGCCCTAAATGGGTTCTATGGGTTGTTCTCTCTTCTCTTTCTCGTATATGTCATCTTTTTCAGCAGAAGTGTTTGGCTAATATTGGGAAGTAACACGAGTAAGAAAGGATATGATAAGATTCCTTGGACATTCTTGTTTCTTAAAAAACAACTGCTTTCTTTCTGTGTTAGAAGTAAGTTCAGATTCAAATGGAAAGCATGGCCTTCCGGAGCTGTTAACACCTTCACTTAGTCTTGGATGTGACCAGTAGCACAGAATTCTGGTGGAACTCAGTAAGACTCCAAATGGGTACCAAATAAGCATGTCATGGAAAGCACAGCATAAGCAGGGTGAAAACTATATGTGAATGGGGCAGCAGGAATGGTGGCAGACACACATATTGCACATGTCTCCTCTGCTCATGCGTATATTTTATTGTCCCATAAACCTTACTTACAAAATGTAAGTTCAAAGATAAAATCATTAAGAATTTCAAGACAGCAATAGCAGAGCATGAAAGCAAGCAAGCGTGGGGCCCTTCTGAGCATGGTTCATGCGGGACTTGATCAACTGGTAAAAGAGCCAAGGCTCTGAGATACCCACACCATGTCAGTGACAGGAGTCCAACCTAGAGATATTGAAGGAGCCCCCAATGCCACTCAGGCACTGAAAGCCCTGTCACTGAGAATGAACCAAAATGTAAATTTAGGAGGATAATTTATGGACATTTAGGACTTTGGATTTTTAACCCACAATAACAAGAAAACTTCATTTCGAAAGAAAGTGTGAGGTCTTCAAGTTTGCTTTGGTTATTGAGGGTCCTTTGTGATTACATATCAATTTTGGAGTTGTTTCTTCTATTTCTGCAAAAATAGGGGATTTTGATAGGCATTGCATTAAATCTGTAGATAGCTTTGTGTAATATGGACATTTTAACAATAGTTCATGAACCTGAGATGTCTTTCCATTTATTTATGTCTTCCTTAATTTCTTTCAGTAACACTGTAGTTTTCAGTGTACAAGTCTTTCATGTCTTTGGTTAAGCTTATTCCTAAGTATTTTATTCTTTTTGATGCTATTATAAATGGAATTGTTCTCCTAATTTCTTTTTCGGATTGTTCATTGTTAATGTGCAGAAATGCAAGTGATGTGTATATGTTGATTTCATATTCTGCAAACAAACTTTGCTAAGTTGTTTTATTAGTTCTAATAAATTTTTTGTGAAATATTTAGCATTTTCTACATCTTTTTCAATAGTTTCCCTTTCAGCATAAGTGTATCCTTCAATCTAGGGGACATTTTGACCTCCATCTTAGGCTTTCATCTTATTTCTCAACTTATTCAGAGTCTTAGTTGGTTAGTGTTCTCCTTATTGTTTGCCACTTTGGAGAATCCAACAAAATGTTCTTCTCAAGGTGAGACCTCTTTTCTCTTCCACCTCTGAACCTGAATATCACTTATTACTTACTTAATTCTCTTAGAACTTAGCATTCGAAGTTTCAATGGTGATCTTTCTTAAAGGAGGTCAATATGCTCACCGAATTCAAGACCTCTGGTGAGTTGTGTCAAGTGTGTAGGAATCATATTAACTTGTTGGCTGTTAGCACCCCTGGAAACATTTCTAAAGTGGCGTTTGAGCTTGATATTCAGGTTTATTGGACACTGCATTAAAGAGTTTAACAGAATAAGAGTAGGCTGGTCTTTCCTAAAGCAGAGTTTATCCAAGGGTGACCTTTTAGCCACCTGCATCAGGCTCATCCCCGTTGAGTCATTCAGTGCCCTCAACCCCCCTAAACTGTAAACTCCTTATAGACAAGAATTATGTTTTATGGCTTTTGTTCCCCTTCCCTATACCTAAACATGCCTGGAATAGAAGGTGCCTCTATGAACAGGTGTTGCTTTATTTTAAACTACATTAAGTACATGTATATGTTCATTTCCCTGTGGGAAAGGAGGCTACATTCCACAGGATTCAAATATCAAGCCTTTAAACTTCCTTGAACCCATAGATATATAAATAGTTGCATAACTATCCTCCCTCTATACAACTCTAAGATGATCATATCAAAGTAGGGTCATTAATTGTTTTTCATTGCAAACAGATAATAAGCAAAGTGAAAGGAACTTTTTCCACCAAAGTAAAGGCCAAAGTTCAAAAAGTCAAATTAATATGGGATTTGTTACTATTCTAAATAGTAAAGAACACTGACAAGAAATATCACAGTGCTGGTTGCTATTATCATCTTTTCATTTTCCATTACAGTTGTTTATATTATCTTCATGGGATTTCACTGAAGTTATCAAGGTTTTTTAATAGTCAAATTAAAAAACGAAATCCCTTGAAATGCCAATACAAGGAAAAATGAGTCAGAACATGAAAAAATGTTTTAGACAAGTTGACAACATATATTCTTTGCTCATTTCTCTTTTTGAGATAAGTTCCATCTTATTCACACCCACATGTACAATAGACTGAATAAAATACAACCCCATCACTCGATGGTGATAAAAAAAGGAAAGACAAGCTGGTTCCAGAAAATTCCTCTATTTATTCCTAGTGTCTTGTTGCATCTGGCAAAAAAGAGCATTTTGAAATATTCTCTAAAGTTTTGTATTTTATTTTATAATAATTTGCTTATTTATCTCAATGTAAATATTAAAAACGCATGAGAAATATTTTAACATTTGGCATTTGACTATTCCTATCTATTTCCTTAATGTTTCCTTTGCCTCGTATGATGATCTTTTGGGATAGACAGCACATACCACTCTCATACTCCCCAGACTCTACAGCCCCATACACATGCAAAATAGCTCGTGGGGATGTGTTAACATACACTTGGTTGAGGCAGGAAGGCTGTAGAATACATCGTTTTTACACCTCAACATTTTAAGTGTTTTTGGAAAGTAACCCTAGTTTGAGTGCAAGATCCATCGATTTATCAAATGCATTTCAGGTATACCTAAGTATTTCCAGTCAAATGGTAAGGCTATATTACTGGGAGACTATTTACATGAGCAAGTGAAAAGACATCAGTGAAAGAATATATTATAACCAAGAGTCAGATATAATATGTCAGTCAAATAGAATGTAGATCCCAGAAACATATCCACACATATAAGGACAATTGATTTTTCAACAGAGCTGCAAAGCCAATTTTGAGGAGAAAGGATAGTCTTCTTGACAAATGGTGCTGGAAGCATATAGCACACGGATATTGTGCATAGATAGCCATATGCAAAAGTATGACCTTTGATCCCTACTTCACACCATATAAAGAATTAACTAAATGTAGATCAAAACATAAATCTCTAAAACTTGGACAAAATCTTTTTGACCTTGGGTTAAGCAAAGATTTCCTAGAGATGACACCAAAAACAAGATCCATAAATGAAAAAAAGTGATAAATTGGGTTTCATCTTTGGAAGCCATTATTAATAAAAGAAAAACCACAGGTTGGAAGAAAATACGTACAAATTATATACCTGAAAAGATTTGTGTCTCTAACACGTATAGAACTCTCAAAACTCAGTAATGAGAAAAAATTTTTTAAATTAACAATATGGGTAAAAATATTTAAAAAGAGATCCTGCCAAGGAGGTGTACGGATGCAAATAAGCACATGAAGTTGCTCAATGTAATGAATTATTATCTAAATGAAAATGAAAGCCCCAGGAGATGCCACTACACACCTATTGAATGGCTAAAATTAGAAAAGTCCAAGCACACCAAGTATTGGTGAGGCAGTGTAGGAACTGGAAGTCTTTTACACTGCTAGTGGGAAGGAAAATGGTACAGTCACTTCAGTCAACAGTTTGGCTGTTTCTTTATAAGTTGAAGATACATCTACCGTATGATCCAGCCTTTCTGCACCTGGATATTTATGCAAGAAAAATGAAAGCATATGTTCATACAAAGACTTGTACGTGGATCATCATAGCATGTTTATTTTTAATAGAATTGTAACAACCTCGAGCACCCATCAACAGGGGAATGAATAAACATACTGTGGGATTGCCAACGGACACATGAGGGAATGCTCGACATCATTAATCGTTAGAGAGATGCAAATCAAGGCTGCAATGAGGTATCATCTCGCACCGGTCAGAATGGCCATCATCAAAAAATCTAGAAACAATAAATGCTGGAGAGGGTGTGGAGAGGGGGGAACACTCTTGCACTGTTGGTGGGAATGTGGATTGATGCAGCCACTATGGAGAACAGTATGGAGGTTCCTTAAAAAACTAAAAATAGAACTACCATACGACCCAGCAATCCCACTACTGGGCATATACCCTGAGAAAACCATAATTCAGAAAGAGTCATGTACTAAAATATTCATTGCAGCTCTGTTTACAATGGCCAGGACATGGAGGCAACCTAGGTGTCCATCGTCGGATGAATGGATAGGGAGGATGTGGCGCATATGTGCAATGGAATATTACTCAGCCATAAAAAGAAATGAAATGGAGGTATTTGTAATGAGGTGGATGGAGTTAGAGTCTGTCATACAGAGTGAAGTAAGTCAGAAAGAGAAAAAGAAATACAGTATGCTAACACATATATATGGAATCTAAGGAAAAAAAAAAAAAAGGTCATGAAGAACCTAGTGGCAAGACAGGAATAAAGACACAGACCTACTAGAGAATGGACTTGAGGATATGGGGAGGGGGAGGGGTGAGATGTGACAGGGTGAGAGAGTGTCATGGACATATATACACTACCAAATGTAAAATAGATAGTGGGAAGCAGCCGCATAGCACAGGGAGATCAGCTCGGTGCTTTGTGACCACCTAGAGGGGTGGGATAGGGAGGGTGGGAGGGAGGGAGATGCAAGAGGGAAGAGATATGGGAACATATGTATATGTATAACTGATTCACTTTGTTATAAAGCAGAAACTAACACACCATTGTAAAGCAATTATACTTCAATAAAGATGTTAAAAAAAAAAAATACTGTGGTATACTCATACAGTGAAACACTACTCAGCAAAGCAAAGTGATAAACTATTGATACCCACAAAAATATGAGTTACTCTCAAAATAATTACATTGAGTGAAAGAAGCCAGATAAAAGAGTCCTCACTGTGTGAATCCATTTATATAAATTTCTAGAAAACTGCAAACACATCTCTAACGATAGAAAGCATATCAGTGGTCACTTGGGGATGTGGAGGGGTGGAATGTGAGGGGAAAAAAGGGGCTTTATGAATGAGGCATGAAAACACTTGCAAGTGATGGATATGTTCCTTTTCTTGATTGTGTTGGCAATTCCATGGGTATATGCATATTTCAGAACTTAAATTGTGTTCTTTAAGTATGTGCAGTGTACGGTGTGTCCGTTCTATTTAACAGAGCCATTACAAAAAGGCTAAGAACAGACGTTTGTCTCAACAAATAAATGTAGCAAAGAACAGAAAAGTCAAGTACAGTATGATCTCTGTCAGTTGAATTTTCCTATAGTTTATTTCCCTCAAAAAATATATCCCAGTTCTTAAAAGAGATGGGACTCTTAATAAAAGGTAAAAAAACCCGGAAAAGCCATCAGCAGGGTGAGCTCCAGCTACTTTTCAATTGTGAGACCCTAGGTGCACGGTGCAGACATGCTAGGATGTTTGTTCTTCCTGCCCAATATTTTAGAGAGGATATTAAACACCCCCGTTAAATGCCTGCAAGTGATGGCCAGAGTGGAGTTTGGAGAGTGATGGCTGTGATCTTTAACATGGTTGTGCCTTTGTAAAGAGTCTCACTCAGAATTTCCAGGGTAATTTTGGAGTCAACTTTTTTTTGTTTTTTGGATGATATATATGTCTAACTCACCTCAAGAATATATCCACGTAGACTTGAAGTTAGGGACCAGCTGGTGTAAATTTGTGTGGTTATCTCCTGACCTAACCTTTTAGCTTCTCTTTGTTCCTTGATTGTAGTTAAGCTTCATCTTGCCTCAGGGCCTTTGTATTTGCTGTTCCCATGTTTTGGAAATATTATTTCCAGAAAAATTGTCCATAAATGATTCCTTTCTATTTGGCACTCATCTCTTAAAGATATTTTTTCCTTGATTGTCCTACTAGCCTAACTTAGTCCCAATTTATCAGATTACCTTACTTCTTTCACAGAATAATAATAAAAGCAAATATTATCTTTGGTGTCGCTTTGTATTTAGATGAACTTCTTCCCAAAGAACTCAAGCCCCACAGTGACAGAGGTTGTTACCTTTCTTATCCCTTATTCTGTGTCTTAGAACTGTGTCTGGCATGTAGTAATCACTCGAGGCCTGTTGACTGTGTAAAGAATATGTGAGTAGATGAACAGATTTGGAGTTATTTGAGGTCGCTCTTAATGATGGCTGGTGTTGGTGATTAAATTAAAATTGTAGGTTTTAGAGTTGGAAGTGATCTTGCTGAGTCTCACAGCTATGGCAAAACTCTCCCTACTGTAGCATCCCTGACAGATGATCAAGTCTGAGCTTGAATAACTGTATATGAAAGACCCTACTCAGGGCAACCTCCAAGCTTTCTTCCAAGCAGGTCACAACCTTCCATGGGAGTTTGCTCCCTATTATTCAGCTGTAATTAGGAGAAAAGGGTTTGATTTACCCAGAATCATCTTCTCTCAGTCTCCTTGTTCTAGTTCCTAGAGAATAGACAGGACAAAGTTTCCTCTAAATTACATCCTTTGGGTTTGCATTCCTGCTTGTAACAAAATAAGCACCGTGCTATGGCAAAATTCCCCTTGATTGTCTGCCACTTGTTGCTACATTGCTTGTTAGTGTTTAGAAATAATTTGTGTTAATGTTCCACCTTATAATTGATGGAGTACAGAAATAAAAGAGATCTCGGGGTTATGTCAGAAGCAATCAGACAGATATTTTAACTTACCCTTTTAATGTATTTAATGCTGACACTGTGAGGAATTGAGCAGTATAGTCACCGCGTTATTGCCATTGCTGAAAAAATGTATTTATGGTGAAATTTATGGTAATTTTGAAAGCATTAGCTGATGGGGGAATTGTCAGCTACATCTTAGAGCTCTGAGCATTTCTCAAAAAGTTGTGATACGAAACACCTCTGCCTTTTCTTGTATTTCTGTTATGTTCAGCTACTTCACAAAAAGCATTCTTCATATTCCTGAAATAATGATGGGCTTAGTTGAGATTCTTTTGGGTCCTAAGGGAACAACATGTGTGCATAATAGTGTCGAGTTACACAGAGCCTGGATGTTTGGCTCCAGACTGAAAGCCCCATGGAGTCGTTTTTTCACATCTGTTCACCAATGTGTATGAATGGGAGAAAACCGAAGTTCTGGTTTGTTCGATCAAGGGGAGCCACACTCCTTTTACTTTTGTTGTGACAAACAAGTAAAAAGGTGTAAAATATCTGAAAAGAGCCTTTTAGGGTTTGGTAGAATGCTTAAGTGGGATGTAGAGAATATACAACAAAAAGAAAAGCAAGTGAGTACTGCTGGCAAACTTTTTCAAGGACAGCTAACAAAATAATAATAGTAGTAACAACAATAGTAAGATTGATTTTAAAAGACTTAAGAGTGGCATGGATTCCTAAGCACTCTACCTGTATTAACTCTACGCCACAGCTCTGTAAAATGGGTGAGGTTATTAAGCCCTTGTTTTTCAAAGAGGAAGTGAAACACAAAGAAGTAACACTCCTGAAGTCCCACCACTAATAAGCGGTGGAGCTGGGGAAAAAAGATCCAGGCAAATTAATTTCAGAGTTAGTGCTCTTAACCAGTAGGTTATGTCCCACAGGTAATATTTGCACATTTTGAAATCACTTTACAAATACTATTTTTACCCCTAAAGTACACAAGGAATACCCAGGGAAATTGGCATTATAATTATTTTTATATCTTTGCCAATAATCTGTTAACTTTTGGCAGTTCAGTATCCTTCCACAACTTCTTAAAAATTCAGCCTACAATCCAAAACAATAAGGGCTAGTGAAAATAAATGTCTTGTAAATCCAGTTCAAGAGAGCAACTTAAAACTAAGGCCCCCAAGGATGTAAAAGAGAAAGCAAAAGAAAAGAAGAGACAAGAAGCCCAAACCCTATGATTAAGCTCCACGTTGTTAGGTAAAGGGGCATTTAATTAATGCTTCTTTAATACCTTGTGCACAGAGGCATGGCTGTACAGAAGCCAAGGAGTCTCCCTTTCATCACTGATTCATGGTATGCTTCTGGCAGGGTCACTTCCTTCTTTGAGCCTCAAAGCTTTTCATCAAGACAGTGAGGGAATTGGAACAAGGTTAGCTCTCACAAGCCAGCTCTCATGTTCTCTCATGTTACCTGTGAGTCTAGGTAAGTGCCGAATGTCTTTAACATGACAGATTATATTTTTTCTTAACCATTTCTCTTCTCCTGATTTTTATGTAATTTCTAATACATAGTAGAATAGTAGAAAAGAAAAAATACCACACTGAAAAGTAACTGATACACTAACTTTCCATTCTCATTTCACTGCCAATTCAGCCAAAAGCCTTCTGTAGAATTCTGATGCAGACCATGAAAACACACTGTAAGTGTTCCAAAGTCTTTTCCATATTTGGTAGTCCTGTGATTTCCATTGGCAGAACTATCTTGGACTGTCATCTGAAAATCTATCAAAAAGAAATTAAGTAATAGGAATTCATATAAATGGTATTGGAGAAAGAAATCCTTGAACTTATCTTACTGTGTGAACCTTCATCCATGTGCAAAATCAACAAGAAAGGTTAAACTTTAAAGGCAACATATTCCCATGAATAGAAGGGAGAACATAACACAAATAATATACAATGCTAACATTATGTACATACACATATATACAAGTGGTCTTGAAATATATTCCCAGATATTAATTGGATTAAAGTTTGGGGCAATAAAGCATTTTTTCTCATAGAGAACATTATTCTTTAAGGCACATACAGACACACATATCTGCCCTGCTGGCCTCTCACAGTTTCAGCTGATTCCAGTCATGTCCCCAGTTCATTTCCCCATATATTTATTCTCGGATTAGTGATTTTTGAACAGGTGTTCATCTCTTTAGAAATACCTGTGCCATGACCGCAGAGTACTCAGATTTCTTTTTGGCATTTGGTGGCATATGATGGGGAAAGTGACGAGTTGTATGACAGGAGAGGTACAAGGTGAACCTTAGAGTAAGTAAGACTTTATGCATAGTTCTTAATCCCAAAAGGAAAAGAGAAGGATAGCAGCGAAAGTCATTGGAATAAAGGACCTCTCAGATGAATCAGCATTAGGATAATTCATTGGTTACCGACTGTCCAGTCGTTTTAGGTTATAAAGTATTCCTGAGTGACTGCATCACTTTATGAAAGGATCTACCTAACTATAGCTTTCTTTTGCTGGAGTTAGTTTATATGGCAATAATATGCTTAGAGAATGGCAATTGTGAATTCCTGTCTTCCCCAAATTGAAGACACTCGTTAAGGTACAAGTTTCCCCAAGACTGCAAATGATTTATCCGTACTATACTGACCGAGACTGTGTCTTACCATTGTTGTTTGTTAAAGGAGATAACAAGGCTAACTTTGAGTAGAGTAATAGCAAGATACTTAGAAAATACTTTCAGGTTAAGTTTTGTATACAAAGTTCAGTGTTTACCCACCAAAAGGAAATCAGCTCATTTAGTATTGCAGGAAATGCCTTCATACTTTTTCATTGCCCCTAAAGGAATTTAAAACACCTCTTGGATATATTCCCTCCTAGAATGCCATTTGTACACTTATTCCTAATAGGACCTGTTATTTTAAATGCAAACTCATATTAGAAAGCTCAGAATTGACACTCAGTATTTTTAGTGATCACATGGTTTAGGGTTCTCAGATTTGGGCTCAGACTTGCATTTCAAGCATTGCAATCTGGGCTTGTTAAATGATTTCCTTGCAACCAGGAAAAATTGTTTATCTGAATCTAAAGTCCAATTAAAGAAATGTGATAGTGGTGATAGTGGTTGATGAAGCAGACTAGCATAGCAGCTAGGGCAATTATGGACAAGTTACATTTAACCTCTCTGTGCCTCAGTGTCTTCCTCTGAAACTGAGTTTCTTCATCAATGGTGATAAATACAGGTACCCATCTGACAGAGTTATTGTAAGAAATGAAGGAGTTCACAAATTTCCTAAAGGCTTAATGTTTGGCTTGTCATTACTAAATGCTGGTAATTATTAGTAAAACAATATCCCTCTATTATTTATTATATCAAAATCATAATGATAAGGGCCTGTTATTTTAGTAGTTCTATTTTTTGGTCATATAGTTTAGACTAACTCATATTGTTTAAATGTGAAACCAAGAAGAAAAACAGTTTTGTTTTGTTTTTTTAACCTGGTCAAGGAACCCAAATCACCTAATTCAGAAATGTTTCTAACTTGGCATCTGCTTTGAATCTGTCCCAGCCAGAGAAAGTTTATTGTCTCAGAAAGTGACAGCCTTGTATTTGTGTAGCATAAAAAAGAAGATACATGCTAGATAAGATATAGACCCCTTATCATAGTCATGCCACATAGAGTGCAAAACTATTCCTGCTGAGTTCAAACATTGTGATCCAGAGCCTTCCATTGCCTATTTTCAGGAGCAGGAAAGCGTAAGAACCGTATGTGTTTGCCCTTAAGTTGGTCTACAACACAGATACTGTCAATCAGCCTCTGATAGTACCCTCCCCGTGGACAACCTTCTGTGCTCTTTTGAGCATGCTCAGATGGAGTCTACCATCAGTGTGGTGGGAGTTCACTTCGCTTCAAGTGTGTCCACGTTGAAGGGTGAAATGAACAAATACTAACCAAATTTGTGGCTGTCCAAACTAGGAAAATAGTTAAAGAATCAGGACATGAAGAATCAGGCAAATACTCATTTGGCGTCAACCCAATAAAAAAGCTTCTTGGTGAGAAAAAACTTGCCAAAGATGAAAGCCCAGAATAGTGCTACTTTAGCCTAACCACAGTGTCAAAGCAAATAACACACATACACACAAACGCAAAAGGAAACCCTCTTCACACTAATGCCCCAAAGTCCTTTATGGGTCTTCAAATTGAGCAGATTAGGTAGGTTGATGGTTGTCCTTTATGGACTGGGTCCACCTAACAAGACTGCTTACTAACAGAATATCTCTGTTTTGTCATTTAATAGACATCCCAAACTTAATATACCTTGCAATCAAATACACACATAGTCACTCATGCTTTTCCTGTAGACTTTCCGAAACAGAAAAGGGCAGCTCCATTCTTCCTGGTGCTCAGTTACAAAATGTGATTCATCTTTGACTTTTTCCTTTCTCTCTCCTTTCACATCCAATACAGAAGCAAAATGTGTTGGCCCTGTCTTTGAGATAGAACCAGAATTTGACAGTTTCTCGATTTTTCCACTATTACCACTCAGGATTAAGATTTTGTTGTCTGTCATCTTAATTATTATCCCTCTGAAATGTGTCCTTAACACAGTGGCCGGAGAACCCTTTGAGAATCTAAGTCTGAAGAACTATGTGACTTCAGTGTCTTCCCCTTCATCATAGTTGAAGCTGAAGTTCTTAAAATTCTGGAAAGTTGCTACATGATTACCCTCCACATTATATATTTGATCTCATCTCCTCTGCCTCTACTACTTGCTCACTCTTTTCCAAACACCTTATACTCTTTAGTCCTTGATGTTCAACAAGTATAGTAGGCAGACATTTTCCCTTGCTGTTCCCTTTACCTGAATTGCTGTTCTCTTTACTATCTACAGTACTCATCCACTCACATTTTTAGGTCTTTTCTCAAATATCACCGTCTCCATTATGAGGCCTTGCTTGGATTCCCTGTAATAACCTGCAGCCCCACTAATACATGCTACCTCCTTAGAAGCCTCCCTTCTGCTGTAGAATCTGTTGAATGAATGAATGGAGTGAGCTATGTCTAATTTCCAAAAAAATAAACATCAGCCGTAAACACTTGTTGAGAGACGGGTTCAGGGTATAAAGAATAAAAGAAGTGTAAATTCAGGCCTTACCATTCCCCATCCATTCCCTCAGGGTTCTGCTATGGTGTATCTTTGAATAAAAAGCGCAATTTGATAAGACTAATTAATAGCTTAAATTCGTTAGACTCCCAAACCTTTTATAGTAGAAATGTGATAAAAATTGTGTCAGAGATTCTCAACAAAATGTTAGCAAATTGAAGCCACAAAAGTATAAAAACAATTATATACCATGACCAAACGGGATTTGTGTCAGGTAAGTAAGGCTGGTTCAACATTTGAAAATTAATTAATATAATCCATCCAAGACAAAAAAAGGAAAAAAAAACACGTATAAATACATGCGGAAGAAGCATTTGACAAAATCCAGTGTGTACTCATGAGAAAAACTCTCAAGTTAACTAGGAATAGAGAGGGACTTTCTTAACTTGATAAATACGATCTACAAAAAAACCAATAGCTAACATCATACTTACTGGAGAGAAACTCAATGCTTTCCCACTAAGATTAAGCACAAGGCAAAGATGTCCTCCTTTATTATAACTTTTCAGTATTGTGCTGCAAGTCCTTGCTAATGTAATAAGGCAAGAAAAGGAAATAAACGGTGTACAGATTGAGAAGGAAGACATAAAGCTGTCTTTGTTCACAGGTGACATGATCATCTATGTAGAAAATCTTAAAGAGTTGACACAAAACTCCTGTAACTAGTAAGTGATTATAGCAAGGTTGCAGGATCCAAGGTTAATATACAAAAGGCAATTGCTTTCCTATATACCAATAATGAGCAAGTGGAATAGGTTTAAAAAAACCCCACACTATTTACAATAGCACTGCCAAAAATGTAATACTTCAGTATAAATCTAATAAAATAAGTACAACCTCTATAGGAGGAAAACTACAAAACCGTGATGAATGAAGTCAAAGAATAACTAAATAAATGGAGAGATATTGCATGTTCATGAATAGGAAGACTCAGTATTATCAAAATGTCAGTTCTTTCCGACTTAATCTATAGAAATTCAGTGCGATCCCAATCAAAATCTCAGCAAGTTATTTTATGGATATTGGCAAACTGATTCTAAAGTCCATATGAAGAGGCAAGAGACCCAGAATAGCTATCACCTCATTGAAGAAGGACAAAGTTGAAGGGATGACACTACCCAGCTTGAGGACTTATTATGAAGGTGCAGTAATCAAGACAGGGTGGTATTGGTGAAAGAACAAATAGATCAATGGAACAGAATAAAGAGCCCCAAAATAGACCCACATAAATACAGTCACCTGATCTTTGGCAAAAGAACAAAGGCAATACAATGGAGCAAAGATAGTCTTTTCATCAAATAGTGCTGAAACAACTGGATGTCCATAGTAAAAAAAAAAAAAAAAAAAAAATCTAGACACAGACTTTATATCCTTCACAAAAATTAACTCAATATGAACCACAGACCTAAATGTAAAACACAAAACTGTAAAACTCCCAGAAGATAACATAGGAGAAAACCTAGATGACCTTGGGTATGGCAATGACCTTTAAAATATAACACCAAAGGCACAATCTATGAAAGAAAGAATTGATAAGCTAGACTTCATTAAAATAGAAAATTTCTGCTCTGTGAAAATCACTATCAAGATAATGAAAAGACAAGCCACAGAGTCGGAGAAAACATTTGTAAAAGACAGATCTTGGGCTTCCCTGGTGGCGCAGTGGTTGAGAGTCTGCCTGCCGATGCAGGGGACACGGGTTCGAGCCCTGGTCTGGGAGGATCCCACATGCCGCGCGGAGCAACTGGGCCCGTGAGCCACAACTACTGAGCCTGCGCGTCTGGAGCCGTGCTCCGCAACGAGAGGCTGCGAGAGTGAGAGGCCCGCGCACCGCGATGAAGAGTGGCCCCTGCTCGCCGCAACTGGAGAAAGCCCTCGCACAGAAACGAAGACCCAACACAGCCAAAAATAAGTAAATAAATAAATAAATTTATTTAAAAAAAAGACGCATCTTGTTAGGATAAAGTGGCAACTTGCAAGCTTCTTACATGTGCAACTGGTGTAATTTATTTTGGTGTGTAGTGTGAGGTACAGACTTTAGTTTTCAATGGGTGTGTAGTTTTCTAGGCATCAATTTTAAAGATTATAACTTGACTTTATCACAATCAAACTTCCCAGACATACTTAGAACTATTTGTGGATATTCTTTTCTGTTTAATTTGTATATGTGTTCATTCATGTAGTAATGCTACAATGTTTGAATTGTAGTGGCTTTATACTTAAGTTATATAGCTGCCTGCTAATTAACAGATACTCAACTTCTAATAAAATTTATGACTTCTACCTGAATGCCTCCAGATTATGTTCTTCATTCAGACTCTTCACTATTCACTCAATATAAATTCAGAGCTGATATACATTAAAAACTGAACTAAGGTGGCTAACATTTTTTAGTTTTCATCTATATTCCTAGATTTAAAATATGAGAAAGTAATAGAATGCAACATTTTAAAAAACCTCTAATGACTCACATTTTGTATCTCTAATTAAAACAGAATACTCTGTGGAATATCTTTGCATCATTTACCCGGTTTCATTAATTCTGGCTGCTGAAGTTAATTTAAATTCACTCTGGTAAAATGAGAGCTCAGTATAAGCTTTTAGCATACTCAGAGAGACTTACAAATAGTCATCTGCTAGGTGGTAAACAGTAAACAGTCTTGTTTATTGCAAATAATCTTAGCCAATAAATGTTATTTATGCTCCATTTAAGAATAAAGATGTTAATCTGAGATCACAAAACGATCTTTTTGTTAAAGCTAAGAGCAATTCTGCTTTGATTAGTTGCAAATGCAAATATTACCCAACTTCCTTCTCCTTCTTTGATAGTTGTTTAGAAATAAAACTAAACATAAGAATGTAAGCCAAACCCACTACAAATGAAACTGCACTACAGGCCCAGTATCTTCAGTGATTTCTAGATGATTTCTATGCTCAAACCTTCATTCTGTCCTCTCTTCCTAAACAGAATTGGGTTTTTTTTGTTTTGTTTTTTGGTTTTGAGTAACTTTTATTACACAAGGGATTCATATTCTTTATAGAGAAATCAAGTAATCAAATAATCCAAAAATAGATTAAAAAGCAGCCATAATTCCACCTCTCAGATATATTATCACTGTATCTATTTTATAGTATAGCTTTCATATATATATTTTTAACATCTTCATTGGAGTTTAATTGCTTTACAATGTTGTGTTAGTCTCTGCTGTATAACAGTGCATCAGCTATACGTATATATATATCCCCATATCCCCTCCTCTTTGCGTCTCCCTCCCACCCTCCCTATCCCACCCCTCTAGGTAGTCACAAAGCCCCGAGCTGATCTCCCTGAGCTATTTGGCTGCTTCCCACTAGCTATCTATTTTACATTTGGTAGTGTATATATGTCCATGCCACTCTCTCACTTCATCCCAGCTTCCCCTTCTCTCTCCCCATGTCCCTAAACAGAATTTTAAGAAGATAGCCAAGATAAAATGAGAAACTGATTTAGACTTAGGTCCCAAATTTACAGCTTCAATGATTTAGGAAAATTTCTTGACAGCTATACTGAGCCTCAGTTTTCACATTTGTAAAAGGGTGAGGATTACAAAAACTGATACTTCTGGAAATGCCTGTCATTCTGATTGGATATTTTTTAAATGTTAACTGAAATTTAAATGTATAAATTATAAAAAGAAGATGACAAAAAGGCCTATTATCATTTTATTACCCAGATAAACCCTGGTGGTCCACTGATAGGAGAAGGGGCTTCTCTAAGTAGTTTTCTTCATCCTGATTTCTGGACATTCCCTTCTTTAATCTGCTTTTGGAGGCAGCAGGTGACATTTTGGCAAGTTTTATTCAATTTCTTTATGCCTTGCTTTTAGGAAAGAAGAATAGTAGCTGTGCTGAGCTCTGCCAGGTCAGATAGAATTTTGGAGTATTCTTTATCTCTCTTGTAGACAGCCACTGTCATTTGGTAAGCCATAAGCCTTTCTTTGCTTTGACTGTGGTTAGTGTGTTTGCTGGATTTCTAAAATATATTTTTAGTGTTTACTTGTTTAGATTGAAAAGATTGGGCTATATTTTTTAAAGTTTATCCCTTCATTTTGGAAGACCTTTTAAGTTGTGATATTGCATGCAAGAGAGCTAACGGAATTCTGGACTCCATATTTTCATTTTTACCTTTTTTTTTTTTTCCCCCAGACTTTGAACCAACAATGGCTAAGAATGAAAGGAACTCAGACCCAAATATTTTTTTCCCTTGTAAAGCACAGAGAATATGGGAAAAAATGAAATTGGGAAATTGTTTTGCTCTCTTCCTCCTCCTTTTTGGTCAGTTACCTTAGTCGTCCACCTCACTTTGTATTTCTAGCCTGGCTTCAGAAAGACCTGAATTTGATGAACTACACACCGTTGGAGTAGTAGATTGCTAGAAGGAACCAAGATCCAGACAACCTTAAATGGCGGCTTCATGGAATTATATTCAAGAAGGATGGTCCAGCCAATTTCCTCACTTCCATTGTGAAAGGAGTTCCCTATTCCTAAGAAAATGGACCTATGTCCGACTGACACAGAAGATGGAGATTTATCCCAGTGCATTTATATATGTATATATATTAAAATTATGTATATTTATATATATATAATGCCTAATGGAAATATCTCAGATGGTGTATTTTGTGTTTTTTCTTTAATTTTACTTATAAAATTGTGACCATTTTTTAACTCAAAAGAGGAGAACCTTAAAAATTAATTAAAAAGACATTCTCAGTAGTCTAAGGTTCAGAGTGACTTGGCAGAGAAAATTGCTGAATGGTTAGATAACAGTGCTGGTATGCTTGGCTATTGTAACACTTTACATTTGAGTTTCTCTTCCTTGAAATTACAAGAACTATATGACTCAAGAGAAAGATTGATAATTAGGAATATTCTGCTTGCTTTTTATATAGCCGATTGAAGAACATTTTGATTAATTATTTGGAGGTCATAGGAAGGAACCTTCATGATGTAACTTTTGAACAAGTAGTGTTGCAACACAAAGCTATGACTTCAAATTAAAAAGGAAATTTTAAATGACCTATTTCTTTTGGCATCTCAATCCATATATCTGTCAGTAAAATGAGTCACTTTTCAGTCAAATGGGTGGTCAGCAATATAATTTTTTATTGGGAAGCTGAAAGACACCATTGCCAAACAGAGCATCTGCAGTGTTAACATCTATATTTGAGCATCTTTCATTTTCCCAAGGGGTGCGGATGAGAAGAAGGAAGGCAGAGAAATGCACTTGAATAAAGCTTTTCAAGATGGATAGAACAGAGAGCATTCCCAGAGGCAGGTCAAGTTCAACCCAAGAACAACTCAGTGCTTTCACAACTAGTTAACTCAGCTCTCAAATCAGTAACTCAGCTCTCAAGTCAGTGCTGAAATCAAGCAGAAGGTTGTTAATATTGATATGGTTAACATACATCAAATAGGATTACTGAATTTTCTGAATCCAAAAGTTCTCCACAGTGTTGACATTTCCTTACTGAACTCCCAGGATTGTTTGGTTTCAAAGGCTGTTGGGCTCAAGATGCATTTTGTTTTAAATAATCCTTCATAAAAAGTTCAGCTTTCAGTCTAATATGATTGAAACCCAGCTTGAGTGTGTTTTATAATGCACTGAACTGGAAAGACTATGGGCATTGAATTATTCAAAACATGGTAGGCGAAGGAGTGATATGTGGGGAGGAGGTGATCAAAGAAATCAGTGAGACTTGATATGTCTTGTTATCTCATTTTATTTACCTTTTAGAACTCTTCCAAATATCAGAGGAAAGAAATCAATATCAATTTTCACCTGTCACGTTCCACACTTCAATTATTAATGAATGTCAAATTTGACCACAGTTTTCTGTACCCCCTGCTCTGCAATAATATTTCTGAGCCTTTATTAAAAATGTAAAATTGTCATTGGATTTCCAAATATGATTCTGCAGTGGCTAATTCAGCTTGTTTTATTAATAAGCAAGTTCTGATGAGTAATACTAATTTAATACGCCTGCATGTAAGGTTAAAGTGTAAATTATTCCTGCCGAAGGTGATGAGATATGACTGCGATGTGGTGGTAGGGCACTCACCTTCCTGAACGAACCCTGCGAGCACACAGCTCTTGGGAGAAACCAGTACTTCATATAGTAGCAAATCTGATATTATTTTGCATGTCTCCTGTAGCAGTGGAATGCACACACACACACACACACACAAACATGATCATGGGTGAAAAAACACACATGCGCACCTTAGATGCTTGCATTAATTTCTGAATATAGTTCTCTGGAAAGAAAAAGCTTTACTGATGATTTGTATTTTTATAGTTTATTATTTTATCCATACTAAAACACTTCATGAAATCACTTACTGTTTTGTTGTCCATGGAATCCTTTCAATTTTGAGATGCTAAATAGAAATCGAAATAATGATTATAGTCCTTGGCCATGAAAGACTTAAGTTACAGAGAGCCCGGTGACTGGAGGTCAGAGCTGCCACGGAATTATTCCCTGCTCCAGAGACCATTAGAATATCACTGTGTACTCACTTAAGGATAGAATGCTGCTATTGAGAAACTAGCTCTCTTTTATTTATGCTAAAAGGAGAGAACAGTAGGAGACCTTGGCTGTGTGAGTGTATGAGACTTTCTCTGTTTTGTACAATAAGCCAAAAACTATACATGAAATAGCCTCGGGCCTTTTGTCTTTTGTACCCAGCTCTTTCCTGTATTGCTCCTGATCAATTACACTTAAATCAACAAGAGTTGCTTGAACATTTTGACAGTTATGTTCCCCATACCCTGAAGCATTTTTAAAGGGTTACTGAGATAAAGCTATTTCAAAAAATACTCCCTCCAAATTTTTTCAGGGTGGCATCAATGAAAGTAACTTAGAGGAAAAAAACTCCACCTTGAGTTCCTGGCCTACCACGCTAAGGCCAGGCAAGCATAAACCTTCATAGCAAAACCTAAGTTTGCTCCCAGTTGAGAATTTGGTTTCCATGGTCTTATATAAAAAGTATATGGAGACTTTAATTCCCTAGAAGCCCTTTCCAAAGAGTAAATACAGTTCATCATTCGTAAGAGATGATGAAAATTACAATTTTGTTGAATAAGTGGAATATATATTTATATATATATATATTTTATATATATATATATAATATATATAAAAAAATATATATAAAAATATATATATATTTTTTTTTTAAAAATATATATATATTTTTTTTTTTTAAAAATATTTTTTTTTAAAAAAATATATATATATTTTTTTAATATATATATAAAATATATAAAGTTACTATTCAGAGTCCTAAAACATGGATTTTTCTTACTTACCAAGAATGAACAGTAACTTGATCTCTAAACACAATAAAGCACCTGGTCATAGCAGAATCATAACAAATATTTGATATCAGAATGAATTCACTGTTCAGGTGTAAAGAGGGAATACCTTCAGTTTTCCTCTTTCTTGTACCCCATTATTGCATCCTGGACAGGGGATTTTCTTGATTTTAATCTAAAGGAGAAATGTCACTTTTGTTAAGATGGAAATTGACAACCTCAGTAGGCAGAGGCACTGTTTTTATTTGGCTGAATTCATGTTTCTAGTGATAATTCAAGGTGTAATAGGGTTTTCTCTGCCACTCCAAAATCTGAAAATGATAAGCATCTCACCAGAGTTTCAGGACGGCCCATTACCTATTCTGTGGAAAGGATATTCAAAGTACCATGCTTCATCAGTGTCTTCTTTGACTTATTCATCAATGGACAACTACTGAGTTAAGACAGTTCTTATCCTTGCTTCAAAAAAATAAAAACAAAATAAACCCACAAACACAAAAAAACTGTTAACGATGAAAACTTATTATGCCAGGCCTTAGTATGGCCTGACTTGGAAATTTAGTTTCAGAGGCTTTTGTGAATATACCAAGGAAAGAGGACCTAGGTGTATCTTATTCCCACAGGCCGCCAATAAATATTTGCGTAATGGAGAAAAAATTAATATATAGTATAGGAGAGAACCTGACAGATGCTTAACATTATTGAGTGATAGCAATGCCCAAACTCATCTGTGATCAAACACTATGAAAGTATCCTCCTAAGGATAAACTGATTACAAATAAGAAGTGAAAATTCAATTATGGAGATACTTTCAGTTCCAGCTCCGATATGAAAAAGCTTGGAAGTTGTCACTGTATCTTGTCCTTACAAGATAGTGCTGTACAAAATGAAAATCAATGACTTTTCTCAGACATGATTAATAAAACATGTAACTGTGAAAGAATTTTAAAACTGTAATTATGTATGTGTATATATGTGTCTCTGAAAAATCTGTGTCAAAGAAAACTGAGCCTATCAGTATAAACTCATTTAACTTCTATCTCTTCTTACCTTTATTTCCTCCCAAACTTACCAGTATCCATCCAACTCGAAGGATACAAGTGATTTTTATATACTGTGCAAGGTTTTTTTCTTATTCATATGTCCATGTTTCCCCAGTTCTCTAAATTATTATCTACATCTTCAGGATCTCCTTTATTGGTTCCTTCATTTCAACATATAAGATATAAGTCCTTCTCATTCTAAAAAATTCTTTTTTGCTAATTATTTTCTCTTTTCATCCAAGCTCCTTCAGAGTAGCCTATTCCCACTGTCTTCACTAGCCCCACCTGGCCCCCACAGGCAGCCCTACACCCTCAATTTATTGCAATCTGGCTTTCTTGTCCACCACTTCACTGAACTGCTCTAAGGTCACTGGGGACCTAACTGCCCAAATCCAATGGACACTTACATTCTCTGAAGGATGACACTGTCATCTACTTCCTCCTTCTTGAAACTCTATCACCTCTCTCCTTCCCAGAATTCTTTCTCTGCTTATTACTTAAACGTTGTCAGTACTCACAATTCTCTGAAGTCTCATCCATTTTCATGATTTTAATGACTGCTAAGTGCTGATGACATTCAAATTTTTATCTTTCCATGTCTTCACATGCAGGTCCAGTTATCTACCAGTTTGTCTCCTGAATTCTACAGGTGCTTTAAAATTCTACATGTCCAGAACTAAAGTCTTTTCCCCAATTCAGTTCTTTATCCCCTATTTCCGAACTCTGATACCACCACCCAACCTTAGTCGCACAGATGGGGGTTCACCCTCCGCCTCCTACTTCTTCCTTACTTCCCAAGATCAAGTCTTGCTTGTAATTTCCTAAATACAATTAGAACTTATTTCCTCCCTTCATCTATACCTTATTTCAGACCCCTTTCTTCTTGCTATTACCTGGTCTAGAAGTTACCAAATTGCTGTTTGCTGGAACCAGTTGTTAGACACTTCTATTAAAAAAGGACTCTAGAGTCAAATAGCTTTGAGGATGGCTGTGTACCATACGCCTGCTGTGACAATCCAGAATGAACATTAGCCTACAACAGCCCCGAGAAGCTGTGCAGTAAAGAAACCTGATTACCTTTACTTAAGCCAGGTTCTCCCTTCTGCCGGCCTATAAACCTTTCAGTAGGGACAGGAGAGGAGGTGGCAGCGTGAAAGTCCCACTCGAAAATAAAAAACACTGCTCCTCAGAAGAGTGGGGCATAATTGTCTCCAGGCTTCTTCAGATTCCTCATCCATACTGACGTCAGTGGTCTAAAATGCCACCTGAACTTGTCCTTTCCATTCTTAGCTATTTTTTGAGGAAACCAGCTCCACGCACATGGATGGCTAAGACCCGCTCTCCTCCTCCTCGCTGCCTCCTTTAGGGGCGCTTGCCACTGCCTGGTGACACTGCACTGATGCTCCAGAGCCTGTGCCTGTGGCTCCATAACACACCCCTTGCACACTCACGGCTCTGGACTTCCGCTGTCCTCTCTGCCTTAAGTGTCCTTGCCCTTCACCGGCTGACTCACCAGTTTTTCACAAGTCCTTTAAGACTTAGCTTAGGGACTGCCTCTTTCGATGACTTTTCTTTGCCTCACAGCTCCCCCTCTTCTTCCACAAACACTGACGAAACGCCCTGAATGTGCCCGTCACAGCATGTCACGTGCAGGATGAGACATCTGCTGTGTGTCTTCCCCTCTCACTCCACTGCTAAAGGGCCAACGCTACATCTTGCTCATTGTTTCGCTCCTCTGACACTCAATCCATGACTAATGAACTAACTAGTACTGTAGTAGCCCTCTTAGTAACAATCAGGCAGGAACTTCTAGAAGAAATCTGACACTCCAGCTCTTCTCTGATCTCACCTTTCAGTCTGAATGAACTGAAGACTTATCTGTACATGTTTTACCAGGGAGACATAATTTAATCCAGAGATGTGTCATCACATACTCTTACATACTCTGCCGTTTAAAAATTCAGCTCAGATGGGGGAAGGAGACAGGTGTGCTTTCTGATAGCCCCACTCTTTTGCACCTCTAGTGCTCACTGGCTTCTCTCTCGGTGCCTTCCTTAAATCCTTCCTCTCTTAACAAGGAAACAGGATAACAAAGTAATTAAGAGCCTGGGTTCTGCCTATCTGTGAAACAGAAACATAACCAAGGACATAGAGAATAGACTGGTGGTTGCCAAGGGGGAGGGGGTGGGAGAGGGTTGGATTGGGAGTTTGGGATTAGCAGATGCAAACTGGTGTATATACAGGATGGATAAACAAAAAGGTCCTACATGGGACTTCCCTGGTGGCGCAGTGGTTAAGAATACGCCTGCCAATGCAGGGGACGCGGGTTCCAGCCCTGGTCCGGGAAGATCCCACATGCCAGAGAGCAACTAAGCCTGATGCCACAACTACTGAAGTCCATGCACCTAGAGCCCGTGCTCTGCAACACGAGAAGCCACCACATTGAGAAGCCTGTGCACCGCAACTAGAGAAAGACCGTGTGCAGCAACGAAGGCCCAACGCAGCCAAAAATAAAAAAATAAATAAATACATTTATTTTTAAAAAAGTGGATGTATTTAAAAAAAACCAAAAAGGTCCTACTGTAGAGCACAGGGAACTATATTCTATATTCTGTGATAAACCGTAATGGAAAAGAATATGAAAAAGAATGTATATAAATGTATAACTGAGTCACTTTCCTGTACAGCAGTAATTAACACACACTGTAATTCAACTATACGTCAATAAAAAATAAAATTTAAAAAAATTGCCATAAAAATCATCACATAAGGGGGACTTCCCTGGTGGTCCAGTGGTTAAGACTTCGCCTTCCAATGGAGGGGGTGAGGGTTTGATCCCTGGTCGGGGAGCTAAGATCCCACATGCCTTGCGGCCATAAACCAAAATATAAAACAGAAGCAATACTGTAACAAATGCAATAAACACTTTAAAAATGGTCGACATCAAAAAAAATCTTTAAAGAAAAAAATCACATAAATCAGAAACAAATGAAACATAATAAAGTCTGTACATTTTAAAAAAAAAGAGCATGGGTTCGGGTCAAATCGCAGCTTACCACTTACTTATAGCTGTGTAATTCTTGGCAACTCACATAATGTCTCCTCAGACTCCTCATCTATAAAATGGGGATGGTAAATGTACAATAGATAGCTAGTGGGAAGCAGCCGCATAGCACAGGGAGATCAGCTCCGTGCTTTGTGACCACCTAGAGGGGTGGGATGGGGAGGGTGGGAGGGAGGGAGATGCAAGAGGGAAGAGATATGGGAACATATGTATATGTATAACTGATTCACTTTGTTATAAAGCAGAAACTAACACACCATTGTAAAACAATTATACTTCAATAAAGATGTTTAAAAAAAAAAAATGGGGATGGTAATAGTTCCCAACCTCATAGCGTTGCTGTAATCCATAAACATGGTTAAGTGCCTTGGTAAATGTTTGAGGCTCTCTGGTTATTGTGAATTAAAATACGTCAATGGCTTCTGGCCATGTAATTTATAATAGTTTGACATTTAACCAAATGGTAAAACTATTCCATTTATTATTCCCATCTCATTTTACCCCTTACCCTGTTTTGTTGTTTACGTTTTGTCCCACCACAGAGGCTAGTTCCAGGAGAGTAAAGGCTTTATTTTGTTCACTGAAAGCAATAGCACCCAGAAAAGTACTGTACATATGAAGACCTCAGTAAACACTAGCTGAATGAATGGTGCAAAGTGTCACAAGGAAAAATACACCAAAACTTTCATTATAATAAAAAAGTATAGATAAATCTTTCTCTAATGGCTTCCAGTCAAGTAATTGAAAACACCATATGCTATAATAAAAACATAAGTAATTTATTAAAATTTGAAGGCAAAAACATAATTTTAAAAGATTTAGTCCTATGTTAGGCGTGATAGAGTATGGATGCTTTCTTAAAATTCACAATCAGATCCAAGAGTATCACTTTCAGAATGTTCTAGTAGACTGAGTTTACTTTTAGTTGTCTTTGATGAAACAGTCACTATTCTACTCTCTTTCTTAACAGAAATGTGTTTTTT
This sequence comes from Eubalaena glacialis, assembly GCF_028564815.1. Classification (NCBI taxonomy): domain Eukaryota; kingdom Metazoa; phylum Chordata; class Mammalia; order Artiodactyla; family Balaenidae; genus Eubalaena; species Eubalaena glacialis. The sequence goes on from NC_083718.1 coordinate 35,791,258, forward strand.
CGAAGACTCACTTTTAATTGGTTTATTAACCAAAGAATTCTTTTGCCCAATTCCTTTGCTTTTCTGCTTTACAGGTGAGTCAGAGCAGGAATGCAGGTCCTTCCCAGGTTGTTTCTTAGCAGAGTATTTTTTGGTATATTCACCTGCTTTGCTCATTTTCTCTGAAGAAGACCTGCTATTTCTAGATAATTCCTCTTCTTTTCTTTGACTTCCAGTTCCAGAAATGACATCTGCTGAAGGGAGAACATGTTCTAGCAATGAAATCTTCAAAAGACTCCTGCCGCTGACAACCCCCAGGTTGTCTTTGGAAGTTTCTAAGGCCTCCTGAGTAGAGACTGGGACATGGAAGGAGTTGAGAGGCAAAGGAAGCCCAGCATCACCTGTAATTTTCTGAAGCTGGAGGGAAAGACAAAAGACAAGACAAAAATTCAGTGATGAACAAAGCCAACCATTAAAAAGTAGAGTTCAAAACTTCAATGTTATTCTGTGATCTTATTATTAACACAGTAATTGATTATTCAGAAGATTTCAGAGCCAGTTTTTTTCTAATTGTATCTTGCCAAGTGATTCTCAACTTAACCTAGCTATATCCAAGGCTATGTCCGCTACATTTTCAGACTTTGGTGATTGGGGTAGTTATTACCCATTTCCTTTCCCTCACTAAAAATGAAACCCTACTCTGTAAGAAAATTAATTTCTTTTCTATCCTCCAGGCACATGTAAACAGTGTATAGTTTGTGACCAGACTGTGTTCTCAAGCTGTCAGTTCCCAAGACCAGTCTGAGATTGGCTGAGGTGGGCGAAGGGGGCTCCAAGTAAGGCTAGAGAAAAAGCTGACAGGTTTCCCCTCCCATTCCCATGACCAGGTGAGTCACTATAATATCTTACGTATTAGCTATGTCAAGATTACTCATTTTTAAAATTCTGTCAGTACGTGTACCTTCATTAGTGTTCCTTCATTGTAAGCTGACTGCATACAAATAGAAACCTAGATAAAATATGAATAGAATAGACATTTATACAATTTAAAATTTGGAATATTTTCTGTAATGTTTTCTTTCTTCATTAAGGAGAGTTTGCTTTAACTCATAAATTTTCTAAAGAACTTCCAGTTTTCTTATATACAACAATACAGTATCATGAAATGGGCCCACATTTACTAATCTCAGATTTGGAGAGGACTCCACAGTCTTCTAGCTCCCGAGCATGTGAACTATTAGAGACTGACCATTATTATTTTCTCTCTGACTTGGTCATTTCCTTTTTGCTAATCACTCTTAGAATCATTAAGTGCTGTCCTGTCCACTTACTTGGAGATTTTGCGTTTGTACTGGGGCACTCTGCTTTGATTCTGATTTATCTTCTTCAAGTGCCTTCTTTTCTTCTGTAGGTGGACTAACAGTAGAATTCATCTGGGGACGACCTAGTAAATGAAATTCATCTACTGCTAACAGTAGAATTCATTACTAGGGACGACCTAGTAAATGAAAATCTGACTGATCTATACCAGCCATTGTGGCCAGCTGCCCAAGCCTGGACCAGAGGAGGAAAGGAGAAAAGACAAAGGTTATTATAATCACATAAGAGCAGTTTAGATTTCCCCAGACCTACAATCATGAAATACTTCTAAAATCTTAAAAGCCAACATCCTACTCCAGACTACAAGCCTCTCTCTCCCCCAAATTCTCAGCCCTTTCCAGATTCATCCTCTAGGAGACATCCCACTGTCTCACTAGCAGCTTCAACAAGTACCACGCACCTCGTCCACTGCCTGTCACACCTCCATTCCCACACTTCTTTACCACCTTTCCTCCAGTTTCCAAGAATGTGTTTGTTCCTTCCTTCCCAACACCAATTCATTCACTGACAAAACACCACTCCATCAACTGTCAATCTCTACTTCCCTCTTTCAGCAAAATTGCTCCCGGTTGAGAACCACTGACCTATATCTTCCCTGAAGATTAATAATAATTTTTATGTCTAAGACAAAAATAACTTTAATTCAAACTTATCAAACAAGCAAAATAAATGAAAGATAGGAAAATTCTTATCCATTCCCGAATATTTTCAATGAAAACTGCCTTCAATTTAGTCTTTACAAAAAACTATACCTACTAATTACTCTGTCTACAGGTTACTCTTTTATAATGGGCTCCCCACTCTACCAAAGCAGGCTCCCCTATTTGCATTTCTTAAAAAATTTAATTCCTCATTTTAAAACGTCAACTATATTACCTATAATTACACTAAATTTGGCTAAATATGGCCACGTAAGTGATGAAAATTGCTCCAGTTCCTCAGCAAACTACCGTTATAGTCACAAAGAGAAGAACGCCATGAAGAGAAATGAACTAACCTAGCATCTTTAAGGAGATCCAAGAAAGCATGGAACTTCTGAAAAGAATTCTCAGTGCTGCCCAAAACACCTTCATCATCCAGGATCATGCTTGTCAATGAGTGGGCATGAAGGCCTTCAGACAAAGAGAAATTTATATTTCTTAACTGGGCGTTTTCATGTTCCAGCTATAAAAGGAGACTGAAAATGTCTGACACGATTTTTTCTCATTGTCATCAAAAGTAGTCTTGTCTAGTTTCAAGGAACAAAACTAAAACACTCAAAACGTAATTAATCTGTAATTAACCTAACTCTCCACCAGTAAAGACAGAGACCATATCACATAATAACCAAAACCCCCAGGCACCCATCAAAGTTTCCTATATAACACTTAGGTTGTATATAAATAAACCAAAGTTATCATTTTATTAATGATATTTCACAAAAGATCACATTTCTAACTGGTTAAATTCATAATGGAGCCTCATTCCACATTAGAAAATTACCTGCTTTAAGTTTCCCTTAAATTAGAAAATGAATTATAGAATCTGATTTGAACAAAACATATTACAACTCTGCTGAATGTTAAGAATTAACTTTAGTGAGCAAAATATCTAATGCTTACGTTTAAAAGTCCTAAATCATACCCAACCCAATTTATTAAATGTACGACCACCAATATTTCCTTTGGCTTCTTGAAAATATTCACTCCCGTGCACTCTTCCCCTTCCGCTCATCACCTATGCACTTAAAACCCCCTATAAGCTCAACTCTAGTATTTCTCAGAAAGGCTGTTATGTTCATGATGCCCCTTTTGCCTTATATTAGCAGGTGCTCCACATTTATTGAATGAGTGTCCGCCAATCCAATGGATGCACTTTGAAAAATTCCTCCCTACGTTCAACCTATGATAAAGTATATTTAGATGGAACTTTTAAGATTGTGCCCTGCTTTCATGCACATTACCTAATGTAATTCTTATAGTATATATTTTTATCTTGCATTGCATTCGTACAAGTTTTCCAATATCTTAAATTTATTTAAATGATTCACTTTCCTAATTCATTGCCAGGAGAGTCTCATCATGTCTTTTATGCTACTGTATATACAGTATATGCACAAAAAGTGCTTTCTTGAATCAAAGAATCATGAACAGAAAATAAGCTAGTGTCATATGAAAGCACACACACACACACACACAAAACGAGATTTTCACATTTTTAAAAACATGCTTTCTGGAATATAGATCATATGATCACTAAATACCAGTAAATGCAAAAGTCCATATGATACAACCAATTTGCAATGTATTACAGTTTTAAAGTTTACAAACTATGTGTATATGGCTTAAAATCAAATCAAAATAAAACGAAAACACTCTCAAAAGTATAAGAAATTGTTTGCCTCATTGACTCATTTATCAGCCTTAAGTCTTATTACTCTTTCCTCCTTTAACTGCTTTAGGCACTCCTCCAGTTTTTCCTAAACAAACAGAGTAAATATTATAACTAATTCGTAGTATAATATCCAAAAGCCTTTCCAGCTATAGGACTCATCAGGATTTAGGGGCAGAGCCAGAAGTGAACTCAGGTTTTAGTCTGCTACTGGTAATATCATACCATGCTAGTGAAATGAATTATCAAAATCTATCAAATTAGCATAGTAAAGATTTATTTAAATTCCACTTTTTCCAACATAAATTTGTGGCAGCCCACCATAAAAGGCATATGCGTATAACATAGCAAGTCAGAAATAAATAGTTAAGACCAAGAAAGAAAACTTCTATTTTTATTTGTGGGTCTCTTTATAGTAGGAAGTCCTATTAATGAACATGCTTAACATACCTGAATTGCATAATTGCAGATTCAAAAGCATTTTTTAAAAAAGTAATCACTTTTAAAGCAATTTACAGTCAAGCACTGTTCCTGAAGTTCCCTGGGCATTAAATAATCTAATCACCAAAACCCTAAGAGGGGGGCTTCCCTGGTGGCGCAGTGGTTAAGAATCCGCCTGCCAGTGCAGGGGACACGGGTTCGAGCCCTGGTCCGGGAAGATCCCACGTGCCGCGGAGCAACTAAGCCCGTGCGCCACGACCACTGAGCCTACGCTCTAGAGCCCCCGTGTCACAACTACTGAAGCCTGCGTGCCTAGAGCCCGTGCTCCGCAACAAGAGAAACCACCGCAATGAGAAGCTCGCACACCACTACGAAGAGTAGCCCCCGCTCGACGCAACTAGAGAAAGCCCGGGAGCAGTATCAAACACCCAGCGCAGCCAAAAATAAATAAATAAAATTAATTAATTTTTTTAAAAAAACCCTACGAGGAAAGAACAATCACTAACTCCATGTTATTTTACAGATGAGGGAAACAGAGGCAGAGAAGTAGAGTAAGTAGAGCAGCACAGCCGAGGTGACACCACCAAGTAGCAGAGCCACACTGTGGACTCAGGAAGCTGGGTGCCATTCCTGTTCACGGAGGTGGTAGTCTTCCCATTCACCAAGGTCAATCAAATAAAATGAACACTGATAAACTCTCTTAGGAGTTTTAGGAACTAAGACACTTCGGTCCTTGAAGTGGGGGACACTGCTTGCAATAGGCTGAATTCTAACAGAGCCCCTAAGACTCCTACTTACTGAAGTACACAAACCTTCCACTTACCCAATCAAACCCTAAATCTGGGTGCTGTAGTGAAGGGATTTTGCAGACGGAATTAAGATTCAAAATCAGTTGATTTTTTAAGATAGGGAGATTATTCTAGGTGGATGTGACCTACTCAGGCACCCCATGAAAAGGACTTGAACTCTTCCTGAATTGAAGTACAAAAGGGACAAGAGGGAGACTCTCCATTGCTGGCTCTGAAGAAGTCCAATGCTGCGGCAGGGAAGGCAAGCGAGAGGCCTCTAGGAGCTGAGACCGTCCCCCGACTGACAGCCAGCAAGGAAATGGGGACCTCTGTCCTGCAACTGCGGAATCTGAATTATGCCAACAAGCCGAAGAAGCTTGGAGGCATTCTTTCCCAGAGCCTCTGGATGCTAACACAGCCAGACTGACATCTTGATTTCAGCTCTGTGACCCACACAAACTATGGTGAACATCCAACGTTTGGGGCTCAATGTTTACACTTAAATTTCACGTGCTTTAACATTCTCAGGAGGGAACCCACATGTTCCAGTGTGTATCTGAGCAGGAAACCCAGTCACGCTGTGCCTGGACTTCTGACCTGCAGAACTGTGAGCTAGTCAAATAGGTATTGTTTTCAGTCAGTGAGAGTGTAGTAAAAGCATTAATATTCTACTCAACCTCCAGGTTCGTGGACAAAATAAATGATTGTAATTGTTTTGGGCCACTGTTTCGGGGTGGTTTCTTATGCAGCGATAAACAGAATACCTATACTTATGAAAACAGTAAGGTATATTTATACATTTTAACTGCTTTGAACAATCACTTAAAGAATGAGGAACTCTATTATATGCCATCATTGGGAGAGGAACTGGTATCACTTTCTGGAGAGTAGCTTTTGGTACCTAGCAACAATCCTACATCAGGAGTTTACCCTAAGAAAATTAAAGATGTGGGCAAAGATTTATCTACCAACATGATGTCATAAGATTGTTTATAACCAAACCCTAGAAGAAAGCTAAGAGCCTCCAAATTGGGATTGGTTTCAATAAAAATAGCTCACCGTATGAAGGAATGCGCTGTGAAGCCACTAAGAAAAGAATGACAAGAGGTCTCAACCAGAGTTAATGAACGGGCTTCAGGAGTTCTACATTCAAAATATATCTGTGCGTTTCTCCTGGGAGATGATGCATAAGCTTAATCAAATTCTCTGATGTAGAAGAGCATTTAGTGACATGGCAAAATATTTTTGATACTTTTTTAAGACAAAAGAGCAGATTAGGTGTGTGTACATGCAGAGGTGGCTTTTATTTCCTTCAATAAGTTGTTCACTGTTTTCAAAGATTTGCTCAATGAACATATATTTTTATATTCAGAACATGTTTAAAAAATTGAGTCTAAGAACTTCAAATTCTTTAATGTTTCATTACTAAAGCCAGTCAAGTTTTCAATGGGGAAAAAGGGGAAAAAATTGCAAAATTCCTCTACTTTTAATATAATGGTTTAATCAATCTTCTAAAACTGATTTCAAAGAAATTCTAAACATGAAATAGTTATTTACATGAAATAGTTTCTCCCTCTAATGGAGGGAATTAGAACACAGCGTGAAATTTTTGTGAAAAAGTGTACCCTCCTCCTACAAAGTATTAATAATTCATGTCCCTTACATGGAAATATGGAACCAAAAAAGTTAGAAAGTAAAATTGCTTGATATTCTATTACTTAAGTAAGACTAATGATAAGGCTTTGGAATAATTTTCCTTCCAGTCATCTGCTCTCCTTCCTCCCTTCTGTACACTGGCTAGGGTGATTTTTCTGGGACAAAGCTCCCATCATATTGGATATCAAATTTTATGTTCAACTTTTCTCCATTTAACATTGAAATCAATCATTTCTCATATAATCAGGGGATTCATAACCTTGATTTTTTTTGTGGGCTACAAAATATTCCACTGAGTGGGTTTACTGGTTAACCATTTTACACATTTAAATTCTTTCCAACTTTTCAATATTATAAGACAAAATAACCGTTTTTATGCATGAAGGCTTTTTTCCATATTGAGAATAACATTCCTACAATAAATCCATAAAAATGAGTTTGAGACCAAAGCAAATGAATGTTTTTAAGGCTCTGAGGTACCTATCTCCAAACTTCTTTCCAAAAGATTTCTGAGATTTTATACTGCCATCAGCGATGTATCACTTGGTATATAACCTCTACTATAACTGTTGGCTTACTTCCTCACCTAGAGTGCAAGTTATTTGAAGATAGGGGGTGTATTTTATTAAGTGTTTATCCCCAGCACCTGTGCCTAGCACAACGTAGACGGCCAATAAATAATTGCTTAATAAGGAAAATCCCTGCCTTTACAAGATGTACGTGTGTGAAAGACAGACTGTGTGTTTTTCCCTAACTGGATAGATGAAAACTTGTCATCTTCTTTAATGTGCAATTTTTTTGCTTATAATTAGTAATTAAATTTCTCTTTTATATTATATTGTAAAAATTCAGATTCTCTGAGGCAAATGGGCCTGGCACTACCCATTAGCTATATAACCTTGGACAAGTTCTAGAACTCTAGGCCTCAACTTCCTCATCTATAAAATGGAGATAAGCTCCCATATCACAGAGCTCTTGTGAGGATTACATGAGTTAAAACACATATAAAATTAGAAGAGTGCTTGGTACACAGCATATGTTCAATTAATGCTGAATGAATGAACATGTGAACGCAAGCAGTAGTGAAGGGCTTAAAATGAAATAGTCTCATCCCACTCCCACATCCAGCACTCAAGAAGCGACCGATTCTGTATGGTTTTTAATTGTAAAATACGATATGTATGGTTTTCTGTAGGTTTTTAATTGTAAAATACGATATGTGTACTGAGAAGTGCACAGGACAAAACTGTCAATGTGACAAATAAAAAGAGAATACTTACATAACCACTACTCGAATCTGAAAGTATTGATACTTGTCAGCATCTCAAAAACCCCCCATATCGTTTTCTCATCACAAGCTCCTTCCCTCTTCCAGGTTAAACACCATGCTCATTTCTCGACAATCATTTCCTTTAACCTGCATGCATCCCTAACAAAAGAGTTTAGTTTTGTCAACATCTAACTTTATGTAGAGGATCATAGTATATGAAGTCTTTTCTATCTTATTTCTTTCACTCAACATTGGTTTAAAAAATTCATCCACATTGCAGCCTGTAGCTCTAGTTCATTCAATTTTATTGCTTGATAGTTTTCCCACTGTACGAATACACATAATTTATTTAATTTTTGACTCTTAATGGACATTTGGTTTGTTTTCAGTTTGTGCTAATGCAAATCATGGACAGGAATCCTGCTGTACCGGTTATTCTGGTGCACTTACACAGGGCGGGGGTGAGGGCTGCTGGGTCACATGCTATTTATATACCTTCAGCTGATGGAGAGTGCTAAACGCTTTCCAAAGTAGTTGTGTCGATTTATACTCCAGTATAAGCAGGGTAGAAGATTCCCATAGTACTCCAGGTCTACAATACCTGATACTACCAGACTTTATTTATGTATTTGTCAATCTGATTGGCATGTAGTTTCATTGGCTTTGACTCACTTTTCTCTTATTACTTAATGAAGTTGTACACTTTTCTGTGTTTACTGGCTGTTTGGATTTCCTTTTTTATGAGGTTTACGTCAACTATTGTTATTTTTTATTCTTATTTTTTTAATTATTATTTATTTATTTTTGGCTGTGTTGGGTCTTTGTTGCTGCGTGCAGGCTTTCTCTAGTTGCGGCGAGCGGGGACTACTCTTCATTGCAGTGGCTTTTCTTGTCGTGGAGCACAGGATCTAGGCATGCGGGCTTCAGTAGCTGTGGCACGTGGGCTCAGTAGTTGTGACTCGCAGGCTCTAGAGCACAGGCTCCGTAGTTGTGGTGCACGGGCTTTGTTGCTTCGCGGCATGTGGGATCTTCCTGGACCAGGGCTCGAACCCGTGTCCCCTGCCTTGGCAGGCAGATTCTTAACCACTGCACCACCAGGGAGGTCCAACTATTGTTATTTTGCATTCTTCTCCATTTCCAAGTAATACTCTTACATGACTATTTCCTGACTAAATTTGAGGCATTATCTGTTCACTTTCTGATTTACTAAGTAAGGATTTAGTTCCTTTACACTCTTTCCTATGTCCACACTGCTCAGTAAAGTTATGTCATCATTAGTTATTCCACTGCTCATGATCTCTTTGACTTGTAGTGATATACTTAAAAACCTACACTGTTGATCCACTATAAACTCTTTCAACGTCACGCTTTGTAAAATGAGGATATTCATACCATCTTCCCTTTTTTCTACCTCCTGTCTACCTTCCAAACCTAGCTTTTACGTTGTCAAAGTTGAAATTTATATTCTATTCTATGTGCAGTTAAGTCTTCTGTTATTTGAGAGTCAGTAGGGAGTAAGGTTTAAGAGAACAGGCAGAGAGCCTAAACTCAAAGCCTCGATCCAACCCTAAATTCGGTACAGCCTGGGCAAGGTCCTTCCCTGTCTCAGCATCCTTTTCTCAAAAGTGGGAATGATATTAGCACCAACCTCATAAGGCTATTCAGAGGATTAAATGAGTTAATATATGCAAAAACACTTAGAGCCTAATATATACTAAGTACATACTAGTACACAATACATTTCAGTACATACCAAGTTAATACTAATACATACTAAGTATAGTTTAGGTTAGTTATTTGTTATTACATGCAAGTTGACAATAAAAGCTGCAAACCAAGACAGTATTGCCATTATTACAATTAAATTAATATTGCCCACTGCAGATGTACTGTGTCTCTGTGTACAGACTACACCTCGTTCCATACTGTGTCAGTGTCACTGCCCTTGTGAAGGGTGACCACATACCCCAAGCCGTCTTGGGCTGTTCCAGTTTATACCTGTTGTCCTGATGTTACAGCATTAGAGCGCCTCCTTACACTATTGAAGTGTAAGGAGTTTGGACAAGTTCTGGTTTGGACAACAAATTAGATAGGTGGTCATGACCCCTGTGTGTCACTGAAAACGGGGGCATCTATAGTGTCAAGTTTAAGTGGATTCTTCTCTTCCTCACCAATAGTAGGTTAAAAATCAACCATAGTTTAGTTTGCTTCATGTTTATGTCAGTATAGCCTTTTCTCCTCTGGAGTTCAAGTTCCTTCTCCTCTTCCTCTCCCTCCTCCCTTCCAACAGTGCCTAATACCTAGTAAGTACAATATGCCTCAAGGTGTTTCTAAGCTCTCAATCACGCAATCAATAGAAGCCTCTCCAATCTAGACTAGCTGCTCTCTGCACTGAATCCCCTATTACCTTCCTTCTTGGTTTATTGCCTTATTTTGCTGGATTATTTCTATAAATAGCTTAAGGTGTAGCACAGGAGGTAAATTTTTCAAATTTCTTTGTGTACAAAATATCTCATTCAGCCTCCACTTATGACTGATAGTTTGGCTGGATACAAAACCCTAGGGTGAAAATTATGTGCTGGAAAAATTTGGAGGTATCTTCCAGCATCCATGGTGCTGATGACAACTATGATAAAGTCAGATTTTAACTTTTTTTTTTTAGGTGACCAGTATTTTTCTCTCTGGAATGGATGTATCCTCTCAGTATTTTATTCTATTTTAATTTATTTTTTCAGTATTTTAAAGTTTCACAATGAAGGGTGCCTAGGTATGAGTCTATTCTTGTTCATCTTGCTCAAAACTTGAGTAACTATTTTCAATCTGAGGCCTGATGTCTAGTTTCAGCTGTGGGGAATTTTGTTGCCCTTTGACAGCTTCGCTCCATTTTTTGTCTGGGTCTGGAGTTTCTAATAGTAACATGTTGGATCTCCCAGATGCAACCTCTCTAACATATTGCTATCACATTTTCCATTGTGTCGTTCTTTTTTATATACTGAGAAATTTTAAAAATTCCTACTGAATTTGTTTCAGCAACCATATTTTCATTTCCAAGACACCTCTCTTGCTTTCTGACCATTCTCTTTTTAATTAACACCCTAGTCTTATTTTATAGTTGCTAGCTCTTTTTAAACCTCTCTCAGGATACTAATTAGGGTTTTTGCTTAAATTATTTTGTTCCCTAAATTGTCCCCTGTCCTCCCAGGATATGTTTTCACTCTTTTCCCCCCTCTCTCATGTTGTAAGCTTTACTCAACTATCAGGCAAATGACAGTTATTTTCTATTTAAGAATGAGCGCAGAAAGCTCCCTGAAGTCAACGATTGATTGGCTTCTTATGCAGGAAGAAGTGGGGAGTGACTGTAATAGGATCCCCCCCAAACACTCTTTTCTAGGGTGTAAAAACTCACACTAGCTGCCTTAGTTCTCCCCAGTTTCACTGTTTTCAAAATGAAATCATCTCATTTCAGGAGCGTGAGGGTGGGGCTGGGAGTCCACTCCTCCAAACACAACCCTTCAATGAGCTCCCCTATTTCAGTGACACTTTTAACTAGCTCTACCCTCTCTCCTACATGTGCATCTAAGCATGGGGGTACTTCTGCAGGTGGGGTCAGAATCCTCCTCAGTTGCAGGTGGTCCCTGTACATATTCTAGGTGATGCTTTTCCTCTGTTCTACTGCTTCAGTTTCACACTCTTCCACTTGTCTTCCGTCTTTCAAAACTATGTTGAAATCTCTTGACTGTTGTTGGCTTATGTACTTAAACACTTTGATACCATCCTTGTAGTGTCTTGTCAAAACGGAGAAGAGCTGCAAGGGTTCTCAGTGCATTCTGAATCTGCTATTCTGTGGTCCCAGTGTTGTTTAAAGTTCTTGGTCTTCCCCAGTCTATCACTGCTTTTAGAAATACAATCTCCTGTTCTACTCATGAAGGAAATGAATACAACACATCTAAAATGACAAGGAATGCGGCTTAGATGCTCTAGGGTCTTGTCGTACTCTGCAATTTACTAAGAAACCACTTATGTGCTACAAATTGTAGGTGCTCATTTATAAAACGAAAGGGGGTAACTCTACATGAACTATAGATTTCTCCTACTGTAACATTTCATAATTTTCTAAGTTTTCTTAAAATTTCTCTATATTATCATTAATTTTAATTAAAAACATAAAAATCTAACTTTCTCTTTTGAAAATCAAAGAGTAATTACCATAGTCCTACAATAATGGGATAATTAGTTCTGAAACCTGTCAAGTTTCATGTTTCATACGAAAAAAGAATCATATTAAATAATTTAAAAAAATTAAACGTGGACTTTGTAGCACAAAGACAAGGTTCCCCCAAATGGTATTCCCTTATTTACTAGAAATGTTCAGCTCTGCATTAAAGTTGAAATAAAACAAATATATTATTTTTGAGGTGCAAAAGTTTCTTATGAAAATCAATTTTTTCTTTTCTGTCCATACAAACAAAAGTATGGAATCACATTAGATGTCAGGTTTATTAGGGAATATAATGTAGCTTCTTGATGTTTTTTATTTTAGGAAAGGAGAATATTAACATCAAAACTTTTTTCAACCTTACTTTTATTTAAAATGAGACCATATTTTCCTCTTATAAAAAGAGAGTTCAACTAGAACTGTCAATTTTCTCATTTGTAAAACAAGAGCACTGAATCAGCTGACTATATTCATTCAGAACTCAATTTCTTTACCTTATGATCACTAAGGTTCTCCCTAAATCGAATATCCTAAGGTTCTAAGGAAAGGAAACTATATTACTAACGACATGTTTTGATTTTTATTTCTTAGAGTTCAAATGTCCACCATTCACCTTGGTCTAAGCTTAAGGAACCATTCAAGGGGATACAATGCAGATGGGAGGAGAAAACAGAACCCTCACTCAAGCTGTGCAGTGTTGCAATCAGGCTTCCATTTGAAAAATAATCTTCTCTATAGCTTTAAAGTGATAACTTTGTACCGGCAATGCTTCTTGTTTCAAACGGATTTTCTCTGGCTCTTCCTGAACACCTTCTGAGGAAGCACCAACCTCTTCGATTTCTGAGGAGGAAGGACTCTCTACTGTCACAGTCACAGGAAATTCTGATGGACCTGAGTGTCACAAGAAGAAGATAGGAAACCACAGAGTTGTTAAACTGAAGTGCAAAGAAAGAAGACAAGATTGTATAAAAGATAACACAAGCCAGATACCAAATATCCAAATATTAGAGGACATTTAACAAAAGTGATCTGAAGTATCATTATTTATAAATGTCTCTCACTGCTCCTTAGTCTAAAACAGGCAATGACTAAGTAAAAGTACAGTAACTTATTTTTGCTATGTTACTGTACAGACCTCTGTTGTACATGGTTAGGATTAGTAATGGGAATTGCCCATATTATTTTATTAAGTTTCTTTCACAGAAGCCAAGTGAAGAGCCAAGGTAAACATTTTTTCTCAGATCAACTTTATACTGCAAATGAAAAATTTATTCTTTACCATCAGACGAAAACAGTCTGGAAGAAAATGTAGTTTTTCGGAGGAAAATACATCAGTAAAGGGACTGATGAATAATCAGAAAGTCAACATATCTAAGCTGTGAATAACAGACTTTAGAATTTTAAAAAATAAATCACATACACATACACAACTAAAACTGACCCATCAAAAATTTCATCTTCTCATCACCCTTAAGCCAAAACTAGGGTAACAGTAATACAATTCTCCTGTCAAGCTTCACTGCCACTGCAATGTTGTTCCATAGGACATTTCCAAACATTTAAAAACTGACCTGGCCACAACCCCATAAAAGTCTACAGATCATACAGAAGTGTGCTGGGATTATATAACTACGCAGAAGACAAGTCACTAGGACATCATTTTCACAACAAGCAGCAAAACTGCAGCATAGGAAATTCCCAACAGGAGAGCGAGGCGCACACCCCTCCCTCTGGGCATGCAAGGGCAGGACTGACACCCAAGGTGCTCTTCTCTCAATCTCAGCAGTGGTGCCTTTCACAGAGCAACTATGCAGTCTCCCAAGACCATGGGAAGGAGAATCTGATACTGACAGTATTAGCTTGCCATGAGGCCATAAGCGAGGGAATGTGTGTGGCCTTGGTGAGAGAGCAGAGGTTTGGGAGATGTTGCTTTATATTGGCTTTCAGATCAGGAATTTGTACATATAGCCTGCAAACAACATTTCTTGAAAACATATGAACATTCTTGAGTATGACAGCTCCATGTGAGGGGTCAGAAATGGCAGTCAGGTTCGTTTCACTGGGTAACAGCTGATTTGCGGACTGAAGAACAGGCTTCCTTGTTTACAGACATAACCACAAGGCTGCCAGTTGTGTGCAAAATCCACACAACTACACAGTTGCATTGGGAGAGCGACCAGACAAGTTTTACATGGATTTATTTCAGAGAGGGAAATGCTTCTTGTAAGGCTCTGTCAGTTTAAAAAGCAAAAAGAATGACCACCCACCTTTCCCAATTCGACCCCTACATATCATAAATATGATAGCTACATACCTGCACCTGACTACATACATCACGAGTTTGATGAATGGAAAGCCGCTAAAAGGATATCAGCAAAACGAAGTTAGATCTTGATGTAAATACATCACCAGTTAAATCCAGTTAATACAACTATTTAGTATTATGTACAGTATCCATACAGAATTGTGTATAAAAATAAATAAGCTCAAAAGAAGGACCTGGAGGGCTCTGCTACAGAGAAAACTGAACAGAATTCAGCCGACTGGCTTGGTGATAATTCTCTGAACTGCTGAGAGGCCCCTTCTGTTCCTATGTTCAGGATGGTTGAGATTTCAGTCTCACTTCTTTAAATGGTGATATTAATCGTTCTCTAATTTACCACTCTGTGTGACGAGGATGGACCTGAGATTGTCTCACCAAGAAGATAGAAAACCACAGAGTTGTTAAACTCAAGTGCAAAGACTGGGGATTCAACACTATAGTTTATGCAACAGCAATTCACATTACCATTTGCAAAAAATTAGTTGGTTGTCCAATAGGGATTATAAACATGTATTTAACATGAGCTACTGAACAGATACTTTACACAGTAACTCCTTCAAGTACTATTTAAAATCAATTCTCTTTGTTTTCTGAAGCAATTGTTAACCCCCAATTTTGTGAATACTACCAAGTAAGTCACTTGAAAATCATCTAGAGCAATCTATTTCACTTAGCAAGACTAAAGCTATAATTCAACAATTTTATTTACTGTTCTATGACAAAAATTACTATGAACAGCTATCCCCTGGATAAGTAATCAGCTAAAGCTAGTTTGACTCACTAAATCTGATTTACTGAGTTAATAAGCCAGTTGATTTAGAATAGGTCTAATGCAGATTTCTCATCCATTCTGCATTAAACTACTTCCCATGCCTAAAATGTCTTTTTTCCCATTCGTACATATCCAAATTCCTACTTCTGTGCTGTAGGGCTTGGCTCAACTACACCTGCCTTTAGTGAAACTTTTCTCACCTGAACAATTGGAGATAATTTTAGTCTCCTCATTACTCCCACGGGGTTACCTCTGTTGTGACATTTGAGAAACAACTTGAAACTCCCAATTACTTTTTGTTTTTCTTCCTTAGAGGGCTCATTAGGCAGAAGCCATGTGTGAGTTATCTTTTTTCCTCTATAGAAAGCACCAGAGACCGCCCACGTAATAGAAGTTCCAAAATAAAGAATTCTGAACGATTGAAAAAGACAGGGAATGCAAACACATTACCTGTTGCTTTTTGCACGTTCTGCAGTACTCCACGGCAGGAAACCAGACACACCAGGTGGTAGAGGTTCAGGACCATAACACTCTTTACCAGCAGAGTGTTTCCTTCCATTACTTACAGGTTTCTTTGTGGCCAATCCTATGTTTGACAAAGCACGAAAGAAGGAATCAAGATGCACCAAAGGTCTACAGAGCAACTCTCAAACGTGTACAGTTTGAAAGGAATCAAACAGGCACTGGACAATGATGCCAAGGCCATTAAAAAAAGGATCGTTTTGTAAAAAGGTTTTACATAAGCCAGCATTTTTAAAAAATGTAAGTTCTCTACAGTAACAAGTTATTTTAACTAAAACAAAAGTATTGAGATGTGCAGAAATGGAAAAATAAATTTTTAAAAAATCCCAAAGTATGATACATTTTATGTATCATGCAGAAACACTCAAGTTTATTGAATCTTAGAACACCTTTGGCATTTCTGAATCTCAAGGATAGCGAAACACAGGTACACCCATGACTTCTGCCAAACAGAATCTTCAGAATTAGACCAAAATTTCAATTTAAGATGAATTTTTCTGTGTAAAAACAATAAAAGTTATAAGACTGCAAGTTGCTGGGTGGTAGGTGAGTCAATGTTACTCTCCTATAAGCCTGTCAACCTTCACTGCTCCTTTGATTTCATATAGAAAACACACAAAAAAACAAATGAAACCCACTGGATAAAAGAGTGAAATGTGGAGACTTATCCTATATTTCAGTAGTAAAGAGGCAAGTATCTTTATATGAAATATTTGGTTGCAAAAACTAGACCTACGTGTTAATATTTTATTTAGAACAAGCCATATATTAAAATTCACATTTAAATATTTAATTTGAATTTACTGAAAACAAACATCATAGGTTAAAATGGTTATATTTATCCTTCAAATCTACTATATTTCATGTTATTTTATTTATTTATTTTAATAGATCTTTATTGGAGTATAATTGCTTCACAATTCTGCGTTAGTTTCTGTTGCACAACAAAGCGAATCAGCCATATGCATACACATGTCCCCATATCCCCTCCCTCTTTAGCCTCCCTCCCACCCTCCCTATCCCACCCCCTAGGTCATCGCAAAGCACCGAGCTGATCTCCCTGTGCTATGCTGCTGCTTTCTACTACATTTTAGCAGCATTAGGATGGAGTGTAAAATAGAGTGTATGTGGTAATATAGGATAAATATTTCATAGAGTGTAGCTTATTGATAATCACCACATGATCCTGTGTGATTTAACATGCCTCTTAAAAATATATAGGAGCTCAGTTCATTTTGTGCTATTTTATTTTGTTTTTTAACTTAAGTACCCTCCAAAAAAAAATGTCTGTATGCATGTGGTTTGTATGTGTATACCCTTCCTTTACTTTCAGAAACTAATGCAAATACATTTGTATTAAAATTTTTTTTAATTACACTTTTCGTGTTAGGAGATAAAAAAAAATTTCTAACAAAAGTTCCCATCTTTTTTAAGCATACATAATTACAATATAAATGTGACACAATTCACACCATTATCTTACCCCTATACTCACCTGGATCTAAGTATATACCCAGCTATTGATTTGGCTTACCTCTATGTCTCCAAATAACTGAGGCAAATACAAAAAATAGCCCAAGAAATAAAATTACTCTTAAAATAGCTCAATGAGCTTGTATACTTCAGTTACATTTCCACTTTGTTTAATCACGCTAAACAACAACAAAAAATTTTTAATTGTTTTATTCTCATTCCATGATGCTGTATTATATACCACCAGGTACTAATATTACAGAATTCCTAATATGTTTTACATATACATGTTTTATTTATATATATTTCCATTTCTAATATTATAGCAAAAGGCAACTTAGCTATTTTAAGAATGCTTTACATATCATATAAATTTTAAATGATAATATGTAATTAGTGTGATACCACAAATCTTAACTTCTTTGTATGTACTATTTGATTATTAAAATATCACTGTCTTGAAATAACAATTGGCAGACAAATCATAAGCTTTTTTTTTTTTGACTTCATAAACACTCTTAACAACTTCTATTTAATACACTATTGTCCAAGCAAGTTGATTAATGGAGAATCAAAAACATACAGCTTTAAGTAGAAAAAGAAAAGTTGTATTTATGAAGATGTTTACAATAGTTTATTTTAGGTTATTTCCAATTTTTAACCAATTTAAAAAATGGACCGGGCTTCCCTGGTGGCGCAGTGGTTGAGATTCTGCCTGCCAATGCAGGGGACACGGGTTCGAGCCCTGGTCTGGGAAGATCCCACATGCCGCGGAGCAACTAGGCCCGTGAGCCACAACTACTGAGCCTGCGCGTCTGGAGCCTGTGCCCCGCAACAAGAGAGGCCGCGATAGTGAGAGGCCCGCGCACCGCGATGAAGAGGGGCCCCCGCTCGCCGCAACTGGAGAAAGTCCTCGCACAGAAACGAAGACCCAACACAGCCATAAATAAAAATAAATAAATAAATAATTTAAAAAAAAAAAAAAAAAAAAAAATGGACCAACTCAATGAAACCTTCTGAATCCAATGTTAAAAAGTATAACTATGAATCATAAAATTTAAATTTAGTATGAAAAGATAAGAATGGCAAATTATATTGAAGCTATGTGGAATTATGTTTATAGACAACAGGAAGTAAAAATAAAAATGTAAACAATGGGAGGAACCAAGATGGCGGAGTAGAAGGACATGCTCTCACTCCCTCTTGCGAGAACACCAGAATCACAACTAGCTGCTGGACGGTCATCGACAGGAAGACACTGGAACACACCAAAAAGGATACCCCGCATCCAAAGACAAAGGAGAAGCCACAATGAGATGGTAGGAGGGGCGCAATCAGAGTAAAATCAAATCCCATAACTGGTGGGTGGGTGACTCAGACTGGCAAACACTTATACCACAGAAGGCCACCCACTGGAGTGAAGGTTCTGAGCCCCACGTTGGGCTTCCCAACCTGGGCGGTCCGGCAACGGGAGGAGGAATTCATAGAGAATCAGACTTTGAAGCCTAGTGGGAATTGATTGCGGGACTTCGATGGGACTGGGGGAAACAGAGACCCCACTCTTGGAGGACGCACACAAAATAGTGTGCGCATCGGAACCCAGGGGAAGGAGTGGTGACCCTGGGGGAGACTGGATCAGACCTACCTGCTAGTGTTGGAGGGTCTCCTCCAGAGGCAGGGGGTGGCTCTGTTTCACCGTGGGGACGGGGACGCTGGCAGCGGAAGTTCTGGGAAGTACTCCTTGGCGTGAGCCCTCCCAGAGTCTGTTATTAGCACCACCAAAGAGCCCAGGTAAGCTCCAGTGTTGGGTTGCCTCAGGCAAAACAACCAACAGGGAGGGAACCTAGCCCCACCCATCTACAGTCAAGTGGATTAAAGTTTTACTGAGCTCTGACCACCACAGCAACAGTCAGCTCTACCCACCATCAGAGCCTCCCATCAAGCCTCTTAGATAGCCTCAACCACCAGAGGGCAGACAGCAGAAACAAGAAAAACTATAATCCTGCAGCCTGTGGAACAAAAACCACATTCACAGAAAGACAGACAAGATGAAAAGGCAGAGGGCTATATACCAGATGAAGGAACAAGCTACAACCCCAGAAAAACAACTAAATGAAGTGGAGAGAGGCAACCTTCCAGAAAAAGAATTCAGAATAATGATGGTGAAAATGATACAGGACCTCGGAATAAGAATGCAGGCAAAGATCGAGAAGATGCAAGAAATGTTTAACAAAGACCTAGAAGAATTAAAGAACACACAAACAGAGATGAACAATACAATAACTGAACTGAAAACTACACTAGAAGGAATCAATAGCAGAATAACTGAGGCAGAAGAACGGATAAGTGACCTGGAAGACAGAATGGTGGAATTCACTGCTGTGGAACAGACTAAAGAAAAAAGAATGAAAAGAAATGAAGACAGCCTAAGAGACCTCTGGGACAACATTAAACGCAACAACATTCGCATTATAGGGGTCCCAGAAGGAGAAGAGAGAGAGAAAGGACCCGAGAAAATATTTGAAGACATTATAGTCAAAAACTTCCCTAACATGGGAAAGGAAATAGCCACCCAAGTCCAGGAAGCGCAGTGAGTCCCATACAGGATAAACCCAAGGAGAAACACACCGAGACACATAGTAATCAAATTGGCAAAAATTAAAGACAAAGAAAAATTATTGAAAGCAGCAAGGGAAAAATGACAAATAACATACAAGGGAACTCCCATAAGGTCAACAGCTGATTTCTCAGCAGAAACTCTACAAGCCATAAGGGAGTGGCATGATATACTTAAAGCGATGAAAGGGAAGAACCTACAACCAAGATTACTCTACCTGGCAAGGATCTCATTCAGATTTGATGGAGAAATCAAAAGCTTTACAGACAAGCAAAAGCTAAGAGAATTCAGCACCACCAAACCAACTCTACAACAAATGCTAAAGGAACTTCTCTAAGTGGGAAACACAAGAGAAGAAAAGGACCTACAAAAACAAACCCAAAACAATTAAGAAAATGGTCATAGGAACATACATATCTATAATTACCTTAAACGTGAATGGATTAAATGCTCCAACCAAAAGACACAGGCTTGCTGAATGGATACAAAAACAAGACCCATATATATGCTGTCTACAAGAGACCCACTTCAGACCTAGGGACACATACAGACTGAAAGTGAGGGGATGGAAAAAGATATTCCATGCAAATGGAAATCAAAAGAAAGCAGGAGTAGCTATACTCATATCAGATAAAATAGACTTTAAAATAAAGAATGTTACAAGAGACAAGGAAGGACACTACATAATGATCAAGGGATCAATCCAAGAAGAAGATATAACAATTATAAATATATATGCACCCAACATAGGAGCACCTCAATACATAAGGCAACTGCTAACAGCTATAAAAGAGGAAATTGACAGTAACACAGTAATAGTGGGGGACTTTAACACCTCACTTACACCAATGGACAGATCATCCAAAATGAAAATAAATAAGGAAACACAAGCTTTAAATGAAACAATAGACCAGATAGATTTAACTGATATTTATAGGACATTCCATCCAAAAACAGCAGATTACACTTTCTTCTCAAGTGCGCACGGAACATTCTCCAGGATAGATCACATCTTGGGTCACAAATCAAGCCTCAGTAAAGTTAAGAAAATTGAAATCATATCAAGCATCTTTTCTGACTGCAACACTATGAGATTAGAAATGAATTACAGGGAAAAAAACTTAAAAAGCACAACCACATGGAGGCTAAACAATACGTTACTAAATAACCAAGAGATCACTGAAGAAATCAAAGAGGAAATCAAAAACTACCTAGAGACAAATGACAATGAAAACACGACGATCCAAAACCTATGGGATGCAGCAAAAGCAGTTCTAAGAGGGAAGTTTATAGCCATACAAGCCTACCTAAAGAAACAAGAAAAATCTCAAGTAAACAATCTAAGCTTACACCTAAAGGAAGTAGAGAAAGAAGAACAAGCAAAACCCAAAGTTAGCAGAAGGAAAGAAATCATAAAGATCAGAGCAGAAATAAATGAAATAGAAACAAAACAATAGGAAAGATCAATAAAACTAAAAGCTGGTTCTTTGAGAAGATAAACAAAATTGATAAGCCATTAGCCAGACTCATCAAGAAAAAGAGGGAGAGGACTCAAATCAATAAAATTAGAAATGAAAAAGGAGAAGTTACAACAGACACCACAGAAATACAAAGCATCCTAAGAGACTACTACAAGCAACTCTATGCCAATAAAGTGGACAACCTGGAAGAAATGGACAAATTCTTAGAAAGGTATAACCTTCCAAGACTGAACCAGGAAGAAACAGAAAATATGAACAGACCAATCACAAGGAATGAAATTGAAACTGTGATTAAAAATCTTCCACCAAACAAAAGTCCAGGACCAGATGGCTTCACAGGTGAATTCTATCAAACATTTAGAGAAGAGCTAACACCCATCCTTCTCAAACTCTTCCAAAAAATTGCAGAGGAAGGAACACTCCCAAACTCATTCTATGAGGCCACCATCACACTGATACCAAAACCAGACAAAGATACTACAAAAAAAGAAAATTACAGACCAATATCACTGATGAATATAGATGCAAAAATCCTCAACAAAATACTAGCAAACAGAATCCAACAACACATTAAAAGGATCATACACCATGATCAAGTGGGATTTATCCCAGGGATGCAAGGATTCTTCAGTATACGCAAATCAGTCAATGGGATACACCATATTAACAAATTGAAGAATAAAAACCATATGATCATCTCAATAGATGCAGAAAAAGCTTTTGACAAAATTCAACACCCATTTATGATAAAAACTCTCCAGAAAGTGGGCCTAGAGGGAACCTACCTCAACATAATAAAGGCCATATATGACATCATTCTCAATGGTGAAAAACTGAAAGCATTTCCTCTAAGATCAGGAACAAGACAAGGATGTCCACTCTAACCACTATTATTCAACATAGTTTTGGAAGTCCTAGCCACGGCAATCAGCAAAGAAAAAGAAATAAAAGGAATACAAATTGGAAAAGAAGAAGTAAAACTGTCACTGTTTGCAGATGACATGATACTATACATGGAGAATCCTAAAGATGCCACCACAAAACTACTAGAGCTAATCAATGAATTTGGTAAAGTTGCAGGATACAAATTTAATAAACAGAAATCTCTTGCATTCCTATACACTAATGATGAAAAATCTGAAAGAGAAATTAAGGAAACACTCCCATTTACCATTGCAACAAAAAGAATAAAATACCTAGGAATAAACCTACCTAGGGAGACAAAAGACCTGTATGCAGAAAACTATAAGACACTGATGAAAGAAATTAAAGATGATTCAATGCAATCCCTATCAAATTACCAGTGGCATTTTTTACAGAACTAGAACAAAAAATCTTAAAATTTGTATGGAGACACAAAAGACCCCGAATAGCCAAAGCAGTCTTGAGGGAATAAAATGGAGCTGGAGGAATCAGACTCCCTGACTTCAGACTATACTAGAAAGCTACAGTAATCAAGACAATATGGTACTGGCACAAAAACAGAAACATAGATCAATGGAACAAGATAGAAAGCCCAGAGATAAACCCACGCACCTATGGTCAACTAATCTATGACAAAGGAGGCAAGGATATACGATGGAGAAAAGACAGTCTCTTCAATAAGTGGTGGTGGGAAAACGGGACAGCTACATGTAAAAGAATGAAATTAGAATACTCCCTAACACCATACACAAAAGTAAACTCAAAATCGATTAGGGACCTAAATGTAAGACCGGACACTATAAAACTCTTAGAGGAAAACATAGGAAGAACACTCTTTGACATAAATCACAGCAAGATCTTTTTTGATCCACCTCCTAGAGTAAAGGAAATAAAAACAAAAATAAACAAATGGGACCTAATGAAACTTCAAACTTTTGCACAGCAAAGGAAACCATAAACAAGACGAAAAGACAACCCTCTGAATGGGAGAAAATATTTGCAAAAGAATCAACAGACAAAGGATTAATCTCCAAAATATATAAACAGCTCATGCAGCTCAATATTAAAAAAACGAACAACCCAATCCAAAAATGCGCGGAAGACCTACATAGACATTTCTCCAAAGAAGACATACAGATGGCCGAGAAGCACATGAATAGCCGCTCAACATCACTAATTATTAGAGAAATGCAAATCAAAACTACAATGAGGTATCACCTCACACCAGTTAGAATGGGCATCATCAGAAAATCTACAAACAACAAATGCTGGAGAGGGTATGGAGAAAAGGGAACCCTCTTGCACTGTTGGTGAGAATGTAAATTGATACAGCCCCTATGGAGAACAGTATGGAGGTTCCTTAAAAAGCTAAAAATAGAATTACCATATGATCCAGCAATCCCACTACTGGGCATATACCCAGAGAAAACCATAATTCAAAAAGACACATGCACCCTAATGTTCATTGTAGCACTGTTTACAATAGCCAGGTTATGGAAGCAACCTAAATGCCCATCGACAGACGAATGGATAAAGAAGTTGTGGTACATATATACAATGGAATATTACTCAGTCATAAAAAGGAACGAAATTGGGTCATTTGTTGAGATGTGGATGGATCTAGAGACTTTCATACAGAGTGAAGTAAGTCAGAAAGAGAAAAACAAATATTGTATATTAACGCATATATGTGGAACCTAGAAAAATGGTACAGATGAACCAGTTCACAGGGCAGAAATTGAGACACAGATGTAGAGAACAAACGTATGGACACCAAGGGGGGCAAGCGGCAGGGGGGCAGGGGGGGTGGTGTGATGAATTGGACGTTTGGGATTGACATGTATACACTGATGTGTATAAAATTGATGACTAATAAGAACCTGCTGTATAAAAAAATAAATAAAATAAAATTCAAAAATTCAAAAAATAGTGAGCTATATACACAAAGCTTTGGCAATGCTAATTAAAGAAAAAAAAAAAAAAGGAAAACTCAAATGCCTAGAAATGGGAAGGAGAATTATAAACAAGTATATATGGGCACAGTGTACAATGAGTCCTGCCAGACCAAGCCCAGCTCAGTTTGGAGCCTGTGATAGCGCATCCCATGATGATATTGGGGAGCTCACGGGAGAGGAAGCTGATACTTATAGAGTCCCTCAGTCAGCAGTCAGTGAGTGGGTGGAAGCACCCGAAATAGAAGCCTGTGCACCGCCCCTGAGTGGGAGATGAGATTTCATATTAATGGGGCAATGGGCCAGAGCCAAGATGCTCCCACAAGGAGCATTTTTTGACCAGCCTTCCTTGCCAGGCTCTCCAGAGGCCAGGTGGAACCCATCTCAGGGGGACCAGCAGACCCTGGCCCAAGGCCCCAAGCTAAAGTCCACTGCTCTTGCACATTTAAAGCCTTGAGTAATGAGGAATCTCAGCTTCAACACGTTTGGGGGAAGATAGAAAAGGCTCAGGGCCCATTGTGGGGATGGAAAATTCTCCCTGCCACTGAGAAAAGGTTGAAGCGTGAGTGATTCTCAAGGGGATTTGCATTTTGAGAAATGACCCCAGTGAGAAGCAGTACTTAACCTTGTAGGCTGCAAGCTCCACAGGCACAGGGGCTGTGAATTCATCTCGGGGTCCCCAGTGCCTGGCACAGTGCTTGTTATCTAGAAGGTGTACAGCAAACAGGTAGACTAAATTTTTTAAAATAATAAAAGTAAAAAAGTAAAAGTAATGTGTGCTCATCATTAACAGTCAGAACATAATTGTTTGAGGTTAGAAAATCAGAAGCCCTCACTGCCACTCACTCTGGTTTCTCCAAGTTCCTTTTTTTTTCTGTTTGTTTGATCTATCTTTCATGTAGGGACTCTTTCCTCAAATGTCTGGTGATCCTGCATTTCTTCCATCTGCAATAGTGAGTCATCGCTACTGGAAGCTCCAGGGGCTTGGTGGCTTTTTATCTAAGGGCCCCCACTTTGGGGTGATGGGATAGGGACATGGCTATTCCATTCAAGATGTCATTTGAGTTTCAGTAGTCTGAGTTTTGGTAACTTTTCTCTTAGGCTGGTTTGTTTTCCTGAGAGGAGTTAATGATCTGCTTGGGGCTCTAGTGGAGGGAAGGGCTGGTTGGTCTGAGCATCCCAGAGACTTTCAGAGACTTTCATTTAATTCCCCTGTCATCAGTCTCAGTCTTCAGTCTGGCATCCCCCTCACCCCATTCCCCTCCACTCTCTGCTGGGCAACGTGTTCCCAAATCTACAGTCACTCTGGTTCATCTTGTGTTTTATGGGGATGGAGAAGAAGATCTGGGGGTCTAAACAGTTCACTCATACCTACTGTTGTCAGCTTCACTCCACTTCACAATTTTCTGCTAACTCCTGTGCCTTTCCAGGGTGCCTTGGCATGAATCCCCTGCTTCCTGTGCATTCCCCACCTGCTGGCTGAGGTTTCAGCTTTTTCAGGTCTGCTGAGTGAGTTCCACTTGTTCATTCTGTTTCATCTTCCAAACAGCTGTTGATATCTCTCATCTATTTTGGTCCCCTCTTCCATTTACCTCGTCCTAGTTGATTTATACCATTTTAGTCCTTTAACTGCTATTTTGAGGGGGTTTCAGAAGAGAGTGGAGATAAACACCTGTGTTCAATCTGCCATGTGCAATGGGTACACTGTGCTTTTTCCTTTTAACAATATATTGAGAAAATGTTTATTTCTTTGTAATTGGGTATAGAATTCCAGGCTCCAATAGGCAACACATAAATCTATTTTAAGTTTATGTTGCTTAATGCTGAAAAGTATACAATGAACATTATTTTACACTAATAATTATGTGTAGAAATAAAGGAGAGAAGAATAGAAGGAGAGAGAGAAAGAGAGTGAGAAAGAGAGAAGGAAGGAGGAAGAGGAAAGGGGTCTACATGGAATGTCAGGCTCTGAAGGAGGGAATGGGGGAGAAGCTCAGGGAAATGAATGGGCTGTAGTTCTGGCCTTGGCCCATACTACCTAGATCCAATCCTCGCCTCTCATTTCTGGTACCCACTGAATGCCAACTGCCTCAGACTCAAACCTGTTGTTATTTGTGAGAAAAGCTGCTTCCACTGGGATGTGGTCTACCAGGATCAGGAAACAAGCTGACGTTTGGACAGGCAAGGCCACAACCTACATGGCCAGAGAGGGCTCAGTGTGCCCTTTCTTGCCAGAGGGTGGGAGGGGGCTCCCAGATGTGCGTTTCAGCATGACTGAAGGCCACAGTGGCCAGCATCCACAAGGTCCACCCCTGCCTGGGGCTCAGGCCCATCAGAAGATGCCCAGATAGGAAAGGGAAGAGCCTGGGAACCTTCACTTCAGTTCTGGCTCCTCTTTTATCCAGCTTTGGGCAAGTTTGCAAGAAACAGAAACTTTGGCTTCTGTTTCTTCAACTGCAATATGGGAGAATAGCTTCTGCTAATAGTTAAGAGGTTTTATGGGGAGGTTTGCACTTCTCACATCAACCAGATACTTTCTGAGCACTTGACATTGAGTGGTGAGAGGACTGAGGAAACAACATTCAATAATAAACTCAATATTTTCAGATATTTGTTGATGACTATTCTATGTGCTGGCCACTGGGGTTGTCAGTGCACAGTAGTGGACAAACAGACATGGTTCCCACTCTTGGGGCTTCCAGTCTAGTGAGAGAGACACACATTCAATTCATAAACTCACAAAATAAGTACAAAATAATTTCAAATTAGGATAAGGGCTAGGAAGGAAAAGAGCATTCTGCTTCAGGAGAGAGTAGCAGGAATGAGGTAGTCAGGGGGAAAGAAAAGAAACAGCTGCATAAACCAAGGTAGTGATGCTAATGGTGGGGCTACTGGGCACAGTGGAGACCCCAGATGATTGGGAGCATGTCAGCACTTAGAGTGACTCAGAATCCTGGACACCACAATGCAGGGTCCTTTTGGTGACATGAAGCTGAGTCAGAAAAGCTCAAAGCTGACAGGTCAGCTATGTGTACGGGAGTAGGGGGCAAGATAAGGAGGCCACCTGTCTCCCTGGAGAAGCCTCTCAAAGTCTCCTGGTTTTCACTTCCCACCTTCACCCTTCCCCTTCTGCCCACATTCCAAGACCTGAGGCAGCTCTATAGACCTCAGGTGATTCTGAACAGGCTCCTTGGCAGGATCCCTAAGTGAAAGAGAAGGCAAGGACACAGGGACTGTCCATCTGGGCACAGAGCTCTGGCCGCCTCAGAGACCTCACAGAGGTTACCAGAGCCCTGATCTCTGACACCAACAGAGACTGGGCAGAAGTGTCAGGGCCGGGCAGCCCCAGGAATAAGAGCAGCCAGCAGGCAGTACATTCATAACCATCCTCTGAGAACTTCTCCTTACAGATGAAGAAACTGGAGTTCAAAGGAATCAAGGAACGTGCTCGAGGTTACACAGATAGTAAATGACAGAGTTCGGATTCAAACCCAGGCAAGTTGACTCCAGAGTCTGCTGCCACTGGACGTTCCCACTCAGCCATTCAGGCCACTCATATTAAGGCCTAGGACCAAAGAGAAGATCCCCTAGAAGCTCAGAGTTTTGCCAAGACCTTGGAGTTCATGTACGCACTGGCTATTGTCTGCATACAGAATAAGTAACATGTCCCAGTAGGTCCTGCAGTGGCTGAATGCTGCCCCCTCCCCCAATATCTCCACCCAGCACCTCAGAATGTGACCTTACTTGAATAAGGGTCTATGCAGATGTAATTAAGGTGGGAATCTCAAGATGAGATCACCCTGGGTGGGCCCTAAATCCAATAACAAGGGTCTTTATATGAGGCAGAAAAGAAGACATGCAAAGACACAGAGGAAAAAGCCTTGTGAGAATGGAGACAGACATCGGAGTGATGCTGCCACAGACCAAGGAACACCAGAAGCCATCAGAAGATGGAAGAGGCAAGGAAACATTCTTCCCTAGAAATTTTGGAGGAAGCATGGCCCTGCCAATACCTCGATTTCAGACTTCCGGCCTCCTGAACTGTGAGGTAATAAATCCTGATGCTTTAAGCCGCCTAGTTTGAGGTTATTTGTTACAGCAGCCACAGGACACTGATAGAGGTCCCTCTGATTCTTCATAAGAAACACAGGCATTTAAAAATATTACTAAGCTCATAGTTGCTATTTATCATTATGTATTTTTCTCAATGGATATAAAATATTACTATCACATGGATAGTAATAAAGACATTACTATTGTAAAATATAGATTATACTTGCAACACTATCATCTTACAGAGAGATTACCTAAATTTCAGAGAGGGCCGTGGTAAAGCAAGCAGGCAGGCTGGTCTGGAAGCCTGCTCCCCTGACTCATGAGGTGTTTCTCTTCCTCCAAAGCCTGGGGCTGCTCGTGGTCCTCACCAGCCCACACAGAGAAAATCAGAATCAAGCTTGCCCAGCAGAAGGTTTAGAAACACTTCCCTCTTCCCTCCCTTTGCCTCCTGGCTTGGCAATGATAAGAGCCCAGGTTACACCCTGTGATTGTTCCAGAAAACCAAGCATTGCTAAAGGGCATTGTGTCAGGTGTCCCCAGTCCGTGCTACTTGGCACCCTAGACCTCCATACCACATCCCCTGCCCCCTGTGCCCTCCCGCTGCCCCTGTCTGACTTCAACACCCTGGCTGTGGTGGGACAGGGAGGCCTGATAAAAGGAGGGCAGGACCTGGATAGCTGGTTGCATGGGCTGGAGTCTGTCACTGATCCAGCACCATGGTGTGGTCTGTAGCCTGGGCAGGTGAGTGGGTGCTGTCAGGGAGCATGGGCTGGGCCCCGGGAGCTGTGGGGAAGTGGGGATGTGTATGTGAAATGGCTCCTTGGTGCTGTCTGTAAGGAAGCAAAAGCTTTCAGGAGAACTTTGGAGGGTCATTCCATTTCTCCTTCTGCTGCCAGGCTTGCAGTCCCTGTGGGTTCCCCCCTGAGGTCTTTCAGCCCAAGAGGCTTTGTGTTGCAAGGAAAAGCTTTTCTCAGCAGGCTGAAAATGACTTTTCCTCCTGTTTTGCAAGCCCAGAGTCAGTGAACCCCTCGGCATTGGGTGGTTTTGTCTTTCCTGTGTTCTGAGGCCCCCTACTTTCCAGGGGTGCCCACTGCCAAGGAATTCTTCCCCACCATGATGCTGGTTGCCCTGCAAAGGGCAGCCTGGGAGCCATGACCCTGAGTGGCCTTACAAATTTTCATGCAGGTTTTATTAGGTTAATGGGAAAATCCAAGGTCACCAGAGAGGTGAAATAAATACTTTAAAAGGAGTCCCACTGAGCCCTAGGTCTCCGAGGATATTGGTAACTCAGTCAACCTCTTGTGGGGTGTGGCAGGAAAGCAGCAAAAAGTAGTCAGTTGTGGCTGTGAGCAGAGGTACAGAGACCTCACCTAGAGATGAACTCTCTGGCCTAGTCCTTCCAAATTGGCTCTTTTCATCCTAAGGACAGGTTTTCTGCTTATTTCAAAAGAGAAACTTTCTCTCTAAAAAGCTTAAAAGTCAGTGGTTTTCCTAGAATCTTTCTAAATCCACACTGCCCTCTACTGATGTTCTAGAGAGGGAGCAGTCTCAGCTCATGGAGATTTCCATCAGCTCTGGGACTAGCCCAGGCCAGGTAGGGGCCCCTGCTGCCTGGCCTGGGTAAAGGGATGGACACAGTGCCCTCCTGGGTCCCTTGTGGGCAGAGGAAGCTGGATTTGTAGGAAACTGTCCTGAACCCACCCCCATCCCTGACCACTTCTCGCTCCTACACTTCAATAGCCATAGAGGGCCTGGGAAAGTAAGAATGACATCTTAACCTCTGCCTTCTCTTTTGTGCTGTTCAGGTTTGATGGTTCTGTTGACGATCCAGTGGGGTAAGTGGTGCCTTTCTTGAAGCTAGCCCAGGGTTCCCTCAGCCCTATTCCCTGGGCTCTGCTACCCTCTCCCATTCACTCCCCCAACACTTACGCCCACCTCAAGAGCTCTTGCCAGATTTCAGTGGGTTCTCGCCTCCAAAGCTCAGGCCCCTGCAAGTGTCCTTGTCCCCATAATGGCCTTGCCATTCCTTCTTCTGGGAAGGTTCTAGCCTCCTAACCCACTAGCTGAACTCCTGTATGTCCGTGGGGCCAGCTTAAATGTCAGCCTCTCTCTTTTCTTTCCTGAGGTCACTTGCTCCAACCTCTGTGCTCTCATAGCACTGGAACACATTTTACAGTATATATCACAGTGTTTCTAATTACTGGCTTAGGTGTCTCCCCTACCACCAGTAGGGGAGCTCTGACCTACTGGAAGTAAGAAACCTAAGTCTTCTCCAGCTCCATGTCCTAGCCCCTTGGCTCAGCAAGGACAACACACTCTTTCCATGTCTGTTGAACTGATTGCATGTGGAGCTTGGGAGAGCCAGGAGGGATCCTTCCTGTGCAAGACAAGAGAGAACTCTCTGGGTGATGTTTAGCAACTTGGACTCCTGGGTTCCCTTCCTATCCCACACAGACCCTCATCCTGAGCCTGGGCTGTGGCACTGGACACACATTTCCCCTCTTCATCTCACAGGAGGGGACAGCCAGGTCCAGAGAAATAGCAAACATGGGGAAGAGAGAAAAGTTGAAGATTTCCTCAAAAGCTTTAATCCAAGCTACTTCTGGGCATATGGTGTGCTATGGTATGGGATGATATATATTTATAATAATAGAATTTTGTGTGGGCTAAGGGTTAATGTATGCAAAGCACTTAGAACAGAGCTTACTTTCTGCCAGCACTGTTCTGAGTGTTTCACATACATTAACTCTTCATTCACACAATAGTCCTTAAGATAGGAACAATCATCATTCCCATTTTATGAAGGAGAAAGCTGAATTATCTGGCTAAAAATTTGCAGAGTTGGGATTTCAACCCAGGCATGAAATTCCAAAGTCCCTGCTGTTAACCACCAGACTTTGTTGCCTCTATAGTACAAATATTCACGCACAATATTCAATATGCTATGGCAGGATATGATACAAAATAAAAAGAGCCTCCTGGCTCCTTTCTAGATGGTTCCAGGGATGTGTTCGCTGGGTTAATCCCCTGTTTCCTTCTTTTGCTTTGGGGAGTTCACCAATCCTCCTTCTATGTCACTCAGGCAACGCCCCAGTCCCATCGGCAAACTTCACTCCCGGGTGACCTCTAGTTAGGGCCCAAGAGCTACCCAAGAGCTTTGACTCCTCCTTCTGAGAGCCATCCATGGGCCCAGGGGTGTCTCAGCCAGCCCTTCATGCTCTGGGTTCCTACACACTCTCCTATAGCCACTTTGCACTGCTCTCCCTCCTCATCCTCTCACTGGCCACATGGGGGCTGGAGGAGGGTGCAGAGAGACCCTGTCTGTGCAAAAGGAAATCCTAGGGTCTAGACCATGACCACAGACATGCTCCAGTCCAAACTCATCCTTCTGCCAAGTCCCTGGCATAAAATGCTGGTGTGTGCAAACCACACGATCATAGTCTGCAAGGCTGGAAGAGCCCTCGGAGACCACACTGTCATTTTCAGATGGGGACCCCTAAGCCAAGGCTAAAGAGAAGATCAGCCCAAAGTACACTTCTGGCAGCTGCAGGGATGAAGATGAACATCTTTGTGTTCTGGTGTTCTGGTCAACTTTGCACAGTGCTGCCCTCAGTGGGAGCCATCACTGCTAGACAAGCCCCCACCTGGGAGGAGAGGCCCTACACACAAAGCCATTCTACAGGGTATGGGGATGACAGAAACAAGCTGCCTTTTCCTAGAGAAAATATTCTCCTTGTTAGAACCTTGTCAGTGATATTAAACCAATTCTCTACAAGGGATAATAGTATATAAATGCAAACCTCTTTAAAGCAAGACTAAAGAAACATAAACCCAGGCTGTAACTGGGGCCTCCTCTCTGCCACTTTATATATTTGTATTTTAATTAACATTCTGAAGTATTCCAAGCTGTGATTTGAAAGTTCTGCCTCCCTGCCTCCAGCAGATGAAGGGCCATGTTTAACGTCTTCTGGCATGACATAAGTTCTGCCTCTGGGCAGAGGGGGCCAGTCCACAGCAGGCCCTTCTGATTGCCATTTCTTTTCTTTGCCCCAACTTGCCAGGCTCTGTGGCAAAACTGGTCTGCTACTTCACTAACTGGGCCCAGTACAGACAGGGGGCTGCTCGCTTCTTGCCCAAGGATGTGGACCCCAATCTGTGCACCCACCTCATATGTGCCTTTGCTGGCATGAACAATCACCAGCTCAGCTCCATAGCGTGGAATGATGAGACACTCTACAAGGAATTCAACATCTTGAAAAAGATGTGAGCTGCAGTGGAGGAGGTGGGGATGGGAGGTGGAGAAGACAGGCGCCTCCTCTCAAAGCCAGAAACCTTCTCCATTACTGCAGTCTGGCTGCAGACCCGCTGTGTGGCTTTGGGCAAGTCTCATCACTTCTCTGGGCTTTCCTGTGCTTATGTGGAAGAGGTGGGGGTAGATAGTGACTCCTTAAGTGCCCTTCCAGTTTAGGTCTAAGTGGAATCTGAACTGTGAAACTGTTTCCCTCCACTGGGAATGAGTGCCCTTCTTTCTCCTAAAATCTATCTATCCTTCAGCTCAAGTGTTATCACTACCTTAATACAGCCTCTCTGAAGATCTGTTCTGATCTCTTGCTTTCTGAATTCCTTGAGTGTACGGCTCCCCAACCAGATAAGAAGTCCTCAAAGGCAGGAACGTGTCTTTTCTTTCCCAATCTAGAGCTTCCCTGGTACAGAATCTGAACATAGGGATTTATATATCCCCTACCTCACCCCACCAGCCCTGCCAGGCTCCTTGCTTCCTTGTTAGTGAGGTGAGCCCCCCCAGGACCTGGCTGGATAAACTCTGGCATTTCTCTTTTCTTTCCCAGGAATCCCAAGCTGAAGACGTTGCTGGCCACTGGGGGCTGGAGCTTCGGCACTCAGAAGTGAGTTGTCTGTGGGCACCAATGTGGCAGGGCCC
Source organism: Eubalaena glacialis (assembly GCF_028564815.1). Lineage (NCBI taxonomy): Eukaryota > Metazoa > Chordata > Mammalia > Artiodactyla > Balaenidae > Eubalaena > Eubalaena glacialis. The sequence goes on from NC_083718.1 coordinate 35,824,417, forward strand.
CTAGTGGGGAACTGGCTCACTGGCCAGAGAGACCCCCAGTCAGGGAATCAGCCAGGCAGAGGTGTAGCCAGGGTGAGGGGGAGTGGGAGAGAAGAGTGGACTCTGGGGGCTGACCTTCCTTCTGACTTCTCGGTATCTCATCAGGAGGCAGTGGAGTGGGCTTAGCTCCAGGCCGTTATACATCCAGTCTTGCTTTAAATGCAGCACAGAGAGTCTGACCTCTTTCCAGGCCTCAGTCTCTTCCTCCATGAAATGTGTAAAGGGAGGGTCTCAACTAAACCCAGACAACATATAATGTCTATATTTTCTGAGCTCTGGAACAGTATGTCTGAGAATTTTTGTTCCCCTTCTGGGTGTCAAAGGCAGTCTGTGAGATTGAGCTTGGATGCCAGAATATTGACATTTCCAGGACATTTTTGATGATTTATGGAGATAATGGAATGGTATATTTGGAACCATACTTTTCCTAGAAAGTCCTAACTATAAGGTCCCTGAAATTCTAAACCAGTCTTTCTAATACTTTTTTGGATCATGAGCCTTTTTGAGAACCTGATGAAATTTATGACTCCCCTTCCCAAAACACTGCTTATACACAGATTTTTCACTGAAATTCAGGATTCTTAGCCTGGGGTTCCCAAGCATACAAACCCCACTTAAGAACTGATGCTATTAGCTAAATTTAAAAATAAATTAAAATAGAAACAGTCTATAAAACTCAAGACCCCCAAGAAGTCCAGGGACTTCTTGAGAAAGTAAGATGTGGGGAGGTTGTTCTTGGGCACCTCAGAAATTGTAAAGAACTCTGGACTAGTAATAGTAATAACAATAGCACAAAGCACTCTACAAATGTGAGTTAGAAGAATAGTAACCATGTTAACCTGCCAGGGAAGTAGAACAGCAGGCCCCCAAGATTACCCAGATCCTCACTAAACTGCCGTGCTTCTCTTCCTCTTCATCTTAGAAACTGATTCCTCTTCTTTTTTCAATCTCCATGCTGGGTTGACAGACAGCTCTGATTCAGGTTAGAACAAATCCCTGGGCAGGGATGTGGCAGTAAGCTTCTGGAGGGAATTTTGGGAAGCAGAGCTCCTAGTGAGTCAGTGTGCCCCTGGTGATGTCAATGTTTGGGGGCACTTCTACATTGTCCCTTTCCCTTAGCCAGGCCCATAACCCACCTGCAAATATCCCAGCAGTCTCTGAAGCAGCCCTTCCGGTTCCCTTCTGGCCTAGACAGCCGAGCACCAATATCCTGAGAAGTTTCTCACTTGCCTCTGAGGGAGCATGACCCACTGTCCTGTGTGAGACAGGCCCACACTGCCTTTTATCAACCCATAGATTCATGGATATGGTGGCTATAGCCAATAATCGACAGACCTTTGTCAACTCAGCCATCAGGTTTCTGTGCAAATATGGCGTTGATGGTCTCGACCTTGACTGGGAGTACGCAGGAAGCCGGGGGAGCCCTCCATCAGATAAGCAGTGCTTCATAGCCCTGGTGCAGGTACAGCTGGGTGAGATAAGGAAGACCTAGTTGGCCAGGGGGCCACATAGGTGCTGCTCTGCCCCCAGGCTCAGCTGCTTCATGTGTCTGCAGAGCACAGACCAGCCCTGTGGTCAGTTTTCAGGCTCCTGTGTGAGAACATCTGCTTGGAGCTCACAGGGCTGCCTGTTCCCCGCCTGTGTGTTCACTCTGAGCTGCCCCTGCAGGACCTGGCCAATGCCTTTCAGCAGGAAGCCCAGGCCTCAGGGAAGGCACACCTCCTGCCGAGCACAGCTGTACCAGCAGGACCACACTGCACAGAAGCTGGATATGAGGGGGACAAAATTGCTCTGTGAGTCTCAGCAGATGGCATGGACCCTGTGTTCTCTGCAGGGGAAAGAGACCAAGGGCAGGCTGAGCTTCCCCCAGAATGGAGCAGGGGCTCGCCTGCACCACCAGCAGACCTAAGGAGGGTTTCCTTAGCACATCTGCTACTCCATCACTCTGGAGTCCCTCTCTTTGGAGCCTTGCCCTTTTCCTTAAGAATTCAGTCTTAAAGTGAATACCCCTGGAGGAGGAAAGAGGGAAGCACTTAGCATCTCTGAGAGAATGAGTTCCCACCCCAGGCCTACTGAATAAGAGCCTGTACCTGAATGAGATTCCCAGGTGATATATGTGCACAACTAAAGTTTGAGAAATGCTAAGCTAGATTTCCCTTCAAAATAGCAAAATAGCAAGAGGTGTCCTTGAGTGGACTCTGTCCTGAGGGTGCTGAGGGGACAGCTGGGAGGAGGACGCTGAAGACGTGAGCTGCCAAGAATGAGAATGGCCAGGATGACGGGGGCCACTGGAGGTGTTGCCTATGCTGCTGCGTCTCCCAGAGCAAGAAGGGAGCCCACCCCCACCATGCAGGTCTCTCCCCAGGCCACACAATGCGTGTGAGGGGAGGGAGGAGCAAGGAAGGGGGAGGGCTCCACCCTGCTCACTAGCCCTTCACTCCCTCTTCCCATGCCTCATGCAGGAAACTGGAGTTCCTCAGCTTCATGGCCTATGATTTCCATGGCTCTTGGGAAAAGAACACAGGGCATAACAGCCCCCCCACGAGAGACAGGGAGAGAGTGGGGCCATGGCCGAATTCCATGTGGTAAGGGGCAGGACGCCCCTGGCACAGGCCCTTGCCGGTGGCCCTTTTTGAGCCTTGAAGAACCTAATGGAAAGGAAAGGCAGGATACCAAGCAGGGCATGGAGAAGCCAGGATTTTTTTGTTTCTTTTGTGTTTGTTTGTTTGTTTTATTTTCCTGTTCCATGCCACTGCTGAGGAGAAACCTCACTTCTGTGTAGCATCTCGGCTGATATTAGACACAGCCAACCAATCTAGCAACATCAAACAAACAAGTGACTAATTGGGAGGCTGTCTTTGAGCTCAAGTTTCCAGCCAAAATGGCTCCTGCTCCCTTCATACACCCTCAGCCCCATTTCCTTCAAGATAATGGGTAACTTTTGCTCCTTGGCATTGAATGTCCTTCTGGAAAGAGGTGAGAGCTTTCCCAAGTTGATAACATCTCAGGGGATGTCACTCAGGGCAGAACCCCCCTACGCCACCCCAGTCCCTGGAAAGGGCAGGCTTCGTTGTAGACTGGGGTGGGTGGAGGTTTCCTGCCCAGCTCTTCCTCATTGAGTAGGCTAGACATTTTTTTATAAGCCCATTCTATATTTTAAAAGTCAAGATTGACCATATCATTTCTCCTTCTTAACAAACAACAATAACAAAAAGCCCTAAATGAAAATGTTTGTTAATTTTGGGGAGTCCACATCTTTGTGTGTCAGCTGGGTGGAACATCTAGGACTTCCGTGGCTCTTTCACAAATAAAGTGCACTTCTTCAGGCACTTGAGCCAAGCATCTAGACCTCACATTGCACCTGGCTCCTCCACCCTCATCTGGGAAACTGTGTGGGTCCCAGGGGAAGCCAGCCAAGTCAAGTGGGGAGACATACAAAGACATTCAGCTGAGAGGTGAAGGGGTTGAACTCCCACTGGCACAGTGCTCTCCAAGCTGTGTGCCCTGGATCCATGTGGGGGAAGGGAGGCCTTTATCCTCCTACAAAGAAGCCTTCTACTCTCCATACTATGTGCCCTGCATGTTGCTTCTGGCCAGAGGGGTGACTTTTCCAAATTTGCACAAAAATGCCACAGAACTTAGCAGGGTGCTCTGACCTCTGCCCTCAGAAAACTCCAGTCTGATCAAAGATAAATCATATGGACCAGCAAAAAGAAATACACATAAATCAATACAGTGAAAATACCTAAGTGCTAAGAGGTTGCAGGGTAACTAGAAAACCTGGACTCAAACAGGGTGGATTCTTGGGGAAAGTGAGCCTACCATCCTGGTTTGAGGGAAGAGTCTTCATTACTTGTTTATTCCACAGAGTTGTATTGGGTACCTCCTCATGTCACAGGCCTGGGAGTGTCATGTCAAGTAATACATGGTGGGGGAAGGTCTTGTGCAGAGGCGGTGAAGAAGCCCTATGCTCATTTGTTCTTTCTATTTGCACATCTTAGTGTCAAGCATTGTTCTAGGCACTGGGGTTACAGAGATAAATAAAATTCCCTGCTCTTGTACTGAGGGTGAAACAACAGTGATGGTAATGATCACGATCATAGCTCCCCTTTATTGCACTATGTTAGACTTATACATGCATTATATCTTTTAATTCTCACAGTGCCCTTAGTGACAAATATTTTTATCATTTCCATTTTATGGACAGGAAGCTCGAGGCTCAGCAAGATCAAATAAGTTGCTGAGTAAGGCAGAGATCTTTGTTTACTGAGGTATCCCAAGCGTCTAGGACAGTGCCTGGCACACAGCTGGCCTTCAGTAAATATTTACTGAGTGAATGACTGTTTGATTCCAGAGCCCATGCTCTTGGCTATAGGGTCATGCAGCTTCAATCACTGTGGTTCAGGGTCTAAGATAGGATCTAAAGAAGATGGGGCAGGGTTGGAACACTAGTAAAGGCTCATGAGACTCCTCTGGAGCCCCCAGGCTTGGATGATCTGAACCAGTCTAAAGGCAAAGAAAATTAGCCCTGACATTCCTCCTTCACCACCAGGACTCTGCCATGCAACGGTGGCTGCAGAAAGGGACCCTGCCAGCAAACTGATCTTTGGCATGCCCACCTATGGATGATCCTTTACCCTGGCCTCTTTGTTGGACACTGGAGTGGGGGCCCAAGCCATGGGGCCTGGAACTCCTGGCCCCTTCACCAAAGAGGGAGGACTCCTGGCTTACTACGAAGTAGGAAAACCGACAGCCACCCCGAGTATTGTGCAGAGCAGGGGCTTCTTCTCCCATAATTTCTGAATGAGGATGCTAGGCACAGTGAATTCTGGTCGGGTAAATTCCATCCCATGCCTGTCATCTTGGATTTATCCTTAATCCCAGGTGCCTCATTGAATCAACAGTTCTAGGTCACTCAGTCTAGAACTTCCTAGAATCTCCAAGCTTCTCAGACGGGAATTTTTCAGTCTCTAGTCTCCTCATGACAGGGAGAAGATGCTTGCAGTGCCTCCCACCTCCTTCCCAGCTCTGCCCTCTGCTCCTCCAGGTCTGCTCTTGGAAGGGGGCTGCTGAGCACAGAATCAAGGACCAGAAGGTGCCCTATGCCTTTCAGAGCAACCAGTGGGTGGGTTTTGATGATGTGGAGAGCTTCAAAATCAAGGTGAGGTTCAGCCCTGCTGGGAAGGTGTGGTCCTGTGTGGACCCAAGGCCTGTCAATAGCATTCAATGACAGCATTCAGAACCTCTTCAAGGAGAAATATCCCAGCATTTCACAGATCTCCATGTGATAGCATTTTGTACCATTATCACCTACTAGTTAAGAAAAGACACAATGGCAAAAAAAATTGCTCTACATTGAGTATCTCTCTTGAAAGTATTTGTATTTTATTAAACACAAATTCTACAGATATATAAGAGGAGAAATATATACAGTAAGGCATATCATTTTATTCAGTCCATTGACAATATTTGGTGCATGTTCAAATTATAGATCCTTTGATTTACTTATATGACACCCCCTCAATTCCTGCCTCAAAACTTGAGTGTGTTTACCTGTTTCCATGTCTCTCTCCCCAGTGAGGTCATTGGCACCTGCAGAGGGACCTGCATTTGCTCATCTGCTTATCTCTTGTCAGTTATGCAGGGCAGACAGTGGCAGGTTCTTCTGGAGGTGTAGACAAAGTGCTCTGGAGAACTGAGGAAGCAGCATGATCCTGGCTGGGGGAGATGAGAGAAGGCATCATGGTGGAAGGGATTTTGAGAAAGTCTTAAAGCAGAGAAGATGGGCCTTCTTGGGAGGAAAGCACAGGAGAAAGACTTGATGGAGAGGAAAGGGGAAGCTAGCCTCTGAGAGCAAGTTGTACCGTAGCTGAGACCTTGAGTGGGGACTGGTGTAGAAAGGGAGGTAGCTGGGAGGGAGATTGGGGCCCTCAAGGGTTCCGACCACCCTACCCTGTAACCCCAGCCTCACGCCAGAGGTGAGCCATGGCCCACGGCAGGGCTAGGGCCAGGGAAGCCCACTCGGAGGGGACACACAGCCATACCCTAAAGAAGCCTCAGGGAACTGGTGGAGGTGAGAAGGCCCTCAGGGTGGACAAAGACATGAAGACAGCGAATTGATTCAGATCTCTGGGGAAGTTAGTCGTTCCCTATGGTAACTGAACTCATCACAATCAGCAGACAGTACTCCAAACACAACAGCTCAGCCCAGAAAATGCTGGGAAGTTAAGGCTTCCAACCTAAGGAAGGTCACACATCCATGTACTCCTCACACCTCCACCCTCATGCCCACCCCTGGCCATGTTTATGTCAGGGCAGGGAGATTCCAGAATGAATCATGCCCAGCAAGGATCAGGACTCATGGGTGTTGGAGAAAAGAGGTCCCTGCCTGGATGAGGAAACCGGCTCTGGGGCTGCTGGCCGGGCTTCCCTGGGCTCCTCCACCCCCATCTCGCTCCTCAAACAGGTCAGCTATCTGAAGCAGATGGGACTGGGTGGGGTCATGGTTTGGACACCGGACATGGACAACTTTGCTGGTTTCTTCTGCAACCAGGGCCAATACCCCCTCATCAAGACTCTGTGGCTGGAGCTGAGTGAGTATGGGGCCAGGGCACCTCAGGTACTGGCTTCTTCTGAGGAAATGATTTTGCCCCAGTACTGTGATTTCCCAAATTTCACCCCCAGGAGCTGAGGAAGCCGTAGAAACGATTCTCTTTTCACACTCTTCTTCCTCTTTCTGATTGTACCAATGCCTCCCCAGGGTGTTGGTAACCAGGGCTTTCCTCCAGAGGGCCCTCAGCCTCTCTTCTCAAGGCCTGCACTCAGCCTTCATTGTGAGACCCCGCTGGCCCTCACCATTACTTGGTTGGGCTTTGCAGATGGTAGGTAGCCATTCACTGCCTATGACACTTGTAGCCCTGGTGTTTTCTCTTGAGCTGTGCTCCAGCTGTAGGTGTGGTTGTTGTCTGGCTGTCCTCTGCCTTGGGTGTCTGACTATGCCCTGCCTGTAAGGTATGGGGTGTTGAGCTGCTGCTGCCTATGGTTGCTGCCTGTGTGCTTGGCCTATGGGTTTGGGATCTTTTGGAGGAGCCTTGGTTGAATCATCAATGTTTTCCCAGGTCTTCCATATATGTCTTCAGGCCCCCCAGAGCCTGAAGCTCCTGCACCAGGCCAGCCCTCTTAACTTGAGCATGGCTCCAGCCTCAGACGAGACACATTCTGCCAGGGCAAAGCTGACGGGCTCTACCCCAACCCTCTGGACTGGTCCAGCTACTACAGTTGTACAGGGGGGTGGTTGTTCCAGCAAAGCTGCCTGAGGAGCCTGGTGTTCAGCTCCTGTTGCAAATGCTGCACCTGGAGTTGAGTCTCCAAGGCCCCTTTTACCCCAGCACCTGGGCAAGGGCCCAGGACCACTCCATAGCCCACCTCCCCAGCTCTCCCTGGCAGCTGCAATCTGGCTTCTTGTGTCTTTCCATATCCAAGCTTTCTGTTCTCAGCCTTGGTTTCCTCTTGTTCTGCTCTTCCTGGGCTGCCTATTTTACTTGAAAAATAAATCTTTGGTTTGCACCCTACTGCCCCCAGATGTGGTGGCTTACAGAGGCTCTCTAAGCACTCTGTTAGTTCAAAAACTACCCTGAGGAAGGTAGGGAGCCAAGAGGGGAGGGTGACATAAGGCATGACTAGGTCAGAGCCAGGTGAGAAGGCGGTCCATTCAGGGCGTGTCGGGCTCTGCACCAGGTCTCGCCTTGAAGACTCCACTTTCCGGTGGGCAGCTTCCAAGGCACAGATGACCACATCTGGGGCATGGCCCTGGATCTGACACATTCTTCATTGGCTCAGAACCCCTTGGAGAGAGAACTTTTCCTGGTGACCTCCGTTCAGGTGTTATTCCCAAGATGCTCACTAGATGGCAGCAGAGAAGAGTTTTTCCCCTGCCTTAAGGGCTCTGCTCACGGCCACTCTGCATTAAAATGAGAATCCAGACCCCCTGCTACTAAGCGCTCATTTGACAGATGAGGCAGGGATACTTATTACCCTCCTTTAACAGGTATTTAAACTGAAGACCTATTCTAACCCAGTTCTGAGACGAGAACCAAGGCCTAAATGGGCCAATATGGGCCAGAAGGGCATGCACATACAGTACCCTGGACAAATAGAGTAATCCAAATAGTCCTTGAAGCTTTGAGTTGAATCTTGGTCAATTTGAAGAAAATCTGCACATAATCTAATGGTCCAGCTTGCCATGCACTCACCCAAAGCTGGTTTTTTGGGTGGGACTCGGGCAACTGGGGATGGGGACAAGTGGGGAGAGAGATGAGCTGGCCCTTCACATGAGTACAAGCAGCACCAGATCCCTCTAGCAGTGACTTCCCCTCTACACCCTGCCTGTCCTCAAGCCTTTTGAAATCTGCTCTTCTTCAGTCCAGAGCACAGGTCTGCTTTTGCCCATGTTCCTTCCTCTGAGGTCTCAGCTGAGACCTGTCTCTGCTCAAAATGGAGTCTAGGATGGAAGTCTCCTTACGGCAGGGGCTGCGGGAGGCTTAGTGCCAGACAGCTGCAGAACCGACTTCCGGCCCCACCACCTACTAGCTGTGTGACTTTAGGCAAAGAAATGGAGGCTCAGTGTCCTCATCCGGCAGCTGGGGACAGCCTCCTCCTATCAGGGTGGGTGACGATTAGGGGAAGTAAGTGCGTGTTAGCTGGGTCCAGCGTGATCAGCACCACCTCTCACTAACCTTCTCGCTGGGCTCTCTGCTTCCTGTACCTCCCTCATCCAGTGCAACCTCCACACTGTGACCAGCTTGATCTCTCTAAATAGGAATCTAACCCTGTCATTTCCCATGCCTAAGAACTACCAACAGCTTCCTCCCGCCTAAAGAATAAAGTCTCTGTCATCAGCACAGTGTCAAGACACTTTATCAGGCCCAGTCTCTTCTGCTCTCATTCCTATCATCCAACCCCAGTTCAGGTGCCAGGTACCCCAGCTGTTGGTACTAACCTCAGCCACGCCAGCTTCTCATGTGGGACCCCCAGATGTCCACCGTCACTCTTATGAGGTTTGAGCCCCTGTCCCAAAGCAAATACTATTGTGTACTTTAGACAAGACTGTCTCCCTTTACCCACCTGTCTGCCCTACCCACCCACCCCCAACTTTATAACCTAGGTGATGTACCCTTGTATGGAGTAGGCCTTTGAAGTCAAGTGCAAATATTGCCTGGATTGTTAGGTTTGCTTCGCTTTGAGCAATACAGTGTTTTTTTTTGAGGTAGAGAAGCTTCTTTATTTAAAAATACTGTGAAGAGAGAATATCCAGATGCTCAAACACAACATTACTCCAGACGTAGAAAATGTGAAATTGAGACCAAGGGAAGTCACTAGAAAACATGGCGAAGACTCCTTCCAGGAGCACTTGCAGAGGGCCTGGGAGCCGGACAGCACCCCTACTGGGGACTCTCCAGTTCTCCTCCCTCCCCTCTGCGCTGGGGCTTCCAGGTCACCTTCGCCTTTCTCCAGAATCCCCTCAGTGTCACCGCTGAGGGGAAACCCCCCAGCCCCGAGCTGCCTGGCCTTCGGCAGGTGCCTCCTGTGCACGGCAGAGTGCACCACTTGCCCGGGGCTCGGCCCGCAGAGCAGGACCCCTGATCCCTGTGCCACCCCGAAGCTGCAGGGAGAGCAGAGATGGCCGATCCCTGCCTGAGAGGGAGGTGCCATGGACACCGCGAGGGCACTGGCCTGGCTGCCTGCTTTCCGAAGGCCTCGTCCCCTTCTGCACCCCGGATGTCGGTGGCTGCTGAAGCCAGATCCCCACCAGCCAGAGACGTCCCCACGATTCCCCGCAGACCGGCCGGGACAGCCCCACCCCTGCTTCCGTCGCACCCAGCCCCTGCCCAGCACCTTGTTCTGCCCTGGCTCCCGACCCCACCTCCGCCTCATAGACCCTCCACACCATCTGACCCTCTAACAAACACCGAGGCAGGTCAGCACGAAGATGTCCTTCCCGCTCAGCAACCGTCAGCGGGGGAGGTGACGGCTGGGGCACAGTCTGGCTCTGAGGAGGGTCTCCTGTCCAGGGCTGTCCCGCGGGCCGGGCACCGCCTACCTAGCTGTCGAAGGCGGCTATGGCCACCGCCTGCAGGACGGCCTCCAGGCCGTGGAGCGCGAAGAGCATGGCGCTGAGGGCTGAGTTGGCCCACAGCACCAGGGTCTGCCAGAGCAGGAAGTAGACGGACAGCAGGGCACCGCCCACCGTGAGGACCAGGCTGGCGGCCAGCGGTATCTCGGCTTCCATCAGGTTGCCCTTGGTGCCGAAGTATAACCGAATTGCTTCCAGAATCCCCATCAGAAAGAGCAGAGTCAGGTCGAGGACCAGGTAACTGTGAGGATAAGTGAAAACCTGACTTTTTTTTAAAAATTTATTTTATTTATTTATTTATTTATTTTTGGCTGTGTTGGGTCTTCATCTCTGTGCGAGGGCTTTCTCTAGTTGCGGCAAGCGGGGGCCACTCTTCATCGCGGTGCGCGGGCCTCTCGCTATCGCGGCCTCTCTTGTTGCAGAGCATAGGCTCCAGTCACGCAGGCTCAGTAGTTGTGGCTCACGGGCCCAGTTGCTCCGCGGCATGTGGGATCTTCCCAGACCAGGACTCGAACCCGTGTCCCCTGCATTGGCAGGCAGACTCTCAACCACTGTGCCACCAGGGAAGCCGGAAAACCTGACTTTTATATACGGCCAGCAGGAGCGTAGCTAGGAAATAAAGGGCATAGTACGTTCCACTCAGATAGAGCAGCATCTGAAGAGGGAGTTATGAGAGCTGGCCAGCGGTTAAGGACTCTCAGGCCCAGCAAATGACCCTGCCCGAGGGCACCCACCTGGGGAGGGTGGACAGGAGAGGTTGCTCTGCCACCTGTCCAGAGGCCCTGCAAACACGTGGGTCCAGCCCAGGCACCTTCGGGTGGCCACGGAGACCCGGCCGACGGCCCCCTGCCTGGCTTCCTTTGACACCCCTCCTGGTGTCACCACACCTGGCAGGGCTCCTGTGGGCTCCGGGGTGGGGCTGGGGCTTCCCCCCAGGGGACGTCCTAGCCTGGAGCAAGAGGACCGGGCACATCCTTGGTGACTGCAGGCAGGACGGCCTCGGCACCCCGGGCTTCCTCAGGTGGCATCACCCTGACCTAGGTCCCCGTTATAACACTGAGAGCAAAAAGTGACCTTTTTCACTTTCTTCAAAGAAAATGTCTTTCTCTCTTTGGGGGGGCAGTTAAATACCCACTAGCAACTTTCCTGAGCTCTGAACACTTCGTATTTGTTTATGCTAAAACAAGTCTGTAAGTTTTCCAAGTGGGGGGTTTTCGTGTTCCTGCCCCCCAGGGCCCGGAGGGAGTCAGGCAGCCATCCCTCAGCGTGGGGCTGAGCAGGAGGCACCAGTGGAGAAGGTTATATCAACTCTCTCCACCTGTTAGTGGACGCCCTTCCCACTCAGGTGGAATGACTACTCAAAAATTATAGGGAAGGTGGGGCTGGGGGCTGGGGGCTTAAAGCAGTAAAAAGCAGGAGCCAAGAGCCGACTTCAGGTGCCTGGGAGGTCTGGGTCTTGGGCTGACGGAGGGCCACAGGGATGCAGCAGCGGGATACCACCCTGGAGGAAGCTCTCCCTCGCCATGAGGCCGCCATTGTGCCGCGCCCCGCCCCGCACCCCCGAGCAATATAGTTTGTAAAGGAATTTTGGGTCACTTATGCTTTAGTGGCTTAGTCCATGAATGTCTGGCCACTCTCTCTAACAGCAATGACCACTTTCAGCCCCATAGAGGAGAAGTTCCTCTGGTCTTCTCTCTGAGCAGACTCAGAGCATGCACCACCATGTCTAATATACCTGCTGGAACACCAGGCAAATCCTCAACCCCCACCCCACCCGAGGACCCAGCTCTCCTGGTGGGCCCACAGTCCCCTGCTCTGACATCATCCACTTCTTAATGTACCACACCTTACCTGGAGCCATGGGAACTGAAGCGCTGTTGTCTTTATTTTGTTTCAATTATGAAATCTACCACATGGGCAAAAGAGTGTTTAAAAAAATACGTATGTTCAGTATCTCCCAGGAATCCATCACGGGAGTAAGGAAACAACACTACCAGCAACTTTGAAGTTACTCATGTGCCCCTCCCTAGTCCCACACCCTTCTAGCTAGACTTTGGTTAGTCATTCCCTCTTTTTTCTTATAGTCTTACCAACCGTGTGTATGTTCCTAAACAAGATACTATATAGTCTGTTTTGAAACTTAAATAAATAGAAACATACTGTGTGGTACCTTCTGTGGCCCACTTCTTATGCTCCACAGAGCTGTAACCCACTCATCTTCACTGCTGTACAGTATTCCATCATATGACTATACCACAATTTATACATTCTGCTATTAATAGGCATTTGGGTTGCTTCCAGCTTTTGGCTAATGTGGACAATATTGCTATGAACACTCTTGAGCATGACTGTTGGTAAGTATGTGTAGAATTTGTCCAAGAGTGGACTTGATAGGATGTGGGGCATATGCAAATTCAGTTTTACTACGTGCAGGCAAATATTTTTCCAAAGTGGTCGTACAGGTTTTCCCTCCCATTGCAAAGTTCACACTGCATTCCATCCCCACCTTTACTACACTATACTTTATACCAACCCAAGAGGTGCAAAATGGTATCTCATTATGGTTTAAACTTGCATTTCCATAATTACTCATTATTTTAGCATCTTTTCCTGTGTCATAACTATTTGTGTTCTTTTGTGAATAGAGTGAGTGTGCCTTGCCCATTTTTCTGTTGGGTTGTTTGTCTCTTTCTTATTGAAATGTAGGAGTTCTTTACACATTCTGAACACAAATCCTTTGATAGTTACAAGTTTGGCTATATTTTCTCCTAGTTTGAGGTTTGGCTTTTCATTCTTTTTAGGTGTTGTTTAATGTAATCTTATACCCTTTATTGTTTGTGCTTCCTGTGTCTTGTTTAAGAAATCTTTCTTTAGTCCGAGGTCAGAAAGATATTTTCCTAGATTGTCATTTAAAATTTTTATAGTTCTTTTTCTTTACATCTTTAATCCTTCTGAAACTGACATTTGAGTATGCTGTGAGGTAGGATCCAAAATAATTTTTTTTCCATTTGGATAACCAGTTGTCCCAGCACCATTTATTGCATAATCTATCATTTTCATTTTGATACTAATAAATCAGGTTTCTATCTATGCATGGGTATCTTTCTCTGCCTTGATCTATTTTTTTACCCCTGCCACAGTAACTCACAGACTTAATTACTAAAGCTTTACAGTATGTCTTGGTATATGGGAGGGTAAATCCTTCTATTATGTTTTCTGTTTCAGGAATGTCTTGGCTAGTCTTAGCTCTTACTTTTCCATGTACATGTTAGAATCCTTTTGCCAAGTTCCATTAAAAATTCTGTCTAGGTTTTGACAAGAACTGCATTGAATATATAGGTCAATTTGGGGAGAATTTACATTTTTATGATATTGAGTCTCCCATTCTAAAAACATGGTATATCTCCTTATGTAGTTATTTCTTCTAAAACATATCTTAATAAAATTTTGTAATTTTCTTCTTAAAGAGCTCATACATCTCTTATGATACTTATACCTAGATTTTAAATTTTTGATAAATTTTATCCTTTTTAAAAATTAAATTTTGGACTTCCCTGGTGGTGCAGTGGTTGAGAATCTGCCTGCCAATGCAGGGGACACGGGTTCAAGCCCTGGTCCGGGAAGATCCCACATGCCGCGGAGCAACTAAGCCCGTGTGCCACAACTACTGAGCCTGCACTCTAGAGCCTGTGAGCCACAACTACTGAGCCCGTGTGCCACAACTACTGAAGCCCACGTGCCTAGAGCCTGTGCTCCGCAACAAGAGAAGCCACCGCAATGAGAAGCCCACGCACTGCAACAAAGAGTAGCCCCTGCTCGCCATAACTAGAGAAAGCCTGCACCCAGCAACGAAAACCCAATGCAGCCAAAAAATAAAGAAATTTATTTTTAAAAAAAATTAAATTTTTTCACTAATTGTTGCTAGTGTATAATAATGTCATTGATGTTTGGATATCAGTGTTGTACCCAGAAACTTTTCCAACCCTTTTATTAATTTCAGTGATTATTCTGCAGAAAGTTCCATGTAGACAATCATATCATCTCCATTAATGTTTTGTTTCTTACATTCCAAACCTTATGACATTTTTTTCTTGTCGACTGTCCAGTACAGTGGTGAATAAAAACAGTAGCAGTAGGCATCTTTATCTTGTTTCTGGCCAGAAAGGAGATGTTTGCAACATTCATCCTTAAGTATGCTATTTATTGTAGGGTTCTCGTAGATGCCTTTTATAAGACAAAGGGAGTTTCCTTCTATTCCTAGTTTGCTGAGAGTTTTCAAGAGAAGGTCTGTGATGCAAAATAAATGAGTCACCAGTATGAAATGTACAGTGTCAATAACTATGTAGTATCTTTGTATGTTGACATATCATAACTAGAATTATCATGGTGATCATTTTGAAATGTATGGAAATATCGAATCACTATGTCATATAACAGGAACTACTTTAGTGTTGTAAGTCAATTATACTTCAGAAACACACAAACAAACTCATAGAAAAAGAGATCCGATTTGTGGTTACCAGAGGCAGGGATGCGGGAAGAGGGAATTGGATGAAGACAGTCAAAAGGTATAATCTTCCAATTATAAGATAAATAAGTACTGGGGATGTAATGAACAACATAATACATATAATTAACACTGCTGAATGTTATATATGAAAGTTAAGAGACTAAATCCTGAGTTCTTATCACAAGGAAAATATTTTTTCTATTTCTTTAATTTTATATCTATATGAGATGGTGGATATTCACTAAACTTACTATGATAATCATTTCATGATGTAAGTCAAATCATTATGTTGTACACCTTAAACTTATACAGTGCTGTATATCAATTATATCTCATAAAACTGGAAGAAAAAAATCTAAGGAATAAAGCTGAAACATTGTAAAGCTCTAGAAAATAAAAGAAGGGCTGTGAATTTTGTCAAATGGTTTTTATTTATAGTAACTTTTTGTTTTTATTCTGTTAACAAAGTAAATTACAGTCATCAGTTTTCCCCTGTGAAATTCATCTTGCATTCCTAGGGTAAATCCAACTGAGTCATGATAGATTACTGCTTTTGTACATTGCTGGATCTGGTTAATATTGTGTCTCATGTTTTTGCACTTATATATTAATGAGTAAGATGGGCCTGCATGTTTTCTTTCTTACATTCTAGGATGTCCTTGCCATCCCTTGCTGCCTTCCAGGCTTATAATAAACTGATTTGGGGTACCGAGGTTTTGCTAACCTCATAAAATGAGCTGGGGAGGTTCCCTCTTTCTACTCTCTAAAAGAGTTGTATTGAAGGACTTATCTGTTTGTTTTTCTTTTTTCTTTTTTAAATTAATTAATTTATTTATTTTTGGCTGTGTTGGGTCTTCGTTGCTGCGCACAGGCTTTTCTCTAGTTGCAGCGAGTGGGGGCTACTCTTCATTGCGGTGCACAAGTTTCTCATTGCGGTGACTTCTCTTTGCTGAGCACTGGCTCTAGGCGCCTGGGCTTCAGTAGTTGTGGCTCGCGGGCTCTAGTGCACAGGCTCTGTAGTTGTGGTCCATGCGCTTAGCTGCTCCATGGCATGTGGGATCTTCCCGGACCAGGGCTCGAACCTGTGTCCCCTGCATTGGCAGGCGGATTCTTTTTTTTTTTTTCTTTTGCTCAGAACCATATATTTTATTGCTAGGAATATTTTTTATTCCATCTTTCACATAATCAATTCCATTTATTTATTCAACCAATAAAAAAAGAATGATAATTTCCAGCATTTCCCCTTTTATAAGGCTATTCAAATTGGAATCTACTTCTTTTTACCAAAAATTTTTACAATTTACAACTAAGGCTTGTAAACTTTTTTCAGGCATTTTATTTTTTTATTTTTATTTTTTGAATTTTATTTATTGTTTTTTATACAGCAGGTTCTTATTAGTTATTTATTTTATACATATTAGTGTATATATGTCAATCCCAATCTCCCAATTTATCCCACCACCACCACCCCACCACCCCACTTTCCCCCCTTGGTGTCCATATGTTAGCTCTCTACATCTGTGTCTCTATTTCTGCCTTGCAAACTGGTGCACCTGTACCATTTTTCTAGATTCTACATATATGTGATAATATACAATATTTGTTTTTCTCTTTCTGACTTACTTCACTCTGTATGACAGTCTCTAGGTCCATCCACATCTCTACAAATGACCCAATTTCATTCCTTTTTAGCGCTGAGTAATATTCCATTGTGTATATGTACTACATCTTCTTTATCCATTCGTCTGGTGATGGGCATTTAGGTTGCTTCCAGGACGTGGATATTGTAAATAGTGCTGCAATGAACATTGGGGTGCAGGTGTCTTTTGGAATTACGGTTTTCTCTGGGTATATGCCCAGTAGTGAGATTGCTGGATCATATGGTAATTCTATTTTTAGTTTTTTAAGGAACCTCCATATTGTGCTCCATAGTGGCTGTATCAATTTACATTCCCACCAACAGTGCAAGAGGGTTCCCTTTTCTCCACACCCTCTCTAGCATTTGTTGTTTGTAGATGTTCTGATGGTGCCCATTCTAACTGGTGTGAGGTGATACCTCATTGTAGTTTTGATTTGCATTTCTCTAATAATTAGTGATGTTGAGCAGCTATTCATGTGCTTCTTGGCCATCTGTATGTCTTCTTTGGAGAAATGTCTATGTAGGTCTTCTGCCCATTTTTGGATTGGGTTGTTTGTTTCTTTAATATTGAGCTGAATGAGCAGTTTATATATTTTGGACATTAATCCTTTGTCCGTTGATTCATTTGCAAATATTTTCTCCCATTCTGAGGGTTGTCTTTTCGTCTTGTTTATGGTTTCCTTTGCTGTGCAAAAGCGTTGAAGTTTCATTAGGTCCCATTTGTTTATTTTTGTTTTTATTCCCATTACTCTAGGAAGTGGATCAAAAAAGATCTTGCTGTGATTTATGTCAAAGAGTGTTCTTCCTATGTTTCCTCTAAGAGTTTTGTAGTGTCTGGTCTTACATTTAGGTCTCGAATCCATTTTGAGTTTATTTTTGTGTATGGTGTTAGGGAGTATTCTAATTTCATTCTTTTACATGTAGCTGTCCCGTTTTCCCACCACCACTTATTGAAGAGACTGTCTTTTCTCCATTGTATATCTTTGCCTCCTTTGTCATATATTAGTTGACCTTAGGTGCGTGGGTTTATCTCTGCGCTTTCTATCTTGTTCCATTGATCTATGTTTCTGTTTTTGTGCCAGTACCATATTGTCTTGATTACTGTAGCTTTGTAGTATAGTCTGAAGTCAAGGAGTCTGATTCCTCCAGCTCCGTTTTTTCCCTCAAGACTGCTTTGGCTATTCGGGATCTTTTGTGCCTCCATACAAATTATAAGATGATTTGTTCTAGTTCTGTAAAAAATGCCACTGGTAATTTGATAGGGATTGCATTGAATCTGTAGATTGCTTTGGGTAGTATAGTCATTTTCACAATATTGATTCTTCCAATCCAAGAACATGGTATATCTCTCCATCTGTTGGTATCATCTTTAATTTCTTTCATCAGTGTCTTATAGTTTTCTGCATACAGGTCTTTTGTCTCCCTAGGTAGGTTTATTCCTAGGTATTTTATTCTTTTTGTTGCAATAAAAGATTTTTCATCATTAGTGTATAGGAATGCAAGAGATTTCTGTGCATTAATTTTGTATCCTGAAACTTTACCAAATTCATTGATTAGCTCTAGTAGTTTTCTGGTGGCATTTTTAGGATTCTCTATGTATAGTATCATGTCATCTGCAAACAGTGACAGTTTTACTTCTTCTTTTCCAATTTGTATTCCTTTTATTTCTTTTTCTTCTCTGATTGCCATGGCTAGGGCTTCCAAAACTATGTTGAATAATAGTGGTGAGAGTGGACATCCTTGTCTCATTCCTGATCTTAGAGGAAATGCTTTCAGTTTTTCACCATTGAGAATGATGTTTGCTGTGGGTTTGTCATATATGGCCTTTATTATGTTGAGGTAGGTTCCCCCTATGCCCACTTTCTGGAGAGTTTTTATCATAAATGGGTGTTGAATTTTGTCAAAAGCTTTTTCTGCATCTATTGAGATGATCATATGGTTTTTATTCTTCAATTTGTTAATATGGTGTATCACACTGATTAATTTGCATATATTGAAGAATCCTTGCATCCCTGGGATAAATCCCACTTGATCATGGTGTATGATCCTTTTAATGTGTTGTTGGATTCTGTTTGCTAGTATTTTGTTGAGGATTTTTGCATCTATATTCATCAGTGATATTGGTGTGTAATTTTCTTTTTTTGTAGTATCTTTGTCTGGTTTTGGTATCAGGGTGATGGTGGCCTCATAGAATGAGTTTGGGAGTGTTCCTTCCTCTGCAATTTTTTGGAAGAGTTTGAGAAGGATGGGTGTTAGCTCTTCTCTAAATGTTTGATAGAATTCACCTGTGAAGCCATCTGGTCCTGGACTTTTGTTTGTTGGAAGATTTTTAATCACAGTTTCAATTTCATTCCTTGTGATTGGTCTGTTCATATTTTCTGTTTCTTCCTGGTTCAGTCTTGGAAGGTTATACCTTTCTAAGAATTTGTCCATTTCTTCCAGGTTGTCCACTTTATTGGCGTAGAGTTGCTTGTAGTAGTCTCTTAGGATGCTTTGTATTTCTGTGGTGTCTGTTGTAACTTCTCCTTTTTCATTTCTAATTTTATTGATTTGAGTCCTCTCCCTCTTTTTCTTGATGAGTCTGGCTAATGGCTTATCAATTTTGTTTATCTTCTCAAAGAACCAGCTTTTAGTTTTGTTGATCTTTGCTATTGTTTTCTTTGTTTCTATTTCATTTATTTCTGCTCTGATCTTTATGATTTCTTTCCTTCTGCTAACTTTGGGTTTTGTTTGTTCTTCTTTCTCTACTTCCTTTAGGTGTAAGCTTAGAATGTTTACTTGAGATTTTTCTTGTTTCTTTAGGTAGGCTTGTATGGCTATAAACTTCCCTCTTAGAACTGCTTTTGCTGCATCCCATAGGTTTTGGATCGTCGTGTTTTCATTGTCATTTGTCTCTAGGTAGTTTTTGATTTCCTCTTTGATTTCTTCAGTGATCTCTTGGTTATTTAGTAACGTATTGTTTAGCCTCCATGTGGTTGTGCTTTTTAAGTTTTTTTCCCTGTAATTCATTTCTAATCTCATAGCATTGTGGTCAGAAAAGATGCTTGATATGATTTCAATTTTCTTAAATTTACTGAGGCTTGATTTGTGACCCAAGATGTGCTCTATCCTGGAGAGTGTTCCATACGCACTTGAGAAGAAAGTGTAATCTGCTGTTTTTGGTTGGAATGTCCTATAAATATCAATTAAATCTATCTGGTCTATTGTTTCATTTAAAGCTTCTGTTTCCTTATTTATTTTCATTTTGGATGATCTGTCCATTGGTGTAAGTGAGGTGTTAAAGTCCCCCACTATTATTGTATTACTGTCGATTTCCTCTTTTATAGCTGTTAGCAGTTGCCTTATGTATTGAGGTGCTCCTATGTTGGGTGCATATATATTTATAATTGTTATATCTTCTTCTTGGATTGATCCCTTGATCATTATGTAGTGTCCTTCCTTGTCTCTTGTAACATTCTTTATTTTAAAGTCTATTTTATCTGATATGAGTATAGCTACTCCTGCTTTCTTTTGATTTCCATTTGCATGGAATATCTTTTTCCATCCCCTCACTTTCAGTCTGTATGTGTCCCTAGGTCTGAAGTGGGTCTCTTGTAGACAGCATATATATGGGTCTTGTTTTTGTATCCATTCAGCAAGCCTGTGTCTTTTGGTTGGAGCATTTAATCCATTCACGTTTAAGGTAATTATAGATATGTATGTTCCTATGACCATTTTCTTAATTGTTTTGGGTTTGTTTTTGTAGGTCCTTTTCTTCTCTTGTGTTTCCCACTTAGAGAAGTTCCTTTAGCATTTGTTGTAGAGTTGGTTTGGTGGTGCTGAATTCTCTTAGTTTTTGCTTGTCTGTAAAGCTTTTGATTTCTCCATCGAATCTGAATGAGATCCTTGCTGGGTAGAGTAATCTTGGTTGTAGGTTCTTCCCTTTCATCGCTTTAAGTATATCATGCCACTCCCTTATGGCTTGTAGAGTTTCTGCTGAGAAATCAGCTGTTAACCTTATGGGAGTTCCTTTGTATGTTATTTGTCGTTTTTCCCTTGCTGCTTTCAATAATTTTTCTTTGTCTTTAATTTTTGCCAATTTGATTACTATGTGTCTCGGTGTGTTTCTCCTTGGGTTTATCCTGTATGGGACTCACTGCGCTTCCTGGACTTGGGTGGCTATTTCCTTTCCCATGTTAGGGAAGTTTTTGACTATAATCTCTTCAAATACTTTCTCGGGTCCTTTCTCTCTCTCTTCTCCTTCTGGGACCCCTATAATGTGAATGTTGTTGCGTTTAATGTTGTCCCAGAGGTCTCTTAGGCTGTCTTCATTTCTTTTCATTCTTTTTTCTTTAGTCTGTTCCGCAACAGTGAATTCCACCATTCTGTCTTCCAGATCACTTATCCATTCTTCTGCCTCAGTTATTCTGCTATTGATTCCTTCTAGTGTAGTTTTCATTTCAGTTATTGTATTGTTCATCTCTGTTTGTTTGTTCTTTAATTCTTCTGGGTCTTTGTTAAACATTTCTTGCATCTTCTCGATCTTTGCCTCCATTCTTATTCCGAGGTCCTGGATCATCTTCACTATCATTATTCTGAAATCTTTTTCTGGAAGGTTGCCTATCTCCACTTCATTTAGTTGTTTTTCTGGGGTTTTATCTTGTTCCTTCATCTGGCATATAGCCCTCTGCCTTTTCATCTTGTCTATCTTTCTGTTAATGTGGTTTTTGTTCCACAGGCTGCAGGATTGTAGTTTTTCTTGCTTCTGCTGTCTGCCCTCTGGTGGTTGAGGCTATCTAAGAGGCTTGATGGGAGGCTCTGGTGGTGGATAGAGCTGACTGTTGCTGTGGTGGTTGGAGCTCAGTTGGCAGGCGGATTCTTAACCACTGTTCCACCAGGGAAGTCCCTTATCTGTTTCTTGAATGTTTGGGAGCAGTTCCTAGGAATGCTGCCTTGGTCCCATGCTTTTGTTGAGGATGATTTATAACTGCTGATTCAATGTCTCTTTGTGGATACAGGACCATTGCATTTTCTAATTTTCCTTGAGTAGATTGAGGGCTGAAACTCCCTGGGCCAAAGATTCTCCCTTTCCTCCCCAATGGATATAAGGGTTATAGCTGGTGGCACTAGAGCTTGCTTTTGTTTTACTCAGAACTCAGTATCCTTGTGCTCCTGGGTAGAGCCCTTATTTGAGATAAAGTCAGGGAGGTTGGTGGTTCTCTCTTCTTCCCATATGTCCCTCCCAAGTGGCCCTGGAGAGGGTTGGGTCAGGCTGTAAACCCACAATTTTCTCAGAGGTCACTGGAGTGGACTCAGATTTTTGAAGGTCTCACGGACAGTTATGAACCTCCTGAAAATGTTGTTCATCTAGAGGCGCCATTCTTATATCCTCCCACTAAGGGAGTTCTCAGATACCCCCAAGGATGTCCAGGGAGTTCAGGCTCAACGAACCAGCCTCCTCCATGCCTCTCTGCCTCCTTCCTCTGCCCTGATCCCCACCCCCATCCCACAAGGCAAAAGCCTCAGAATGCCACTCTCCCTGCATTGTAAGGCTCTCATCTGGGAGATACATGCATTTCCCTTGACTCTAGGTCCTGCTATCATTGAGTTTGGGGGAAACTGGAAGGGATCATGGCTGAGGGGGCAGTGCCAAAATGGAGAAGGATGGCAAAGCATTTTAGATGGATCTGCCTCTGAGAGGTTGGTGGAGGGTATATCAGGAGTGGGGAGCTGCTAAAGGATCCCTGGGCACCACCTGCCATGTCATGCTGTCCGGGCAGCTACTTTTTCTAAGCATCTTCACTGGATGCCACCACCCAGTTCAGTGTGGAATCACTGCTAACAAGTACTCCTGGAGCTCATTCCACCGTCCTCTGCTGTAAGTAAAACCCATTTCCTCGTGTTCAGAGCATGGTGCCAAGAGAAAATAGCCAGTCATATATTAATTAATTAATCCAATAATTAATTCTGTCATTCAGCAAAAAATGTTTTTTAAATACATCTCAAGTAGAAAAGCATAGCTTCCGAAAGCTCACTGTTCAATTTCTCTTGGGCCTTGCCTCATTTTGTTCAGCATAGGAGTGGGGACAAGAGAACATACAGACATTCCTGGCATTCCCCCTCTCCTCGTTGGCCTCCACCATATGGCATGTGAGATCTTGGGAGTTTAGGATGGCACCAGCATTACACGGTCCCTCCTTCAGAGTGTCCTTGCTATTCCCAGCTGTCGCCCAGGCCAATAGGAAACTGACAATGCCAGGCAGCCAGGACCCCAGGCTTAGCTGAGGATACCCTCTTAGTCCTCCCACCCCCTCAGCCCCTTCATTTCTTGGAGACCACACTCCAAGAAAGGACACTGAAAGGGCAACCTGAGAAGGGGAGGCATCTGGAGGAAAAGGGCAGAAGGACTCAGTGCCCATAACTTCCATCATCACTACAGCTTGCCCTTGGCCTTCCTCTGAAGCAGAACAGCTGGGGTACTGAGGAGCCAGACCAGTCTAAACCAGCCCAGAGCACAGGCCCTTGGTCTTGTTTTTCCTAAGCTCCTTCCTAGCATTAAATTTAAGAGTGTTGTGCTGTAGCAATAGATCACATGACCTTATTTGGACCCCTGTAAGGATGGAAACCTCCACCCTATTCATTTTTTTTTTTTTAAAGATATTCGCCATGTATTTCTTCTTTAGGTCTTTTTATTTTATTTTATTTTTTTTATATTTATTTTTGGCTGTGTTGGGTCTTTGTTTCTGTGCGAGGGCTTTCTCTAGTTGCGGCAAGCGGGGGCCACTCTTCATCGTGGTGTGCAGGCCTCTCACTATTGCAGCCTCTCGTTGCGGAGCACAGGCTCCAGACGTGCAGGCTCAGTAGTTGTGGCTCACGGGCCCAGTTGCTCCGTGGCATGTGGGATCTTCCCAGACCAGGGCTCGAACCCGTGTCCCCTGCATTGGCAGGCAGATTCTCAACCACTGCGCCACCAGGGAAGCCCTACCCTATTCATTTTTAAAGTTAGCTCTCAATTTGCCAGATATGACTTTTCTGTGTCCATGGTTAAGTCTTGGGCTGCCTTCCAGTGTACAACCCAATGCTCCTTCACTCAGCCCTGCCCCACAGAAAGACAGACTTCGAATATGAGGGGCTCAGACCCTGTAACATGAGCCAGGGCAGGACTTGAAGTTAGACATCTGGGACCCATAAAGTCAAAGTACAGAGAGGTTGTCACCCTATCCTATTCCTACCACCATCACCCAGACTCAAAAGTGACTTGATAAGGAAGAAAGTATACTAGGCTTTTATCTCTGCCTCCCTGTGTGGCCTTGGGCAAGTTGCTTCTTATCCTGAGTCCTCAGCTTCCTGCCGTACAGTGGGTGGGTTGGATTTACTGGCCACAGCCAGCCACAACCAACCACTGAACACCTCTTCCCAGGAAACAGGAAAGCAAGGGAGGGCCTGAGCCTCCCTTTGGCTTAAGTATTGCCCCTTTACCCTGCTCTCCCAACTGAAAGGCCCCTTTTAGTATAAATCTTGAGCTGAATGTTGGGGGCTTGCTCTGCGGCTCTCTCCTCCACACACACACACACACACACACACACACACACACACACACACAGGAAACTTGTGCTTTCTTAGCTAAGCAAAGGGAGTTGCAACACTGGGATGGAGAATCTTATATTACCCTTCATGCCAGAGTGTGTCTTTACACATTTCTCAGGGCCTCCATCTCCACTAGCAGACCTCAGCCGGGCCTTCCTTGCCCTCTCATCTGCCCACATCTGCAGGAGCAGCCACAGAGCGAAAGCCAGCTGGCAGCTAAGCATGATGTTCTGGCTGTGTTCCAGAGCATCCTTGGAGTGATTCAGAGGTCACTGGCCTTTGGAGGGCATCAAGACCTCCACTCCCCAGGGGTGGAGAGATTTCTTAGCACACCAGTCCTCAAATGCCTTGAAACAATCTCCTTCCAATCCTTTAATCCAGTAGGTTGGAGCCATTTTCTATTAAGAGACAGTGACCTCAGTGGAAAAAAACAACAACCAAGGGTCATATAATCATATAAAATTACTTAATTTAGGTGTGGATGCTGCTGCTGAGTTTTAACTTAGAGGAGGTGTATGAGCATTAAACACACCTGATTGTAAAAGGAAGACAAAACTATACAGAATAAGCAAATTTTAAAATATGTCTTTAATCCAAATTTTGGGCAGTTGCAATATGACTTGAAATAATGTGAAGGAGAGCAAAAGTAAGAAATTTATGCTGGGAGAAAAGAAAGAAAGATAAAAAGATAAGAAAAAAGGTGAAGGAGAGAGAAAAGTCAGGGAGAAAGAAAGAGATGAAATTAGGAGAGAGCGAGGAAGGCTTATTAGGACAACTGCTAACTTGTCATCCTCTGGACTTCATGCTCCTGGTCATCCCTAACCTTGTAATGCTTGTTTTTAAGTTATTATGTGGATTATAGGTTACCACTTATACGGAGTCAACATGATAGGTGCTTATTTCTATTATATCATTTAATCTTCACAAGAGCTCTAAAAATGAGATATTTTACAAATGAAGAAACTAAGACCCAGAAAAGATGCCCAAGTTCACACACCACTAATAATTAGAATCAGAACTCAAATTCGTACCTTGTTCCAAACCTCTACATGCCATGCCATCTCTTATTGGCTATCTCACCATTGCCTCCCTACTGAACACTTGTTCCCCATGACCCAGTCACTCTTTCCTTCCTTCCATTCCTTGCACCCATTAAACTCATTCCATCTCTCTCCCCACCTTCCCCAACCTCAAAGCTTTGTGTTTCCCCCTTCACAGACTGCTCATACACAGACCTTTCCATGGTCACCTGTGCTCATCCTTCAGGTCTTTCCTTAAGTGTCACTTCTTCAGAGAGCCCTTTCAATCACTTCCCAGTCACACTATCACATCACTCTGACTTATTTTTTTTTTATCATGGCACTTACCACTACTTGATGTTTTCCTTGCTTATCATCTGTCTTTCTGGGCTAGAACAGAATCTCCACATGAGCAAGAACTTATCAGTCTTCTTACTATATCTCCAGCATCTAACGCTATTTCTGGCACATAGTAGATGCTTAATAACTGTTTGTTGAATGAATGTATGGGTGAATGAATGGATGGATGGATGAACAAACTGCTCTCTATCCCTTTATGGACTCTGTTCTTAGCATAGAGGTGCATTTTTCCCAGAGAACCAATAAAATCAAGTCCTAGGTTGCATTTTCCACATCAGTTTAGGTTCCCCCCTACAACTTTAATCAAAACTCATCCATTCCACAAGCCTGTCCAAGCTCTTTGCTGAGACTGTGGATGGAGATAAATGATATTTGGACCCCAGACTCAAAGCTTGATCTCCTGGAGTTTATAGGGTCTAGAAGGGGCAATAAGCATGCCCATGAAGCATTATAGTTCAAGATTAAATGAGCCATAAGCAGTGAAAAAAGAACAAACTAAACATGTTCAAAGGAAGAAGAAATCTTTGGTTGGGTGATTTTGGTGAGGGCTTTAACAGATAGAGGTGCCAGCACTGAGACTGAGACTTGAATGTGGGTTCAGACCTTCCTCAATCTCAGAGGCAGAGCATTACCCAGGCAAGGACTGAGTGCCAGGATCCCCAGGGCACGTCTAGACTGACTGATCATGGCACACAGGAAGGAGGCAGCATGAGACAAGGACGGAAGGAGAGGTTGGGGCCAGATTGTGCAGGTTCATGGACTGAACATAGCCATGGGAGAATTAGCCATGGGGGCACCTTGACCCAGGCAGCAAAGTGAACAAGTGCAGCCCAGCCCCCTGCACTCAGCAGCAGATGGGAGGAGGGAGGGTGGTCAGTGGAGGGTCCTCACCTGCAGTCATGAGGGGGCTGACCTGGCTTCTCTCTGAGAAGCTCAGTGAGACAGGTTTCTCTCTTTTCTTCAAACAGTATGAAAAACAAGTTGGTCAACACACATGATTTCTCAACAGCAGGAAATTAAGCAACAGTTTTTGAGACAACATCCTGCCTTGATAGAGGGCAAGCCTCCAGGCTGTGGTCATTTTGCTCTGAAGTTAATCCTGTTTTTGAAAACTGTTCTCCTCCTAAGGGTGCTAGCCTGTCTGGGAAGGGGTGGAGACCTGGGGGACTGGAGACGGGGATGGAAACGAAGAACGAGCAGGGCTCTGTGGTGTTGGCATGGACAGTGGGCATTCTGGTGGAGGAAGACCAGGGCGTGGAGGGTGGAAGAGAGGTGAAGCTGGGTTCAAGGAGACTCAAGGAGTCTCAAGGGAGATCTACCAGATCTGGAATAATTCCAAGCCTCTGCATCCTTTGTCTTCATCTTCTGGGGGCCCATGGCCCCTCCCATAGACTCGGCCATACCCCCAGTTTCAGAGACCTGAGACCAACAGCCCCTTCTCCTGGGTTCATCTCTAAACTACGTTACCACATTGTACTGGAGTTACCAGCTCATACACTTGCTCCTACACACTGTGAGCTCCTTG
The DNA here is from genome assembly GCF_028564815.1 of Eubalaena glacialis. Lineage (NCBI taxonomy): Eukaryota > Metazoa > Chordata > Mammalia > Artiodactyla > Balaenidae > Eubalaena > Eubalaena glacialis. The sequence continues at coordinate 35,851,207 of NC_083718.1, forward strand.
AGGACAAGGGCCTTGTCCTACTCCCCTGGTGTCCCCAGCATCTGTGGCATATGCAGCCAAGCCTGTAGGCTTGATAAATGTTTGGTTGAATGAAATAGTTGCAGCTGCACCTTCTTGGTCTCCTCCACCTCCACCTGATCTCTAAATGTCAGTATCCCTCAGGGTTTGAACAGGGGCCTTCTGCCCTTCTATCCCTAGATGATCTCATCCATTCCCATGGCTTTAAATAGCGACTTTATGCTAATGACTCCCATACTTATACTGGGGAGCTCCAGTCCCAGGCTCCCCTCTGAGCTCCAGACACATATATCCACAAGTCTTCTTGCTATCTCCACTCAGATGAAGTGTAAACAGTTCATCTTTACTATGCCTGAAATAGAACCCCTTACTCTAGAGCCTATCCTTACCCCAAGTGTTCCTCTCTTTAAAAAATTACCACAATCCTCTCTAAGTTGCTAAAAGTAGAAGCCCAGTGTGGTTCCTGATTCTTCCTTTTCCCTCATCCCTTTACATCAGTAAGTTTGTTACTTTTCCTCCAATAAATGTCTAGAATCTGCCCACTTATCTCCATCTCCATCCTCACCACTATATCTCTTGCATGGACCTCTTTAATAACTATTTATATTCTCACCTCTTCCCGCTCAATATCTATTCTCTACAGAGCAGCAAGAGTGACTTTTTAAAACAAAAATCCTATCATGTACCTCCTTCCTTAAACATTCAGTGGCATCTGATAGCACATAGAGCAAAACCCCTCCATGGTTTACAAGGGCCCCCTGACCCAGACCTTCTTCTCTCTCCACTGGGCCCCCTGCCTCTCTCCCCCTTGGTTCAGTCTACTCTAGCCACACTGGCCTTCTCTTGCATTTTTTTTTAAATGCCCAAAGCTGTTTCTCACCTCTGGGACTTTGCATATGGTGTTCTCTACCTAGATCACTTTCCCACCTCTTGGCATGTCTAACTTCCTATCCCTCAGATTTCAGCTTAAGCTCACCTCCCCAGAGAGGTTTCCCTGGCCATCCAAACTAAAGTAAGTCCCTCCACCTGCTCATCACCGCCCCCACCCCCAGCTTAGCCCAGGATTTGGTCCCTAACAGGGACTCAGCAGATACTTCCTGAAAGGATGGATAGCTGCAGCCCTGGGTCCCAGCTCCTGTGAGTTCTTTTCTTCCTCCTTCCACACCACCAGGGATTCAGCACCCTCCCCTCATTTTTACACTTTCTCAAAACTGCCCACACAAGCACCGTACTGTGGGGTTTCTTTCTTCTCCAAATTTAGCTGCACAATTGGACAAAGACTCCTTTGCTACCTGCTTCTTTGCTGTCACCTTCAGTTTCAGGTTTAAAAGCTAGTCACGGCAGGGGAAGAGTGGAGAGAATGGAAAATCACCAACAGGGGGAAGTGGCAGAGTCCAGGGCCTGACGCAGCTCCTGTGGACATGGTGATGCTCTATAGTTAGCTCCTGACTGCCCTTCTTGGCAAGATCTTTCCAGTTTCTAGGACAGTCCCGACTCCCACCATTCTGTTCTAGTGTCTGACTACGTACCATGAGTTTTCTTACCATATGGTTGCTCTACCCTTCTCTTCCTGCTCTTCTCCCATGACAACAACCTTTCTTAAATCACCCCCACACTCAATAGTTCAAAGGTCATGGTCTGGTTCAGCCACATGGTCTGGTTCAGCCTTGAGCTCTGCCACATAAAATCTGTGTGACTTTGGGCAAATTACTTATCCTCTTCAAGCCTCAGTTTGCTCATCTGTAAAATAGGATAAGAACAATACCTCCATTCCAGGAACTGCCAAAGCGGTGACTGGCATAATACACGTCAAGCATTTGGAACCCATAAAAAGTGCCCTCTTCCCCCTCAGGATGGATAAATGGTGTAACAGACTCTTAGGCTCTAGTAAACAATTTAGTGTTTTAACCAAATAGTGTACACATGAAACTGATATGGTATTGGATGACTGGTACATTGGATGGTACATTGGATGACTGGTACATTCTTGTGGCCTGAATGGTGAGCCAGGTCACGTCTGTAGGGCAGGAGCTCGGTCTCTGTGAGGAGGGAAGGGAAGAGGAGTTGGCTTGGGAATAAGGGCTGCACTTAAGTGGGGAAAGGGCAAATCTTTATTGGAAATCAGAGCTCATAAGACTGGTCTTAGGCAGACAGGAGAGGGTCACCCATCTCTTGGGCCTGGTTCTCTTGGTCCCAGCTTGGAAGCAGGGGTGCATCCCTGAAAATGGGTTGTGAGATGGCCCCCTTCCTGTGGGATCAAGGCGAAAGCATAGCTGGGAGGTCTCCTCCTCTGGTATCCATCTCTCAGTGTGCACTTCCCTTTGATACCCTGGAACCTTCCCTAAAGTCTTATTTGAATGCCGTGGCTCAGAGTCAGCTCTGCAGAGGGAAGGTGTGCCACCTCCTGGGCTAGAGTATTTATTAAGGGACAACCAGCGTCCCCAAGGCCACATTGGCGATAGCCTCTCAAGGGGAAGGTGCATCTTGGTGAATCCTGGGGACGGAGTAGGGATCACGTGGTCCAGTTGCCCCTCCCATGTAGGAATTCTTCTTCCAGTGCCAACTCGGGCAGTCCTGCCTGAAGTTTTTTTTTATTAAGGGAGCTGAAATGTCCCTTTCAACACCTCCGGAGGTATTCATTTCATATCGTGAAGGTTTCACCTCCCCAAGGCCACCACTTTGAAGGAGAACTTTCACTTTCAGGAATGGCCTCACAGTCCCTGAGCTCAGGTCTGCTTTAAGCTGTGCCTGGTGAAACAAAACTGAAGTCTGGGCTCTAGGGCAGGCTCTGCCACAGCAGCTGAATGAGCTGGAAATGTCACGTACTCTCAGCTTCCTTGTTGCCAGATGGAGAAAACAACCTCTGTGTTAGTTTCCTACTGCTTCTGTAACAAATTACCACGAACTTTAGTGGTTTAAGACAACACATATTTATTCTCTTACAGTTCTGGAGGTACGAAATCCAAAATAAGTTTTATGGGGCTAAAATCAAGGTGTCAGCAGGGTTGCATTCCAGGGTGGAATTCATTTTCTTTCCTTTTTCTCCTTCAAGAAGCCACCTGCATTCCTTGGCCTGTGGCCCCTTCCTCCATCTTCAAAGCCGATCACTCCAACCTCTGCTTCCGTCATCACATCCCCCTTTGCTGTGTCTGAAGGACTCTTGTGATTATATCAGACCCACCCAGATAATCCACAGTAATCTCCCCATCTCAAGATTCTTGACTTAGACACATCTTCAAAGCCATTTTTTTCATGTAAGGTACTGTATTCTCAGGTTTAAGAATCAGGATGTGGGTAACTTTGGGAAACCAGTATTCTGTCTACCGTAATCTTCTTACTATATAAGCTGTTCTTTTCAAACCTCATCCATTTCCCAGGCTCCAGAAGCTTCTTATCTCATCTCAGTTCAAAAGGCCTGGCTTAAGATTCCCTAAGAATGGAGGATCTGTAGATTCTTCTAGTTGCCTGTTTTAGTGTTGAAAGCCCTTAAAGGAATCATCTCTGGCTATGGTATAAGAGATCCATGTAGCTCTGACCAAGTGCTCCACAAATTCAGTACTTAGTGGCAGAGCCACAGAAACATTTCAACTGCAGAAGATGGAAATTCTATGGAAGAGCCAGAAATTAAGGTGGGGAGTGGAGAAGGAAGGTAACTAGCATCTGCTGAGCATCTGCTATGCACCCAGCCCTTACATACAAATCTCTCATTTAATCCTGGGGAGAAACTGAGCCTCAAATGTAAGGAGGTGGCAGAGCTGAATGAGAGTGAAAGGGTTCTTTCTGAGTCGTCCTCAGAGCAATGTGGGGTTAGGGGGTCACTAGAGCCCTGGTTTTATATTTTACCGGCATTTCTTTTCTCTTGGCATTATAAGCAATCCCAATGAGAAGACCATTGGTTATGGTGAAAATGCCTATATTTAGACAGGTTAGAGCTACACATTTGTAGATGAGAATTAGAGCTTACAGAGGAGCGAGAGGAACATTAACTCCTACTTACCTCTGGATATTCAAATGGAGAGGAAATGGGGGAGAATGCCCTACTGAATGGGAGATTAAGATTGTCATCTGGACAGGAAGGGAGGCCCAGCGAAGAATCACTGAAACCACCTCTGTATTCACTTTGTAGATGAGTGCAAAATATCCCTCAAAGAAGTGGCTTGAAATCACCACCATTATCATCCAAAGACATTTGTCAGAGACTTTGGTCCTCGAGCTAAAGACATCTGTTGAGAGTCATAACCCTGCACAGATACGGCGGTGAAGTCCGGCAGATGTTGACACAATCCCTGCCCTCAGATCTGAGATGGAAAGGAGGAGAGAGCCCCTTCCTTCAGGGAGAGCCATCTGTGGCATTTGGGAAAGAGACAGCCTCTTCCCTCAGAGAGTTCCCAGTCTGAGAGGAAAGCTATAACCCACAGGCACTAAACACACCACTACAGAGACAAGTGTTCCCAAACCCACATGGTTCAATGGCTGTAAAGCCAGAGACAGAGGAAAGATCCATTAGATGTTAGCTTGGTTAAAGAGGGAAGGTTCTAGGAGGATCATGAGTTTGGAAGCAGGGAGAGGAAAACTGAAATAGGGAGTTGGCACCAGAGTGCTGAAGTTGGGAGAGGAGCTTACCATCTGAGAGGCCTGTAAAGGCAAGAGAGGCGAGAGCTAGCCAGCTGAGGCCTTGGATGGGGAATCACCTGGATCAACTGGAGTCATCATCACTTCTTTAACAAGATGGATCCTATAGAAGAAGAAACACGCACTTGGATGAGTGAAGACTGCTGGCCCCATGTTCTCGAGTGGTTTCTCACCTGGATTTCTCTTCCCAGGCCACTTCTCAGAGAACACAGGCCCACAGGGAGCCACTGCTCCCTTACAGAGGACCCCCTCACACCCCCAGCATGGCCATCCCATCTGTCCGGGGAGAAATGGTGCCTGGGTCACTTCCCATCCAGTCTACTTACCCAGAAACTGATTTCAGGTCAGCCAAGGAGACCTAGTACAACCACCTGTCCATTATCTTCATGTGGCTTCTCCAGAGAGACCATGGTTTTCATGATCCTGTGAGGGACCATCAACAGCCAACAAATGTGTTGAGCACTGAAGAAACAAAAGTTGACACTTCCCTGTTTCCAAAATGACTAAACACTCACATGCCAGGAAAAGCGGAAAAACAAACCAACAGCATTGGCCTAACAGGTTCAGGTTCCCCAAATAATAAGCCTTGAATATTCCTCAGAAACTTGGACTCCCTAACAAAAACAATTTGATCTCTGAGTTTTGCTATGCTGAAATGTGAGGATATGATGTGAACATGATGATTATGTAAGAAAGTTGCTGTTTTCCACCATGAATAGACTAATATAAACATGGTCATCCTGGCCATTAAAAATGATTTCCTTTTAATACTTGTGCTTCGTATTTGGCCAGCCAGTTGTCTGAAGGCCAATTCATTCACAGACTTCACAAGTGAGTGTTTTCTTCCCTTTTCTAAATGCTTTGGTCTCTGGTCCTCCTTTGACAACTTATTCCTAGAGGTTCCACCAATGATGTCAACAGACACATGGAACCTACAGAGTCCCTCTGAGGGGACTCTGTAGTCACCCTCCCCTGACACCTCTGGGGACTCTCATTTGAGATGATGGAGCTAAATCTGATTCTTAGTCAATTTTGCTTCTGGCTCTGATGGAGCACAGCAAGTTGTGCCCACACTAGTGGCAGCAGGAATGGTACATGATCTGGCCATTAAGTGATTTCTGTCAGGAGGCAATAGATGGTGTTTCTGGAATCTGATTCCCTGGTAGTCTTTTGGGGGAAAATATGTTTTTCTGAGGATTCTAATATTTCCTGGCATTTGAGAATACAGAATTGAAAAAGGGTTTTTGTTTTTTGGTTTTTTTTGGTTTTGGTGGTTCTATGACTATTGATAGAATTGTCTGTGTTGATGTGTTTCATGTTGGTGCCAATGTGGATTCTGTTAACTCAGAGCCTCCTTCCTCATCCCAAAGTTCTGGCTTTTAAAGTGTATAACCCATTATGGTCCCAATAGCTACTAATAGCTACAAAGGTGAAATTCCTATACCTAAGATGAAAGGAAACAAATCAGCTTTCTTTAATTTCTCTAAAAAATTAAATGATTCAAAAATTGTCTCTTCAGAAACTTGTATACAAGGTTAAAAAAAGGATGTGGACATTAGAAGAGAGAGAGCTTAGCCGCTGAATTCAGAAGGAAATCCCCCAATTACTCAGATTTTCAACAGTGATACTTCCCCCCCAAAAAGAACTAATGGTGCTTAATTATATGTTTTAATGGATCACCTTTTAGGTTTTTCTTAGGTGATCCTTTTAGTTCTTCCAACTTGTACAAGAGTTGATAAAATTATCTACTTTATAAATATGAAAAAATTTTGAGCAAATTGATATAGTTAAACTTCTGGAGGGAGTTAATAAATCAGATTATAAGGTTTTATTTATTTATTTTTAAGTTATTTATTTATTTATTGGTTGTGTTGTGTCTTCGTTGCTGCACGCAGGCTTTCTCTAGTTGTGGCGAGTGGGGGCTACTCTTCCTTGCGGTGTGTGGACTTCTCATTGCGGTGGCTTCTCTTGCTGTGGAGCACCAGCTCTAGGGGTGCAGGCTTCAGTAGTTGCAGCACACAGCCTCAGTAGTTGCGGCACACGGGCTCAGTAATTGTGGCGCACGGGCTTAGATGCTCCTCAGCATATGGAATCTTCCCGGACCAGGGATACAATCCATGTCCCCTGCATTGGCAGGCGGATTCCTAACTACTGCGCCACCAGGGAAGTCCCGATTATAAGGTTTTAAAATCTAGTGGAGCAAGCTCATGTTCCAAACGTCTTTTTTCTAAAAACAATACTATCATATCAAGCACTTACACAAATGTAAAGAATCCAAAGATTTCTAAAATATTTTCTACTTGCATGCTTTAAATCTGTTGACTCTTTCAGATATTTTTTCTCCCTAAAACTGTAATTCAGGGGGAAAAAGAAAAAAAAAGGGTTTTGACTCTGGGTTTAATTAATGACCTTTGTTTCTAGGTTACAAAATAAGAAGCAAAAGTATTACTGGTAAATAAGGTGAACGTTTTAACATCTAATATATAATTGTATAAGAAGAAAAATCTGTATAGTATTCTCATCAAGATGATTCTTTGGAAAAATTAAACTGGTTTAATAATTTTGGCTTAAAACACCTCTATGCCTTCTCCCTGATTTTACCACCATTTAAAAACAATGCAGACACAGTATTCTAGTTTGTAACTCTTGTGATTATTTTCTCTTGAAAAATCCAATTATTTTGGATGGCCTAAATTTCTTCTACTGTTTTTTCTGGTCATATAAACTAACATCAATTTATTTAAGATTATAAAATTGCAAAATAAAGAGTTCAGCTAAATAGATGATAATAAGTAATATCTTTGTAAAAGGAGATTATTTTATGTAATGCTAAAAGATCACATAGACTTGATGTGCCAACTTAAATTGTAATTTCTAGACCCTTAGTTAACTTTATGACCTTAAACTAATACTGTATTAATTTGAATTAGTAATAATCTCTGGATACTCAAACAACAAATTTAAAAATACTCCTACTGTTATTTAATGCATCCTAACATAGCCAACAGTAACAGGTTGGAAGCTTATGTAAATGCTTTTGGGTTATGTTAATGTACACATTGAGTTTTTAAGAAAAGTACAAAATGTCTGGGCCAGTAAGGAGATGTGTATGCGAGATAATGGATGTGTTTTTGTTTATCAAGGGAAAAAAAGGAATAACTTTATCTTAAACTGAAAATGTTCTTGCTGTGTCAAAACATAAAAGAAGATAAAAGAGACAAATCTGAGGTTGTTTCATAAGCTTAGATGGTCTGAGGGGAAGTAAACTTTATTTTCTTGTGTTTAAAATAGCTACAAATAATGAGTTTGAAAAGCATAATTATATATGTTAAATTTTTAAATGCAGTTAGACCAATGTTAATTAATTTACTCATTAGTATTGTGTTCTTTACTGAGATTTTTCTGCCCATTTATATAATCAATTTAACCTATACCAAAACAACAGAAGTCTCTTTTTATGATTAATATATTCTGTTAATATTAATTCTCTGTTCTTTTGGCATGTTTTTACATTTTAACAAAGATTCCTTCTTTTTGAAAAAGTTAATATTTCTAATAATTATTACTACCTATATCTGAGTGTTTTTTAAAAACATTGTTTATTTCTTGCCTTTAAATACTTCGATGTAAGTTCATATCTTGTATCCTCTGACAACTCTTTCGAATTTTATCTTGCTCAAATTCAGGCCCCTTATTCAGAATTGTAAAACTGTTAGGATGTCTTTTTTACCAGACTATTTATGGGTTTTTTAAGATGGCCATGGGTAACACATGAATTTATTTTTTACCTTATAAAAGGTGAGATATGAAAAATAGTTATATTTGACATTCTCCAGATGATTGATTAGCTCAACACAGTTGTTAGAGCCATCCTCTTCATTCCTGCTTATCAAAAAGAAACATTCAGCTTTTTAGGGTTAAGTATTTATAAGTAAAATGTATTAATTTAACCATTTCAGTGATTCCATTGAAAGCAATCATACTCACATTTCACTTTGAAAAGAAACATTCTGATGTTCATGTACAAAAACTAAAACACAATAATTGCCAACACATCTATTTATTTTAGGTTTTGTCCCTAGGTTTAAATATCCTTGTCAACCGGTGACATTCTTACTTTACGGCATAAAATAAAGGCCCTGGAGATTTGCTAGTATCCTCACTCTCTCACACAAATTGACTGCATATCATACTTGAATTAAAAAGGCTCTAAATTCCTACAATCTGTTGATTAACCAGAACCATTTAATCTTCTTATTACAGATGATAGTTAATTAATCATAATTACAGATTATTTTTCCTTGCATCTACTAAAGGCCCCTGCTACAAGCTAAAGATCAGGAATTCAGTCTTCTGAAAGAAATAACAAAGGAACATCAATTAAAAAAAAACTGAACCTGGTACTCTTTTTTTAAAAAATTAATTATTTATTTTATTTATTTTTGGCTGTGTCGGGTCTTAATTGCGGCGTGCAGGATCTTCATTGAGGCCTGCAAGACCTTGCGGCGTGCAGGCTCTTCGTTGCGGTGCGCGGGCTTCTCTCTAGCTGTGGCATACAGGCTCCAGGCCAAGTGGGCTCTGTGGTTGTGGCGCGTGGGTTCCAGGGCCCGTGGGCTCTCTAGTTGAGGCTCTGAGCTCAGCAGTTTTGGTGCACAGGCTTAGCTGCCGCGCAGCCTGTGGAAACTTAGTTCCCGCACCAGGGATCAAACCTGCATCCCCTGCATTGTAAGGCGGATTCTTTACCACTGGACCACCAGGGAAGTCCCTGAACCTGGTATTCTTGACTTGGATACGATAGGATACACTCATGGGTACAGACCTCCCTAAATAAATGGACATCATTACCATGGATCTGTTAGACTGAACCAAGTGACTGAGTCAGAATTCCTAGAGTGGTTTTGGTCTGGATTTGAACAGGGGTCAGCAAACTATGGCCCTCGGGACAAATCCAACTAGCTGTCTGATTTTGTAAACGTTTTATTGGAACACAACCATGCTCATTGAGTCACTATTATCTATGGCTGCTTTCCTACTACAACAGCAGGATTGAGTGGTTGCAAACAGAGTATGCAACTGTTCTAAAAGCATACAACTTTGTAGAAGTAGACTACCTAACCCCAGATCAATAAAATAAAAATTAATTACCTAAGTGGACTAAATGAACTGATTTCATATGATTAGCATTTATATTAATTGACATAAGAAAAAAAAACTTTTCTTTTTTAATGTATTTCTTATCCTCCACTTAGAATATACCTAAAATTTTTTAAATAATATATTTTATTTAACCCAATATATCCATAATATCAACATTTCAACATGTAATCAATATAAAAAATATTAGAGATATTTTAAATTCTCTATCTTCAATTTTATTTTAAATGCAGTGTTTATTTTTATACTTACAGCCCATTGAATCACGTTTTTTTTAACATTTAAAATAATTAATTAATTAATTAATTTATTTATTTTTGGCTGCGTTGGGTCTTCGTTGCTGCGCGCCAGCTTTTCTCTAGTTGCTGAGAGCAGGGGTTACTCTTCCTTGAGGTGCTCGGGATTCTCATGGCAGTGGCTTCTGTTGTTGCAGAGCATGGGGTCTAGGAGCACGGGCTTCAGTAGTTGTGGCACATAGGCTCAGTAGTTGTGGCTTGCGGGCTCTAGAGCGCAGGCTCAGTACTTGTGGCACACAGGCTTAGTTGCTCCATGGCATGTGGGATCTTCCTGGACCAGGACTCAAACCCGTGTCTCCTGCATTGGCAGGCGGATTCTTAACCACTGTGCCACCAGGGAAGCCCTGAATCACATTTTGAATGTCATTTTTTCCCAAATGAACTTTTAAATTTCAAAAGGAAAAAAATATTCCATGAGTGATCCTAATATAGATTATAAGCTAATGTATCATTAGGACAGTTCAAAAAGAACAATTTTGTAAATGGTAATGACATGTATTGATTGGACTTGTCTACAGGACAATGATAACACAGGTTAAATAATATGGAAAGTGCCTTTACTAAGTTCCTATACTTTTTTTTTCCTTTTCTTGTGATGTCTTTTTTTTTTTTAACATCTTTATTGGAGTATAATTGCTTTACAATGTTGTGTTAGTTTCTGCTGTATAACAAACTGAATCAGCTATATGTATACATATATCCTCATATTCCCTCCCTCTTGCTTCTCCCTCCCACCCTCCCTATCCCACCCCTCTAGGTGGTCACAAAGCACCAAGGTGATCTCCCTGTGCTATGCAGCTGTTTCCCACTAGCTATCTATTTTACATTTGGTAGTGTATATATGTCAATTCTACTCTTTCACGTCGTACCAGCTTACCCTTTCCCCTCTCCGTGTCCTCAATCCATTCTCTACGTCTGCATCTTTATTCTTGTCCTGCCCCTAGGTTCATCAGAACCATTTTTTAGATTCCATATATATGTGCTAGCATACAATATTTGTTTTTCTCTTTCTGACTTACTTCAGACTGTATGACAGATCTAGGTACATCCACCTTACTACAAATAGCTCAATTTCGTTTCTTTTTATGACTGAGTAATATTCCATTGTATATATGTGCCACAGCTTCTTTATCCATTCATCTGTCAATAGACAGGTTGCTTCCATGTCCTGGCTATTGTAAATAGTGCTGCATTGAACATTGTGGTACATGACTCTTTTTGAATTATGGTTTTCTCAGGGTATATGCCCGGTAGTGGGATTGCTGGGTCATATGGTAGTTCTATTTTTAGTTTTTTAAGTAACCTCCATACTGTTCTCCATAGTGACTGTATCAATTTACATTTCTGCTAACAGTGCAAGAGGGGTCCCTTTTCTCCACACCCTCTCCAGCATTTATTGTTTGTAGATTTTTTGATGATGGCCATGCTGACTCGTGTGAGGTGATACCTCATTGTAGTTTTGATTTGCATTTCTCTAATGATTAGTGACGTTGAGCATCCATTCATGTGTTTGTTGGCAATCTGTATATCTTCTTTTGAGAAATGTCTATTTAGACCTTATGCCATTTTTGGATTGGATGGTTTGCTTTTTTGATATTGAGCTGCATGAGATGCTTGTATTTTGAGGATTAATTCTTTGTCTGTTGCTGCATTTGCAAATATTTTCTCCCATTCTGAGGGTTGTCTTTTCATGTTTTTTATGGTTACCTTTGCTGTGCAAAAGCTTTTAAGTTTCATTAGGTCCCATTTGTTTATTTTTGTTTTAATTTCTATTTCTCGAGGAGGTAGATCAAAAAGGATCTTGCTGTGATTTATGTCAAAGAGTGTTCTTCCTATGTTTTCCTCTAAGAGTTTTATAGCATCTGGCCTTACATTTAGGTCTTTAATCTATTTTTAGTTTATTTTTGTGTATGGTGTTAGGAAGTGTTCTAATTTCATTCTTTTACATGTAGCTGTCCAGTTTCCCAGTGCCACTTATTGAAGAGGCTGTCTTTTCTCCATTGTATATTCTTGCCTCCTTTATCAAAGATAAGGTGACCATATGTGCATGGGTTTATCTCTGGGCTTTCTATCCTGTTCCACTGATCTATATTTCTGTTTTTGTTCCAGTGCCATACTGTCTTGATTACTGCAGCTTTGTAGTATAGTCTGAAGTCAAGGAGCCTCATTCCTCCAGCTCTGTTTTTCTTTCTCAAGATTGCTTTGGCTATTCGGGGTCTTTTGTGTTTCCATACAAATTGTGAAATTTTTTGTTCTAGTTCTGTGAAAAATGCCAGTGGTAGTTTGATAAGGATTGCATTGAATCTGTAGATTGCTTTGGGTAGTATAGTCATTTTCACAATGTTGATTCATCCAACCCAAGAACATGGTATATCTCTCCATCTGTTTGTATCATCTTTAATTTCTTTCATCAGTGTCTTATAGTTTTCTGCATACAGGTCTTTTGTCTCTTTAGGTAGGTTTATTCCAAGGTATTTTATTCTTTTTGTCCAATGTTTCCTTAATTTCTCTTTCAGATTTTTCGTCATTAGTGTATAGGAATGCAAGAGATTTCTGAGCATTAATTTTGTGTCCTGCTACTTTACCAAATTCATTGATTAGCTCTAGTAGTTTTCTGGTAGCATCTTTAGGTTTCTCTAGGTAGAGTATCATGTCATCTGCAAACAGTGACAGTTTTACTACTTCTTTTCTGATTTAGATTCCTTTTATTCCTTTTTCTTCTCTGATTGCTGTGGCTAAAACTTCCAAAACTATGTTGAATTATAGTGGTGAGAGTTGGCAACCTTGTCTTGATCTTAGAGGAAATAATTTCAGTTTATCACCATTGAGAATGATGTTGGCTGTGGGTTTGTCATATATGACCTTTATTATGTTGAGGTAGGTTCCCTCTATGCCTACTTTCTGGTGAGTTTTTATCATAAATGGGTGTTGAATTTTGTTGAAAGCTTTTTCTGCATCTATTGAGCTGATCATATGGTTTTTATCCTTCAATTTGTTAATATGGTGTATCACATTGATTGATTTGCGTATATTGAAGAATTCTTGCATTCCTGGTATAAACCCCACTTGATCATGGTGTATGATCCTTTTAATATGCTGTTGAATTCTGTTTGCTAGTATTTTGTTGAAGATTTTTGCATCTATGTTCATCAGTGATATTGGCCTGTAGTTTTCTTTTTTGTGACATCTTTGTCTAGTTTTGGTATCAGGGTGATGGTGGCTTTGTAGAATGGGTTTGGGAGTATTCCTCGCTCTGCCATATTCTGAAAGAGTTTGAGAAGGATAGGTGTTAGCTCTTCTCTAAATGTTTGATAGAATTCGCCTGTGAAGTCATCTGGTCCTGGACTTTTGTTTGTTGGAAGATTTTTAATCACAGTTTCAATTTTAGTGCTTGTGATTTGTCTGCTTATATTTTCTATTTCTTCCTGTTTCAGTCTCAGAAGGTTGTGCTTTTCTAAGAATTTGTCAATTTCTTCTAGCGTGTCTTTTTTATTGGTATATACTTGCTTGTAGTAATCTCTCATGATCCTTTGTATTTCTGCAGTGTCAGTTGTTACTTCCTTTTCATTTCTAATTCTGTTGATCTGAGTCTTCTCCCTTTTTTTCTTGATGAATCTGGCTAGTGGTTTGTCAATTTTGTTTATCTTCTCAAAGAACCAGCTATTAGTTTTATTGATCTTTGCTATTGTTTCCTTCATTTCTTTTTCATTTATTTCTAATCTGATCTTTATGATTTCTTTCTTTCTGCTAACTTTGGTTTTTGGGGGGGTTTTTTTGTTCTTCTTTCTCTAATTGCTTTAGGTGTAAGGGTATGTTGTTTATTTGAGTTTTTTTTTTGTTTCTTGAGGTAAGATTGTATTGCTATAAACTTCCCTCTTAGAACTGCTTTTGCTGCATCCCATAGGTTTTGGATCATTGTGTTTTCATTGTCATTTGTTTCTAGGTATTTTTTGATTTCCTCTTTGATTTCCTCAGTGATCTCTTGGTTATTTAGTAGCGTATTGTTTAGCCACCATGTGTTTGTGTTTTTTACAGGTTTTTTTCCTGTAATTGATATCTAGTTTCATAGCATTGTGGTTGGGAAATACAATTGATACGATTTCAATTTTCTTAAATTTACCAAGGTTTGATTTGCAACCCAAGATATGATCTATCCTGGAGAATGTTCCATGAGCACTTGAGAAGAAAGTGTATTCCGTTGTTTTTGAATGGGATGTCCTATAAATATCAACTAAGTCCATCTTGTTTAATGTATCATTTAAAGCTTGTGTTTCCTTATTTATTTTCATTTTGGATGATCTGTCCATTGGTGAAAGTGGGGTGTTAAAGTCCCCTACTATGATTGTATTACTGTCGATTTCCCCTTTTATGGCTGTTAGCATTTGCCTTATGTATTGAGGTGCTCCTATGTTGGGTGCATAAATATTTACAATTGTTATATCTTCTTCTTAGATTGATTCCTTGATCATTATGTAGTGTCCTTCCTTGCCTCTTGTAATAGTCTTTATTTTAAAGTCTATTTTGTCTGATATGAGAATTGCTACTCCAACTTTCTTTTGATTTCAATTTGCATGGAATATCTTTTTCCATCCCCTCACTTTCAGTCTGTATGTGTCCCTAGGTCTGAAGTGGGTGTCTTGTAGACAGCATATATATGGGTCTTGTTTTTGTATTCATTCAGCCAGTCTGTGTCTTTTGGTTGGAGCATTTAATTCATTTACATTTAAGGTAATTATTGATATGTATGTTCCTATTACCATTTTCTTAATTGTTTTGGGTTTGTTTTTGTAGGTCTTTTCCTTCTCTTGTGTTTCCTGCCTAGAGAAGTTCCTTTAGCATTTGTTGTAAAGTTGGTTTGGTGGTGCTGAATTCTCTTAGCTTTTGCTTGTCTGTAAAGGTTTTAATTTCTGCATTGAATCTGAATGAGATCCTTGCTGGGTAGAGCAATCTTGGTTGTAGGTTTTCCCCTTTCATCACTTTATTTATTTATTTATTTTTAAACATCTTTATTGAAGTATAATTGCTTTACAATGGTGTGCTAGCTTCTGCTTTACAACAAAGTGAATCAGTTACACATATACATATGTTGCCATATCTCTTCCCTCTTGCATCTCCCTCCCTCCCACCCTCCCTATCCCACCCCTCTAGGTGGTCACAAAGCACCGAGCTGATCTCCCTGTGCTATGCGGCTGCTTCCCACTAGTTATCTATTTTACATTTGGTAGTGTATATATGTCCATGACACTCTCTCACCCTGTCACATCTCACCCCTCCCCCTCCCCATATCCTCAAGTCCATTCTCTAGTAGGTCTGTGTCTTTATTCCCATCTTGCCACTAGGTTCTTCATGACCTCTTTTTTTTTTTTTTTTCCCTTAGATTCCATATATATGTGTTAGCATACTGTATTTGTTTTTCTCTTTCTGACTTACTTCACTCTGTATGACAGACTCTAACTCCATCCACCTCATTACAAACACCTCCATTTCATTTCTTTTTATGGCTGAGTAATATTCCATTGTATATATGTGCCACATCTTCTTTATCCATTCATCCGATGATGGACACCTAGGTTGCTTCCATGTCCTGGCTATTGTAAACAGAGCTGCAATGAATATTTTGGTACATGACTCTTTCTGAATTATGGTTTTCTCAGGGTATATGCCCAGTAGTGGGATTGCTGGGTCATATGGTAGTTCTATTTTTAGTTTTTTAAGGAACCTCCATACTGTTCTCCATAGTGGCTGTATCAATTTACATTCCCACCAACAGTGCAAGAGTGTTCCCTTTTCTCCACACCCTCTCCAGCATTTATTGTTTCTAGATTTTTTGATGATGGCCATTCTGACCGGTGTGAGATGATACCTCATTGTAGTTTTGATTTGCATTTCTCTAATGATTAATGATGTTGAGCATTCTTTCATGTGTCTGTTGGCAATCTGTATCTCTTCTTTGGAGAAATGTCTATTTAGGTCTTCTGCCCATTTTTGGATTGGGTTGTTTGTTTTTTTGTTATTGAGCTGCATGAGCTGCTTGTAAATCTTGGAGATTAATCCTTTGTCCGTTGCTTCATTTGCAAATATTTTCTCCCATTCTGAGGGTTGTCTTTTGGTCTTGTTTATGGTTTCCTTTGCTGTGCAAAAGCTTTTAAGTTTCATTAGGTCCCATTTGTTTATTTGTGTTTTTATTTCCATTTCTCTAGGACCTGGGTCAAAAAGGATCTTGCTGTGACTTATGTCATACAGTGTTCTGCCTATGTTTTCCTCTAAGAGTTTGATAGTGTCTGGCCTTACACTTAGGTCTTTAATCCATTTTGAGTTTATTTTTGTGTATGGTGTTAGGGAGTGTTCTAATTTCATACTTTTACATGTACCTGTCCAATTTTCCCAGCACCACTTATTGAAGAGGCTGTCTTTTCTCCACTGTATATGCTTGCCTCCTTTATCAAAGATAAGGTGACCATATGTGCGTGGGCTTATCTCTGGGCTTTCTATCCTGTTCCATTGATCTATATTTCTGTTTTTGTGCCAGTACCAAACTGTCTTGATTACTGTAGCTTTGTAATATAGTCTGAAGTCAGGGAGCCTGATTCCTCCAGCTCCATTTTTCGTTCTCAAGATTGCTTTGGCTATTCGGGGTCTTTTGTGTTTCCATACAAATTGTGAAATTTTTTGTTCTAGTTCTGTGAAAAATGCCAGTGGTAGTTTGATAGGGATTGCATTGAATCTGTAGATTGCTTTGGGTAGCAGAGTCATTTTCACAATGTTTATTCTTCCAATCCAAGAACATGGTATATCTCTCCATCTATTTGTATCATCTTTAATTTCTTTCATCAGTGTCCTATAATTTTCTGCATACAGGTCTTTTGTCTCCTTAGGTAGGTTTATTCCTAGGTATTTTATTCTTTTTGTTGCAATGGTAAACGGGAGTGTTTTCTTAATTTCACTTTCAGATTTTTCATCATTAGTATACAGGAATGCAAGAGATTTCTGTGCATTAATTTTGTATCCTGCTACTTTACCAAATTCATTGATTAGCTCTAGTAGTTTTCTGGTAGCATCTTTTGGATTCTCTATGTATAGTATCATGTCATCTGCAAACAGTGACAGCTTTACTTCTTCTTTTCCGATTTGGATTCCTTTTATTTCTTTTTCGTCTCTGATTGCTGTGGCTAACACTTCCAAAACTATGTTGAATAATAGTGGTGAGAGTGGGCAACCTTGTCTTGTTCCTGATCTTAGTGGAAATGGTTTCAGTTTTTCACCATTGAGGACAATGTTGGCTGTGGGTTTGTCATATACGGCCTTTATTATGTTGAGGAAAGTTCCCTCTATGCCTACTTTCTGCAGGACTTTTATCATAAATGGGTGTTGAATTTTGTCGAAAGCTTTCTCTGCATCTATTGAGATGATCATATGGTTTTTCTCCTTCAATTTGTTAATACGATGTATCACGTTGATTGATTTGCATATATTGAAGAATCCTTGCATTCCTGGAATAAACCCCACTTGATCATGGTGTATGATCCTTTTAATGTGCTGTTGGATTCTGTTTGCTAGTATTTTGTTGAGGATTTTTGCATCTATGTTCATCAGTGATATTGGCCTGTAGTTTTCTTTCTTTGTGACATCTTTGCCTGGTTTTGGTATCAGGGTGATGGTGGCCTCGTAGAATGAGTTGGGGAGTGTTCCTCCCTCTGCAATATTTTGGAAGAGTTTGAGAAGGATAGGTGTTAGCTCTTCTCTAAATGTTTGATAGAATTCGCCTGTGAAGCCATCTGGTCCTGGGCTTTTGTGTGTTGGAAGATTTTTAATCACAGTTTCAATTTCAGTGCTTGTGATTGGTCTGTTCATATTTTCTATTTCTTCCTGGTTCAGTCTCGGCAGGTTGTGCATTTCTAAGAATCTGTCCATTTCTTCCAGGTTGTCCATTTTATTAGCATAGAGTTGCTTGTAGTAATCTCTTATGATCATTTGTATTTCTGCAGTGTCAGTGGTTACTTCTCCTTTTTCATTTCTAATTCTATTAATTTGAGTCTTCTCCTTTTTTCTCTTGATGAGTCTGGCTAATGGTTTATCAATTTTGTTTATCTTCTCAAAGAACCAGCTTTTAGTTTCATTGATTTTTGCTATTGTTTCCTTCATTTCTTTTTCATTTATTTCTGATCTGATCTTTATGATTTCTTTCCTTCTGCTAGCTTTGGGGTTTTTTTGTTCTTCTTTCTCTAATTGCTTTAGGTGCAAGGTTAGGTTGTTTATTCGAGATGTTTCCTGTTTCTTGAGGTAGGCTTGTATTGCTATAAACTTCCCTCTTAGAACTGCTTTTGCTGCATCCCATAGGTTTTGGATCGTCGTGTCTCCATTGTCATTTGTTTCTAGGTATTTTTTGATTTCCCCTTTGATTTCTTCAGTGATCACTTCGTTATTAAGTAGTGTATTGTGTAGCCTCCATGTGTTTGTATTTTTTACAGATCTTTTCCTGTAATTGATGTCTAGTCTCATAGCGTTGTGGTCGGAAAAGATACTTGATACGGTTTCAATTTTTTTAAATTTACCAAGGCTTGATTTGTGACCCAAGATATGATCTATCCTGGAGAATGTTCCATGAGCACTTGAGAAAAATGTGTATTCTGTTGTTTTTGGGTGGAATGTCCTATAAATATCAATTAAGTCCATCTTGTTTAATGTATCATTTAAAGCTTGTGTTTCCTTATTTATTTTCATTTTGGATGATCTGTCCGTTGGTGAAAGTGGGGTGTTAAAGTCCCCTACTATGATTGTGTTACTGTCGATTTCCCCTTTTATGGCTGTTAGTATTTGCCTTATGTATTGAGGTGCTCCTATGTTGGGTGCATAAATATTTACAATTGTTATACCTTCCTCTTGGATCGATCCCTTGATCATTATATAGTGTCCGTCTTTGTCTCTTGTAATTGTCTTTATTTTAAAGTCTATTTTGTCTGATATGAGAATTGCTACTCCAGCTTTCTTTTGATTTCCATTTGCATGGAATATCTTTTTCCATCCCCTCACTTTCAGTCTGTATGTGTCTCTAGGTCTGAAGTGGGTCTCTTGTAGACAGCATATATATGGGTCTTGTTTTTGTATCCATTCAGCCAGTCTGTGTCTTTTGGTTGGAGCATTTAATTCATTTACATTTAAGGTAATTATTGATATGTATGTTCCTATTACCATTTTCTTAATTGTTTTGGGTTTGTTTTTGTAGGTCTTTTCCTTCTCTTGTGTTTCCTGCCTAGAGAAGTTCCTTTAGCATTTGTTGTAAAGTTGGTTTGGTGGTGCTGAATTCTCTTAGCTTTTGCTTGTCTGTAAAGGTTTTATTT
Organism: Eubalaena glacialis; assembly: GCF_028564815.1. Classification (NCBI taxonomy): domain Eukaryota; kingdom Metazoa; phylum Chordata; class Mammalia; order Artiodactyla; family Balaenidae; genus Eubalaena; species Eubalaena glacialis. The sequence goes on from NC_083718.1 coordinate 35,870,645, forward strand.
CTGCATTGAATCTGAATGAGATCCTTGCTGGGTAGAGCAATCTTGGTTGTAGGTTTTCCCCTTTCATCACTTTAAATATGTCCTGCCACTCCCTTCTGGCTTGCAGAGTTTCTGCTGAAAGATCAGCTGTTAACCTGAGGGGAATTCCCTTGTAGGTTATTTGTTGCTTCCCTTGCTGCTTTTAATATTTTTTCTTTGCATTCAATTTCCGATATTTTGATTAATATGTTTCTTGGCATGTTTCTCCTTGGATTTATCCTGTATGGGACTCTGCGCTTCCTGGGCTTGATTGACTCTTTTCCCATGTTAGGGAAGTTTTCAAGTATAATCCTTCAAATATTTTCTCAGTCCCTTTCTTTTTCTCTTCTTTTTCTGAGACCCCTATAATTCAAATATTGGTGCATATAAGATTGTCCCAGAGATCTCTGAGAATGTCTTCAATTCTTTTCATTCTTTTTTCTTTATTCTGCTCTGTGGTAGTTATTTCCAATATTTTATCTTCCAGGTCACTTATCCATTCTTCTGCCTCAGTTATTCTGTGATTGATTCCTTGTAGAGAATTTTAAATTTCATTTATTGTGTTCTTCATCATTGTTTGTTTGCTCTTTAGTCCTTCTAAGTCCTTGTTAAACGTTTCTTGTATTTTCTCATTCTATTTCCAAGATTTTGGATCATCTTTACTATCATTACTCTGAATTCTTTTTCAGAATAGGCACGTAGACTGCCTATTTCCTCTTCATTTGTTTGGTCTGGTGGGTTTTTACCTTGCTCCTTCGTCTACTTCATATTTCTCTGTCTTCTCATTTTGTTTAACTTACTGTGTTTGGGGTCTCCTTTTTGCAGGCTGCAGGTTCGTTGTTCCCATTGTTTTTGGTGTCTTGCCCCAGTGGGTGAGATTGAACCAGTGACTTGTGCAAGCTTCCTGGTGGGAGGGACTGGTGCCTGTGTTCTGTTGGGTGGGGCTGGATCTTGTGTTTCTGGTGGGCAGGGCCATGTCCGGTGATGTGTTTTGGGGTGTCTGTGAACTTAGTATGATTTTAGGCAGCCTCTCTGGTAACAGGTGAGGTTGTGTTCCTATCTTACTTGTTTTTTGGCATGGGGTGTCCAGCACTGGAGCTTGCTGGCCGTTGGGTGGAGCTGGGTCTTAGCATTGAGATGGGGATCTCTGGGAGAGCTCTCACCAATTGATAGTACATGGGGCTGGGAGGTCGCTGGTGGTCCAATGTCCTGAACTCAGCTCTCCCACCTCAGAGGCTCAGGCCTGACACCAGGCCAGACCACCAAGACCCTGTCAGCCACATGGCTCAGAAGAAAAGGGAGAAAAAAAGAAAGAAAAATTTTAAAAATTAAAAAAAAATAAATTTTTAAAAGTTATTAACTTAAAAAAATAATAATTTTTTAAAAAAGAGAGAGCAACCAAAGCAATAAACAAATCCACAAGTGAGAACAAGTGCTAAAAACTAAACTAAGATAAACATAAAAATCAGAAACAAATCAGTTGCAGACAGCAAACTTCAAGTCTACAGTTGCTCCCAAAGTCCATCGCCTCAATTTTGAGAACGTTCTTTGTCTATTCAGGTATTCCACAGATGCAGGGTACATCAAGTTGATTGTGGGGATTTAATCCACTGCTCCTGAGGCTGCATGGAGAAATTTCCTTTTCTCTTCTTGTTCGCTCAGCTCCTGGGGTTCAGCTTTGGTTTTGGCCCTGCCTTTGGTGTAGGTCGCCTGAGGGCATCTGTTCCCCACCCAGACAGGAGGGGGTTAAAGCAGCAGCTGATTAGGGGACTCTTGCTCACTCAGGCCAAGGGAAAGGAGGGGTACGGTAGTCATAATTGGAATGTGGGGCGAGCCTGTGGTGGCATAGTCCGGTGTGACATGGCAACAGCCTGAGGCCTGCCGTGTGTTCTCCCAGGGAAGTTGTCCCTGGATCGCAGGACCCTGGCAGTGGTGTGCTGCACAGGCTCCTGGGGTGGTGTGGCTAGTGACCTGTGCTTGCACACAAGATTCTTGGTGGCATCGGTAGCAGCCTTAACGTTTCATGCCCAGCTCTGGGGTCTGAGTTGACAGCCGCAGCTGGTGCCCGTCTCTGGAGGTCATTTAGGTGGTGCTCTTCCTTCTGTGGGCAGACGGGGAAGGAATCCCCTCTCCTCGTGCACCCTGAAACAATTGTCTCCTGCCTCTTCGGCAGTTCCAGACTTTTTCCCGGACTCCATCCTGGCTAGCTGTGGTGCACTAGCCCCCTTCAGGCTGTGTTCACGCAGCCAACCCCAGTCCTCCCCCTGGGATATCAACTCCGAAGCCTGAGCCTCAGCTCCCAGCCCCCACCCGTCCCGGCGGGTGAGCAGACAAGCCTCTCAGGCTGGTGAGTGCTGGTTGGCACGGATCCTCTGTGCAGGAATCTCTCCACTTTGCCCTCTGCACCCCTGTTGCTGCGCTCTCCTCCGTGGCTCCAAAGCTTCCCCCCCGCCCACCTCCTGTCCCCACCAGTGAAGGGCCTTCCTAGTGTGTGGAAACTTTTCCTCTTTCACAGCTCCCTCCAAAGGTGCAAGTCCCGTCCCTATTCTTTTGCCTCTGCTTTTTCTTTGTTCTTTTGCACTTACCCAGGTACATGGGGGTTTTCTTGCCTTTTGGGAAGTCTGAGGTCTTCTGCCAGTATTCAGTAGGTGTTCTGTAGGAGTTGTTCCACTTGTAGACGCATTTTTGATGTATTTGTGGGGAAGAAGGTGATCTCCACATCTTCCTCCTCTGCCATCTTGAAGGTCCCCCCCAGTTCCTATACTTTTTATGGCCTAATTCCCTATTTTATAAGTTTGAGGCAATGGAACCGAATTGATGTACCTTATTTACCTCTAGAGTGATTTAATACTTATGGTCATGTAGATTGTTTATATAGGTTCAATAAGAATCTGTCCTTTTTCTTACCAGAATATAATTGAATATTCACTATGCCAAAAATTCCACTTAATTAGGTGTGATAAGCCCTTTATTAAGGAACAAAGACTACATTTTACATGTGAGAATGACATCTATGAAGTCCTCCCAGGAAAACTTCTCTGGGATGGCTTTATGACTTATGAAATTCTAGCCTTACAGGTAGTAAAAATTTCATTTCCTGGCAGGCATATTAACAAATATGGGAATCTTAGAGAAAATAGTGCTAATACGGATGGTAAAATTTCTTCTGACACATAAAAGTTATTCCCAGCCCTAGGAGTTTTACAAGCCTCCAGACAGAAGTTCACTGTCAAGCCTCAATATCATGTGGCTCTAATTCTGTTAGCCACTCAAAAAGGAAGTGTTTATATGTTACATCAACTCCTCTTGTTATGCTTGTGGAAATAAATTTTAGTCAAATAAAACAAAATATCAATTTAATAACACTGAGTCAGAAAACTGTTAATCGGCTTAGGTTTTCTCAAAGGCAAGAACTTGCCCACAGAAAAGAAAAACTGCAGAAGCAAAAACTGACACTTCGTTCTGCTTCATTCATGACTGAACCACTGGGGGGTGGGGGTGGGGACATTCCACATCTGGAGATAATCCAAAAACAACAGGCTATTGTGCCTGGCTCAGGACTCCAAAATAATAAACTCTGACTCTTTCTCATAAATATGGACTCTGGCAAAAACAATTTTCTCCTTGATTTTTACTATGCTAACAAGTGAAGATAAACTGTGAATATGATGGACATGTGAGAAAGCTGCTGATTTCTACCATGAATATTGTAGCCTTGGTCATCTTTTTTTCCCTTTAAATACTTGTTGTGATTTGTATTTGACAAACCAATCTTTCTTTCTGAACTTGGACTCCCTTTACCTTTTGCAGTAAATTGTTTATTTGTCCAAATGTTTCTGTCTCTGAGTCTTTGACGGCATTTACTATGTGCTGACACTAACACCATGCTGGAGTTGAGGATTTGGAAATGAATTTGGAGGAAGACACCTGCCTGTAAATAAAGAACTTCCCCTCAAATATTTGGTGGGATGTTAACACCACCTTCATTTGCTCTGACACTCCATGCAAAAGGAACGGATCCTCAAAACAGTTATGCCTAAGAGGCCACACCTGGGATCCAGAAAGTTGTCCTCTGAGGTGGTTCTGTCTACAGCATCCTTATCCAGCCTCATCTGTGCCTCTCTTGCCCTACTTCGTGCTTCAACCACTCTTGAATCCTCCCAGGTCTTGGAACATGGCAGCCTCTTCCCACCCCAGGCTTCTTCTGTTTCTCCTGCCTCACATGTTTTTGCCAAGCTAGTACCTGTTCCTTCACAATTCAGCTAAACATCATTTCCCTAGGAAGACTTCCCTGACCACCTGTAGCCTTTTATAAACTCTCCTAACCCTCAGAATTGCCTTGAACTTTTCACAGTTGTAATAAATTATGTGATCCTTTGTTTAATGTCCACATTCTTTGCCAGACCATGTACTTCATGAGGACAGGCACTGATTCTCTGTTTTCACTCACCTTTCTGCCCTCACCACCTCCCACGGTGCAAGGCAACTGTGCGCGCTCAGTAAACATTGGTTGAATGAGTAAACGAATAATAAGAGCAGCGTGGGGGCTTAGAACAATTGGACCAGGGAAAAATTGTCAGGATGTTTGTTTTGCGATTTCATGGTACCTCCTGAGTTGGTTATTCACAAGGTGACAAGAACTATTGAAAGAGATGAAATTTCTAGAATTTCAGGTTCCAAAGAAAATAGAAGAGTTTGAAATTATGTACCATCCTGAGATCATTCATTTTTTCAGTCGTTCAATAAATACTTTACTAAGCATCTACTATGTGTCAAGCACTAGGGATGGACACAAAGGTGAATAAAACAGACCCAGTCCTTGCCTTTACTGTTTATAGTCTAGTGAGGGAGGCAGACATTAACAACATCCACACTGACACACAAGATGTAAAATTATAACCAAGTCACGTGCTAGGAGGAGAGGTACAAAGCACACTGACAGCCCCAATAGGGGTTTTCCCTCACCAGGGAGTCTGCCTTTTCCAAAGGTGCCTGCTGAGCTGCAATCTGAAGGATGAGTAGGTGTGTTTAATTAAGAATATGCAGAGTATGACCTGCTGAATAAGGATGCACAAACCATACACACAGGGTGGGCAGGTAGCTCCCTCACTGTCTGAGCTTCCACTTTGGGGAAATGTTTTGACTGAAGGCACAGTTTCAATACACTCACACAAAGAAGTAAAGTGACAAGATTTATTACTTACAGATTCCAGAAACAGAGGAGGGTGGTGTGCATTGAGCTTGGGCGGGGGGGCAGTCCTCTGTCCTGGGTCACAAGCCAGCAGGACACAGAGAGTAAACACCTTTTACTTATAAGATGGTTGGGGAGCACCACTAACTTTTCGAGGGCTTAACTTTAAGTGCTTATTTTAAAAGGTGTCCTGGGAAATGCAAAGCAGGACCTTGTGGCTGGAATCCTAAACTCAGGTCCTTATCTAAATGTCCAGACTCTGGGTACAAGCAGAGTTATACTGTAAAATGCCTGGGCAGCAACTCAAAATAGTTGCCTCTTCACAGGAAGTGATGCAAACATGAAGTTCATGCTGCTTGACATGCCATGAATAAGTACTTTTTCTCTGACCTAGGGTTCTTGTGTCTTCTGCCAGAATCCATGAGATTCTGTCTATCTCATTAGCTTGCAAGTAGTATAAAATCTCAGGCCCTTCATAGTTATTGACAGGCTAGTAGATGACATATACAAAGGCACTATGGTGGGAGAGAGTAGAGCAAATATAAGAAAGAAGGCACGAATGGATGCGTTATAGGGAGTGAAGGGGGCATGGCATGAGATGAGGCTGGGAGGTGATGTGCCATGGGACCCTTGGCCAATCCTGCTGGGGCAGGCCCAGGGAATGTCTTGGCTGTTTGTTATGACAATGCCACCTTCATGCAGAACATGTGGAACTAATAAACTGGGTTTGGGGGAGCACAGGACAAGGCTTGGGCTAATCCGTACCTATGAAGTAATTTTTAACAAAGGAAGAGAGTGAACTTAGGTGTTTTCTTAACATCCTGCACCCTGTTATGAAAATTTTTACATGCCTACTACTTCGTAATACTTCTATTAGAGATTAGAGGAAGTCCACTTCCCAGTGCCCTAAACAAACAAGGGGAAGTTATCATGGACTATCATTGCTATCAATCATCTAGGGTACAAAAGAAGGCTAGTTGCCTTAAGAGGGTGAAGCCATGACCCTTTAGTATTCGTGAGTATGACTCTGGACAAACTGCTTTCTGACCATTTCTCTTAATAAAGAGATGTTTCAGTTTATAGGGAGAGGAAGGAAGAGAAGTGGGACAGAGGGAGAGACCTCACCAAGAGAGGGCTGTGAAATCAGTGTGGCTAACATTGGATTATTACCTGTGATTGTAAAAATAAAGGTATCTGTTGAGAAGCCCTCTGACCCATTCTGGCAATTGGAGTTCTGAACTTTTCACTCCCTGCCTATTAATTAATTTATAGCCTGCAAAGAATGGAGTTGTCCAGGATCTTTGGCCAAAAAAAGTATCCACAAACAAGGAACAAATCATGCAGAGCCTTGTTAAGAAGTTTTGTTCTTATCTGAAGAGTGATAAGAAATCACTGAGGGATCTAGAAAGGGTTGGCATCATTACACTTAGGTTTCAAAAGAGAGGAGCTGAGAGTATGGAGATTATTGATCTTCTGAGATTATCTGCTCCTGGGGGAAATCAAGAGTTCCCTGAATTTTTACTCCTTGGTACTTCGCTGCAGCCCCAGGCTTCCCAGATTCATACTCATTTTAATGGGCATTTCAAAAAGGAAGCAAAACAGCACCAGGTCTCAGAGCGTTCTCAGCAATATCCCACTCCTCTCCAGGTTTCTTTTAAATAATCAGCACAGGCCAGCTGTGGGAAACAGCTTGGAGAGGGGGAGAGTGGGTGAGGCAGGGTGCTGCTGGGCTCAGGGAGAGAATAAATAACAGCATTTTTTGGGGTACTGCTGGTTACAGAATTCAATTGTGCCCAGTTTCAACCTGGCTAAGGGCCTGGACAGAGGGCTGGAGAGGCAAAAGTAGAGGCTGCCAGAAAAGCCCGGAAACTTCTGGCTTTTGGAGAAGATCATCCGCCTGATGGCTTTTCTGCTGGCAGGTGCCTCAGGAAGACCTGGCCCAAGTTTTCAGAACTCTCCAGGGTTTCTCAATCCACCTCAGGTGGCCCGCAGTGCTCCTCCCCCGCCACTTTCCAGCCTGCTAGTTCCTTCACTGACACACAGCTCAGTTCCTGTAAATGGGATGGTTTGGGGTGTGGGGGAGTGGAGTGGGACAGGTATAAGAGGAAGTTGGAGGCCCAGGGAAGCGTCCTGTCTAGGCAGCTGGGCACCAGGAGCCTAAGGGCAAAGGAAGAGGCCACGCCATGCCCCCCTCTGCTGCAGCCAGGATGGGTCTGAGGGTGGCTCAGACAGGTCTCTGGGTTGGCCACAGAGCCGCTCCACAGAGGGCCTGGCTTCCTACCTGCTGTGGGAGTGGTAGCAGAGTCAGGGGAGAGAGAGAGGAGGAGGCTGGTGTGAGGAGGCCCTTGATTCCTTTATGGTGGGGGGTGCAGGGAGCAGGAGGAAGGGCAGGAGGTACTTGCAGGGGGTCTCACCCTGGATCTCCCTTCAGGTTTTGTGGTCCTGGTCCTGCTCCAGAGCTGTAAGTAACCCCTTTTAAGTCATGGGAGGTGGGGATGTGGTGAGGGCTGTGTGGAAGGGACCTTGCCACTAAGGTAGCGCTTTTCCAGCTTCTTCTGTGATTCAGATGGTTCAGAAATATTAGCATTTGTTAAACCAAGGTGATGAGTATATAGGTGTTTATTATACTATTCTCTACTTTTCTGTATATTTAAAATTTTTGAAAATTAAAAACTTTCAAAGGCTCGGGTTCAATGAAGGTTTCAACTAATCGTTTACTGGGAACCGCTAACAGGAGACCAGTAGCAGCATGGATGAGTGATGCCCACTGTTATTCCTCCACAGTCAAGAGGGCAGAAAAGGCTTACTTTGCAGCAGGAAAAATTAGAATGAGCGGGGAGGAGGAACTTCCTGGTCCATTGGGATATTGTGCCCCAGCTGGGGGGATGGACTGAAGGGGTCTGGGGACTGCCATTCTGGGTGGGTTACAAGTTAGGGGCACTCCCACAGGAAGGCAGAGAAGAGATGCGCCAGAGCTTCTCAGATCAAGGACTCCACTGAAGGTCCTGCAAGACTCTCGCCTGAAGGCCAGGGTCTTCTGATATGGCTGTCTGGGGCTGGGTCCCTCTTCTCCTTCAAAGCCGCTGCCTCCAGGAAGCCGTCTTTACTTGTACCAAGTCCCATTTCATCTTTATTCATCAGCACCCCCTCACCCCACACAGTGTTCTGTTCTTAGTCTGCAGTATATTTATCTACTATATTTGATCTTTTCTAAGCATTTTCAAAATAGACCTTATTTTCATCAGAAAGAGAACTCCCCTGAGCCAGCCCTTTTCATTTAGAATTCTAACTTTGCTCACAATTTTGCCCATCAACCCCGCCCCTCAAAACCCCATTAGTGCTCAGCTCAGGGCTCAGCCAGAGGGTCCCTGGCTCAATCTTGGCCTTCTCCTCAGGTGCTGCATACAAGCTGATCTGCTACTACACCAGCTGGTCCCAGTACCGGGAGGGTGATGGGAGCTGCTTCCAGATGCCATCGACCCCTTCCTCTGTACCCACATCATCTACAGCTTTGCCAACATAAGCAACAATGAGATCGACACCTGGGAATGGAATGATGTGATGCTCTATGACACACTGAACACACTCAAGAACAGGTTGGGCCACTGGCTGCCCAGCAGGAGGAAGATGGAGGGTTAGCAGGGCTGGTCTCAGGGCAGAGTACTCCTGCTCAAGAGGATGGGCGAGGTCCCCAGTACTCACCTCTGGGTGGAGAATTGGAGGGCCTTAGCTTAAGCGGGAGGAAGTGATGAGGGCAGGTGTCAGGGTGTAGAAGAAGACTGTAGAAGAAGGCACAGCTGAGCTCCCCTGGGAAAGGGAACCCTCTCCATCCTCTGAGGGTGCCTCTCCACAGAGAAAGTGCTCATGACTCTATTTTGCCATATCCTGGCTTCCCCACTGGAGGGAACAAATATTGGCAACGTACCTCAGAGTAACTGCCACAAATGCTTAGAAAGTCTTAGAATACTGAATCTCAGGGTTGGAAGGACCTCAGAGGCCTGATTCAGCCTCCCACCCAAAGCTAGAAGCCTGATACAGCCTCCTAAACATGGGGCCACCCCATGTCACAACAACTTCACTCAACCCCTGCCCTCCTGCCTCCCTGTGCCCCACAGGAATCCCAACCTGAAGACCCTTCTATCTGTTGGAGGATGGAACTTTGGTTCTCAAAGGTAGGATGACTCATCCCCCAGAGGTTGATGGAATATGAGGAGGCATAGGTTTCTCCTCATCCACTGGATGGGGGTCACAGGGACCCCAGACTGGTCAGGCACAGGGGCCTGAATGGTTGTCAGGAGCCTGTCTCATGTACAACCACGAAATCAGAGCACAGAGAGGGAAAGGAACTTGCCAAGAGTCACACAGCAAGGTGGCAGTCAATATTCTGATTCCTTGCCAATGCTCTTTTACTACTTCTCAGACATGAAAACAAAGAAATTTGGGGTGGCGAGGGATACTGTCCTAAGGGCTGGAAGGAGAGAGATGGAATGAATGGGAAATTTGGGAATGGAGACCCTGTGAGGACATCCTGGAGCGGGTAGAATTGGAACAGGCTTTAAAAAGGGGGCAAAGATGGCCATAGCAGCTCTCATTTACTGAGCCGTTACTATGTGTCAGGCATCCTGTCCAACCATTATCACATGTAATCCTCATAATAGCACTGTGAGATGGTATATTTATGCCCATTTTACAGGTGAGGAAACTGAGGCTCAGGTTATAACCTGCTCAAAGTGGCTTGGCTAGTAGGTGATAGAGCCAAGGATATCTGACTCCAAAGCACATGGTCTTTCTAAGATAATTGGAGGTGGGTCCTGTCCCAACCATGCCCTCCTAGAGCTGTGTGGGTTCAGACTCCCAGCTCCACATGCCCCAGAGACCCTTCCAGAGGGCTAAGGCACCCAGCGTATTGGTACTGAGCACTCTACTGGGGTGATTTCGGTTCTAGATTTTCCAAAATAGCCTCTAACACCTGGAGTCGCAGAACTTTCATCAAGTCGGTGCCACCATTTCTGCGGACCCATGGCTTTGATGGACTGGACCTAACCTGGCTCTACCCTGGGCGGAGAGACAAGCAGCATCTCACCACTCTGGTCAAGGTGCTGGTTGGGTCAGGGAAAAGGGCAGGGAAGTGGGGAGCACCAGGGAGTGGGGAGGGCAGAAGCTGTCTTCAGAGATATTCTCCTGAGGCAGGCAAAGGGGGATTCAGGCCTCTTTGCTGCAGGGTCCTGAGATCTGGACCAGGGATAAGACAAACAAGCCTGTGTCCTGAGATCTTACACAGCAAGGAAGACATCTTTTGACAACAGTGGGAGGTAGGGAGCGGTTCTAAGAGGCAGAGGTCACTAAGCAGAGCACCCATTCTTCACTGCCTCTTTTCATTCTCAAACTGACACTGCCCACTCCACAGCATGCACTGCATCAGGGGTACTCAGTTACCCCAGGGGAAGAGTGATCATTTAAACAAATTGTTCACGGTACAATATAAATCACTTTAATTTTGTGTTCTCATTTATAAGCTTGAACAAAGCACAGACCAACAGGCAAATATCTTCCAGCACCATCTGTGGACCAAGTGGGATCACTCTCTATTCTCATGGTCCCTCCAGGACAGAGAATAATTGAGTGTTGATGAGTATGCATGGGGTGTAGGGATGAGATTGGTCCAAACAGTTTTTTAGGAAAAGGATGGGTGAGTCTGAGGATGAGACCACTTTATCGTTCCCACTGAGCTCCAGTCAGGTTGGAGACTACAGCAGACAGCGAAGGCCAATGGCATGCTCAGAGATCTTTCTCCGCAAGGTTTGCTGTCACTCACCTGCCTCTCTCCCAACCAGGAAATGAAGGCTGAGTTTGCAAGAGAAGCCCAGGCAGGAGCAGAGCAACTCCTGCTAAGCGCAGCAGTGTCTGCTGGGAAGATTGCCATTGACAGAGGCTATGACATCGCCCAGATATCCCGGTGAATCTCCTGATGCACTCTGCCCTAGCACTCCATGTGCAATCAGAAGACTGGGCTTCTAGTCCCAGTTTCTCCAAAGATGTGTGACCTTGAGCAAGTCACTTCCCCTCTGTGTGCCTCAGCCTCCCCATCTGTCAAATGGGGCATAACAATCCCTATCCTTCCTTTTCATTTGGGGTATTGTGCTGCTCAGTTGAGAAAGTCGTTATGAATGTATGTATTTGTGGAAAAGGAAGTAGCGAAAGTTATACAAACCAGCCAGTCACTAGTCTCTGGAGGGGCAAGGCAGCAGTAATGATACCTTTCATTTCCAGGCTGCTGGGGAGTCCTCAATGTGCTGTCACATGCAGGTGACCCCCTCCCTTTCCTGTTCACCCTGCCCCTCCTCCTCGCCCTGCCTCCTCATGCGTGAGAATGAGCAGTCCCCAGCCAAGCAGGCTGATCTCTCGGTGGAACAAAGGCATGGGTCTTAGGAAACCCAAGAGTAAGAGACAAAGGCTCTTCGCTCTGACTTTAGAATCTTCTTTAGGGTCTTAGGGAGTGTAGACTTGGTGCTTTAATTGATCACTTAGAGGGTGGGAATGAGGTGGCTCTCAACCATTTGCCATAAACACCTGAAGCTCATGTTCATGCAATCCACCTGCAGACCCCCCAACTTTGTGTGTGGAAACCTTACTCCCCACCAGGAGGAATCATAGGTTCAGGCCATCCTTTGGTCCTGCTCTCTCCCGACAAGGCTAGCTGTTGATGCCACTTGTAATCTGCTTTCTCAAAGATGAATGTGGCTGGAGTGGAGGGGGTGACGTGTGTTGGAGGCCAGCTCCGAATTGTGTGCTGGGGGCAGATTGGAAGAACCCCATTCTTGCCTTGAATGCTCCTGTGGGACCCTGAGCCCACTTCCCAGTGTGGCACAAGGGAGGTGGTCCAGCAGCCTAGACAGTGGGTCACTGGGTTCTACTGGGTTTTGGGTTAATGGCTTTTCTCTTGGCTGCCTGTTTCTCCAGCTCACATCCTGCTAGGGTGGTGCGCTTATTCAATTTTTCGCCTTGTCCTGCATCCACTCTTCCACAGACACCTGGACTTCATCAGCCTTTTGACCTACGACTTTCATGGAGTGTGGCGCCAGACCATAGCACATCACAGCCCCCTATTCTGAGGCCAGGAAGATACAAGTTCTGACAGATTCAGCAATGCTGTGAGTGTCCCAAAGGAAGGAGGGCTGAGAGGGGACCACAGACATGCCACTTGCCAGAGCTCAGACACCAACCTCTCCACTCCTCAGTAATCCTGCAAGGGAGGTGTTATAGGGCCCACTTCACAGATGAGGAAACTGAGGCCCAAAGTTTATGCATTCTCCACAGCTCTGGGAACTGGGAAGGTGATAATTCCATAAAGAATCAGGACATCTCCTGATGGGCCTATAGGGTGGACCTAGTGAAGGCAGAGGGCAGATTGAAGACAGCACAAAGAGGGCTGGGGGCTGAGAGGGCAAGAGTCTAGTCTAGACCTGCCATTGTTTGCTGTGTAACCTGGGCCAATCACCAGATTTCTGCAACTATCGAACAGTAATAATCCCTTCCTATACCTAAGAGGATTTTTTTCAAGACTGAAATTACACAATGCTTTTTAGACTGACATTACAGGTTCCCAGAAGGAAGGGAAGTCCAGATGCATCTAGACCTGGAACTCCACCTTTCAAGGCAGCAGTGGGAACTGCACAACCTTTCCCCTCCTAGACCACCAGCATCTAACTGCTCAAACTGTCCTGCCCTACCCACCCACAGGACTACGCTGTGAGCTATGTGTTGAGGCTGGGGGCCCAGGCCAATAAGCTGGTGATGGGTATCCCCACTTTTGGGAGGAGCTTCACCCTGGCCTCTTCCAAGACAGATGTGGGAGCCCCGACCTCAGGGCCAGGAATACCAGGCCGGTTCACCAAGGAGAAAGGGACCCTCGCCTACTATGAGGTATGAGCTGGGGAGAAGGTATGATTTCCCACGGCACCCGCAGCCCCGGGGAAGGTGAGCCTCCCACCCCACCCCCACTTTACTCCTTTGGAAGTTAAAAAAAATGTTCCAGCAGACCTAGCACGCTGGAGAAGAGGGAGGAGGAGGGCAGGCACATCCTGTCTGCACCCCCTCTGGCCACCAAGTTGGGGCCTTCCTTCTAGCCCAGGAAAAAACAATGGCCAAGAGGTAGGTTCTTTTGTTTCAGCCCATCCTCTGATGCTCTGTGCTGCCTTGGGCCGGTCCTCAGTGTCAAAGCACCATTTCCCAAATCCCTGTTTAAGATGCAGGAAGCTAATCAGAGCCCCCATAATGCCCTCACGTTACAGCAGCTACAGGATCCTGGGATCTTTGCATCTGTTTTAAGTAAAGTTGTGTGAAGCCTGCAGTGGCGTCCCCCTGGTGACCTGCAACGTCTCAGCACAGCTCCCCACACCACCCCTGCCCTGTTCTCTGCTCAGACCTGTGACTTCCTCCGCGGAGCCACGGTCCATAGACTCCTTGGTCAGCAGGTCCCCTATGCCACTAAGGGCAACCAGTGGGTGGGGTATGACGATCAGGAGAGCGTCAAAAACAAAGTACGTACCTAAGGCCACACCCCAAGTTGAAGAGGGGGAGGGAAGCCCCCTGCACTGAGGGTGGGGCTTGGCTACAGAGGTGTTTTGGGTCTCAGGTGTCTGCTTTTTTCTCCCATGGGGAGGTGTCCAGATAGCATGCCCCCCATAAGCACCCTGGCCCAGGGAACCCAGCCCTGCCTGCTCTGGGTCTCCCTGCCAGGTGCAGTACCTGAGGAACACGCAGCTGGCCGGCGCCATGGTGTGGGCCCTGGACTTGGATGACTTTCAGGGCACCCTCTGCGGACAGAATCTGCACTTCCCTCTCACCAGTACCATCAAGGATGCGCTTGCTGAGGTGCAGCCTTCGGTTCTTGGGCACACAGTGAGGCAGAGATCACTTGGCTCTGACTGGCTAGGAGACTGATCACCTGCCCTGCTGGGTCCCCTGTTGAGCTTCAGTCTCCCTTCCTTGGGCCCATGCGGAGGGCCACAGCTCTGCCATCTGAGCTCAGCTCCGGTGGACAGGCAGGTAAGGGTGGGGCTGCGGGACCAACACAGTGTAAGACACGGGGTCAGCACATAACTGCTGATTATGGAGAATGCTCAACAACTCCAAGCCCCACACAAGGAGATTTCTTCAACTCCCTTACCCTCAGGCCTCCATGCCTAAGGACACCATTTTGGCAAGCTCTACCACCGCAGAGTGAAATATCTTACAAGAAGCAGCAACCACACTAATTATATCCTCTGCAAAGCCCAACTTGAAACCTTTACTCAGGAACATAATCACGTCCCCATTCCACTTCCCATTCCTGATTCTGCAGCTGCTCAATAAAGCACTGGGGCTCACCAGTTATTAGTGCTTGCTTCAGTCTATCTTTGTGGTCCCACTGGACCCACGGGGCTCACCTCCCCCATCTCTTCTGGATTCCTCTCTCTCAGGCTTGGTAGTCCTGAGCTGCAGAAAGTGAGATCACCCTGTCCTCTGCTGGGCCCCAAGAAGTCCCCAAAAGAGGCAAGCATCACCAGACCCATCAATCATGGACTTAACCCAAGAGGGCTGATGGGCTTCCAGATCTTAAAAGTCATTGTCGTCCAGACTTCTCGATACAGTTCCTTGTTGAAAGAAGCCTTTTCTGTTTCCAGGGGCTAGCAGGCACTAGGAAGGAAACTCTTTAACACCAACCCTTCATCTCCTCTCACCCTGGGGAGGGGTAGGAGCCAACACAGGGTCAGGTTAGAGAGAGCCCTGACCCTGGACTCTCAGGGCTAGAAGGAGACACCTATGTTACCTCACATACCCTCCCTCCGTCCCAGGCCTAGAGTCTCTACAGGGCTTGAGAGCTAGCCTTCCAACCTCCCCCCACACTCTCAGTGACCAGTTGCTCATTACCTTAGAGGAACCCTTTCCATTGCTGGGCTGAAATCAGTCAGATGTCTTAGGGCTGTAATCCAGCCCTCTGTCTCTCCCCTCTCGGGACATAGCCCTCAGCCCATGCAGAGATCAAGACTCCTCAGCTCAGCCTGGGACATGAGGTGGGGGCCAGATGGGACGGGATGGGTCAGACGGGATGAGCTCAGATCAGCCAGCCTTCCAGCCTTTATGAAGTAGAGATGTTCTCAGCAGTTTCTGTGAACTCCCAGAGCCCCGAACATGCCTTATATCCAAAGAGAGTTCAGCTGCATGCTCCAAAACCAAAGAGAATTTATTTGTGGATTCCCCGATGTTTGGATTGTCTGTGACTTGGCCTAGTGGTTTGTGACACTGGTTTGAGCTGTGGGGAAGAAAACACCTATTGGCCTCCCTGAAATCTGAACCAGCTGGAGCGGGGCAGATGCAACTGATCCCAAGGTCACCGCCAAGCTAAAGGCAAAGAGAGTGAGAACTTGGCCAGAGCTTCAGCGGGTACCTGGCATTTCGCTGCTGGCCAGTGGGTCAAGCATTCCCTAATCCCTGCCCACTGCCTACTCTACCACACAGGGGTCTTTGAAAAGCCAGGGGCTTTTGAGTGAGTCCTCCAGGGCAGTCAACCCCCACCCTACCTCCCCTGGCCACCCTTCCCCCATCCCGGGACAGTCTCTGGAGGGCTGACGCAGTGTCCTGCAGAGTTAGTCACATTCACTTATAGCTGCAGAGTCAGAGGCCAGGGATAGGGATCGGGTCTCCAGTCCTGGAGGACTGCCCAGCAGGACACTGAGTCACCCGGTAGAGGTCACGTGCACCCAAGCAGGGCAGGATCTGGAGGCTCCCCAGGCCCTCCACTGCCTCTCCCCAACAAGGACAGCCACTGGTGAGAGGTGGCCACACTCCTGTGCCCCCAAGCCCCAGGGCAAGGGGAGAGCATGCATGCGACTGAGGGCCCTAAATGAATTACATGTGTATTGATTTTTAAATTATGGGATATATCATACAAGCTAAACAGTGCATAAAATGTATTTGTTTAATTTAAAGAATTACTATATAGTGAAAGCCTGTGTAACCACCACCCAGGACAGGAAATGAGACCTCATTGGTGCCCCTGAAACTCCACAGTCACATGCATCCCTGTCCCTCTGCCCAGAGGCAGGCACTATCTTGACCTTCCCTGCCTTCTTTTGTGGTCTCACCCCCTAGAGACGCCCCTTGAAGAAGAGAGCTGGTGCTCCCTGTGCTTGAATTGAATATGAATGGGGTCTCATCGCTCTCTGTGCCTGGCTCCTTTTGCTCCCTGTTATGTCTGTTAGATCAACCATGTAGCTGAAGTTTGCTCATTTTATTCCATTTTGGTTTATAGGGGTGCATACATGTCACAGTTATTTATGCATTCCCCTGCTGAAGGAGAGCTGTGTTCTCCAGATTTGGTGTTACAAACAATGCTGCTGTGAATGTTTGCATGCATGTCTCCTGGGGCACAGGTGTGAGAGTTTCTGGGGGTGTAACTGCTGGGTCAGAGAATTTGCACATTTTCAATCTGACTAGATATTGTCTCACTTTTTCCAAAGAGATTGCTCCCATCTACACTCCCACCAGCAATGAGAGTTCTTGTTACTTCCCCTCCTCCCTGACACATGTTATTTTCAGGCTTATTAAATCATTCTCAATCTTACTGTTTTATTGGATGAATAACTCAATGACTAGAAATTTGGTTGTACCTGTCTCATTTCCCCGTGGCATGCAGATGTCCTGCTTCGAAGAGTTTACAAGTCTCAGAGTGCTGTCCTCCTCCAAGGTCTCTTCCAGACCTGTCTTATGACTTGATTTTACCCCCAAGGGCTAGGGGACTGTCATAGTGCTCTCTGTAACAGATGGGGAAACTGAGGTCCAGAGCAGGGATTGGAGAGGCTGGGTAACCAGGGGCCTTAGACTCCCTTCCTGGGGTCCCATTGCTAGAAGACCTTCCTCCAATCAGGCCCACCTTGGGCATCCCAATTCCCTCCCTCTCTAGGCCCTCAACCTCATACAGCACAAGTGAGAATTCCCAGGGAATGTGAGGACCAGGGGAGTGTGGGAGCCCAGGGACAAAGCTGGGAGTGCTCCCAAGAGAAGGCTGTTTCAGGCTGTCTGGACCCCAGCACCCAAGCTGAGAAGCCCTGGGCACAAGTGGTCCCCCAGAGGCCAAACACACAGAGCCTGATCTGGGTTCATTCTCCAGATGGAAGCTCTTGTTCCCATTGCCCTGACCCCTGGCACAGGCTCCTGGCAATGTCCCATCTCACCGATCTGTACCCTCCTCCCATCTGGGCACCAGAACCTTGCCTGCTGAGATCCAATCGGGGTGATGGATGAGGTCGTGCACTCCTCAAGGGACCCTTGCAGTCCTCCGCCAGAGCTATTCCTGGCTTCAGCGCCTCCCCACGCACCCCCCCAGTCCCCCTGCCTGACCTGACCCCACAGCTGGGAATCATTTGCTTGGGGGTGGGGCAGCCCCCTGACTATATAAGCCTGGACCTAGGTGTCCCAGGCACCCTGGAAGCACAGACCCTCCAGTGCTGCTCCCTGCGCACTCCAGCCGGACCCTCCAGCAATCCTTGCAATGAGAGGAAAAGCCACCTGGGAAGCCCTTGCCTGTGGTCTGGAGGAGACTGCCTCTGAGTCTGCAAATGTGCCCACCACAGAGCCCTCTGGAGAAGTGGCAGCACCGAAGTCTACCGGGGAAGAGCCGGCTCCCAAGCCACAGGAGCCTGCCCCTCAGGCACCTGCCCCCGCAGCCTCTAAACCCACACCTCCAAGTGAAGGTGACAAGAGGCGGGGCAGGTGGAGGAGGGAGGCAGACTTGGCGGAGAGTGGTGCGGGGAGAGCTTTTGACTACGAACCTCTTTATCTCCCCCTGCTTCTCCCTCAGATGTCCCCAGTGCCCCGCTGCTGCTGGCTGTGGAGGACGTGAGTGACAGCTCGGTGACTGTGAGCTGGGAACCCCCGGAGAGGCTAGGGAAGCTGGGGCTCCAGGGCTATGTTCTGGAACTCCGCCGAGAGGGAGGTGAGCTATGGGCTAAGCCCTGCATACACCCAGGGGAGGTGGGCTTAGAGGGCAGCAGGGACAAGCTTCCAGACTCTGCAGTTGGGTCAGTCCAAAGGGAGATACAGAAGGAGGGAGAGGAAGCAGTCCGCTCAAGCCACTCACACACAGCTTCTTGCTCCACCAACACACCTCTGAAAGCAGGAGGATGTCCAAACAGCCTTAGGAGGCCCCCTGTCCTCCAGCTCCAGGAAGCCTCTGAGTAACAGAGATAAAAGGGTAGGTGACACTGGGGCACTCCTCTGTGAGAATGAAGGAGGTGGTAAGTCTCAGAGGACCCTGCTTGGGGAGGGCAAGCAGGAGGTGGAGAGCAAAAGAAGCTGAGGGGGAGGGTAAGTTGTAAGCGACAGTGAGGAGAAACAGGGGACGGGCAGCTCTGGCCAAATTCCTCATGCCACCATCCTGTTATCCACCTCCGTGGCAGTCAAGTTCAGCCTTGCCTCTGCCTTTGCCCCTACCTTGCTGTGTGATTTGGCAAATGTGTCCAACCCTCTCTGGGCTTCAGTAAACCCATCTCTGGCCACCACTCAAGGGTTCTAACATCAGGTGTCTTTGATGCCATTTGACAACAAGAAGTCAGGGAGGCAAAGGGAAAATAAGTCCCAGAAAGGGAGGTCAGCTTCCTCAGATCATCAGCGAGAAGGGAAGCCCCACTGAGAAGGGTGCCCACAGCCATGGAGCCAGGGCCTTGCACTCTCTTCATTTCTCTCAGCCTTGGAGTGGGTGCCTGTGAATTCCCGGCCCATGATGGTGACCCAGCAGACCGTGCGGAACCTGGCTCTAGGTGACAAGTTCTTCCTACGTGTGGCTGCAGTGAGCTCTGCAGGGGCTGGCCCACCAGCTGTGGTGGACCAGCCTGTCCACATCCAAGAGATCATTGGTAAAGCCTGCTCCCCAGCCCTTCCCAGGCACCTTATCTAATGGATGGAGAAACTGAGGCCAATGGGTAGAGCGAACAGGGCAGTCATTTCCCCCCATCCCACACTCACGTGCACAAGCCACCTGCTATCGCCGTTTTGCCTTAAGAAAGTCCCAGGTTCCTCAGCAGCAAGGGGCCTCTAGAGGTCAAAGAGGCCATTTCCATGAGTGGCCCAGCCGCCAAGCTTCCTGACCTCCAGAAGTGAGAGCTCAAGCTCCCCAGGTCACCTGCCTCAGAGTCCCAATGCTTAGAGTCATTACATTCTTCCTACCTAATCTTAATTCCTTCAGCGGCCATGGAAGCTCATTTTCTGCTCATTTCATATGGCCTGGGTTCCAGATTCTCCCAAACATTTTGGAATAGAGAGGAGTCTTTGCTTGCCTCTTGCTGCACCACGTCCCTAGTGGGAAGAAGATTAATGCCCTGCAAAAGGCCGGTGAAGGTTTCTCCATCCCCAGAGGCCAGTGCTGCACTGGGAACCTGGGAGGCCAGCTGCTGTCCCCTTGCTAAGATTTCTATTTGTAGGGTGCATTAGCCTCAAGCCCTCCCAGGACTGATCAGGTTTCAGTCTGTTAATGGCAGTGAGTCATTTGGTCTGATCCAAGGTCTCTGGGGACAGCCCAGAGCCGCAGGGTGACAAGAGACATAGGCCAGCAGGTGGCCTGAGGCCTTCTCCACATTTCTCCTTGTTCCCCCCTCCTCGTCTTGACCCCATAATTCTGGACAAGGCCTCCAGACAGAGGGCGTTTCGCGGCCACAGAAGGGGGTCAAGTTTGGATTCAAGGAAATACTTTTCAACTCTAAGACCTGAGAGATGTGGGAACCAGGAGGTTGGGAGTGTAGAATTGTAGACTGTTACGGCTTGTCCATCCAAGCCAAGCAGGTCCAAAGGCACCCAGGACTCCCTTGAGGTCACCTAGCCTATTAGTGGCAGTCCCAGAACCTGACTCCCACACAGGACAGTTCATGTCTTACCAGGCAGCAGGGAGTCTTTTTCTGGTGGTTTTCAAAACCAGAGGACTTTCCCTTCCTTTGAGTCTGGGTGAGACATGGTCCCACCTGGCAGCTCAATATGGACTCATCGATTCTAGCCTGGGAGTGCCAGGAAGCCCTCCTTGTTGCGGAGTGGGGTTGGTGGGCATCCTGGACCTTCCCCGAGGGCCCGGGGATCTCAGACTCTGAGAGCCTGCAGGGGCCAGGGCCCTCTACTTCAAGGCCTAACACGGAAGGAGTCAGCTAGACTCAGCACCCTCTACTCCATTAAAATTCCTCTGGCAGGAGAGAAGGGGATTTCCTGGAGAGAAGAGGGGAGGAGGCTGTGAATAAACAGGGAGCAGCCAGCCAGGCCCCCCTCATGGGCAGGGCAGGGTGGGGACCCTGTCCAGAATCCTCAGCTGCTCAGCTGTCCCTCCTCAGCCACCTGGAGCTGCCAAGCATTCCTGGCCCCCTGCAGCTGCC
Source organism: Eubalaena glacialis (assembly GCF_028564815.1). Classification (NCBI taxonomy): domain Eukaryota; kingdom Metazoa; phylum Chordata; class Mammalia; order Artiodactyla; family Balaenidae; genus Eubalaena; species Eubalaena glacialis. The sequence continues at coordinate 35,891,246 of NC_083718.1, forward strand.
CCTGGAACATTCCACGCCTGATGCTCCCAGGGCCAAGTGCCTGCACAGCTAATCCTCAGAGACACTGTGTTCCTTCTGTCTCCTCCGTCTCTGCCCTGCGTGCCACTGACCAACTGCTGCCACCTGTTTGCCACTGAGGAGCCTCAGCCACCACCACCCCTACGCCCGCCCAGGGGGATAGTGGCAGGGGCTGTTGCAGCTTCTCTTGGAATGCCCTTGCACCTGATTAGGTGATAGTCAGGAAGGTGGTTCTCTACCGTAGCATGGGGCTGAAGTAAAGTGTCAGGAAGGACTTCCCCACCGCAGACTGAAAGGTAGTGGAAGGAGTAAGAGAGAAGGAAGCGGGTAGGTCTGCTCTGGCTTCATTTAAAAAGGGAAAGATCCCAATCCTCCCATATGGCTTGGAGACAGAGCAGTGGGCAAATGGGTCTCACAGGGGCTTCTCTGAAGGCCTGAGCTGTTCAAAGCAGAAGGGCAGAGGGACTGGGAAGACAGTGTTGCCACCCTTCCTGGGAATGCAGGGCCACAGGCGCAGCACATGCTGCCCACCAGGGGGAGCCAGGGAGCCAGCTGGGGCCCATCTGGAGCCCAGGAATACCAGAGCTGCAGGGCAAATCCCAGCCTGGCAGGGTCAGGGCACCAAGGGAGTGCCCGGGATGCCTACCAGTTCACACCATGGAGGCCCTGCCCTCCTGGAACCTCCTGGCTCTCAAGTCCCCAAGGGCCTCAGCGGATTTGGTCCCTGGATCTGGGGAGTGAGCTTTGCCCTGTCCACAAGGAGGCAGCCTCAGAGCACACCCAGGAGACCTCCTACCCAGCCAGCAGCCTTCTCCAGTTGTCCCCTACCCCTGCCACAGAAGCCTCCAATCAGCAGCCCCCCTGCTGTGCTCGCTTTAATGCAGAGGCCCCCAAGATCCGCGTTCCCCGCCACCTTCGTCAGACCTATGTCCGTCAGGTGGGAGAGATGATTAACCTGCAAATCCCCTTCCAGGTGAGTATGCCTCCTGCCCAGGTTAAGAACTTGGGTGAAATAAGGGCCCCCGTCTGAGGTGTATTAGAGGAGCCCAGGAAATGTCAGGATCCCCGTGGAGGTCTGCCTGAGACCCATCCACCAAGATGGCCTCATCCTCCCTCTGTTGTACACATGACTCAGTTGTGATTCTCCAGCCGGTGAACAGGACAGGTGGCCCCGGGGCTGGCTGGACATCCGGAGAATGAGGCTGTAGGCAGCACCTGTGGCTCTAGCCTCTGCTACCTCTGCTCGGAAGGGCCAATGGGGCCAGCTCTCCTGGCACAGGGATCCCTGGAGCTGAGTGGGTGTGGGGGTGCTGGCACCTTCTGCGTTCACCTTGAGGGCTCCTCCCTCCCAGGGGAATCCCAAGCCTCAGGCCTCGTGGACCCACAACGGTCACGCCCTGGACAGCCAACGGGTGAGTGTGCGCACCAGGGACCAGGACTCCATCCTCTTCATCCGCTCAGCCCAGCGCTCCGACTCAGGCTGCTATGAGCTCACCGTACAGCTGGAAGGCCTGGAGGCCAAGGCAGCCATCGACATCCTGGTGATCGGTATGGGGCCAGGAGAGGCAGGGCTGACTTGCTGGGGACCCAGAGACCTCACCTCCTGCCGCAGAACTGATGGCCAATGGGGTCAGGCCAAGAGAGAGTGATAAGAGCCAGATCTTGGGTGGGGGGATTTTGCAGCAAGCCCAGCCCTCCCCCTCACTCTCTCTCACACCCTGGTCCTACAGAGAAACCTGGATCCCCCAGCAGCATCAGGCTACTGGATGTCTGGGGCTGCAACGCTGCCCTCGAGTGGACACCACCCCAGGACACAGGCAACACAGAGCTCCTGGGCTACACAGTGCAGAAGGCAGACAAAAAGACAGGGGTGAGGCCTGCTAGAGCAGAGTACGGGGAGGAGGAAGGTCTGACTGGGGTTGGGTTTGCGGGGAAAGAAGTGGCCCAGGTGTCTGGGAAGGCCTGTCCACTAAGAGTCCATGGACCGAAGAGCTCTGGTCTGCCCACCACTAACCTGACTCCCTGTGTGGCTTTTGGCAAATCTCTTTCATCTCTGGGTTTCAGTTTTCTCCTGAAGACTTCAAGGGTGGCTCTCTGAGGCCCTTCAAGCTCTAGAGCAGTGCTTCTGGAAATGTAATGTGCATATGAATTACCTGGGAATCTTGCTAAAATGCAGATCTTAATTCAGTGGGTCTGGGGTGGGGACTGAGATCTTGAACTTCTATGAAGTTCTCAGGTGATTCTTACTTTGCAGGACCTCGGGCCACACTTTGACCAGTAAAGTTCTAGAATTCTCTGAGGACCCCAGCAAGGTCACATTCTCCCAGGGGTTCCTTCTCCCAATTTAAAGTCCCTCAGACCCAAAGCTGGATGATTCAGCCTCCCAGGGATGGGGCGTGGAACAAGCCCCTCTGAGGAAGAGGCCACAGGGGGAGCAGGGAGGGGGAGGGCAGGGGGGAGGTGAGGATGACAGGCCCAGGGTCCCTGCAGCAATGGTTCACAGTGCTGGAGCGCTACCACCCGACCACCTGCGCTATCTCCGACCTCATCGTGGGTAACTCTTACTCCTTCCGAGTCTTCTCGGAAAACCTGTGTGGACTCAGTGCCTCGGCGGCCGTCACCAAGGAGCTCGCCCACATCCAGAAGACAGGTGGGTCTGGGTCCAAGACCGGAAACCAAGCTAGGCCTTGCCATGCTGACCCTTCTCCCTGTCTCTGACTTTTCCTTGGTGTGTCAGCAGCCCTCCCTGTGTGCTTCTCATGGGTGCCCACTTGCCAGAGCTTTTGCTGCCCTCTCCACACCCACTCCACAGCTACCCACACACACACATTCACATGGCGTGACTGTAAAGAAATGGATGTGGTTGATTGATTGTAACTAACACATCAGAGCAAACCCATGCAAATGAGAAGCACCCCTTGGGAGGCTGTGCACTTATTCTAAAGATGCCGTATGGCTGCCAACATCATAGCAGTCATTGGGTCTCCTGTGCAGTATCCCAAGGGAGCTACTCTGAAGGGCAATGTGTGTGGACAGGTAGACTGGTGAGTTTGCTAAAAGCAAACTCCCGACCCTAATATAACACCACAAAGATGGACAAGAGAGATATGGGTATTTACTGTCTCTATACAGACACATGGCCCTCTTGCGTCAAATGTGAAATTCCAAGCCCTTTCTCCCTGTCACCCTGCGTGCTCCAAGGCCCTCCCCCGTACAGTCTGTGTGGGCTGCAGAAAGCACACTCTTTTAAACACTAGCCTGAACTGCACAGAATTAGGAAGAAATTTTCGTTTAAAAGAAGAAAGCCAGTCAAGTCTCCAAAGACAAACAGAAATGAAATGTAGAATCCCTGGGTTTTTAGTCTCCACCCTCAGCCAAGATCATCTCGTCTGTTTGGTTTTGCTGCCCACTCCCCTCTGTCCTCCCCTCTGTGACTCACCCAGCTGTGGTTTCGGCTTTCCTCTGCCTCTTTGAGACATTCTGCCTCTAAGCTCCTGCATGTTGGTTGTGCCTGGCTTCCCAAAGACCCCAGGAGCCTGGGGTCCTGCCATGGGGTTCCAGAGGAGGAGGCAGGGATGAAATGGATTGTCTCCCACCCTTAATTTTCCTCCAGACCACCAGCTCTCTGCTCAGAGAGCCATAGTCATCATGTGACCTTCCATCGCTTAAGCCGCAAACTCACTACGTGATATTGGGCAAGTCCCTCATCTATGAAGGGTCTTAGTTTTCCATCTGTCAACTGGGGATGACAAATTTATCCTTGCAAAGGAATGCTGTGTAGATTAAGTGGGATACCTAAGTGTAAGCTGTAGTGATTTTAAGAAAATGGATGAGGTCAGTCTTAAGAGGTCTCCTCCTGTAACCTCAAATTCACCCTACTTTGTCCCCCAAAACCAGATATTGTTGCCAAACCTAAAAGCTTTGTTGAGCAAGACTTCTCAGAAGCCCCCTCGTTCACCCAGCCCCTGGCTGACCACACCTCCACCCCTGGCTACAGCACGCAGCTCTTCTGCAGTGTCCGAGCATCACCCAAGGTAAGGGGCAGGGCCCTGCTGTGCCCTGGGCAGGGGCACTGGGGTTGAAGGATCTTCCCAGGCATCTTTCCCTAAGCCTGAGGATGGCCTTCGAGAGCCTCGTCCTGGCCCACAAACTTCCCAGCTCTCCTCTGACCTTGCTTCCCCAGCCCAGGATCATCTGGATGAAAAACAAGATGGACATCCAGGGTGATCCCAAATACCGCGCCCTCTCTGAGCAAGGTGTCTGCACCCTGGAGATCCGGAAACCCAGCCCCTTCGATTCCGGGGTCTACACCTGCAAGGCCATCAATGTGCTGGGGGAGGCGTCTGTGGACTGCCGGCTGGAGGTCAAAGGTGAGGGCTTGAAAGGGGTCACTCCTTAGGAACCCTCCAATGGATAGGAGCCCAGGAGAAGCCACCTCTTCTCCTGCTGGACTAGACGAGGCTGAGTGCTGAAAATCAAGGCAAGACAGGGGTAGTGAAAATCGAGGTCAGGCTGTCAGAAGGACTTTCCAAGAGGGAGGATGGCTTAATGTGGGTAAAGGAGGCGGTAGAGTCTGCCTCGTAGACAGATGGATCACTGGGGTGAGGGCATGAGACTCATTCACGCCCCCTCACCCCCCACTCGGGTCCCCAGCAGACACCCACCCCCTCCCTGAGCTCTAACCTTCAGATCTCTCCCAGCCTCAGCCACACACTGAAGAGCCACTGGTGGAGGCTGTGATGAGGAGGAAGGTAAATGGCTGCATGCACTCCCTCTGCTGCCTCTGGGGGTGGAGTCCAGGAGCAGGGGTGGGAGTGAGAAGGGAAGGGGGCAGCCAGCTCTGAGTACAAATCTGCAGTCACAGGCAACGAACACGCACAGTCCTGGGGGTGTTCCACAGATGCTGCAGGGCAGGGTGATGCTGGTGAGGCCTGGAAGGGATGGGCATTCAGTGGAAGGGATTCAGTGGATGGTCAGAGGACAGGATCTAGTCCTGGCTCTGAATGACCTTAGGCCAGGGCATTCCCTTGGATCTGTTTCCTCAGTCAGAAAAGTAGGGGCAACATCCGTGCCCTGACTGCCCTCCCCAGGTGGTTCTGAGGCCCTGGACTAGTGAGGATGTATCCTGGAGCTGCAGTGGGCAGAGCTGAGACCTGGGCTTTGGGCCCGAGGGCCTAAGGGGAAGGAGGCCTGGGAAAGGAAGAGGGGTACTGCTTCGCCCTGCCCATATCACCTCTTCAGCAGGGCACGTATAGCCCAGCTCTGCCTAACAGCAGGGGCTCATGAAACATGTTCTCTGCTAGGTGCTGCAGGCCTGAGGGTTCAGGGCAGCCAGGCCCAGAATCAAGATCCACGGAGGCCAGAGGTCCCCATCTCCATAGTGATGACTGATGGCTTTGCTCCTTGGTACCTGCCTAGCAGGCCCCAGGCCAGGCTTCCTGGATACAAGGGGCCCTGGAAAGTGCAAAGATTGGAGCGCTCCTGCAGAGAGTTGTACACTGGGTGAGAAGCACTTGAATAAAGGTGTGTGGTGATACAGTACAGGGGCCTCTGTGACAATGAGCATCATCATGATGGGGGCGGCACTGCGTCACCATGAGGGGGGTGTTAAATGTGTCATCATGAGGGGGTCTCCACCTCTGACACCATGAGGAAGGTGCCAGTGGGAGGGAGCTTGCAGTGTCATGGGGGTTTTCCAGATGTGAGATTTTTTAGGATCTCATTTCACATGCAGAGTTTGCTACCCTAAGAGGATAACTATAGGAACAGACACACCCTTCTTTGGAACCCTCCTTGCTCCAAATGCCTCCAAGTCCCCCCTCTCTTCACTTCTCCCCATCCCCCACCATTGCTTTTTCTCTGTTGAGGTTGTTTGTTGCCCTCAGACAGTGGTGGGGTACGTTCTCCATGAGGGTTCACAGTCTTTTATTAGTCAAGTGGCCCGCCCTGGGAGCCAGGGGATATCCCACCTCTGAGAGAGGGAAGGGCCTGGAATCATGTCTGGAGTTGCTATTCACACTTAGAACCTGGCCCCTCATTCTTCTGTATAAGGAGCTTTGGGCTTGGCCAGGAGCGGACCCTTCCCCAAGGGTTTAGTCTAAAGGCCTAGACGCTGCAACAGAGCCTCAAAGCCCATGATCACTGTGCTAAGTGTCAGGGGTACTGAGGGTATCTAAATTCTGGTAAGACCTTCCTGCCCATATACCCAGGAGGGTAGTCTCCTCTGGCCTGACCACCCTGTCACACTTCATCCCAGCGTGACCAGAGCAGCCCACTTTCCCTTCTTCATCCACTCCCCAGGCAGGCAGAATGCTCCCAAGAGTTGGCATGTCTGGGGCTCTCCTCTCCATCTGGCTCAGAAGCAACAGAGATGGGTGTCATCTAGGAGGGCACAGGCCCATCACCGAGAGCTGGTGGCCCAGAGGACAGGCAGTTACACACCAAGTCTCCTACTTGGGAGGCTCAGGGCAAGAATGAGGGCTCAACGCTGTCTCCCAGTGGCTGTTTGAGGCCCACACCTACCATTCCACATTAGCTCCAGAGAGCTCGGAGCCCCCACTCAGGTCCAAGGGCTAGTGGAGAATAAAGCAAATACTGGAAATTATTTCTGGACTCGCTATTTTGGCCTCTCCCAAGTATAACCCTGGAATCCCCAGGGCAAAGAGAGCAGGCACCCTGGCATGCAGCATGGCCAGGAACACAGGGTTCTGGGAGGTGGGGACTGAGGCTCCTTGATTCCTGCCTGTCAGTGGCTCTGGTCACCTTCTGCTACAGAACAGGAGAGAAAACAAGGCCAGGACATCTAGTTTCTCTCCTTCCCTCCATCTTGGCGGGGATATTCTCCTCTCCTTAAGCTTGGTCCCAGGGCTGCACCACTACCACCTAAGACAAGCAGACTCCCCTCCCTGCCCGCCATGGGACCTGAGCTTGCCCTCCTGGCCCACATGGCCCCTTGGCAGTCTCAGTGTCCCCAGGTCCCACTCAGCCTGATGCGCTGGGCTGCCTGTGGGTTGGTCAGGCAGGTGGGGAGGCTCAAGCCGCTTTCCTCCTCCCCTCAGGTTACCTGGTTCTTTCCCCATGGGTTGCCCTCCCAAAACTCCTCCAGGACCTCGAGGTGCCGGGCACTCACAGCCCAATGCCCAGTAGGGAAGAGTCAGGGAGACAAGGGAGACAAGCGGGACAGTAGGGAGGTGAGGACTGGGCTGAGATGCCCCAGATGTGGGCAGGTGGGAGCAGGAGGTGGAGTCTAGTCATTGGGCCTCTCTTCTGGAGGATCCTCATCAATGGGGGGTGCAGGTTGGCAGCGGAAGTGGTCATTCCAAATCTTAAGGAAGGTAACCCGAAACTTCTGGATGCGGAAGGCATAGACGATGGGATTCATGGCCGAGTTACCATGTGTGAGGAAGATGGCGATGTACATGAGGAGCCTCGGCTTATGGCAGGAAGGGCAGAAGAGGGTGATGCAGTTAAGGATATGTAGGGGAAGCCAGCTGAGGGCGAAGAGGAAGAGGATGAGGGCCAGCGACTTGGCAATCTTCAGCTCCTTCCCATAGTACTTCTGCGGGTCGCCAGAGGATGCGGACACCTTCTTGTTGAGCTGCTTGCGGATCAGGTAGAAGACCTCCAGGTAGATGAGGACCATGAGCAGCAGTGGGGGCAGCACCCAGACAAAGAAGTTGAAGTAGACCATATACTCCATGCTGATGACCTTCTCAAACTGGCACTTGATCACGGGCTCACCTACACTGCCATTGGCCACCCAGGCCCGCTCCACTGCACTCAGGTTGTTCCAGCCGAACATAGGTGTCAAGCCCACCACAAAGGAGAGAATCCAGCAGCCAACGATGGCCACCACAGCCCTTCGGGGAGTCACCACTGTCTTGTACCTGGGGGAGAGGAGGGCAGAGTGTGAGGCCCCCTCCTCAGTTCACCCAGCCCCTGGGGGTCTCTAAGAGGAGGCCCCTGCTCAGCCAGGGCCCAATGAGTGGGGAGGTGGTTGTCTTTGGCTAGAGGGTCAAGTCTTTGGGATCTAAAATTTAGGCCAGAACTTGCAATGCACTGGTTCATGTCTACTGCTGAGGGTGGGAAAAAACATAGAAGAAAACAACAAATGAATTCCTTTAGGAGTTTTACTAAAATTACCAAAGTAAAAATTGCTCACATGTGCTTGGCACACCCCCACTGGTGACCTTATCATTGCTTTGTGACAGTTCCCATGGGGTAGAAAAGCACCAGCAGAATGAGTGCCCATTTGACAGCTGAGAAAACTGAGGTTCAGAGTAGTCACGTGTTCTGCCCAAGACCACATGGAGGGTGGCAGCAATGTCCTATGCTTCCTAACTGACCACACAACAAGGTGATTAACAAACCACCCCTCCCCTTGGGCCAGCTGACACACTATAATAAAAAGCCTTCCCACACCCCCTCCTTTTGGCTGTGTCCCATCTCTGCCAGTGCCCCCATCTCCCACCTCCATCCTTACCTCGCCTCCCCTTTCAGTCATGTACAGTGCTTATCTCCTGAGGGGTTGATCTCAAGAACCAGCTCTCCACCCCCAAGCTAATTGGGAACTATTCTCAGGAAAGAAAACTGATGTTCATTGAGGACTACATGCAAGGGACTCCCATTTATGCATGCATACATCGGTGTATTCATTCATTTTTGCGTACTTTCTGTTCCAGGCATTGGTCTCTGTGCTAGGAGTAAGATTAATAATCCCTACCTCTATGCAGCTCACATTTTGGGTGAAGAAATAGATAACACAAAAGTAAGGAAATAAATAAACAAGACAACTAGAGGTTGTGATATGTCCTTTGAAGGAAATAAGCAGGACGATGTCAAGGGGCAGAGCTACCAACCTTTTTCATGCCATGACATACACAGATGATGAAAACATTTGGATGACACAGAAAATGGATGAGGCTGCCCATGGGCCATGACTCTTCCCCCACCCCTGCCCCCAGGGTTGAGGGGATGCCCCTCCAAGGGGGGGCTCCCCACTTCCCTTTAAACCAATCCAGCCGGCAGCCAGAATGTCCTCTGCCCAGGCACTGGCCTTGGAGCTAGTGCCAAGGGCGGGGCCCGCCCAGCTCTGTGCTGAGGAGCTGGCTCAGCCCAGCAGCTTGCCCAGTTGTTATTTTCCAATGTAGCTTCTGAGATGGATGGAGTGCCCTCCTGAGCATGTGAACAGCTACTGAGACCCACGGGTGTGAAGGCGGAGGCCTCCCTCTGACTCCGTTTTCTTCCCGTGCCTGTGGAATCTGCGGCATTCTCCTTCACAGTAGTGATTCTTAAGGTCCCTCTCACCCTGGACCAAAGCCCACTGCTCCTTGAAGGCTTTACAGGAGTGGGAAGGGGAATGATTTGAGGGATGGGAGAAACTGGACCGCACCCCCACCCCATCTAGAAAGCAAGCACTAGAAGCGACCTCATTTCCAATCTCATCATTCCAGTGGGGAAACTGAGGCCCCTAGATGACTCCAACACCTTCAGTGTGGTTCCCCATCCCCTACTCTGTAATCATAGGGTCCTTGTGTCCCCAAAGCTCCAAGGGGCCTTGAAATCTGTCCAGTTTGCTTCTGCCTTCCTGAAGTTTTCTTAGATCTAATCTTTGCTCTCTTGCTGTAACTAAAGCCTATTTCCACCTCTTGAAGCCCCAGCAGGATAGCCAGCCTGGTGCATACTTTGGAGTCAGAGATCCATATCTGGGCCCCAGGTCTGTAACTTACTAGGTCAGTTCTTCCTCTGTAAAGTGAGACTGTGGGACCCACTTCAGATGAGCTAACATATGTGAAATGCTCTGTAAGCACGCCACCAACATTCCTGTGCCTGAGCTCCTAACCCTCCAAGCCCCTGAAAACACACGCACCTGAGGAACCCTGCTATCTCTAGATGCTCAGCAAACACAGCCTAATGGCTCTGTAAACATCTGGCTCAAGGTTTGTTTCTGATGAGCTTAAAGTGCTTCCCACATGTCCTATAGTGAAAGAAGCTCTGGGCAAGTCTATGGGGTGAGACTAAAGGAGCGCAGGTCATTCTATCAAAAGAGAAAAAAGGCTAAGGTACTCTGCCACAGCTGTCACAGGCAGGGGGGCAGGTCCCTGTGGTGAGCCTCAGCAGAGCCCAATGGAGCTGCAGCTGCAGAAAGAAGGATGTGGGCCAGGCACCCCCTATCATAGCCCATCACATCTATGATTTACATCATATTTATCATTTACAAAGCCCTTTTACATTCATGTCCCAGGTAATCCCCGTAACCACCCTGTGAGGTGAGTACAGCGCATAATGGAATCCCATTTTACAGATTAGGAACTCGAGGTCCAGAAATGGGCAACGACTTGCCCACATCTCCTGACTCCAAGACCAGCTCTCCTCAGGGCACCAGGCTGACTGTGGGTTGTTTAGATGTGGATGACTGGCAGATTGGGAACATCCCTTTCCTACAAGCTTTAAAATGGGAATGTCTAGACCCTATTCAAAGGTGGTACCACCCAGAGAAAGGGGGGTAGACAAAGTGACCTCTGGTATTGCCGTCCAGCCTGAGGACTAGGGGAGGGGGTATCTCGCCCAGGACCCACATCTGGGCAGTGATGACCCACCAAGAGAGGAGGTGAATTCTGACAGTGTCCCAGGTGACAGAGAAGGAGGAGGTAACTTCTAGCTAGAGAGGTGCCCGCCTTTTCTCTTCCCCTCACCCTTCCCAACTGCCTGGAGCCCCGGGGTTAAAGCTTTCCTGGGGCTCCTCCGGGCCAGGTCCCAGCAGACCCTGCAGCTTAGGGTATCAGTTCTCATCTGTTTTTCTTGCTATTTTCTCCATGGTGGGAAAGGGCTGGACCCAGGACCTTGGCTGAGGTAGGGCAGGCTCTCACAGGAAGGGCTGCCTCTCAGAGCTGGGAGAAAAACTTACCTCTCCCTACACGTGGGAAAGAGAAGCAGAGGCTGCAAGTCCTAGGGTGCACATGGGGTGGGGCGTGCTGAATGTGCCACAAACACTTGTCCCACCAAGTCATGGTCCAAGGCCTCATAACCCCCAACTTTATAGACAGCCCTGTGAGAGCTAGCCAGAGAGATGGCTGCCCTCAGGAGTGTGCAGTCTCAGACAGACAAAGAGGAAGCAACAGAATGGAGGCACTGGAACACCAAGTGGAGCCCTGTCCACAGACAAGCAGGGCAGGCAGCTCCTTAAAGATGTTGTTGAAGAAACCAGGGAGAGCCCTGCCCCCTCCTGTAGCTCCCACACAGTGCATAAAATCCCCCCATTGGTGAGGTGTTCCGTTGGGTTAAGAATCGCCCTGTGTGTTATTTTTAAAGCCAAGATAACACTGACTCCATAGCATGAATTACTTTGTCAGTATCTTCTTATTGATGATGAGAAAAATGAAAAAACTGGGTACCTAGAGTAGTTGGGGCGGCAGAGACTCCAAGAGGAAAAGGGAGAGCTTAAGGAAAGAGGTAGAAGAGTCTCCTGTTGCCAAGAGCTGGCCTAGCTGAACAGACAAGTATTTCATAATATAGCTACTGCAAGAATAAGTAAGTGTGGTTTAGAGGTCAAAATGAGGGAAGGAGGGCTACGAATCCTGTACCCAAATAGGGAAAGGCAGAGGAAGCCTTTGCTACTTCCCTGGACACCCTGGCAGGGCTGCCATAGGAGAGGAGGAGGTTCTGGAGGCTAAGGGAGGGGGATGTTCAAAAATAATCGTTAACTGATTGACAGTAATAATAACAATGCTAATAAAAGCTAACATTTATTGATGCTTTTCACATGCTGGCACCAACTTTATAGACAGCCCTGTGACTTAGGCATTATGATGATTATTATTCTCATTTTCTAATCGCAGTAACTGAGATTCAGATTATGAAACATGTCCAAGGTCACTCAGTGAGTAAGAGGTAGAGATGGAATTTCTAAGACTGAGATTTGTCCTAGTCCAAAGCCCATGATGGACCCCAGCTCTGCCACTCTGGGAAGATGGAGGACAAGGGGGGCTCAGAGGGTGGAGGTCCAGTACAGAAGAAGGGAGTCACGGTGGATCTCCCCTGCTTCAGGTAACCCCCGGACTGGGCAGCTCTGAAGATGACAGCAGGCCTGCCTGGGAGCCTCCCTCCTCCCTCCAAGTCCAACCTCTTCGTAGCCCTCGGACTGGTCTGTTCATGATCTGCTCAGCTGTTTAGTCGTCAGTGCTGGGGCAAGTAGGCAGCTGAGGCACCCTCCCTTTCATTCATTAAACAGATATTCACGGAGGGCTTTTAGGTGCCAGGTTACAAGTTCCGGGTTCAGGAATATCAAAGAGAACAGGCTTTCAGGAAAGTAACATTCTAGAGGCAGGGGATAAACCAATAAACAGATCGTTTGAGACCTACCAAGTTAAAGAAATAGGACACCCTGAGGGCCAGTGGCTGGGCATAGAGTGCTGTTGACTTAGGTTGTGTGCGTGCTCAGGACAGCCTCTCTGAGGAGGAGACACTGAGCCGAGAGGGACATGACCACCAAGGGCAACCAGCCATGAGGTACCAGCAGGCAAAGTCCTGAGGCCCGAGTGGCTCAGGGAGCAGAGCAGCTAGTGGGGGCTTCCTGAGAGTGAAGGCAAGGGCCAGGGCGGGGCAGTCACAGATGTGGTCTGGGATGGCCACCTGGGCTGGGCAGGTCACACGAAAGGTTCCAAGGTTTTATTCTTGTGCAGGGAAAGCCATTGTAAGCAAAGGAGTAATATCTAATTTCTGTTTTTAAAAGATACTTCGGGCTGCAGTGTGGAGAGTGTGTTGTGTGCAGCAGGGAAAGCAAGAACACCATGGGGAGCGTATTTCAGCCATCCAGGTAATAGGGGAGGTGGTGAGCTCTCGTGGGTGGCAGTGGGGAGTGGGGAGGAGTGCCTGGCTGTCAGGTGTGTTTGGGAACAGAGCCAACAGGACCTGTTGCTGAGTTTGGGTGTCCAGGTGAGAGAAAGCACCATCAGGATGACTCTCATGTTTTGATCCCGACCACTGAAGGGAGAGTGGGGCCATTCCCTGACCCTGACCCTGACCCCTCTCTGGCCAGGGGCCCTTCCCCTACTCCCAATCCTGTTGCACTCACTCAGGAAGTCCAGACCACACTGCTGGACACTTCTTTGTGTGCACCTCCCACCTGGGGACTGTGCACTTCCTGCTCACCTCCCTGAGAGGGCTGGTAAGGCTCCTTCCCCCACATCCAGATCTCAGCTTAGATGTTACCTCCTCAGAGGAGATTCCCTGACCACCCTGCAAAAGAAGCCCGTCACTCTGTAGCCTTCTGCCGTTTTTAATTCTCTTGATAGAGCTTATCACTTCTTGACTCTCTGAATCCATTCATCTACCCCCCAACTGCTTCCTCTCTCGATTAAATATAGATATAAATATGTAGGTGTTTAGGAATTTATCTGTTTCTCTCCAGTGGAATGTAACTCCATTAGGACAGAGATTCATTTTGCAAGTTCACCAACTGCGTTCCCAGTACCTAGAAAAGTGCTCAATAATTATTTGTTGAATGAATGAGTAAATAGACGTAAAAATGGATACATGAATCCATATATCCATTCATTCAATCATTTATGATTTATTCAATGAAAATACATTTTATTCAATGATAAATAAATAAATGATAAATAAATTAAAATGATAAATTAAAAAAAATTATTCGATCATTCATGATTAATTGAGGACCTACCATGTGAGTACCTGTCAGGGAACCACAGATAAGGATTAAATGGTAGGTGCTCAATTAGAGACAGTCAGATTAGAAAGGCATAGCTGAAGTCTTAGAAGCAATTACAGTGCCCTGGATGGAAAAAATCTTTCCCTTGTTCATTCCCCACTGGGCTAGAAGCTGTGGGGATCTGCTGCTAAGTCAGATAACTACTGGTCCCCTGCTTAAGCCCTGTGACATAAGGTTGCTCTGATGAGGGCCTCTTATGAGAGGTATGAGCAAGTGCCACCAGGCCACCAGCCAGCCTCCAGCACATCTATGGCAGCCCTGAGCCCCAGCTCTGTCCCTGCATACTGTGAGACCAGCAGAGGCCACCCCGGCCAGAACTAGCCTCCCCAGAGTCTTCCAGAGGAGCAGCATTTCCATCTCAAGCTAAACCCCAGCAGGAGCCATGAGCCTGCCTGAGCTCTCCATTGGTCCTTTGCTTCATGAAGAGGCCCCTTTCATAGGTAATCAACTGGATCAAATCCAGTTGGAGGCCTGACTGCACAGAGGGGTGTCCTCTGTCTGCCTACAGCCTCACAGGAGGGCTCTTCCTGGACACCACTGGGGACTGACTTTTAGGCTGACTCTGAGAACATGAACAATAAGCCTCCTTAGAACAGGAAAAGCTCAGAATGCCATTAGGTGGTGAACAGACCAGGGGACCTAGGCAGGAAAGATGCATTTGACAGAGAAAAGAGAAGGGGGGTGGGCGGCATAGAGATACGCAAAAACTCTCTTTGGTGGACCAAGAACTGACCAACGGAGGAAGGTGTTCAGATAATCTGCTCCATCACTGTACAAACAAGACTGGAGTGTGCTGGTCCTGAAGCTGTATGTCCTCAGCTTCCCCTCCTTGCCCTGCCCTGCTCTGAGTCGCGGGGGAGGGCGGCTGACCCCTGCAGGCTGCATTTCCCAAGCTCCTGGGTCACTGGGTTCATGGAAGGCATTGGAGTGCTGGAGGGAGGAGGTGGAAGGATATTTCCACCCCCCTCTCTCTGTCACAGATGGGTCTCAGGCAGCGGTTACATCTCTTCCTTGGCCCTACCTCCCACCAGCCAGGCCCTCTATGGTTTCAGCTTCCACTAGCCCCCTGTAGCCCCTGGGCTCCAGGAGCACCTCCTTCCTTTGCCCTTTAGTCTAGGGGTAGCTTCCTGTTGTTGCTAATGTCTGAGTTACCTCACTATCCCCTATATGACTTCTTAGATTCTTCATCACCTGTGTGACCAATTCCTGGCATTAAAAGCCCTCAGCTGTAAACACCTAAGCCATTTCCACGTTCCTGGTTAGATCCCAATGGTTCAGGAGTGAAGCTGGAGCAGGAAAAATTGAATGTAGTTATCACAAAGAACTCCCTCCTCGAGGGATGAGAGGACTGACCAGACTCTTAATAAATATGTGTTGACTCAGAAGAAGAGAGAGAGAATCCACAGGATGGGTTTGGAAAAGGCTAAACATGGCTCTGTTTGAGGGCAGGGGTGATGAAGTGTCCTGTGAACTGCTGAGACCAGGGCAGGGTCCTCAGGCCTGGCTGTCCCTGTTTCTTGTCACCAAGGCACTGGGCATGCGGCTGGGTAGGGTATTGGAGCATGTCTGCATCTTTCTGCAACGTGCAGTTTGGATAGTCTGGGACTGAATCCTCCATCTTCCCTTCCCACTTTCTTGCCTTGTGAGAAGGAGTGATTTTCCACAGCTCTGGTGACCTCCTTCCTTGCCTCCCTCCTTATCATTGATCTCAGCTAGTTGTAACTGGAAACTTGGATCTCAAGACCAGGGAAGTAAGGCTTTAGGACTATAAACCACTTCCTTCAGAGAAATTCTCCCTCTCAAAGGAAACAGGAAACCGGATACAATCAAAGGCACTGGGCACACTCCAGGGGCCAAATATTTAATGGTAACATTCCCCGGGGGAGTCTGGATCAGGGACCCTGGGGAGGGACCTGGATGTCTGGGTCCTAATAATCCTGCCTTGAATCTTGCTTGCTTCAGGACCTGTGGCATCACCCACCAACTCTAAATATCAGTGTCACCAATCCCCGAAAGGGGGATCCATTGGACACCCTCAAGGCTAGTTTGCAGAACTATAGAGAGCGGGCCCAGACACTGAACTCCTTGAAAGAACAGAGCTGGATAAATTAGTTAGGCTAGTAGTGTAATGGGCCTTGGAAATAACTCCTGGTCATGTTCTGAGGACAAACAACTCAACAGCCTGGTGGGAAAAACAATTATGTCTATGTATGTGACCCAGTAGCGTCCTCTATTCTGAACATCCTCTATTCTCCCTGCTTCAGATTCAGAGCCCCTTCCTTGAATCTGGGAGTGAGCAGAAAAAACATAGCCCCTGACCTAAAGGAGTTCTCCATCTGATGGGGAAGGTACAGCCCCTGAGCAGAGGGAGTGCCCAGTCTGATGGGAGAGCAGCCCAGGCTAAATAAAACATACAAGGCCAAAGTTCCTGGCATCAACCCCAGACTCAAAGGTGGCACAGGTAACTGACATTGCAAGTTCTACCTCAGGCCTGTGTGCCTGTGATGAAGCCCCTCTCCTCTCTGGTTGCATCCTCTCATCCTTACAAAGAGGGGTTGGGATTTGTTCAGTGCACCTGATCCACAGGAGGCTGCAGGGGGTAGTGTAGGGAGGGAGGTTCTCAGGTTTGGGGAAGGCATATTTTCAAAGTATACTTGCCAACAATCCCCAACCCTTTCCCGCAGTCCGGGGCATATCAAAATGTCCCCACACAGGCAATGGGAGGCCCAGGGACTGCACTTTGACATAATCCCCTAGGTAATTTTGAGATGCAGCCACCTCCTCCCCAGCCCCAGTCCTCTAACTCCTGAGACCAGTGCAGCCCCACATCCCAGTGACAGGGTGGTCTTCAGGGAGGAGGGTGTCTGACCTGAACTGTAAACTCAGGACAACTGGACCCAGACCTCAGCATTCCTGGCCATTTCCTGCTCTGAGGTTTGATTCTCTCCAGCTCTTGGGGTAAGGCCAGGATGGTGAAAATACCAAGGCCAAATTACCCCACCTGCTGTGGTAGACTTTCTGACTCATTCGGCGGTATGGAAAAAAATTATCCTGTCTGCATATGGATTTAATGACCTATGAGTGGCTGGCGCAGTGAGGCCTTACTGGGATGACCATTGTGGTAAAGGGGGTCAAATTTCTTTTCCAACTAAGTGGAAAGACCTGACATTATAGGAAAAGAGAGCTGACTGAATCATTCCCCACCAGCCTCTCTGGTCTTTGCAGATAGTGGTCACTTTTAAGAGGTGGCAGGGAATCCTGCAGCCTGGCTGGCACATCAAGAGGGTGAGGGCAGGAAGGAGCTGGAAATGTGCAGAGCTCCCCAGCCTCGAGAGAGCAGGGGGCCCACACTGCCCATCAAGGTGCCTGCAAGGACAGCAATGACATGAAGACCCCCAGAGCAGGGCAGTCCTCCCTTGGAGCACCCCACTGTGGTGGGAACCAGGAGACCTCGGTTCTGCTCCAGGCTTTGTTGGGAGGGAATGAGCTGGCCTTGGGTGAAACTCCTCTCCTTTGGGGGCATCTCTATCCTCATCTGGATAATGTAGGACTGAATGAGATGTTTCCCAAGCTCTGGCAGGTCAAGTTCCCCTCTTCTGAAATGTGTCAGATCATCTGATACGAAGAGGTGAGCTTGGCACTAGTGGAGGGAGGGAACACCAAAATCCAGTTTGGGGATGGGGAGCCCAGGGGCAGTAGTTGAGAGGCACATACAACTCCCCAGAAGGGAGTCCCCCCCTCTAAGGATTTCATGCTCCAGCTATGTGCCCCATGGAGAGGAAGATGGGGAGCAACATGGAATGGAAAGAGAAATAAATATTTGTTGTGAGTGAATGAATGAAGGAATGAATGAAGAGTGTTGCGGAGTCAGATCTGAGTTCAAGCTGTGGCTCTACCAGTTAACAGCTTGTGGCCTTGAACAAGTAAAAATTCCTTGAGCCTTGCTTTTGTCCTCAGCATAATGGCACAAGAAGACTTGCTTGGCAGGCTCACTGTGACCATGAGGCCCCTCTGTGAATAGTGGCAACTGGTGCCTACTGTTATCACCTCCCCTCTCCCAAGGATGTCCCCGACTCCCCCAGAAAATACAGTCAGCTCCTGAAGAGATACAAAACAGGTTGCAGTGACACAGACAAACAAAAAGTTATTTGTTTCACTTTGGAAAGACTGGTCACATGGCTTTAGTATCTAGTTTGCACTCAGCTCTCCTACCTAACTCAACCTTCGTACAGAATTAGTCTGTGTTCCCTGATCTGTCTGCCTAGCATCTGAGTCTTGGGTGAGGAGCAGATAGGGATGTGGGAGCTTGCTGAGCCCAGCACAGACCCCACACAGGGCCCTGGAGAAGCCACACTTCCTGGCTAAGCGCAGTAAAGCTCTCTTGAGTAAGTGGCCAGTATAGAGACTGGAGACCGGGGAGGCAGACTCAGGGGGAGCTCATGATGCCCCTTCTCCCACCTCCCTTCTGCATATCTCCTGGCCTATCTGGAACCACAGAGTACTCAACATCTGCCTGAAGGCCTGTTTCCCTCAAGGGACCATGATCCAACTCTGGCCAGAGAGACAATATACAGATTCCAGAGCAGCCCAAAGGCAGTGGTCCACTGAGAGCCAGACAGCAGACCCAGTGCCCTAGTGCCCAGAGCCTGGAGTCACAGGGGATGGCCTGGGGGACAGGGATGCTTGCCCTGAGGAGGCAACTGCTCTCATAGGGCTTGGGTTCTTTCTCTGCTTTAGCTGCCTGGGTCTTCAGAGCTCCCTAAAGTTCATAGCATCTAGCCCTCTATTCTAGAAAAGATGCAACAGATGGCAGGATGTGGGAGGAGGACAGAGAGGACAGGGAGACTTTTGTCCTCTTTCCAAAGAAAGGTCCCACCTTCACCCTCAGGCCTCCCTCCATTCCATAGCTTGTACTTTTATATCAGAAAGTCCTACCCAGGATCTAACTTCAGTCCCTCTTGCTGCACCACAACCCAAGGCAGTCCTGCTCTTGCGACCTGGAAGAAGCTGCAGTCGTATTCTCCCAGGTCCTGGACTTTCTCCCCACTTCACATCCAGGTTGGTGGAGTTTGGAGCCCAGATAACAGTGGTAAGAACCCCAGTACCCAGCAGTTTCCCATCATCCCTCCTTGGTGCCTCTTGTTGCTTTCTTTGTCTTACGTCCCAACACATGCCTATTCACTGAGCCCCACAGTGTGCAGGAACATTTACATGAAGCTGCAGGCCAGGCCCAATCCAGGAACCAGTGCAGCCACTCAGGCAGCAGCATGCAGAAGAGTTTAGCAACAGCTGTCAGCCCTGAGCCCTGCCCCACCCTGCCCCTCCAACGCCCTGCATTTGCTCCAGGTTTTCCTCCTCTTTTCTGCCCCAGCCCCAGAGATGGGCTGGGGATAAGGAGGATCCTGATGCAGTGGAAGGTGGGGAAGCACCCAGTCTTGCCCAGGTAGATACAGGCTGGGCATAGAGTCCCCTGCCCAGGACAGCATGCAGCAGGATCCCCTGGATCAAGGTGGGAGCTGATGCCCTCCTCTTCCCCATGTGGGACAATCAGTAAAATTATTTGTTTCCTCCCTGAGCATATAACTGCAAGTCCCCCAAGAGCAGGAGTCAGGTCTGGTTCAATGTTGTACTCCTAGCACCCACCATGGTATCTGGTACACAGTAGGCACACAATAATATTTTTAGAAACGAAAATAGATTCATATAAAATGCTCAATTAAAACCAGAGAAGGTGGAAAAGAGAAGGTAGGGGAGAAACAAACAACAAACCCAATGAATAGAAAAGTTACCAACATGGTAAACATTAATCCAGTGATATCAATAACCACTTTAAATGTGAATAAAGTAGGAAGGAGGGTAAGAGGAAGCCACTTTGAAGCTTTTTGCTTCTCTCCACAACATCCCTCCTGGCAGGTAGAAGACCCTGCACCCAGCCCACCCAGATGAGGGACCTTCCATAGAATCCTTGAGATTTCCATTCCAAGTTTCTGTCCCAGTCACCCAGTCACTTTGCATTATAAGTCACCCAGCTTAATACATTAAGCCACTTAATTAGGTGGTTCTAACTACAAGACCAGCCTTTCTCCTCACAGCTGTCCCTGGGTGGAAGTAGGGAACAGTCTGTTCTCAGGGAGCTGCCTTACACCCCTGTGATTTGCGCCAGGATAATGGAGCAGCATGGAGCCGCTGGCAGCATCCCAGAGCAGGGGCCTGGCAAGGCAGCTTCTCTGAGCATTGATCAATGACCATATTTTCAGTCACTTCTGCCACTCTGCAAAGCCCAATAAATCACTCACATCTGCCACGACCCTCGATGTGGGAATCTCACATTATGATGTATGTGGGAGAGGAGGAAGCTTATTATACCAAAGCCTTTTTTTTCCATACACCATTTACAAAAACTTCAAAGTGCTGTGCTCAGAGCCACAAAAAAGAAAATGCAGATTGCTGACAATAATGGGCCTTGGGGACTCAACCAGGCAAGAATCAGGTAGGACAGGCACTGCAGGCACAGGGTGGGGACACCAAAGTGGCCTCCCTCACCCAGCTGATATTAATACCAACAATCTGGGGCATTTGGAAGGTCCAACTCTAGGGTCCCCAACTTTCAAATCCCACAAAGGCCTGACCACCCAAAACTCTCCCTCCCTGACCTCCATAGCTGGTACCCACTATCTCCAACAGAGTCACACCAGTTGGCCAAGGAAGCAAAAGGCTCAAGATGACAAAACACTGGCAGGCATGTGACAGGCATTAGAGGGCCTGGGCTCTAATCAGACTCAAACTTGCTGTGTTAGCAGATTATATCACCTTTCAGAATCTTAGCTTCCTCATCTAAAATGGAGCTGATATCTGCCTAGCCCACCTCCCAGTGTTCCTATAGTAACAACTTGGCATTGAGCTTTACATACAGTCTCTCCTTTCCTCTTTTCACAATCATCTTAGGAGGAAGGCAGCATCTCCACAGATGAGAAGACTGAGTAACTCCCTCAAGGTCACATAGCTGGTGGTCAGAATTGGAACTGCAACTCAGGTCAGCCGCCTCCCAAACCAGGGTTTTGTGTTTCACACAATAATATCCCCATGAGGCTGTGAGGACTTTGAGAATAGGGACCATAGTCTTATGTTCCCCAGTACCCCTTATCGTCCAAGCTTCTCAGACTGCAATGTGTGTGAGGAGCAAGGCCCAATGGCATTCAGCCTAATGCTGGCCCAGAAGTAACCCTCCCCACCCTTGTTTGGGGAGAAGGCTGTCTGAGGAGCCCAGAAAAAGGAAAGGCATTGTCTTGGATCCTGCAGGAAATAGGAACTCAAATCCCTGCCAGATCCCTTGCAAACCACCTGTGTGACTTGTTTCTGTTAATGGACAGCCACCTCCACCATATGGAGAGAGGAAAGGCAGGGAGCCAGGGTGGGAAAAGGGAAGGCAAGAGGCTCCCCACCTCAGCGAAATGATAGTGGGGCGGCACAGCTCTCCTCACAAAGCATTTCAGCTTGCCTGATAGACAGGGCAGATTTTGTTGCTGCCATTTTACAGAGACCCAAGAAGGTTCAGTGAGTGCCCAAGGCCATAGCTTGGCTGATTAGTGTTTGAGCTGAGACTGAACCCAGGTTCCTCTGAATCTGGCCCAGTGCTCTTTGCAGGATGCATGCTACCTGTGGGTGGCAGAGAAGGTCTCCTGGAATCCCTCACAACACTCAGCCCTAGGACCCAGCCCAGGGTCAGCTGGGCTGCCTCTCTAGCCCACCTCCTCCATTCTCACTTCCACAGACCTCATGGGATTATTTCTGCTGCCATGATGTTAGCAACACCTCCTGATTTAGCTTCCCTGCACTTGTGATCTAGGTAGCTGTGCAAATGAGCACATGCAGGCCCTAGAACCTGAGAGAAAGCAGGCAGGGCCTAAAGGAAACCAGATGGCAGGTCAGGCCAGGCCTGTGCCCACTAGCAGCCTCTGTCCCAGAAGTCTCAGCCCCTCTTAGCTCGGCCTGTGCCAATTTCTCTTAACTGCAAAATCTTGTGTTCTGCCTCCATCTTAGCCTAGAAGCTCTCTGAGGACAGGGGCTGTGGTTCCCCACAGTCTGGAAATCCCTGAGGAAAGTGCCTGGGTTAGTGGGTATATCACAAACAGCATTCACTTTGGTATCTGGCAAGCTGGTTCAAATCCCAGTTTTGCTAATTACTAGCTGGATAACTATTTTCCAGTTCCTTTACCTCCCCGGTTCTCTTATTTCTTTATTTGTAAAAATGGTGTTGATACCAGCCTTGCAAGGCTAAATAAAATTAAACATGCTACCAAAGAAGGCACTCATCACTGTTCCCGACATTGAGGAGACACTCAGCAGGCAGGCACTCCCTCTCCCCCCAGACCACATGTCTCCTTCCTCAGGATCCTCTCATGTCAGGCAGCCCCTGGACTCATGGAGGAGCTTGAAGCAGAGAGGGAGGTGCCCCAGGCACTGTACCCAGAACAGTGACAGAGCACGCCTCACCTGTGTATACGGCTCTATGCACCTCCGAGCCGTGCCACGGCCACTTCCCCAGGTGGAGCTCACCAACATTAGGCCATGGCATGCACGTAAAGGAACCTTTCAAGCCACAGTGGAGGGTGGCTGTGTTAACTGTCCACCCCAACTGCAACAGAGACAGAGAGACACACGTGTGCATGCTGCTATCCATCCATTGTCTTCCCTCCCATGAAACAGCAGGAAAGGGGAAGAACAAGCCCCTGTGATACTGGAGAGAGATGGTGGGTTTACATTATTTTCACGTGTAATCCCCTCAACAATCCAATGAGGAAGATGTCATTATTTCCATTTTACACATGTAAAACTGAGGCTCAGAGAGTTTGGACAAGATCATAGAACAAGTAAGTAGCAGAGTCAGGACTGGGAGACCAACACTGCCAGCCTGACTCCTAAGGCACTCAGAGTTCTGTGCCTCTCAGCATCCCTGCTTTCCTCAGACTCAGCACACACACTGCGTGCTGGATCCTTGCAGCAACGCTGAGAAGTCAGGCAGGGACTGTGAGTCCCCTTTGCTGAGGAAGATGCAGCTCCGGAGAAGTGAGGTGGCTTGTCCAAATGGGTACAGCGGCAGACTGAGTTCCAGCCTCTGAGTTCCCGGCTCCGGGTCTCCCTCTGTACTGGGTGAATTGGGGGATCAAGTCTCCCTGGTTTGGGAGGGGGTTCCCCTGTCCTTGATTCTCCTCCCAAGTGTTTCCCTTGAACATTTTTTTCTTCAAACTTTGACAGTAGACCGAACTCAGACTCAGGCCATGTTCTGACAGGAAGACTGCGGCCTAGAGAATGGCCCCTCCTTGCCTGTGTGGACTTCAGCAGTGGGAGGTGACAACCGCTCCTGGCAGACCCCTTGAGGCCCTGGAGCTGCCCGTCATGGAGGAGTTAAAGCCCAGCAGTAGCCTGCACATCCAGTCACTGTGAGTTCCCTCCCCACCAGGCCCAAGGCGCCCGCCCACCTCGTGTGGTCAGGGAGTTGTTGGTGTGGAGCCTCCACTCCACTGAGTGCTGGAGATGCACGACCGTCTCCCAGCAGCCAGGAGAGCTGTCTACAGCTCGAGCAGGTGGTAGACAGTGTGGCACGACACCCAAGGGGGAAGAGGGAAGAGGTTTTCTCTTTAAACGGCAGCTCCAAAGACAAACTCAGCCCCTCTGCCAGGCGTGCGGCAGCACCCACTTCCTGATCCTCCTCACTTCCCGGTGGTAGTTGTGTCTCTCTCAGGTCTCTGCTCCACTCAGGTACCCATAGCCCGGCAGCCAACATTAGCTCCTTCTGCCACCTCAGTGCCAGGCAGTCAGGCCAGCTCTTGGGTGGTACTCTGCAGGCCAGAGGACAGCTTGGGGTGGGGGTTTGGGAGCCTCCCCACACACACCCAGAACCAACTCATCCCTGAACAATGCAGCCATTTTCCTCTTCTGAGAGCACTGCTTTATAGACAACTCTCTGCAGTAGGGATAAGGAATTGTGCCCATTCTATAGGTGTGGAAACTGAGACCCAAAGAGGTAAGTGATTTACCCAAAATCACCCAGCAGTAAGGCTGGAGTCAAGGCTCAAATGCAGGTCTCTTCATTCATCCATTCAATTGTTCGTTCAACAATTCCAATTACACTTAGATGTTGTGTGACTAATAATAAGTTGTTTAACCTCTCTGAGCCTCAGCTTCCTCAGAAAATGTGGAAAATAGGAATATATTATTACTATTATAAAATACTATTAGTGCCTCTTCATAAAATTGTGCAAGGATTTGAATAAGAGAATCCATATAAAGTATTTAGCAAAGGCCTAGCAAATATTAGGTGTTCAAGAGTCACTTGCTACTATTACCATTCATTTATTGGTCAGGCATTGGATACCAAAAATGGGCAGAAACTATGCTGGACACTGTGAAGGAGAGTTGAATAGGCTTGGACCCCACCCTCAAGTTGCTCACAGGCCAGTGAAGGAGGTTACCTTGGTGCAATCTGACAAGGGCTGTGTTACAGGGGAGCATGGGGAGCTGTAAACACACCAAAACAAGGAAGGCTTCGGGAGGAGGTGTCATCTGAGTTGACTATTAAAGAATGAGTAGGAATTAGAAAAGAAAAGGGAACACATTTCTGAGAGGTGTGTGTGTGTGTGTGTGTGTGTGTATTTTTAAGACATGGTCTTCTTAGATGTTAAACATCCTTCTTTCATCCTCCTCAACTCCAAGGCCTGGACAGGTTAAGATGTAACTGGCTAGGAGGCAGGGAAGGTGAGTTTTGAGCACAGGTAAAACGTGGGGTGGGGTTGAGCATCTTAGACTGGGGGAGCAACCTTGGCCCTGTGTGCTTGTGTGTGGGCCAGGCCTGCTCAGGCCTCCTGCTGCGTGGCAGCTGGTAAATTGTCAGTCTTGCCCAAGAGACTGTGGGTCTGTGCCATTGAGGGCAGGACTTGTGTTGTCAGAAAACATTTCTTAACTTGAACATATAAACTGTGTTCCTACGTCAAGGAAGATTAATGGTGGGGGTAGGGCATGAGGATTGGGTGGGGCACAAACAGGAAAGAGATTAGCCTTGTTGGGACTCTTCCCTAGGCCTTGAATGAGGGACTGGGATGGGCGGGGGCAGGGGTGAGCAAGCAGAATTGAATGAAAGGTCTGAAAACCCAGGATATAATTTTTTGACCTTTAAAAATAAAAAGCTATAGCTCCCTACACACACACACACACACACACACACACACACACACACATACACACACCCCCCACTAAGAGCCTGAAGCCACCGTGGCCTCCTGTCATGATTACAGGTGATGATGGCAGAGGGAAGGCATCATGCCTTCACACCCCTCTCTGGCTTGCTGGCTGCTCCCAGACTGTCAGCCCCTGGGCCTGACAGAGCCGCTCTGAGCGGTTTCTGCGTCTCTCCCTGGCCCTTGCTGGGCCATCTGAGAATGGCAGCCCCAGGAGCCCATAATGTGGGGTAGGGGGTGTTGTATTTACTCTGCAGAGGATGGGCCACCATGGCAGGTGTGTCTGCTGAGCACAGCGAGTCCCCAAACACACTGAATGTCTTCCTCCCCAGAGAGGATTTACAGAGCTGCCAGCCCCCAGGGGAGCCCTTGCTTCGGCTCCCTCAGAGGCCAACCGTCCAGGAAGGGCTGGACAAGGCCTTGGGAAGACAAGCAGAGCTCAGGAGGGACTATTCACACCCTTTCCTCATAGAAACAGGAGCACGGGGACCAACAGGAGCTGAGCTGGGGGTCAGGAGGCCAGAATACTCCCCCCTAACTTGCCAGGTAAGCTTGAGCGAGACCCTTTACTCCTCTCATCTCCTGGGGATGTTTTAATGAAATAACCCTTCACTCTCCAGTACCTGCGTTTGCCCTCTGTGGGTGAATGTAAAATATCCAACTAACTTCTTCTCTACCTGGCTACTCAATGTGCCCCACTAAGGCTTCCTTCCCCCCACAGACACTGATCCAGCCACCTACTAAGTGCCAGCCAGGCATGTGTTGTTAGGTACTGAAATACAATGAGCGAGGCAGATGGAGAGAACCACACCCTGCTCTCACAGAGTATGCAACTCATCTCGATGAGGACTTGTCCCAGTGGAACTACAGTGGCCACACAACATCAAGTGGTATGTGAGAACCAAGTTTGGATTATTTGACGATAGTAACAGCCCCCATTTGCTGAGTGCCTACTATGTGCCAGCCCCTTAATGTATCTCATCCCTAAGCCTCATTACAACCTTTAGAGGAAGTATTAAGAAGCCTGTTTTGCAGAAGAGGAAATGGAAGCTCAGAAAGGTTAGGTAACTACTCCAAGATGACACAGTTCCAAGTACCTGAACTTTCTGTCTGGGGAGACTGCTCTTACCCTTCATTCCACTTGCATACCTCCATAAAGCAGGGGGAGAGAGATGTGTCTCTGAAAAGGTGATCATTAAAAATATCTGGGGTAAAATAAGTCATGGGAATGTAATATACAGCATAGGGAATATAGTCAATAATAGTGTAATAACTTTGTATGGTGACAGACAATAACTAGACTTATCCTGATGATTATTTTGTAATGTATAAAAACATGAAATCACTATGTTGTACACCTGAAACTAATATTGTAAGTCAATTATACTTCAATAAAAAAATGAAAAAACATATCTGGGGTAGAGGGGCTTTTTTCCAACAGACCTTTCCCTCTGGTGCCCCCAAGAGAATCACTGCCTGGTACATTCCATTCCAGTTGGGTGGGTGTGCATCAGAGCTCTTGGTTCCGTTGGGCTAGAAAAAAAGGGCTAAGAAGTAGCTCTTGCTCTGCTGTAGTCTCAGCCCCTGCTCTCCCAGGGGTGGGAAGCAGAGAATTGGAAGCCTGTGGACTCTGAGAGCAGGCTGCATGGTGAGAGCTGCAAGGTCTGGCCCTCAGGTTCTGCACCAACCTCACCAACTGCACTGCAAAGCTTTCTCTGCTACACAAGGCAGAAGATAGTTTCTGCACAGAGGAGCTGACAGTGCTCCACCAAGCAGTCCAGAGTGACAGAGACCCCGTCCCTGTGTGCCCTATGCTAGCCTTGGGGCTCCCCCAGCCCTCCTGCTCTGCCCATCAGGGTTAGGCTGGAGCCGATACTTGATAACTGCCTGTTTATTGATTGACCATCTTCTCTGCTGCATTAGCTGAAACTGGGCCACCCAGTGCCCAATATAGCAGCTGTGAGAGGACCCTGCTGCGGAATTGGGGAGGAATGACCACTGTGCAGGGGATTAACACAATCCCCAGTGCCAGGCCACTAGTGGGTTCCAGCGATGAGGGTGGGAAATGAGGCTGTGGAGGCACAGAGTATCTAGGGAGAGTGCCCACCTGACTGAGGATGGGTAGAGACTTGGGGGGCCTTAGCTATCACAGAAGATACTGTGTCTCATTCTGAATAAAGCCTGGCAAGAAGGACGAACCCCCAACTATTCTGTCTCCTTCTGGAAGTTTTAGGGAGCCCATAGCCACATGTCCTTATTGCTGTGCTTTCAGCCTAAGAAAGCCAAAAGCCTCCTGAGAAGTGAGGTGGGAACAGTAGATGGAGCAGCTGGAGGCACCCAGGAAACTTGCTGGACATTTGAAGGACTCCTTCTTTGGTGCTGTGTGAGGCAAAAGGGGGCCCATCTGTTGGACCACATGAAGGGACAGAAGCTGGGGAATGAGCAAGAGAGAGACCACCAGTGGACCCGCCGTTATATCACTACCACTTGAGTACCTACTAGGATCTGAATCTTCTCCCTATTCCTCCCTTCCCCACCCTTCCCTATCTCCAGAAATGGCACCACCATCCACCCCGTGGCTTCACCCTTAATCCTGGAGAGTCATACTTGATCCTTCTCCCACTCTGTACCTCCAGTCCATCACCAGTTGGTTCTAACTCTAACATGGAATAAAACCTATTTGGTTGTGATATATTATCCTTTTTATGTGTCACTGGATTTGATTTGCTAATATTTTGTTAAGGACTTGACATTTTAAAAATGTAATCTGGATTATGTCATTCCCTGCTTAAAGCACTCAAAGGCTTCACTGTGTACCTAGAATCCTATCCAAACTCTTGACCATGAACCACATGGCCTATAAGGCCCTACCTTAGTCCTTGGGCCCCGTGAGGGCTGGACTGACACAGGGTTTAGAGAAGCCAACAAGGGCCAGGCACAGTCAATTCCAGGATGGCTTCCTTCCTCAAATACTTCTCAAGGTGTAATTGTAGCTACCTCCTTGTTTATCTGTGTCTTGGCTCTCTCCCAGCTAGTCTCTAAATTTCATGAGGGCAGGGATCAGGACCGACTTCTTGACCATGATAAGATACCTAATGCCTGGCATGGAATCTGGTGCTTCTGAATTAGTGAAGGAGTGAACTCGCTGCCTCCTCCATGCCTGGGCCTGTGCATCTGAACACTCAAATTTATCACCACGAATTTCAGGTGGGCCCTTAATGCTGCCTCCAACTATACTAGACTTTCTGAGTCTAGCCTTTCTCCTACTTCCTAAAGAATTATTTCACACTTGCTACTCTCTCCATCACCTCCTCCCTCTCAGCTGATGACCTCGCTTCCCACTTCACTAAGAAAACCGAAACACTCCGAAGAGAACGTCACCTACCAGCACCCACATACTCTGCCTTTCTGCCTCTTAGATGATCTCCAGGCTCCTCTAAAGCCAATCCCTGTGTTTGCCCTAGGTCCCAGCCCTGCTTGCCTAAATAAGGACATCAATCCAGAAATTCTATCCTTTGCCCTATCATTAGTTTTGCACTCTCTACTAGATCGTCTCAGTCAGTACACAGACATACTAATGTCCCTTCTTAGCAAACAAAGCAAAATGCCTTGTTTCCACTTCTCCTGACAGCTCTTGCCCCATGCCTTTATGCTCTGCAACAAAATACCTCAAAAGAGTAATCTACACCAGCTGTTTTCAATTCCATTCCTCTTCTCTCCTGAGCCCTCTCCAACTAGACTTTCTGCTCCTACCACTCTATTAACATTGCTCTTGCTAAATCCAATGGTAATTCTCAGTCCTCATCTCACTTGACCCATTGGCAGCACTTGACAGCCAATCTCTTACTCCTCCTTCATATACTCTCTGCTTGGCTTCTAGGACACCACACCTGGGGCTCTGGGTTTCTTCCTGTATCTGTAGCTCTCCTTAAGTCCCTTTTGCTGGTGCTTCATCTTCTCCCCAAACTCTCAATGCTCAGTCCTTGGTCCTCTCCTCTGCTTTCTTAAACTTTTAAAAAAATTTTTATACAATTTTGAAAGGTTACTTTCCATTTACAGTTATTACAAAATATTGGCTATATTCCCCATGTTGTACAATACACCTTTAAACCTTACACCCACTCCCCCATCCCTATATTGCCCCCACCCCTCCCACCCCCTGCACTGGTAACCACTGGTTTGTTCTCTATATCTGTGAGTCTGCTTCTTTTCTGTTACATTCACTAGTTTGTTGTGTTTTTTAGATTCTACATATAAGTGATATCATACAGTATTTGTATTTCTCTGACTTATTTCACTCAGCATAACGCCCTCCAAATCCATCTATGTTCCTGAAAATGGCAAAATTTTGTTCTTTTTTATGGCTGAGTAGTATTCCATTGTATATATATACCACATTTTCTTTATTCATTCATCTGTTGATGGACACTTAGGTTGTTTCCATATCTTGGCAATTGTAAATAATGCTGCTATGAACATTGGGGCGCATGTATCTTTTCGAATTAGTGTGTTCGTTTTCTTCAGATATATACCCAACAGTGGAATTGCAGGATCATATGGTAGTTCTATTTTTAGTTTTTTGAGAAACCTCCACACTGTTTTCCACAGTGGCTACACCAATTTACCTTCCCACCAACAGTGTAGGAGGGTTCCCTTTTCTTCACATCCTTTCTAACATTTGTTATGTTTGTTCTTTCTGTTGACAGCCATTCTGACAGGGTGAGTTGATATCTCATTGTGGTTTTGATTTGTATTTCCCTGATGATTATCTTTTTATGTGCCTTTTGGCCATCTGCATTTCCTCTTTGGAAAAATGTCTATTCAGTTCTTCTGCCCACTTTTTAATCAGGGTTTGTTTTTTTTTTTATGTTGACTTGTGTGAGTTGTTTATGTACGTTGGCTCTTAATCCCTTATTGGTCATATCATTTGCAAATATTTTCTCCCATTCAGTAGGTTGTCTTTTTGTTTTGTTGATGGTTTCCTTTGCTGTGCAAAAGACTTTAAGTTTAATTAGGTCCCACTGGTTTATTTTTGTTTTCATTTCCATTACTCTAGGAGATGGATCCAAAAAAATATTGCTGCGATTTATGTCAAAGAGTGTTCTGCCTATGTTTTTCCTCTAGGAGTTTTATAATATCTGGTCTTACATTTACATTTTTAATCCATTTTGACTTTATTTTTGTATATGGTGTTAGAGAATGTTTTAATTTCATTCTTTTACATGTAGCTGTCCAGTTTTCCCAGCACCACTTATTGAAGAGACTGTCTTTTCTCCAATGTATATTCTTGCCTACTTTGTCGTAGATTAATTGACCATAAGTGCATGGGTTTATTTCTGGGCTCTCTATCCTGTTCCATTGATCTATGTGACTGTTTTTGTGCCAGTACCATACTCTTTTGATTACTGTAGCTTTGTAGCACAGACTGAAGTCAAGGAGTGTGATTCCTCCAGCTCTGTTCTTCTTTCTCAAGACTGTTTTGGCTATTCTGGGTCTTTTGTGTTTCCATACAAATTTTAAAATTATTTGACCTAGTTCTGTGAAAAGTGCCATCAGTATTTTGACAGGGATTGAACTGAATCTGTAGATTGCCTTGGGTAGTATGGTCATTTAAACAATATTGATTCTTCCAATCCAAGAACATGGTATATCCTTCCATCTGTGTGTGTCATCTTCAATTTCTTTCATCAGTGTCTTACAGTTTTCAGAGTACAGATCTTTTGCCTTTTAGGTAGGTTTATCCCCAGGTATTGTATTCTTTTGGATGCGATGGTAAGTGGGATTGTTTTCTTAATTTCTCTTTCTGATACTTCACTGTTAGTGTATAGAAATGCAACAGATTTCTGTATGTTAATTTTGTATCTTGCAACTTTACCAAATTCATTGATGAGCTCTAGTAGTTTTCTGGTGGTGTCTTTAGGATTTTCTATGTATAGTATCATATCATCTTCATCCTCTTCTTTATTTCTACTTTCTCTCTTGGGGATCTCATCCAGCCTCGTGTATTTAAACACCATCTACATGCCAATGGCTGTCACATTTACATCCCCAGCCCAGACCTTTCTCCTGAACTCCATCCTTGTATATCCATCCAACTGCCTGTTCAACATTCCACTGAGGTATTTAACAGATACACCAAACTCAACGTGTCTAAATCTGAACTCCTTTTATTGCTCCAAAAACTTGTATCACCTGCAGCCTTTCCCACCTCAGATAATGCACACTCTGTATTTCCAGTTGCTTAGAACTAAAAGTTTGGTCATACTTGACTCTTCTTTCTCTCACACCCCACATCCAATCCATAAGAAAACATTTTATTTCTTCCAAATACATCCAGAATTTAAAAATCGTGGCACATTCATTCAATGGAATTCTAACAGCAATGAGAAAAAACAAAACAAAAACAAACAAGCAAAACCAACTATTTCGCTCAATAGTATGGATGAATCTCAGACATAATTTTAAGCTTCAGAAGCCAGACAGAAAAGAGTATATACTACTCAATTCCCTTTATAAAAGTTCAAGAAAAGGCAAAATCAATCTATAGGGATAAAGGTCAAAATAGTGGTTACCTTTTGGAAAGTACCTTTGGAAAGCACCTTCTGGGGTGTTGAAAATGTTCCAAATATTGATCTGGGGGGTGGTTACATAGATACATCCATATGCCAAAAATTTATTGAGCTATACACTTAAGACTTAGGTACTGTATGAACATTTTACCTCAATAAAAAGGATATAAAAAGTTAAAATTTGAAAATGCACATCCAGAATTAATCACTTCTTACCACCTCCTCTGCTTCCTATCATTCTGATTCAAGCCACTTCCCTCTTCTCTTGTCTGAATTACTGCTGTAGCTCCTAACTAGTCCCCTGCTTGCCCCTACAGCATATTCTCAACACAGCAGTCAGAGTGAGCCTTTAAAACCTAAGTCATATCATGTCAATTCCTTGCTCTAAACCTGCAATGGCTCCCCATCTCCCTCAGAGTAAAAGCCAATGTCCTTCCAGTAGCCTCCAAGCCAGCAGCTTATTATCTTTCCAGCCTTATCTCCAACCACTCTCCCCCTTTATCCCAGCCACACAGACCTCCTTGCTACCACTTTGGGTACGTTCCTTCCCTAGGACCTTTGCTCTAATTATTTCCTCTGTGTGGAATGTTCTCCCAGTATCTGCATGGCAGAGTTCCTCACCCCCAAGATTGTGCTCAAATGGCACCTTCTCAAGGAAGCCACACTTACCACCCCATTTGAAATTGCAAACCTTTCTCCCCACCCCCATCTTAGCATTCCCGATCCCATTTGCCCTGCTTTTTATTTTACCTTCTAACACTCTACATATTAGGTATTATGTTTATTATTTAGTGTCTGTCCACCAACCCATTAGCATGCAGCCTCCATGAAGATCTTTGTTTAGTTAATGAATGTATCCCAAGTACCCATAACAATGCCTGGCACATAGGAGGCACTCAATAAGTATTGCTGAATGAATGAATGAACAGATTTCTCTATATTAGGGCCCTGTGTGGAGACAAATCAGGGTGACCAGTTGCTTTCCTCTCCCAAAGAACAGAGAAGTTCTGAAAGCAGGTGGCAGGAAGACAGTCCCAAAGGCCCTCTCCACCATGACCAGGGCTGCAGAGAGTGGGTGTGGAGTTGGGTCCAGATGCCCAGCCCAAGCACTGCAAGGTGTCAGGGGCTGATTTTCAGCTCTCTAGCCACCCCCACTCCCACCAAAGGCAGGTTGGGAGTTTCTACTTGGCCACCTTGGTCTGTGGGAATCCACAATCTCAACAGTGTCTAAGCACCCCCAGACAGAGATAGAGACCAGACCAGACTGCCCATCTCTGTATCCCCAGGCCCCACAAAGTACCCAGTAAATGGTCAGTACTCAAAGTATGTTTATGAAATAGATAAATGGATATCACCAGCTCCCTAACTGAACAGCTCTCTGCAATCCTGCTAAGGAAAAAACTTCCAGGGTGAGGAGCATTGCAGGATAAGATGCCTGATCTCCTTTATCTTTTGGGTCAGGGAAGCCCTTTGCCAGCTGTCCCTGTCTCCCTGCCCACCCACAAGCCAGTATTTCCAAGGGGACATGAATGCCAAGGCCCACCTGCCCACCTCCCCTTTGTATCCCAGCCCACCATCAACTGCCAGCCTTTTCTTTGTTCTACAGAGCTGGTAGCCTCCTTTGGGCTTGAGTTAAGAAGGAGGCTAAGGCTGAAGGGGTGATTCATGCAGCTCAAAGAGCCAGGTATCATCCTTCCTCTTTGTTCTGTGCCCATCCTGCCAAATGAGGCCAACCAGGAAGTACCATACTCCAAGCCCTCTACTCTAGGGACTGCTCTCCTCACTAAGATGCAAAGAAACAGGATGCCCAGGCCTCAGGGAATAGAGACTAGGCAATGTGGACTAGACTTGGGGGCCAGACAGTCCTGCCCTACCTAGCCCAGAAGGGCAAATGGGCAGAGAAATGCCAGGTGCACCTCTGGGGGTTTGCAGTTTTGGTGAAACTGGGCAGGAGGAGAAGGGAGAGTTGGAGGAAAGGGAGTTGGGAAATATTTAACCTTATAAGAAAATCCTTACAGACAGAAGCTGTGCTATCTACTAGGAGGCAAAACCCAAAGTTCTAGGCTTGGCTTTGATCCTACAAACAATGTGAATTGTGGGTATCACTGTAGTGTTATTTGTAAAAATTAAAAATCAGTAACAATCTAGTCAAAATTATAAAAATGAGTCAATAAAATATGATAATCATTTATTCAAAAAATGTTTATAGCATGCCTACTCTGTGCCAGGCATGAGGGTTACATAGGTAGGTGAGCAGATGTGGTCCTGGCCCTTTTGGTGCTTACCAAGCCCAGAAAAACTACCTGGGCCAGGAGAGATGGGGAAGGAAAAATAGATCCACCCAGAGGAACTAACAGAGGAAATGAACCTGGTCTAGCGGGGGAGGGGGTCAGAGAAGGCCTCCTTAAGAAGGGGCTGTTTTAGCTAAGACTTAAAAGATGAATAAAAAGACAATCCAATATTATACCATTATAAAAATCCTTAGAAAATATTCTTTATTGACATGGGGGAAATGATTATAATGTAACATTAAGTGTATAAAATAGGATATAAAAACCATAGATGCACTCAACTATGTAAAAATAATTATCTATCTAACATCTATCTATCTATCTATCTATCATCTATCTATGTGGGAAAATTTTCTGGAACACCAGAAATTTAACAGTAGTGATCTGCAGGTGGCAGAATTACTGGTTATTTTGTCATCTTTATTCTTTTCTATATTCCTCAAATTTTTAACAATAAACATAGATTGCTTTTATGCTTGGAAATAAATATCAAATATCAAACACAACACAGCCTCCAAGGCTCTGCCCCATGACCTCTGGGTAGAGGGGTTCTTCAGAAAGTAGCCTGGCCATTCCCTTGCTTCCAAGCAGCACTCCTAAAGCACTCGGAGGCTTCCTAGATGCCATTCCAATGTCAGCTGGGAGAAGCTTTCACCACTGATACTAATCTGGATTGCCCAGAGTGCTCTTTAGCATAACCCACCTGAAGGCTATCCCTAGTTCAAACAAAGAAATTACCTTTTTAATCACAAAGTTGACATCCTTCCATCACTTTCCCCCTGTAAGCCCACCACTAATTTGCTGACTTAACCTGTGGAGGCTGAAATTTCTCTGTTCTATTCCTTGCAGGTAAGCCTTTTACATCAAAGGCTGGGGAGCAAGAGTCAGAATTAGGAGGAGAAAAGAGGCTGTGGCTGAGTGACCTTGAACATGCTGGAACTCTGGGCCTCTGTTTCCTCTTCTCCAAATGTGAGGGAGTTGGGCATCAGGGCTTGCTATCACTCCTCTTCTGTTTCAGCCACTCTAGGCCGATGACTAATCCATCCATACAGGAGTTAGAGATGGCCTACCTCTGCTGAAAGCAGATGGCACCACTAGAGAGCCCAGGCTAGCTGGGGGGTGGGGGGAGAGGGCTAAATTGATGCCTAAAAGCAAACATACCTTAATCTACCAGATTTCTTTCCCAGAGCTCTGGTCCAGCAGTCTGGCCTCCCCCACACTCTGCTGTACTTCCCTGGTCAGCAGCCCAGTTGGGCAGGCCTCCAGCTGTGGACAGAGGCAGGGCTGCCAGGGGCTCAACTGCCCACTGGAGTGAAGGTGAGGAGGGAGGGAGAGGCACCAAGCATGGGCTGGAGCAGAGTGCAGAGGCCATGGCAAAAATCAGAGGGGAAATATCACCCCCGCTGACAGCCGTGAGGAAACTGCTCCATAAATCCTATAGCTTCTCGAGGCTGATTCAAAACACATATGGGCTCACTGGTTAAAGGCATCTCTGGTAGACAGACCTGGATTCAAATCCTGTCTTGACTCCTGATAAGATGTTTGGGAAAATTACTGAAACTTCCTGAGCTTTAGACCTCAGTGTATCTATAGACGTGTCTAGAATGGGGATAACAATAACCTCTACCAGCAAGAAACTATGAGCATTAAATGAGATAAAGCATATAAAAATATAGCATTGTGCCTAGCTCACAACCACTAGGAGTTTAAAAACACAACACAATCTTCCCAGGATTTCAACACAGTATTGGCAAGAGTCATGGTAAGGAAGAACTATAGAAAGTTAGAGCTGAAAGGAACCTCAGAGACCTCGAATCCAGAATCCAGTCCCTTCATTTAACAGACGGTGGCAGGGGGTGTGGTGGCGAATAGGAGGCTCAGGGATTGAATAACTTATCCAAGAAGGTTGCACAGCTAGTTTGTAACAGCAAGGTTCAAACTCAGGTATTTCTGACTCTCAAATACCCATCACCCCTTCACCCCACACCAACCCACCTAGTCACAGACAGACCTTGCTCAGGTCTCCTTCTCACAGAGAGGGCTGTGGTGGTCAGGGAGTGGCACTCCTCCCCATAACAAGCCCCCTGGAGTAGGTATCAAGTTGGCACAGAGTGCCACCAAGAAAACCCAGGGATTCCCTAGAAGTAGGAGCTGAGGGGGATGGGGTATCCATTACCAAGCATGTGGAGGTGCCAGGCAAATAACCTGTAAAATACATGTAAATAACCACAGGTTATTGATGAATCAACAATTTAAGCTTTTTTTTTTTTTTTGTAACTGGATCACACTACACGATGTGAACCTTTTTTTCTCTTGGCTTTCTGCCAAGTGGAAGGAAATAAAATTTGTAGTTGCCTGACCAAACCATGCCTTGCTTGGTGAGGGGCCCAGCTGACTCCTGTCACTGAATGCCCCATACATGCCTCACCAATGCTTGGGCAGTATTGCTCCCTGGTTCCCAGGCCACATCTACCTCTGTCTGGCTTGTCAGGGCAGGGAGCCAGGCACCTGGGGACCTCCGGCAGAAAGGTGTTCTCCCAGACCCAGCAGCCTGCTGACTCCAGCTGCCCAGAGGGCAGCAGCGCAAGCTGTTCCTCCTGCAGGGGGACCTGGAGTGACCCGTCACCTCAGCCCAGCCTCCAGGATCCCAGCTTTGGAAGCTAGGCCCAGCAGCCTTTCTCTAACTCAGGAGAAAGACTCCTCTCTCAGGCACTGCTGGGGTGTGGCTCTGAAGGAGCCACCTGAGCTGATAAGGGCAGCTGTGGTCAGGGCCCTGAGGTAGAATGCTGGGAAGATACAGACCACAGCACGATGGTTAGAGGTTAGACCCCTGGAAGGCCTGCCCGAGGCTCAACTGTGTGAGCTCTGAAAACTCATCCAATTCAATCAACATTTACTGAGTGTCTGCTATGCGCCAGACACTATGCTAGGCATTCTGGAGAATCTGTAGAAACGAACAAAATGTGGTCACTGCCCAGGTCGCTGCACTTGAGGCATGACAATCTAGCAAGGAAGAAAAACATGTATAAATATAACTTAACAGTACTTTGACACCTCCCTGCAAACGTGGTGTGTCATGTGTGCCCATGTGTGCGTGCATGTGTATAAGGGCATATGTGTTGTTATGTAAGAGCATCAGTGTGTGGGGGGGTGGGGGTGCAGGGCTTGCCTATTCAGACCCACTTTGAGCCATATGTTAACAATGATAATAAAACTACAAAATAAACCTACCACTTACGGCTTGCATATAACGCCAAGTGCATTATACAGTACCACGTGCTTTATATGTAGGAGTTTATTATATTCTTCCAATCATCCTAGGAAGAAGGTACTATTATTAATGTCTCCTTTTATTGACGTGTAAGTTAAAACTGAAGGAGGTTAATAAGTGACTTTCTCAAGGTCATACAGCTAGGAATTCATAGCAAGGATTTGAACCCAGGCCTGTATTTTTAGCCTCTATGCATACCTCTGCCTTGGCCCTCCAACAACAGCTCTTAAAGACCCCCAGCTCCTCAAGGCTGGAGCAAGGAGCAACAGAAGCTGTCTTCTGGAAGAATGAGCCTGCAATTCTGCCAGCACAGCCATCGCCATCCCCACAGGACAAGGAGGGCACATTCTGTGGGCCCGTAACCTCTGTTACATCATGACCAGGCCTTTGGTTTGCATTGGCACCCACTCAGTAGACCAGATTTCTTAAGCAGCCTTCCTATATTCACATATCTGCATGACTTTCCTAATGTGGCAACACTTTGTTATAATCGCCAGGCTCAGAGGCCCAGCCCACTCTAATGGGTTGAAATCAGGTTCATTGGTATACCCCAGCCACAACCTGGGGCTAATGGCAGCATGAAGGCCCCTCAGTGGCTGAGCTTACAGGGTTTCTGGGCTGCCTTCCCTGTCTTCCCTTCTCCCCTGAGCAGCAGTCTTCACCTCACCTTCCCTGGGAAACTTGGAGGTTGTGAAGGAGGTAAACAGGGCAGAAACACTGCCATCAGGGGGCTGGGACACTGGGGGAATCAGGAAGGAAGGGGAGCAGTGGAATCAAGGCTCTGCTCCCAACCAGCTTCAGGAGGTTCTCTGGATCTGTTTCCCCTTTACCAGCTCCTACTTCACCTCCCTTATAGGATCATGATGAAAAGAGGAAAAACATGGTGCATTATAAAATCTTTGAAAAATTAAATGTGTACAAATGTAATGCAAACAGGAGAAACATGGGTGCCTAGGCCTGCCTGGGCAAGTTGTCAGGTGAGGCCAGAGACTCCATGTCCCAGTTATGGAAGCTACTCCAGGGACAGCAGGTGCCGAAGACGTCTAGAACTCCGCAGTAGAAAGGGAATCTACTGGTGAGAAGATTTAAAGAGGGGGCAAGCACACCTCACAAGAATGTCCCAGTGAGGCCAGCACTGGCAGTGTGCCCAGGCATTTGCTGGCACTTGGTGGCCCAGGCACTGCCTGGTGACAAGATTATGGCCTGGCAGGCCCAGGGAAAGAGCCCCAATGTGGACTGGACACCTGCATGACAGGACTGCCACTATTAGGTCACCCACCCTGGTGCTGCCTGGACACAGCATAAGCACCTCTGCTGTGACCGGAAACACAACATGGTTTTGCAACACAACAGGAACATTAAGAGCCTGCCTCCTCCTGCCTGCAACAGAGATCCCATAAGTGGGAGTTGGGCAGAGGTAAGCAGACTGTCTGGGTTCAACAGGACAGCCCTGGGGCATGGAGCTGGCTAGCACAAGGGTATCTGCAGAACAAGAAAGAGTATCCTCAGGAAGCTTTCCCAGGTCTGGTTAGAGAAGCAGCACTCTTGTCCGTGGTGTGCCACCCTAAGCCCACCCTAGCAATCTGCTCTGCCCCTTCCACTTCCCTCAAACTGGTGGAGATCAGCTCATTCCCAACCAGGGCTCACTGTCCACCCCACCCCCGCCCCCACCCCCCTACCCCCGCCCCCCCAGGCCAGGCTGAACAGGCAGCCTCAGGTTCCCTGGCCGGGTCAGGAGAACAGCGGAGCTTCAGCTCTGGGGTCCTGAGCACTGCCAGGTTCACATTCCTCCAGCCACCCAGCCCCCTCCTGCTTCAACTTCAGTTCAGCCTGATACTGCAGAGCAGAGGAGAGGAAGGCAGAGTGAGGGCTGGGGCACAATGGCCCAGAGCCTATCCGGCTTACTTGGGGTCTTATGCTCTACCTTTTATCCTCTCTAGATGGCCCTCAAGCCACCCAGCATGGGGCACAGCAGGTACCTTCAGCTGCTCTGGACTCACCTGAGTGGGATCTTGACACGGAGGTAGCGGTCGACAGCAATTGCCAGCAGGGCCAAGATGGAGCTCTGAGTGAGGATGAGGACAGGGCAGGCGACCATGAGGCAGGTGTGGAAGTAGGTCTGTGGCCCAATGTTGATGAGGATGGCAAGTGGGATGACCAGAGCGCCCACTGCCACATCAGCCACTGCCAGGGACACGATGAAGCAGAACGTGGCATCCCGCAGTGCCTGGTTCACCTTCACTGCCCAGATCACCAGCACGTTCCCAGGCACGGAGACCAGGGCGATGAGCACCTCGATGCCAATATACGCGGCCTGGAAGGCCGAGATGGAGGGCGGCATGGTGGGCACAGGCTGGGCACATCAGCAGACAGGCACCAAGGGGCAGGAGGCAAGCACCTGTGGTCACGGAAGCCTGGGGTGGGAAGGCCTGTCTGGGAGGGGGAGGGGAACCCAGGCAGCTCTGGAAGTCCAGCTGCTCTTTGGAGATGTGCCCCACTTGGCACATCTAGTGCCTGCCCAAGCTGGTGGGGTACCCTAACCCTTTCTCTGCCGAATCTTTGTCCCCTCCCC
This sequence comes from Eubalaena glacialis, assembly GCF_028564815.1. Classification (NCBI taxonomy): domain Eukaryota; kingdom Metazoa; phylum Chordata; class Mammalia; order Artiodactyla; family Balaenidae; genus Eubalaena; species Eubalaena glacialis. The sequence goes on from NC_083718.1 coordinate 35,930,930, forward strand.
TTATCAATCCCAGAGGATCCATTCGACAACATAAAATAGCAGCACTCACTCCTCCACTGGCTTTTTTATCAGGTGTGAGGCAGTTCCCAGCACACACTCACCCCACAGGGGTCCCCCGTGCTTGGCTCTGCCTGCCCATGCCCACAGAACAGGATGCAGGGAGCTCACCATCCTGTCTGCTGGTGGCCAGGGAGTCCCAGAGGCGGTGCCCAAAGTTCCGGGCACCTGGTGCCGCTCAGGGCTTGAGGCCGCGCCAGGCAGGGCTGGGCTCTCAGCACCGCGCGCAGCAGCTCACAGTCCTCCAGGCTCCCGCCGCAGAGCTCCTAGCCCGGCCTTTCAGGCAATCACATGGTGCGGCAGAGGCTCAGCCCCGACGCTTTTAAAGAGGTAGCGCCCCTGTTTCGCACCTGGGACTGGTCTGGCAGACGTGGGTCTGGAGGACTGAGCCCAGCACCAAGCCAGGGTGCGGGGTCCCCTTTCCCCAGCTTGCAGCGCACACATGCCCTGCGCCCACCCACCAGAGGCACTGCTGGCTCCTGCTTCCTAGCAGTCCCCGGTCCCGGTCCGGCTCTGCCAGGGACCCTCGCACACACCCTGCCCCAAGGGGGCATTCTAGTCGCCTCTTTCAACCCTTTCCTGCATCCCCACTGGGGATGACCCGGAGGCGAACTGAGGTACAGACTTACCCAAGGTGACCAAAGCTGGCAGAGCTCCTAGCCACCTGAACGGTTCTGTCCAAGCGCCCTCCTAGCTCCACGCCTTGGGCAGCCTCTTGTTCCAGGGATGCCTGAAGAATCCAGGGCCAGCCTGTCAGGTCCAGAGGGATGGCAGCTGTCTGGGACTCGACTCGGGCACCCGGCGCCTCCGTCGCCCACGGCGCCGGAGCTGAGTGGCAGTCGAGCTCCGCACAACCGGAGGGGGTGGGGGCGGCGGCGGCACCGCGGGGCCCCTCCCTCCTGGCCCTCTATCTCCTCCCCCATCCCCTCCTCTAAACAAAGGCAGTGATTCTGGGTGAGAAAAGCTGGGAAATGTGAGCTTATCGTAGGGTTTGATGTGTGAATCCTGTCTCAAGAGTGGACAGCGGTGCAGCCTCCCTGTGTTCACTCTCCCTCTCTTCTCACATGTGGGGTGTCAGCGATCCCTCCACCTGTCACAGCAAGGCATCTCACCTGCAAGACTCCAGGATGCCCCCCTTCTCCATTTCCCCCAACAGTCAGTTGGAAGTCCTGGCACACTCCCGGACCCCTCAATCCTGAAACCCTGCTTTCCCATGAAATCAGCCCCTGCATATTCCAGCACACATTGCTCTGCAGGCTCTATCCTGAGTAATTGTGTTCCTTTCTCCTCTATCTGGTAATTTCCATTTTACAGAAGAGGACACTGAGGCTCAGAGAAGTGACCTAGCTTCACAAGGTCATCTACATCAGTGTCACCTCTTCGTGTGCTCCTTTTCTTTCCTCCTTCTCCCTCTTCATAGCACAGTACCTAAGCCATAGGTATCCAGTCCAATTTCCACATGTTATTGATGAAAAAGCAGACCCAGGGAAGGAAGGGACTTTCATAAGTTCCCACAGCAAATTCTAACAGAACCAGAGTAAGAAACCATGCTACTGACTCCCAGCACAGGGCTCTCCACCACTGTGCTCCATCCTGATCCCACTCTTGGCTGTCTCCTACCACAGTTTCAGTTTAGGTGGGCCACTGGTATTGCCTAAGGACCACCCCATGGCAGATGCTCACTCAGACCAGGTGCCTTACAAAGAACCCGACTTGAGAAATCCTTGTTCACGGATATTGGGAAAGAGCTCTATGAGGGTGAAGAGAGGCTGGGAGACCCCAATGCTGCCTGGCCACATCCCAGTCACTGAGGTCACTGCATTCTTGTTGGGTTTCAGGATGTCAAGAGAGGAGTTCTGCTGAGAGGAGCGTGCCAACTAAAACTGCCACTTGTCATCTGCCTCTACAAGGATTAGGTCACTAGCCACTGCAGTCCCTGATCTTCAGCACAGGAGCTCAGGGCAGAGATCAGGAATGAGGCACTCTAATGAGTTTTAGATTGTAATATGTGAATCATGACTAAGTGTTAAAATGAAACTATGAGATCTCTGGTTGTATCTGTCTATATGTCTATGTTGGCATATATGTCTTTACCTTTGGATGGTATTAGCTGTACTTAATTGGCTTAAAGGAAATTAAGTGCTTATATAAATTTCTCAGAAAGGAAACTTGCCAGAATGAATTTTGTGTTCATGTGAACTGGGAAATATTCAGTATTAAAATAATACCTGGTATTAAAGTTAAAGTTTGTAGATTTAATTAATATAGATATGTCTTTAGAGTCATCAACATTAAGTGTAATACTTTTATTGTATCAATACCTAGATTTCATAGACATCAAATAAGATCTTATTACATCCGTTGCAAACTTGTCAGCAAGAAAAATAACTTGTTATGATGAAATTTTTATAAGTAAATTAAATGTAAGTGAGATAAGAGCTTTTGGGTGAACTCTTTAGGAGTAATTATATTTTAAGAATGTCTACTTAAAAATAATCTCTCCAGATATTTGGTAACTTAAAAGTTTAGAGTTGTGCTAAGTTAAGTTAAATGATAGAAGTTTATTGAATAGCTAAGTCATTCCCAAATAAAATAGGATACTGAAACATTAATTACTGAACATTGGCTTCCTTTTACAGAGAAACTAAAGGTATTGAGGATTATTAATAATTGTATTTGGTGCCACACTGAGACATTTTCTATAAAAAAACACATTTTTTTTTAGAAGTTATTATTGGTATTTATGTTTTCCAATCTACAGAATGCTAATGTAGAAGACAGTTCCCAATTGCTTACTTTTTCATTCTCACTAGAAATTAAGGTGTTTAAGAGTTGAGGATTCTAATTTAAATATGTCATTAAAGCTACTTGAAATAATAAAGGAAACATTTCAGTATGCAGCAAGAAAGTAGGATGTGTGTTTTCAATAAAGGAAGTTATGAGGAATGGAATTGCATTTCACTAAGGGAAGAGTAATTTTGTCCTAGAGCTGGTTGTTGCTGGATGGAGAAAATGAGGGACAAACTAATATGGGTACAGAAAGTGATGGAAGGTTTGTGGGAAAGGAACCCTGAGAAGAGTTTTGTGCATGGTCAGGATTGGTTAAATTTAGAATAACTTTAATCGAGTAAATAAATTTTAAAAGTAAGTTGGTGCAAAACTTGAATTTGGTTTTTCTTTCTGTAAAGAGAACAAAGTTTTCTTAAAATGTCGATCTGCTTTTGATACCAGATTTTAAGTTTCTCTACATTTTCAGTGATTTGTTCTGTATTTGTCTTTGAAATCTTTTATTGTCACTTTGGTTAAATGAATAAGTATTATTTCACAATGACCTATGATCCTATTTGACCAAGTGTTTTAAAACCTTTTTGTTATTTTTTGACAAACTTCCCAAATCAAATTCTAATGAAGTTTCTTTGACCTCTAGCTAACTTTGGGATGCTTTAAGGGGCCCTAAAACATCCCAAAGAAAGATATTAAACTAATTAGGTTCATTTGGTATGTTAATTACATGGGAAGCATTGTCAAATGGGTAATAAATCTTCTTAGGTTATATTGTATGGGTAAATGTTTTTAATCTAGATATTCTAGAAATTATATGGAATTTCTAAAACTATGGTATGTCCTGGTAAAATGTTATCAGTCATAATTATAGTTATTATCTTAAAATGTTGTATGTCAAAGCAGTAACCAAGTTTTTTTGTCCATGACAATGTAATCAGGTCTTTAACTGTGCCTTCTTAAGTCTTTGTCATTCATAGACAGTTACTGTTTTACACTTATGCCTGCAAAAATGCTTCCTCTTCAAGAAGACTCATAGCAAGAACTTTCTGACAAGTTACAGCAAAGCCAAATGTTAAAAAAGCCTGTATGACCAATTATATGAGTCATTAGACCAAGTTTATCGAAACCAGACTTATTTTGCAAACAAATTAGTCAACTTGGCTGTATTTGGTAGAAATGAAGGTAATTTTAGAGAGAAAAAGATTATGTTTCAGTGGATTTTAAATTCTAAATTTGTTAATTGAGGTCTGTATTCACTGCCTAAGACTCACTTCACACATAGCTCTTTGTTGTTATGTTATATTATTGTAAAGTTTAATTGAATTATTAAAAAACACTCTAAGTTTGTTTCTGAAGCTTATCCCAGTAATCTATCTTTGGATGAAGATCAGATGCCCCATGACCTGAAACCAGGAGAGTATACATACTGGAAAAGACATAATTTAAAAGACTATCTCCAACCTAGATGGAAAAACCCTTATCAGGTACTCTTAAGTAGCTCATGCACAGCAAAACTGAAGAGAATTGACTCTTGGATTAGTATACCCTCTTAGAAAGGGCTCCTACACTGACCCAGCCTATAGAGAGGACTTCAGACCTTAAAATCACCTTAAAACAATGCTCAAGCAGAGAAGAAACTACCAGACTAGGATAAGAGGAAGACAATATCTGAAGTAGAGAGCTGGCCCAAGATGCTGGACCAGGCCTCTATACCAATTACTCTGATAATTGCTCACACCTTTGCTTATGAACCAACTATATATCACAATCTTATGCAGAGTTAAAGTTCATCCAATTGTTAGGTTTATGGTCAATTACCTATATCCAGTATTTCTGGGTTACATTGGTGGATTTCTCCACTCCAAGGCTCTAATTGGAAGGCCCTTAGGGAATTATTCTAGAAGAAAGAAATTATAGCTCTGTTCAGGTCATTACCAGTATTACTAGGTGGGATCCCCTCACCTGGCCATTCAATAATACCTGCTCTGACTCTGACCATAAATATGAATTTTCTTCTAAAGTTACTCAAGTTCAGTCAGAGCAACAATTAAAATTTCAGCCAAGGAATATAACCTCCCTCAGTTGTGGGATGGATTTATATGGCTAACACCAGGCTATAATCATTTAAGTTTAAGGTCCCTCTTAAGTTGGGAACCATATTAAGGATAACCAGCATAATAACACTAGGAAATTGGGTTGGGTGCCTTATGAATAAAACCAATATGTAATTTCCCTTAAAGGTAAGGATTGGTACAGAATTGACTGAGATGACTGGGGATATACTGGGTTACACCTAATGGAAGATCTTGACATTTGTATTTTGCCTGAGTTACAAAATTGTTGTTTCTTGCATTACCAAATGTATGACTGAGCCTCTGATAAAATGATGACTAGGGGACTTGAAGCAGTTGACCAATTACATAGTTCTATATGAATGGTTGTTATAGTGTAACTCTAAATATGGAAAAAAGCAACAATAAGGAATCATTTCCTGGACCATAACAGACTAGTAAGACAGGTGGTCCAGAGACGTTTGGCTACCATTAATAAGGTCTAGTCCAGTAATAGCACATTGAAAGTAGCAGGATACAAAATTAATGCACAGAAATCTCTTGCATTCCTATACACTAATGATGAAAAATCTGAAAGAGAAATTAAGGAAACACTCCCATTTACCATTGCAACAAAAAGAATAAAATACCTAGGAATAAACCTACCTAAGGAGACAAAAGACCTGTATGCAGAAAACTATAAAACACTGATGAAAGAAAGTAAAGATGATATAAACAGACGGAGACATATATCACGTTCTTGGATTGGAAGAATCAATATTGTGAAAATGACTATACTACCCAAAGCAATCTACAGATTCAATGCAATCCCTATCAAACTACCACTGGCATTTTTCACAGAACTAGAACAAAAAATTTCACAATTTGTATGGAAACACAAAAGACCCCGAATAGCCAAAGCAATCTTGAGAAAGAAAAACAGAGCTGGAGGAATCAGGCTCCCTGACTGACTTCAGACTATACTACAAAGCTACAGTAATCAAGACAGTATGGTACTGGCAAAACCCAGAAATATAGATCAATGGAACAGGATAGAAAGCTCAGAGATAAACCCAAGCACATATGGTCACCTTATTTTTGATAAAGGAGGCAAGAAAATACAATGGAGAAAAGACAGCCTTTTCAATAAGTGGTACTGGGAAAACTGGACAGCTACATGTAAAAGAATGAAATTAGAACACTCCCTAACACCATACACAAAAATAAACTCGAAATGGATTAAAGACCTAAATGTAAGGTCAGACACTATAAAACTCTTAGAGGAAAACATAGGCAGAACACTCTATGACATAAATCACAGCAAGATCCTTTTTGACCCACCTCCTAGAGAAATGGAAATTAAAAAAAAAATAAACAAATAGGACCTAATGAAACTTCAAAGCTTTTGCACAGCAAAGGAAACCATAAACAAGACGAAAAGACAACCCTCAGAATGGGAGAAAATATTTGCTAATGAAGCAACTGACAAAGGATTAATCTCCAAAATTTACAAGCAGCTCATGCAGCTCGATATCAAAAAAACAAACAACCCAATCCAAAAATGGGCAGAAGACCTAAACAGACAATTCTCCATAGAAGACATACAGATTGCCAACAAACACATGAAAGAATGCTCAACATCATTAATCAGTAGAGAAATGCAAATCAAAACTACAATGAGATATCACCTCACACCAGTCAGAATGGCCATCATCAAAAAATCTACAAACAATAAACACTGGAGATGTGTGGAGAAAAGGGAACCCTCTTGCACTGTTGGTGGGAATGTAAATTGATACAGCTACTATGGAGAACAGTATGGAGGTTCCTTAAAAAACTAAAAATAGAACTACCATACGACCCAGCAATCCCACTACTGGGAATATACCCTGAGAAAACCATAATTCAAAAAGAGTCATGTACCACAATGCTCATTGCAGCTCTATTTGCAATAGTCAGGAAATGGAAACAACCTAAGTGTCCATCGACAGATGAATGGATAAAGAAGATGTGGCACATATATACAATGGAATATTAGCCATAAAAAGAAACGAAATTGAGTTATTTGTAGTGAGGTGGTTGGACATAGAGTCTGTCATACAGAGTGAAGTAAGTCAGAAAGAGAAAAACAAATACTGTATGCTAACACATATATATGGAATCTAAAAAAAAAAAAAAAAGTGGTCATGAAGAACCTAGGGGCAGGATGGGAATAAAGACGCAGACCTACTAGAGAATGGACTTGAGGACACGGGGCGGGGGAAGGGTAAGCTGGGACAAAGTGAGAGACTGGCATGTACATATATACACTACCAAATGTAAAACCGATAGCTAGTGGGAAGCAGCTGCATAGTACAGGGAGATCAGCTCGGTGCTTTGTGACCACCTAGAGGGGTGGGATAGGGACAGTGGGAGGGAGGGAGACTCAAGAGGGAAGAGATATGGGGATATATGTTTATTTATAGCTGATTCACTTAGTTATAAAGCAGAAACTAACACACCATTGTAAAGCAATTATACTCCAATAAAGATGTAAAGAAAAAAAAATAGCACATTGAGTGGCCTATCAACGAAATCCTCATCTGACCTAGGAATGAGCATTCCTAGCACCATGGAACAAAATGATCATAAAATGCCTCCCAAACTATGGTCGAATTTAGGACCATGAGGGGTCCCTGCCAGCTAAAAATTGTCATTTGCCATCTGCCTCTACAAAAATTAGGTCACTAGCCACTGCAGTCGCTGACCTTCACCCAGGAGTTCAGGGCAGAGATCAGGAATGAGGACCTCTGTGTTCTGGGAAAAACTGGAAGAATAGGCCTTCAGATAGTTATTTTCAGGAGAATATTGTATGAGCCCAATTTCTTGTATTTTCTCATATCTAGAAAAGCACTAAAATCATTAATGGAGACCTTTGCGCCTTGTGACTAGCAGCAACCCTCTGCCAAAATGTGTGCTTGATTGCACGTATCCCCCTTCACCAAAATCACATATATACTGACCTCTCCCGCACTTCTTTGGGGCAGTTCCTCAGAGCTATCTGAGAAGCTGTCTCCAGGCTATGGTCCTCCTTTTGCCCCAAATAAAACTTAATGCACAACTCTCATGTTGTGCTTTTTCAGTCAACAAGGGTGAGAACACACCTTCTGCTGGGAGTCTGTGCTGAATCACAGTGAGGCCTGGGGTGGGGCTTGAACCTGAGTAGCTGGGAGGAAAAGGGTAAGGGTGGGTTGAATCTTCCTGGGGGAGGAGGAAGCCCAGCATGGGGAAAGCTAACTTCCATTTCTACCTTCAGGGGGAGCAAAGAATCTATGCCTCAAATAGCAAAATTGCAATCTTTCCCTAGAGCCTAGCTGGAGAAACTGGAACATGTCAACTCTCCTTCCCCCTTTCCCCTCTACTTCCCCTACAGATTTCCTCCACACTCCCGATGGCATCCTAAAGGTCTGCTTATTCCCCATGTCATGTGAACATACAAGGCTTGTGTCCATGCCCCTGCCTCTCAGCCCTTTACTTGGCCCAAATTATTTTTGGTTCAAGGCTTTCTCTTAATTTTCACTCAGCTTCCTAATTTTCACTCATCTAGCTGTCATAAAAACCTGCAAAGACCCAGGCAGGCCTGGCTTGGGGCAAGGGGTGTATGATTGGGTCACCCTATCTAAACTTCAGCAGCAACTTCAGCTCTGGAGACAACAGATCCCCTGCCACAAACACACACACACACACACACACACACACACACACACACACACTCCCACCCCCAGTTCTTCTCACTTCACCATGGATTGTTGACATGTAGTAGATACGTTTGCATAATACCTGTAGGCAATGTGTTTGTTCCTCAGCTCTGGGTAAAATAAACCAAAACAGCTTTCCCTTCTCTCCTCCCTCCCTCCTTCCCTCCCTCCCTCCACCCCCTGCCTGTTTCCAGGGTCAGGTCTTCTGGGGGATTAGACTGGCCTCTTTGAGAACGGAGCCGATTCAGTCAGAGTCCATCCTGGAGAGCTGCTCTGGGAAAAGCACACCATCTCCTCAGAGTCTTCTGGGAGGGAGAGGGTGAGGGTGTTCGTGGTAAACACAGTGCTCCTGGGCAGCAGGTCCCTTTGGTGCAGTGAAAAGACCACTTGATTGAGAGTCAGAAGAGCTAGAAGCTGGCTTCTGGACCACACTCTGCCACTCACTGGCTACATGGCCCCAGCCAAGTTACTTTTCCTCTCCTGGCTTCAGTTTATCCATCAGTCATCTCAAACAATTGACATCTATCATCCTGTCCTGCTCTGACAGCCGGTAAGTCTGTTCCAAGGTGGAAAAAATGCCAAGATGGAGCCCTTCGGCACTTGACTTTTCCATCTAGAAACTTCTAAGTCCAGGCTACCACATCTAGGACAGATTCCAGGGCTGAGAGGAGGGGAGGTTTGTGGTGGGGGAAGTAGAGAAGGGGGTCAGAGGTCTATAGTGGGCAGAGGATGATGTGGAGAGGTGTAGGCAGAACAGGTAGAACAAAGGTGTCTGGAATTTACACTGAGCCAAAAACTCCGGCTTTCACAGTATGTCCAGGACACCCTGACTAGATGACCCTCCGCATGGCCAGGGTCCACTTATGCTCTGGAGACATGTGACGTCCATGCTTTCACCTGCCTTGAACAGCACAGCCTTGGTTTCCTCATCCATAAAATTGGTGTAGGAAAACCACCCCATAGCATGGTTATGAGGGCTTAATGAGCTGACTTATGGAGTGTCTAGCACAGATATTTTGTCAACAAGGCAAGTAGGCAGCCCCAAGCAGGTGGAGTACTGGGGGTAGAAAGAGTAGAAGAGTGAAAAATTCTGGAATCTGCTCTGTGCAGCCAGTCATGCTAAAGTCCCACAGGTACCAGGTTTGGGTGTCTTTAAAGGTACCCAGTGAAAAGCTTCTATTTGGCATGTGGCTCTGGGAGCAAGATAACATCACAGAGGGTCTAAAGACCCCCAGGGCCTGGCCTCACCCCCTCTACCCCTTTATCTCTTTGTCCTGCTTCTGTCCTCCCAAGGCCCCTGTCCCGGGTTTCTCCACTGACCCTTCACACCTACAGTCTCTGCATTGGGAGAAAGGGTGGCTAGGGGGGAGGGAGGGCTGATGTGGAAACAACTCCTGAGGGGCAGCCCTGCATGTCTTCCTTCCTTGAGTTCTCCAAACTGGGCTAGACACCCCAAGTCAGGAAGGGGCCTGCCCATGGAGGCGGAAGCCATCCCAGTCACCCCTCAGGACACCAGCAGGGAAGGCGGGTGTCAAGGCTCGGCTCAGCTCCAGGTGGGTAAATGAGGTTTTAGGATTCTCCCCTTCCCAACAGCAGGAGGTCATTTTGGTCCTTGCCTTATTTTTCAGCATTGTTCTGGGCAGCATGTGTATGAGGAGAAGGAGGAAGAGGAGCAGGGCTGGGAAAGGACAGGCAGTTTGGAAGGAAAAGATTTCTGGATGGCAGGGAAGCCCCTGGCCTTTCCCCAGTGGGGCCCACCCCAAGCCAAGTCTGCCTCTGCAGCAGCTTCCCTGAAGTTCCCTTCCTCTCCTTTTTTCCTCTACCCTTCCCCCTTCAGATTTGGAATCTGTCTCTGCCTCCTTCTCCCTCCCTCGTCCTCTCTCCCTTCTCCAGGATCAGAGGCTCCTATGGGGGAGATGCTGGGTAGTAGTGTCAACTCAGGCTGAGTATTCCCTGTGGATCGGTGTGTTTGTGAGGTCAGGGGGGCGTGGGATAAGTCAGGGCCAGTTAGTCCAAGTCCCTCCAGACAGCACGGAACTGTTCCTAAATCCTGAAGATGTCACTTTCATTTCTTCTTAAACTCATTGTTCGTTCGTTCATTAATCCATTCATTTATTCTATTCAACAGACATTTATTGAACCCCTTTTGTTGTATCAGACAGTGAGCTGAGCACTGGGGATATAGAGATAAGAAAACCTCCCAGTCAGGTGGGGAACAGAAGGCATAAACAACCCCAAAACACAGTCCCTCCTGTGAGGATTGGGGAAGATTTTTTCTACTTCGAACCTCAGTCTTTCTACCCCCACTGATGAGTACTTCCTCCTGTTGAATTTCAGCAGGCATGGAAAAGAGCTCACGCCAGTGCTAGAAGGATCGCTATGATACGATAAACAGAGAATCCCCTCAGGGCTTGGCAAAGGAGCCTCCAAAGGCTGGGAAGGAGGGTCAGGTCTTAGGGGTTCATAGAGCTGCTCCTGTTTTAGCTGTTTTGACTTATATGACATATGGGTTGCTGGTATAAGATTTTATTAGCCATGTGACTTTTAAAAAATTTGAAAATCTGAGCTTCAACTCAACCTGCCCATTGTATAGATAAGAGAACTGAGACCCAGAAAGGCAACAAACTCATTCCCACCCATCCATGAGTTGGGGGGAAGAGCCTGGTGCCTGGGGAGATGTCTGGAGGTGAGCCATGCTCAGAGAATCCCTCAAGCACCAGCGCTTCAAACTCAGAACTTGGTTGAGTGAGGGTTTTGGCTTTCACACCCTCCCCATCTCACATGGGAGGGAGGCAGCCTGTGAGCATACACAGGTGGACACACATTTCTACAATAATTAATCCCCCTCACAGTTGCACAGCAGCTTAGTGTTCACACAAACACACATTATGCCTCACATAACGGCATCTCATTTAATGCTCACCACACACCTGGGAAGTAGCAAAGCAGGTGTTATTAGTCCCCCATCATAGATGAAGAAACCAAGGCTGAGGGTAGTTAAAGGACAGCCATGCAGCAGAGATGAGACTGACCCAGATGTGATGTGCTTTACTCAGGGAGGTGTGTGTGAAGGTCAGGGGGTGATTAGAACCACTGAACCAATTGGTCTGTGAGGGGTTTCTGGAGGAAGAGAACCTCCAGCAGCCCCATCCATTCATTTACTTGCTCAGCTGGTTTTTATTAAGGACCTCCTATGAAGATGACACTATTCTAAGGGGCCCTCCAAGAGCTCAAAGCTCGGGGGCTGGAGTGTCAAGTCTGCTCCGGGGTGTGTTCTGAGTGCCATAGACAAAGGAGAGAGCACATGGGGCCAGCAAGGGCTAGTAGCAACCTTGGAAGATGGGGAAGATGCTCTGTTTTTGTGCAGAGGGGCTGGTGGCATGGAGGAGAGTATTCTGGGCAGAAAGCAAGAGCAAACAGCCTGAGCAAGGGAGGTATGTTTTGGGCAAGGCCAGGGGCTTGGCGAGAGCATTGGCCTCCAGCTGGGCTGATGGGTGATAGTGAAGGGTTACGTTTCTGAAAGCTTCCCAGGGGAGGCTGAGAAGACTGCAGTGGGCGGTGCACCCAAGTAAAGCTGGAAGGCCTCGGTGCCTGTCCCGGCTCCACACTTCAGCCCTGAGTGAACCCCCGCAATTCACCACATCTCTCTGAGCCTCAGTTCTCTTACCCATAAAGGAGGGACAATCACATTACCTATTTTATTTATTTGAAAGTGTTTTTCAGGTTGTAAATCACTAGGCAGATATCATGGTCTGTCCTGTTGGTGATGGAAAGCCTTTGTAGATTTTTGAGCAGGAGACTGAAGGATCTGAAAGAGCCTTTGGAAAGATCATTCTGTGACTCTGCAGAGTGAGATGGAAGAGGGAGAGGGTAAAAGCAGGGAGACCTGTCAGAGGTAACAGCAGTCTTGGTCAAAGAAGATTAAAAGCCAAACATAAGAGGAAGCAGTGGGAACAGAGGAGATGAGCAAGAGAGATGTCACATAGGATTCCCGGGCTCCTTGGCCAGTCAAGCAGAACAGCCAGGCAAAGATGACTCTTGGATTTCAAGCTTGAACTCCTGGGGAAATGCTGATGCCTATAAGGGAGATAGGGAGCAGCAGAAGCTGGTTGTGGGGACTGGAGAAGGATGCGAAGTCCACTCCTGGACAGGTTGGTGGGATGTGCCTATGGCAACATCCAGGCGCAGGGTCCAGCAGGCTGGTGGAAATGGCCAAGGGGACAACTGGAACTCCCCTTGATGTCTGGGTCATCTCAATTGTGTTCTGGGAGAGATGAGATCACTCAGGGAGAGGATGTAGAAGAGAAGTTGGAAAGAAGCAGGGCTGTGCCCATAGCACCAGGGAGGGAGAGCAGCCAAAGTGGGGAGCAGGCTAGCAGGTATTTCAGGAAGAAGGGTCCTGGGGGGGTTCAGGGCTGGAGAGCAGCTGTGAATGATACGAGGGGGAAGATTTTGTGACAAGAAGGGGGAAGAGTGGGGTAGAAGTACCATCTCACAGGTTAACACTGGAGCAGGCAGGAAAAGGTGGGGGTGTGGGTGCAGATGAGGCTTTGAAAGGGTTTGGCAGGGAAGAGAATAAAAGATGGACTGTTAGCTGCAAGAGAGTGGGGTCAAAAAGAGGTTGGTTTTAGATGGGGAGAACTGAGCATGCTCACAGCCTGAGGGAGGGACGCAGTGGCAAGGAAGAGATGAATCAGAGGGAAGAGAGACTGAGAAGAGACCCTACTTGTCAAGGTCCTAAGTGGTTAATGACGGCTGCTGGGCACAGAGTTTTGGATGCTCAGAAACTTGGAAGTACTAGTGCTCCAAGCCCCTCTCCCCTACCCCCACTGAATCTTGAGGGGAGGCTCCCAGGTCTCCTGCCCCAACCCAGTCTCTCCGAAAAGCCCCTCCACTCCCCTGCCCCCACCCACACCCGACATGAAGCCAGCAGTTTGCCCTGCCATGTTGCACATCAGTTAAAGAACCAGCCTTCTCTCAGCATCAGCTCCTTTTCATCTGGGCCCGTGGCCCAGCCCCCACTCCTGACACCAGCCCACAGGGTACTTGCTATGAATTTCTTGGCTTCTCTGGCCCTTGACGGCAGCCAAAAGGGCATCTCTGGGCAATCCCCCTGCCACCCCATCACAGGCTGGAAGACCTGGAGTTGACTACCATTAGAGCTCACACCTCCCGGCACAGCCCACCCCATCCTGGCCAGAATATTCATGCCCAATTTCCTGGGCTCCTCAAACATCACCTCTAAGGGTGCAAGGCAAGGATTCTCTGCTTCCCCTTCCCTCAGTGGGCAGAAGGAAAAATCAAGGCTAGGGAATTATGTGACTTCTGTTGGAGATTAGGCAGACTGGTATCCAGACTCCGTAATGCCTCCCTTATTCCTTCTCACTCATCAAACAGTGCTCTTGCCCCTCAAGAAAGGAATATGCCCACTACTTTCTGTATGTTCTGAGAAGGAGAAGAAGGCCATGAAGACTGGGGGAAAAAGGGAAGGAAGGACAAAAGTAGTGTTGTCAGATTAAATTCAGAACCAGTTAAAAATTTTTAACAGATTTATTGATATATAATTTACATAACATAAAGTTCTCCCATGTAAAGTGTGCAATTCAATGGTTTTTAGTATATTTACAGAATTGTGCAACCATTACTATAATTAATTTTAGAACATTTTTCTCACTCCCCAAAAAACCTTACACCCATTAGCAGTCATTTCCCATCCCCTCCCCACCCCTTCCCAGCTCCAGGCAAATACTAATCTACTCTGATCTCTATGGATTTTCCTGTTCTAGACATTTCATATAAATGGAACAAAACAATATGTGGTCCTTTGTTACTGGCTTCTTTCACTTAGCATAATGTTTTTGAAGTTCATCTATATTGTCCCACGTGTCAGTGTTTCATTCCTTTTTATGGCTGAATGATATTCTGTTGTGTGGATATCCCACATTTTGTTTATCCATTCTTCGGTTGATGTACGTTTGGGTTGTTTCCACTTTCAGACTATTATGAATAATGCTGCTATGAACATTCATGTACTGATGCAAGTTTTTGTGTGAACCTATATTTTCATTTGTCTTGAGTATATATAGACAGAAGTAAAAGTAGAACCATGTTCCTGACCCTTTCTCACATTTATTTCATATACCATCATGCTGCCTTGTTGGGAAGCTAGTGCCCTTTAACAGATTAAAACACTGAGGCTCAGAGGGAGGCCTGAAAACACCAAATGCTAGAGCTGAAATATGAACCCAGTCCAGGGTTCTTTCCAACACAGCACAATGAGCCCCTCTCAGAGAGTCTGCAGCCCACTCAAGGGAATAAAACACATGAACTTTGAAAAGCAACATAATGTGAACATTCACCTCGTCACTCTGAACTCCTAACCAAGTGCTTTGTGGACTGTGTCCTGGCATAAGGGGTTAGACTGAAGCCAGAATCTTCTTGGAAGGAGTAAGGTAGAAAGCTAGCCAGTGGAATGGCCACTTTCCTCCAATGGGACCCCAGGAGCCTGCCAGGGAGCCCACCACACACAGGTTTTCATAGTGATTTGTCCAACTGAAGCCCTGCCCAGGAGGGATGGAGCCAGGAGTCAAAGCACTAGGCACTCATCCCATCACACTGAGGAGACAACATTCCTGGGAAACAGTTCTGGGAAAAGAATGGACAGGAAACCTTTATTCTGGCTTCAGCTCATTCTCTCAGCTCCGGTCCTGTCCTGGCCCTAATTCCCTGATCTTAAGCAGAACTCTTAATATTCCATTCACATCTGCCTTGCCCCTCTGCCCTGAACCTAAGACCCTTTCCCCAAAGAGCACTGGGAGTGTGAAAAGACTCTGCGCTAAGTATATTTTCCTGAAGTCAGGATGGATGGAGAGGTAGGCTGTGGCCTGGGCTCCCCGGCCCCTCTGTGAGCCCACCCCAAAGTCCCAAATTCCAGGCCACGAGAACAAACAGGAGCTTGCCCGAGGTGTCCATCTATACCTAAGAGCCATCCACTCCATCCAGCTGATCAGATGGAGTGGGAGACACAGAAGAGCTCTCCAGTTGCTGGACTTTTCTATTTCAACCACTGTCCCTGGCCCAAGGGTTGGAGGGATTCCATCTAAGGCTTAAAATCACTCCTGGTACATAGTAGAGCTCAAGAAGCATTTATTGAATGCTGAATTTTCAGAATAATATAGTACAAGACTACAACAACAAGAAGAAGTCTAGCAATGCTTTCTTGTTTATTTAGAACTCATTTAACTCACAGCATTGCTGGTGAAGTAAGTATAATTATTTTCCCTTTTTCCAGAGCAGGAAACTGTGGTGCAGGGAGGTGTGTGGATATGCTCAGAGAAGGGATCCAGAGCCAGAAGAAGCCACCCAGCTCAGGGCTGTTGCCTGGGCCTCTGGGTCCCCCTGCTGGCTGCCGGAAGCCTGGGTATGGGGTGAGGATCTTGGAACGGCCGGCTTCCACTCCAGCAGCAGAGGCTCCCTCCCTGGGCTGGCTCTGGGCTGGGTTCCTGAGGCTGGGAGGAGGCTCAAGGCTAGGGGGACCATCAGATGCACTGTGAAAGGCTTCAGGTGGGATGCTCCAGGGTAGAATGGACAAGACCTGTGGGAGACAGACAGAGCCCATGCCCCCTAACCTTTCTAGGCTTTGCCCATCTCCTCTGGAGAGCCCAGCCAGAGGGAATGCATAGACTGCTCTCCTGACGCCCATTCCAAAGTACTTTGTTCCCCTTTTTCTAGGCAAAGCCTTCTAAACCAGCCCAAAGCAATGGGATGGCTCCTATTTAGAGAAATCTCTAGAGAAGAGGATTTTCCAGCTTCCTTTACTTTTCACCACACCTCATCTAGCAGCTCTCAGTTCTGACAGTGAGAAAGGCTAGCTTAGACCCATCCACCTCTTGTTCCTTCTGGAAATGTGGGTCTGCTGGCTTTCCGCTGGATATTTTGTTAATTCAATCCTCCTCAAGGATTATGAGTTTGGTCTGTAGTGTCAAACAAATTTGGCATCAAATCTCACTTCTGTCCCTTCTTAGTGTCTGACTTTGAGCACATAACCAAGAAACCTCCTTTTTCTCACTTATAAAATGGGCTTAACTTTCATAATGGGTTGTTGGGAATATTCAGTGGTATATCATAAAATCAATAGCACTGTGCATATAGCGTGTTCAGTAAATGTTATTAACAATAATTATTATTTTTGTAGTTCTTTTACCTTTCTTACTCTATCACTTAACTAAAGAGGAGTGGGATGAGGGGTACAGTAGGCAGGTAGGAGTTCTGGACAGAAAAGTGTGGCGCATCCTGTCATGTGCTTGAAATGTCCCCAACCTGGTCACCTCCTTTTGCTCCTACCCTTGTCTGCAAAGGGAGGGATGGCAGCTGCTCCCCTCCACCTGCCCAGGCCCTGACCCAGCCAAAGGACTGGCACAGCTGCTGGAATGGCGCAAATGCCTTGGATTTAGGGCTAGGTAGAGGACAGCTGAGGATGGGAGAATAGGGTGAAGGGCCAGATAAGGAACACTCTTCTCTCTCATTATGTCCACTTACCCTGCAGCTTCCTAAGCCTTTCAGGTCAGCCTGGGACCTCTGACCTCATGCCTGCTCCACCCTGGGGGTTGGACAGGAGGTGCTCCCCCTCTTTTCCTCCCTTGTCCTCTGCCCTCTCATGCCTCCTCCCCCATGGCTGAACCCACCCACCCCACCCCCATGCCCCTGCTCCCTCCCCAACCCATGTGCTGCCCAGCTGTCACTGGCCCTGAGCTGGGCACTCTGCCTGCCTGTATCACTCATGAATTGCCACTATTCACACTCTGGCTCCAGGGTCTCCACCTGTTCCCCTTGGTCTGCACAGCAGGACTGTGTGTTCTCATCTGTTGTCCTCCATCCAGGACCCAGTGCAAGAGACTAAACTTAAAAATTCCCAACTTCCACCTGCCAGGACTGGGGTAGAGAGGACTGGCTGAGAGGCAGAGTCTGAGTTAGGGGCACCCTCATCTCCTGGAAGAGCAGGCCTGGTTCTTCCCTGTCCCCGGCCCACCAGCACTGTCTGAAACAAACTGCAATGCAGTGTGAAGAAAAAGCAAGAAGCCCACTCTTCCCAAAAGGACATTTGCATATTTCATAATGTTCTCTTATTACATTTCACTTATTCGTGGCCAGGGCCTGAATCAGGGGCTGGTCAGTGTACAATGTAAACAGAAAGACACACAGTGGCAACATTTTTTAAATTAATTTCTTATTATACAAGCAGTATGTGAATACACTTTCCTTGATTGGGAAAATGAAACCATTGCAGTTCAGGCTCACATTCCCTTTGATCAGTCCTCTAAATCCAGACCATTTCCCTTAAACACAGAGGTGACCACTATTACCAGCTTGTCTATATAGTTGCATAATATATCCATAGAAAATATATAATTTTATCATGTGGGTTTGGGTTTTGCTGTTATTTTTTACATAAATTGTAAACTACAAATATTTTACAACTAAATTCACTAAAAAAGGTCTTATCTAAGTCAGTACATATAGATTTACAACAATCTCTTTAAATGCTACATGATATTCCTAGCATAGACACATCACAGTTTATTTAGCCATCTCCCTATTGATAGACATCAGGTTCTGTCATTTTCTCCCATTATAAACATTGTGTTCTGTCACATGCTTGAGGCTTCTCCAATCTGGTCCTGCCTGGTCCCATGTTCCTACCCCTGTGAAGAGGAAAATTTATCATTTATACTGTTTTAAGGGTGCAGAAATGGCAAAAGTGTCCTTAGGAGCATTTTATAACAAATTTTTAGTAACATAAAAAATCCTGGGTCCTATTAAGATGATCTCTACATCCACCTGAGGACAAATTACTGCTCTAGGAAAGAGAGTGCACCCAGTGAGGTAGAAGGAGATGCAAAAGAGAGTGAAGAGAGTAGAAAGTGAAAGAAAAGTGAACAGAAAAGAGCAAGAAAGAGAAAGATGTAAAAGGACACGTATATGACAGTGCTCTCTGCAACGGGATAAAACTGGAAACGTCTAGCGGCAAAGAAACAGTTAAGTAAAATTTGTCATATCCATTCACCAGAATATTATGTAGCCATTAAAATGATAATCATGAAGACTATGTAGGAGTATGAAAAATGCTTCTGATATTAAGTTAAAGAGTAGAGTACAAAATTAAAACTGCATTATGATGGTAACCATGAAAAATGATGGGAAGGGAATATAGGCAAATAAAACAATTTGATTTGTGGTAGTAGCAGAATTGTGGGTATACTATTATTATTGCTTACTTACATTGTCATAATATTATTTTGCAATATATGATTAACGTTAAAGTTAAATAGCAACAGGAAGAAGGAGGGAAAAGAAAATGAATAAAAAGAAAAAGGAGAAGAGAGGGAAGGGAGAAGGGCATGGAAGAAGAAATGAGAGAGGAGAAGAGAGATGAAAAGAGAGGGATTGGAGTAAAGCCCATGTTTTGAGGGCTGGGCCATCTTTAACAGCCACATCAGCCGTAGTATTGACTCAGGCTCTTCTTCCAGGCTCTTTGGACTGAAAACAGTTTTCACTGTACACAGAAGATGTTCACCTCCCACCCTCTTCCCTTCAGTATTTTTTAAAGCCTATTAAGGAGTTAGGGATACCAAGCTCAGGATTTCAAGAAACTCAGATTCTAGTGGCTAGAGAGAGATAGGGGCATAGATGTGTGAGCAAACAATTACAGCCAATCAACAAAAGCTCAAATAGAGGTCTAAATCTCTGTAGGTGGAGGCTGTAGGGTCCCAGAAGGCTTCATGAGCAAGCGACATTTGAGCTGCGTTTCAAAAACTGGGCAGGAGATTATCAGACAGAGAAAGGGGGGTAGCATCCTAACATCCTAGGCAGAAGGTACAAGTGTAAAGGCACCAGGGCCTAAACACACACACACACACACACACACACCACATAGACTACCATTTAGTATGGCTAAACATAGGGTTCAGGAGGAACAGAGGCAAGAGATGCGGCCTTGAATTTATCCTAAGGGCAATGAGAAGGATTAAAGCTTTTAATCAGAGCAATAGCACACTCTAATTTATGCTTTAGAGAGATGACTGTTGAGGCAATGAGGAAAGTGGGTGGTAGCAGGGAAAAGTGGAGAGAAGGAACATAAATTAGGAGGTTATTGTAAGAGTTCGATAAGAAAGAGTAAGACCCTAAACTGGGGCAATTAATGGCATAAGGGTGGAGGGATTAACTCAAGAAATCTTTATGTAGAATTAATAGAACTTTATTCATTAACTCATTTAGTGAACAACTTTTGAGAGCCTCCTATGGCATTGGGTAGTCAGTGATCAAAGACAGTGTCTTTCTTAAGAGGGGAAGATAGACAGAGAGACAGCTGGTTACAGATCAGTGTGAAAAGTGCTATGATAGAGATAAGCCAGTGAGGGAGAGGCCTTGAGAGATCAGGAATAAATGGGATATGGGAAGGGAGGGAGGAGGGGTCTAGGATGACTTCCAGGTTTCCACCTCAGATGTTGAGTGGAGAGTTGAGCCACTGGCTAAGGTGAGGAGCACAGGGTGTGTGTCTGGAGATACATGGTCATTTTGATTTGGGTCTCTCACTCTTCCTTTGCCACCACCCCATTGAGAAAGGCCAACTGTGGTTTAGGGAGCTTGTTGTTGCCTTCCCAGTTGGAAGAATTGCATGGAAAACACCTAGTATAGTTCCTGGCACATAGTAAGTGCTCAATAAATGTTAAATAAAGAAAACTAGTAAAAAGTGCAGAAACTTAAAGCAAGATTCATACTTACCATGCTGTCTCTCTCCATAAAACCATTGAGGGATGTGTGGCCCACTGGCCCTGAAAGGCAGTCCACCAGAGACTTTTGACAGAACCTCAGCCTCCCAAGAAGAGGTTGTTAAAGAGAGTATGGATATAAACATGCAAAAACTGAGCTCACTGTTGGTAGATTGGGCTCCCACAAAGAAAAGGATAGATGGGGCAGAGGGCTCTCAGCAGTTTATTCCCATCAAAAGGCATCTGCATTGCGTCATTTGTTATAAGAATATGTACTGTGAACTTTGAAAACCACCTCATTGCATGATACCATGGAGGAAGTCACCAAAGTTGTGGATTTTCTTTGTTCTTGTGCTTTTACTATTGTCGCTTTACTGAAATTTTAGAAGAAGATGAAGCAGAGTATGGAGACCTTGTTTATGTCGATGCTGTTGGGTAGTAAAGTCATGGAAAACTTGTTGAAAGATTTACTGAACTGCTTCTCCACCACAGGGAATTAAAAGACTTTGAGGGACCCAACTCATCAGACCTCAGGCAGCTCATGTCTTCCAGATGTGACAAGACTTGTAAACACTCTAATCTTGAAAGTGAAACACTGCTGATGCATTGGATGGAGGAAGTGCTCATGTTGAGCTTAAACTGGACATGTGGACTGACTGACCACTAGAACCTGCTTTCATTTCTTATTGCTTCACTACACTGAGCGCAATGAAATCACCAACAGTGATGAAATGCAGTGCTGTTTGATGGACATAAAGTCACTTTTTAAGAGAAATTCTCAGATTTTGGTAAGTATGAATCTTGCTTTAAGTTTTATATTTTTTTACCTTTTTGAAATTAACATGTATTGAGTGCTTATATGCTCCAGGCACTAGTCTAGGTGTTTTACATGTACTCATTCATTCCAGCCTCACAACAAACCTAAGAGGTAGTTTCTAGCATTATTCCCATTTCACAAATATTAACAGTGAGGTTAAGAAGAAAGACTTTTAAGTGGGGGAGCCTGGATGGACTCTACCCTGGCAGTCTGACTTCTGTGCTCTTAACCACTCTGTGTAAACTTGAAGATGTGTCTAATCACCAAGCATCAGCCCTATCAATGGGGCTTCATTTCCAAGGAACTGATTATAGTGAAAGTGAATTATGCTCACCAAGAAGACTCAATTTTCCTAGAATTTTAGAAAGCACTGGATAAATCTCAGAGTCTAAAATATTCTACTCTGTGGTCTAGCTCTGGGCAACACTTGGGTCCATTTTCTTTTTCTCATGAAACCACTGAGGGCAGTGCTGAGAAACATCGCTAGTGAGTAAATCTGGAGACTGTGTTGAGAGGTGCCCTGCTGCAGCACCCTCCACAACTCCATTTGTTTAAATTCCTGTCCTCATGGACTTCATCAATGCTCTCAAAATCAACCCACATCTAGCATAGGCCTATAAGAGTGCACTTTTGTATAAATTATGTTAATCTAACTGCTTTTATACTGCTTTTGTGTTGTTGTTAAAAATCCATAAATTTGTTCAGCCAGCTTCACTATTGTTATTAATTTTTAAGTTACAGACTTCATGTTCTGAGGTATAGCAGCGTACGTTGTTTTTTTTTTTTAATTTTTATTGTAGTATAGTTGCTTTACAATGTTGTGTTAATTTCCACTGTACAGCAAAGTGAATCAGCTACACGTATATATATATCCCCTCTTTTTTGGATTTCCTTCCCATTTAGGTCACCACAGAGCACTGAGTAGAGTTTCCTGTGCTATACAATAGGTTCTCATTAGTTACCTATTTTATACATAGTATCAATAGTGTATATATGTCAATCTCAATCTCCCAATTCATCCCACCCACCCCCCCTTTCCCCCTTGGTATCCATATGTTTGTTCTCTACGTCTGTGTCTCTATTTCTCCTTTGTAAATAAGATCGTTTATACCAATTTTTTCAGATTCCACATATATGTGCTAATATACAATACTTCTTTTCCTCTTTCTGACTTACTTCACTCTGTATGACAGTCTCTAGGTCCATCCACATCTCTACAAATGACCCAATTTCATTCCTTTTTATGACTCAGTAATATTCCATTGTATATATGTACTACATCTTCTTTATCCATTCCTCTGTTGATGGACATTTAGATTGTTTCCATGTCCTGGCTATTGTAAACAGTGCTGCAATGAACATTGGGGTGCATGTGTCTTTTTGAATTATGGTTTTCCCTGGGTATATGCCCAGTAGTGGGATTGCTGGATCACATGGTAGTTCTAGTTTTAGTTTTTTAAGGAACCTACATACTGTTCTCCATAGTGGCTACATACTGTTCTCCATAGTGGCTACATACTGTTCTCCATAGTAGTTGTATCAATTTACATTCCCACCAACGGTGCAAGAGGATTCCCTTTTCTCCACACCCTCTCCAGCATTTATTGTTTGTAGAAGGTTTGATGATGGCAATTCTGACCAGTGTGAGGTGATACCTCATTGTAGTTTTGATTTGCGTTTCTCTAATAATTAGCGATGTTGAATATCTTTTCATATGTTTTTTTGCCAACTGTATGTCTTCTTTGCAGAAGTGTCTATTTAGGTCTTCTGCCCACTTTTTTGATTAGGTTGCTTGTTTTTTTGCTATTGAGCTGCATGAGCTGCTTGTATATTTTGGAGATTAATCCTTTGTCAGTTGCTTCATATTTTCTCCCATTCTGAGGGCTGTCTTTTTGTCTTGTTTATGGTTTCCTTTGCTGTGCAAAAGCTTTTAGTTTAATTAGGTCCCATTTGTTTATTTTTGTTTTTATTCTCATTACTCTAGGAGGGGTGTCAAAAAAGATCTTTCTCAAAAAATATCAGATTTATGTCAAAGAGTGTTCTGCTTATGTTTTCCTCTAAGGGTTTTATAGTGTCTGGCCTTACATTTAGGTCTTTAATCTATTTTGAGTTTATTTTTGTGCATGGTGTTAGGGAGTGTTCTAATTTCATTCTTTTACATATAGCTGTCCAGTTTTCCCAGCACCACTTATTGAAGAGGTTTCTTTGCTCCATTGTATATTCAGGCTTCCTTTGTCATAGATTAGGTGGCCATAGGTGCATGGGTTTATCTCTGAACTTTCTATCCTGTTCCATTGATCTATATTTCTGTTTTTGTGCCAGTACCATACTGTCTTGATTACTGTAGCTTTGTAGTATAGTCTGAAGTCAGGGAGCCGGCTTCCTCTGGCTCTGTTTTTCTTTCTCAAGATTGCTTTGGTTATTCAGGGTCTTCCGTGTTTCCATAAAAATTGTAAAATTTTTTGTTCTAGTTCTGTGAAAAATGCCATTGGTAATTTTATAGTGATTGCATTGAATCTGTAGATTGCTTTGGGTAGTATAGTCACTTTCACAGTATTGATTCTTCCAATCCAGGAACATGGTATATCTCTCCACCTGTTGGTGTAGTCTTTGATTTCTTTCATCAGTATCTTATAGTTTTCTGCATACAGGCCTTTGCCTCCTTATGTAGGTTTATTCCTAGGTATTTTACTCCTTTTTGTTGCAATGGTAAATGGGATTGTTTCCTTAATTTCTCCTTCTGATCTTTCATTGTTAATGTATAGGAATGCAAGAGATTTCTGTGTATTAACAGTGTATCCTGTGACTTTATTAAATTTGTTGATTAGCTCTAGTCTGGTGGAATCTTTAGGATTTTCTACGTATAGTATCATGTCATCTGCAAACAGTGACAGTTTTACTTCTTCACTGCCAATTTGGATTCCTTTTATTTCTTTTTCTTCTCTGATTGCCATGTTTAGGACTTCCAAAACTATGTTGAATAATAGTGGTGAGAGTGGGCACCCTTGTCTTGTTCCTGATTTTAGAGGAAATGCTTTCAGCTTTTCACCATTGAGAATGATGTTGGCTGTGGATTTGTCATATATGGCCTTTATTATGTTGAGGTAGGTTCCCTCTATGCCCACTTTCTGGAGAGTTTTTATCAAAAATGGGTGTTGAATTTTGTTGAAAGCTTTTCCTGCATCTATTGAGATGATCATATGGATTTTATTCTTCAATTTGTTAACATGGTGTATCACATTGATTGATTTGCATATATTGAAGAATCCTTGCATCTCTGGGATAAATCCCACTTGATCATGGTGTATGATCCTTTTAATGTGTTGCTGGATTTGGTTTGCTAGTATTTTGTTGAGGATTTTTCCGTCTATGTTCATCAGTGATATTGGCCTGTAATTTTCTTTTTTTGTAATATCTTTGTCTGGTTTTGGTATCAGGGTGATGGTGGCCTCCTAGAATGAGTTTGGGAGTGTTCCTCCCTCTGCAATTATTTGGAAGAGTTTGAGAAGGATAGGTATTAGCTCTTCTCTGAATGTTTGATAGAATTTGCCTGTGAAGTCATCTGGCCCTGGACTTTTGTTTGGTGGAAGATTTTTAATCACAGTTTCAATTTCATTACTTGTGATTGGTCTGTTCATATTTTCTATTTCTTCCTGGTTCAGTCTTGGAAGGTTGTACCTTTCTAAGAATTTTTCCATTTCTTCTAGGTTGTTCATTTTATTGGTGTATAGTTGCTTGTAGTAATCTCTTATGACCCTTTGCATTTCTGTGGTGTCCATTGTAACTTCTCCTTTTTCATTTCTCATTTTATTCATATGAATCCTCTCCCTTTTTTTCTTGATGAGTCTGGCTAAAGGTTTATCAATTTTTTGTTTAGCCTCTCAAAGAAACAGCTTTTAGTTTGATTGATATTTTCTATCATTTTCTTCATTTCTATTTCATTTATTTCTGCTCTGATCTTTATGATTTCTTTCCTTCTACTAATGTTGGTTTTTGTTTGTTCTTCCTCTAGTTGCTTATGCATAAGTTTAGGTTGTTTATTTGAGATTTTTCTTGTTTCTTGAGGTAGGATTGTATTGCTATAAACTTCCCTGTTAGAACTGCTTTTGCTGCATCCCATAGGTTTTGGGTCATCGTGTTTTCATTGTCATTTGTTTCTAGGTATTTTTTATTTCCTCTTTGATTTCTTCAGTGATCTCTTGGTTATTTAGTAACATATTGTTTAGCCTCCATATTTTTGTGTTTTTTACAGGTTTTTTTCCCTGTAATTGATTTCTAATCTCATAGCATCATGTCGGAAAATATGCTTGATATGATTTCAATTTTCTTAAATTTACCAAGGGTTGATTTGTGACCCAAGATGTGATCCACCCTGGAGAATGTTCTGTGTGCACTTGAGAAGAAAGTGTATTCTTCTGCTTTCATATGGAATGTCCTGTAAATATCAATTAAGTCTATCTATCTGGTCTAATATGTTACTTAAGGCTTCTGTTTCCTTATTAATTTTCTGTCTGGATGATCTATCCATTGGTGTAAGTGGAGTGTTAAATCCCCCACTATTATTGTGTTACTGTCAATTTCTCCTTTTATGGCTGTTAGCATTTGCCTTATGTGCTCCTATGTTGGGTGCATAAATATTTACAATTGCTATATCTTCTTCTTGGATTGATCCCTTTATCATTATGTAGTGTCCTTCCTTATCTCTTGTGACAGTCTTTATTCTAAAGTCTATTTTGTCTGATATGAGCATTGTTATTACAGCTTTCTTCTGATTTCCATTTGCATGGAATATCTTTTTCCATCCCCTCACTTTCAGTCTGTATGTGTCCCTAGGTCTGAAGTGGGTCTCTTGTAGGCAACATACATAGGGGTCTTGTTTTTGTGTCCATTCAGCCAGTCTGTGTCTTTTGGTGGAGGATTTAATCCATTTACATTTAAGGCAATTATCAATATGTATGTTCCTATGACCATTTTCTTAATTGCTTTGGGTTTGTTTTTGTAGGTCTTTTTCTTCTCTTCTGTTTCCTGCCTAGAAAACTTCCATTAGCATTTGTTGCAAAGCTGGTCTGGTTGTGCTGAATTCTGTTAGCTTTTGCTTGTCTGTAAAGCTGTTGATTTCTCAGTCAAATCTGAATGAGAACCTTGCTGGATAGAGTAATCTTGGTTGTAGGTTTTTCCCTTTCATCACTTCAAACATATCCTGCCACTCCCTTGTGGCCTGCACAGTTTCTGCCGAAAGATCAGATGATAAGCTTATGGGGATTCCCTTGTATGTTATTTGTTGCTTTTCTCTTGTTGTTTTTAATATTTTTTCTTTGAATTTAATTTTTGTTAGTTTGATTAAATATGTGTCTCGGCATGTTTCTCCTTGCGTTTATCCTATATGGGATTCTCTGTGTCTCTTTGACCTGACTGACTATTTCTTTTCCCATGTTAGGGAAGTTTTCAAGTATAATCTCTTCAAATATTTTCTCAGACCCTTCTATTTCTCTTCTTCTTCTGGGACCCCTATAATTCGAATGTTGGTGTGTTTAATGTTGTCCCAGAGGTTTCTGAGACTGTCCTCAATTCTTTTCGTTCTTTTTCTTTATTCTTCTCTGTGGCCGCTATTTCCGCCATTCTATCTTCCAGCTCACTTATCTGTTCTTCTGCCTCAGTTATTCTGCTATCAATTCCTTCTAGTGTATTTTTAATTTCAGTTATTGTGTTGTTTATCACTGTTTGTTTTTTTCTTTAGTCCTTTTAGGTCCTTGTAAACGTTTCTTGTATTTTCTCCATTCTGTTTCCGAGATTTTGGATCATCTTCACTATCATTACTCTGAATTCTTTTTCAGGTAGATTGCCTATTTCCTCTTCATTTTTTTGATCTTGTGGGTTTTTACCTTGCTCCTTCATCTGCAACATATTTCTCTGTCTTCTCACTTTGTCTAACTTACCGTGTTTGAGGTGTACTTTCCACAGCCTGCAAGGTCATAGTTACTCTTTTTTATTTTTCATTTTTACATTTTATTTATTTTTTTATACAGCAGGTTCTTATTAGTCATCAGTTTTATACACATCAGTGTATACATGTCAATCCCAATCGCCTAATTCATCACACCAACCCCCCTACTCCCCCACAGCTTTCCACCCTTGATGTCCATACGTTTGTTCTCTACATCTGTGTCTCAATTTCTGCCCTGCAAACCGGTTAATCTGTACCATTTTTCTAGGTTCCACATATATGCGTTAATATACAATATTTGTTTTTCTCTTTCTGACTTACTTCACTCTGTATGACAGTCTCTAGATACATTCAAGTCTCAACAAATGACCCAATTTCGTTCCTTTTTATGGTTGACTAATATTCCATTGTACATATGTACCATATCTTCTTTATCCATTCGTCTGTCGATGGGCATTTAGGATGCTTCCATGATCTGGCTATTGTAAATAGCACTGCAATGAACATTGGGGTGCATGTGTCTTTTTGAATTATGGTTTTCTCAGGGTATATGTCAGGTAGTGGGATTGCTGGATCATATGGTAATTCTATTTTTAGTATTTTAAGGAACCTCCATACTCATACTGTTCTCCATAGTGGCTGTATCAATTTACATTCCCACCAACAGTGCAAGAGTGTTCCCTTTTTGCCACACCCCCTCCAGCATTTGTTGTTTGTAGATTTTCTGATGATGCCCATTCTAACTGGTGTGAGGTGATACCTCATTGTAGTTTTGATTTGCGTTTCTCTAATAATTAGTGATGTTGAGCAGCTTTTCATGTGCTTCTTGGCCATCTGTATGTCTTCTTTGGAGAAATGTCCATTTAGGTCTTCTGCCCATTTTTGGATTGGGTTGTTTGCTTTTTAAATATTGAGCTGCATGAGCTGTTTACATATTTTGGACATTAATCCTTTGTCCGTTGATTCGTTTGCAAACATTTTCTCCCATTCTGAGGGTTGTCTTTTCGTCTTGTTTATGGTTTCCTTTGCTGTACAAAAGCTTTTAAGTTTCATTAGGTCCCATTTGTTTATTTTTGTTTTTATTTCCGTTACTCTTGGAGGTGGATCAAAAAAGATCTTGCTGTGATTTATGTCAAAGAGTGTTCTTCCTATGTTTTCCTCTAAGGGTTTTATAGTGTCTGGTCTCACATTTAGGTCTCTAATCCATTTTGAGTTTATTTTTGTGTATGGTGTTAGGAAGCATTCTAATTTCATTCTTTCACATGTAGCTGTCCAGTTTTCCCAGCACCACTTATTGAAGAGAATGTCTTTTCTCCATTGTATATCCTTGTCTCCTTTGCCATAGGTTAGTTGACCATAGATGCGTGGGTTTATCTCTGGGCTTCCTATCTTGTTCCTTTGATCTATGCTTCTGTTTTTGTGCCAGTACCATATTGTCTTGATTACTGTAGCTTTGTAGTATAGTCTGAAGTCCGGGAGTCTGATTCCTCCAGCTCCGTTTTTTTCCCTGAAGACTGCTTTGCCTATTCGGGGTCTTTTTTATCTCCAAACAAATTTTAAGATGATTTGTTCTAGTTCTGTAAAAAATGCCATTGGTAATTTGATAGGGATTGCAGTGAATCTGTAGACTGCTTTGGGTAGTATAGTCATTTTCACAATATTGATTCTTCCAATCCAAGAACACGGTATATCTCTCCATCTGTTGGTATCATCTTTACTTTCTTTCATCAGTGTCTTATAGTTTTCTGCAAACAGGTCTTTTGTCTCCCTAGGTAGGATTATTCCTAGGTATTTTATTCTTTTTGTTGCAATGGTAAATGGGAGTGTTTCCATAATTTCTCTTTCAGATTTTTCATCATTAGTGTATAGGAATGCAAGAGATTTCTGTGCATTAATTTTGTATCCTGCAACTTTACCAAATGCATTGATTAGCTCTAGTAGTTTTGTGGTGGCATCTTTAGGATTCTCTATGTATAGTATCATGTCATCTGCAAACAGTGACAGTTTTACTGTTTCTTTTCCAATTTGTATTCTTTTCATTTCTTTTTCTTCTCTGATTGCCATGGCTAGGACTTCCAAAACTATGTTGAATAATAGTGGTGAGAGTGGACATCCTTGTTTGTTCCTGATCTTAGAGGAAATGCTTTCAGTTTTTCACCATTGAGAATGATGTTTGCTGTGGGTTTGTCGTATATGGCCTTTATTATGTTGAGGTAGGTTCCCCCTATGCCCACTTTCTGGAGAGTTTTTATCATAAATGGGTGTTGAATTTTGTCAAAAGCTTTTTCTGCATCTATTGAGATGATCATATGGTTTTTATTCTTCAATTTGTTAATATTGTGTAGCACATTGACTGATTTGCATATATTGAAGAATCCTTGTATCTCTGGGATAAATCCCACTTGATCATGGTGTATGATCCTTTTAATGTGTTGTTGGATTCTGTTTGCTAGTATTTTGTTGAGGATTTTTGCATCTATATTCATCAGTGATATTGGTCTGTAATTTTCTTTTTTTGTAGTATCTTTGTCTGGTTTTGGTATCAGGGTGATGGTGGCCTCATACAATGAGTTTGGGAGTGTTCCTTCCTCTGCAATTTTTTGGAAGAGTTTGAGAAGGATGGGTGTTAGCTCTTCTCTAAATGTTTGATAGAATTCACCTGTGAAGCCATCTGGTCCTGGACTTTTGTTTGTTGGAAGATTTTTAATCACAGTTTCAATTTCATTACCTGTGATTGGTCTGTTCATATTTTCTATTTCTTACTGGTTCAGTCGTGGAAGGTTATACCTTTCTACGCATTTGTCCATTTCTTCCAGGTTGTCCATTTTATTGGCATAGAGTTGCTTGTAGTAGTCTCTTAGGATGCTTTGTATTTCTGCGGTGTCTGTTGTAACTTCTCCTTTTTCATTTCTAATTTTATTGATTTGAGTCCTCTCCCTCTTTTTCTTGATGAGTCTGGCTAATGGCTTATCAATTTTGTTTATCTTCTCAAAGAACCAGCTTTTAGTTTTATTGATCTTTGCTATTGTTTCTATTTCATTTATTTCTGCTCTGATCTTTATGATTTCTTTCCTTCTGCTAACTTTGTGTTTTGTTTGTTCTTCTTTCTCTAGTTCCTTTAGGTGTAATGTTAGATTGTTTATTTGAGATTTTTCTTGTTTCTTGAGATAGGCTTGTATAGCTACAAACTTCCCTCTTAGAACTGCTTTTGCTGCATCCCGTAGGTTTTGGATCATCGTGTTTTCATTGTCATTTGTCTCTAGGTATTTTTTGATTTCCTCTTTGATTTCTTCAGTGATCTCTTGGTTATTTAGTAACGTATTGTTTAGCCTCCATGTGGTTGTGTTTTTTATGTTTTTTTCCCCTGTACTTGATTTCTAATCTCATAGCGTTGTGGTCAGAAAAGATGCTTGATATGATTTCAATTTTCTTAACTTTACTGAGGCTTGATTTGCAACCCAAGATGTGATCTATCCTGGAGAGTGTTCCATGCACACTTGAGAAGAAAGTGTAATCTGCTGTTTTTGGATGGAATCTCCTATAAATATCAATTAAATCTATCTGGTCTATTGTTTCATTTAAAGCTTCTGTTTCCTAATTTATTTTCATTTTGGATGATCTGTCCATTGGTGTAAGTGAGGTGTTAAAGTCCCCCACTATTACTGTGTTACTGTCAATTTCCTCTTTTATAGCTGTTAGCAGTTGCCTTATGTATTGAGGTGCTCCTATGTTGGGTGCATATATATTTATAATTGTTATATCTTCTTCTTGGATTGATCCCTTGATCATTATGTAGTGTCCTTCCTTGTCTCTTGTAACATTCTTTATTTTAAAGTCTATTTTATCTGATATGAATATTGTTACTCCAGGTTTCTTTTGATTTCCATTTGCATGGAATATCTTTTTCCATCCCCTCACTTTCAGTCTGTATGTGTCCCTAGGTCTGAAGTGGGTCTCTTGTAGACAGCCTACAGTTGGGTCTTGTTTTTGTATCCATTCAGCAAGCCTGTGTCTTTTGGTTGGAGCCTTTAATCCATTCACATTTAAGTTAATTATCGATATGTATGTTCCTATGACCATTTTCTTAATTGTTTTGGGTTTGTTTTTGTAGGTCCTTTTCTTCTCTTGTGTTTCCCACTTAGAGAAGTTCCTTTAGCATTTGTTGTAGAGTTGGTTTGGTGGTGCTGAATTCTCTTAGCTTTTGCTTGTCTGTAAAGCTTTTGATTTCTCCATCGAATCTGAATGAGATCCTTGCTGGGTAGAGTAATCTTGGTTGTAGGTTCTTCCCTTTCATCACTTTAAATATATCATGCCACTCCCTTCTGGCTTGTAGAGTTTCTGCTGAGAAATCAGCTGTTGACCTTATGGGAGTTCCCTTGTATGTTATTTGTCATTCTTCCCTTGCTGCTTTCAATAATTTTTCTTTGTCTTTAATTTTTGCCAATTTGATTACTATGTGTCTTGGAGTGTTTCTCCTTTGGTTTATCCTGTATGGGACTCACTGCACTTCCTGGACTTGGGTGGGTATTTCCTTTCCTATGTTAGGGAAGTTTTCGACTATAATCTCTTCAAATATTTTCTCGGGTCCTTTCTCTCTCTCTTCTCCTTCTGGGACGCCTATAATGAGAATGTTGTTGCGTTTAATGTTGTCCCAGAGGTCTCTTAGGCTGTCTTCATTTCTTTTCATTCTTTTTTCTTTATTCTGTTCTGCAGCAGTGAATTCCACCATTCTGTCTTCCAGGTCACTTATCCGTTCTTCTGCCTCAGTTATTCTGCTATTGATTCCTTCTAGTGTAGTTTTCATTTCAGTTATTGTATTGTTCATCTCTGTTTGTTTGTTCTTTAATTCTTCTAGGTCTTTGTTAAACATTTCTTGCATCTTCTCGATCTTTGTCTCAATTCTTATTCCGAGGGCCTGGATCATCTTCACTATCATTATTCTGAATTCTTTTTCTGGAAGGTTGCCTATCTCCACTTCATTTAGTTGTTTTTCTGGGGTTTTATCTTGTTCCATCATCTGGTACATAGCTCTCTGCCTTTTCATCTTGTCTGTCTTTCTGTTAATGTGGTTTTTGTTCCACAGGCTGCAGGATTGTAGTTCTTGCTTCTGCTGTCTGCCCTCTGGTGGATGAGGCTCGGGTCATGGTTACTCTTGCTTCTGGTGTCTGACCCCAGTGGGTGCAGTTGGTCCAGTCACTTGTGTAAGCTTCCTGGTAGGAGGGTAGGTGCCTGTCTTCTGGTGGGTGGATTTGGATCTTGTCCCTCTGATGGGCAGGGCTGCATCAGGTGGTATGTTTTGGGGTGTCTGTGGGCTTAGTATGCCTTTAGGCAGCCTGTCTGCTGATGGGTGGGTTTGTGTTCCTGTCTTGCTTGTTGTTTGGTGTAAGCGTTTAGCACTGGTGCCTGCAGGCAGTTGGGTGGAGCTGGGTCTTGGAGTTGAGAAGGAGACCTCTGGGATTCCCTGGGGTTGGGAATTCTCTGGCATTCCAATTTCCTGGACTTGGCACTCCCACCCAAGGCTCAGGCCCCACCCCTGTCCTGGGAACCAAAGCCCTGCAAGCCACACATCTTGGCTAAAAAGGGGAAAAAAAGAAAAGAAAAAAGAAGAAAAAAAGGGCAGGATGAAAACAAACAAACAAAACCCAGGACAAATAGCAAAGCAAAAACAAGCAAACAGCAGCAACAATAATTTAAAACAAACAAGCAAACAAACAAAACCCCAGATAAATGGTAAAAGCAAAACCGAACAAAAACAAAAAAAAAAACACATACAAAAAAAGCAATATAAACAAAAACAGAGAAAACAAAAAACAAGAGAACAACCAGACAAACAAAAGGACCCCAAAATGAAATCAAACAATTAAAAACAAAACATAAAAAACAAAAGAAAAGCAGAATGCAAACTGAAGGAAACAGGAAAGAAAACAAAACAAACACACAAAAATGATAAAAAAGGATTAAAAAAGATAACACATAGAAGAAAGGGAAAAAAAGATAAAAAAAAATAGAACAAAGGAAAGAAAAAAACAAGGAAAAAACACAGAACAACAAATAGGTATCATAGAAATATAAAAAATAAAAAAATTTAAAAACTAAATAAAAACAAATAATAATTTAAAAAGCAACAGCAGAACAGAACAAAGCATTAAAAAATAGTAAAAATTACATTTTTCTGGTGTTGCAGCTGTCATTGCCCCAACTGTGAGTCACTGCCAACCTCCACCTCCCCAGGAGGCCCTCAAAAACCTCTAGGTAGCTCTCTAGTCCATCTGTGGGCACTATGGGTGCATCTCAGACTCTGACGTGGCCCAACTGCCACGGGTACTAATCCCCAATGTCCACAGCTGCTAGAGCTAGACCAGTTTCAGTTGTGGGAACAATCATTGTCCATTCAGATATTCCATAGATGCAGGGTTTACCAAGCTGATTGTGGGGTTTTAAACTGCAGTTTGTGAAGTGACACAGAAAGATTTTCATTCCTCTTCCTTAGTTGCCCTGCCCCTGGGGCTCAGCTGTGGTTTCAGCTCCACCTCTGCATGTGGGTCATCCACAGGAGTCTGCTCCCAAGGCTGCCCTGGAACACTCTGGTCTGCCCCGGTGAGGACAGGGCATGGAGGTTGCATGACTGCCTGAGTCATAGGGGCCCTGGTGGCAGCAGGTATGCAGGAAAGCTGGCGGCCATGGGTGCGAGAGATCCGGCCCTAGTGGAAGACTTTCCTATTGCCTGGCAGCCAGCACAAGAAGGTCAGCCCTGGTGGGGCTTTTCCTAGCACCTGGCAGCAAGTGCAAGAAGGCCAGCCCTAGTGGGAGCTTTTCCTAGTGCCTGGTGGGGCAGGGGACTGGCATGTGGGGCGAGAGAGGCTGCAATGGCGGCTCCACCCCCTGCACATCACTCAACAGTGGCGCCTTGCTTCTGTGGCAGTCTGGGTTTCTTCCACAAGCATTTCCAGTTGTAGATTTCCTCCCTCTTGTCCCCTCAGGCTGTCTCCTCACAACCAACAGCATTTCTACCCTTGGGTTTTCTCTCTAGTCCTCACGTTCAAGCTCTCAGCCCCAGTGTGCACCAGTGGACACATGTCCCAGTCTGGGGCATGCAAGGCTGTGCCATGGACTGTCTGTGTAGGTCTCACTCTGTCCTGTCTGCCACAGACCAGCCATTTCACCCTCCTCTGACAGCCACAGATATTCCCCTTCTGTCCCAACTGATTTCCCCATTGGTGAGGAGGCTTCCCTGAATGAGGGAACCTCTTCTCTGCTTCAGTTCCCCCCCAGGGGTACAGATCTCATCCCGTTTCATCTCCTCTTCTTTCTTTTGTCCTACCCAGTTATGCAGGGATCTTTCTTGTCCTTTCCAGTGTCCAAGGTCTTCTGCTAGTGTTCAGCCAGTGTTCTGTGAGAATTGTTCCATCTGCAGATGTATTCTTGATGCATTTGTGGAGAGAGATGAACTCCACATCCTCCTACTCCTCCACCATCTTGGTGAAATCCAGCATAGTACTTTAGTGATTGATCCTCTCACTAAGTAAAACTAAAAATGCTGGACAAAATAATTAAACTCTATTTTTAAATGCATCAGTAGACTGGGAAAAAATTACAGGTAAATGCAGAAGCCTTAACATCACATAAAAACCATAAATATAAGCCTGTACTAATGTCAGCATTTATAATGAGTTTCAATTTTCACAAATCTTGCAAGGCATGGAGGACTTGTTAAAGGTAAAAAGTCTAACAGGAGTCCACACTCCCAGTATAAACCCATAAACCTGGAACCCAAAGGCTACAAGTCATCATAAGGGTGAATTAAACATAAGTCTGTGCTCTACCCACCTGCCTTAAACCTGGCACTGAATAGAAGGGAGAAAAACATCTCTCTTGAGAATTAGTAACTACCAGCTAGCCCTTGTGCAGATTTGCTGCCCAAAATTCACACTATCTTGATGGTTCAAAAAACCTAAATCCAAATATTTATTTTTTGTGTGATCCTGAGCTGGCAGAATCCTCAGGTGCCTGGCAGTAGCAAATGGAAAACAGT
This sequence comes from Eubalaena glacialis, assembly GCF_028564815.1. Lineage (NCBI taxonomy): Eukaryota > Metazoa > Chordata > Mammalia > Artiodactyla > Balaenidae > Eubalaena > Eubalaena glacialis. The sequence goes on from NC_083718.1 coordinate 35,966,120, forward strand.
CCCAAAGGAAAACATTTCAATCTAGGCATTAGAGAATTCTCACAGATACAGGTTTAAGAAACATGAGCTTACCTAAAAAAATCACAAAACACAAGGAAACAAGACACCATGAGTGAGGTCCCATAAGGGAAAAAGTAGAGGGCATATAGTTGTTCACAAGCTGGGGCAATATTGCCCTCCAGGAGACATTTTTGGTTGTCGCAATTGGGAGGGGAATGTGTGTGCTCTTGGCATCTAGTGTGTAGAGGTCAGGGATGCTGTCAAACATCCTCTAATATGCAGGACAGCCTCTTACAATAAAGACTTATCTGGCTCAAGATGTCAATAGTGCTAACACTGAGAAACCCTGAGATAGCAGAATCATGCCTGCAAAGCTTCTATTTTGGAATCATCTGAAAAAAACATAAATAATAAGTATAAACTTAAGGAAAATGAAAGAAGAAATTTAAAATATGCATAAAGAGCAAGGGAATATATTATCAAGCAGATTTGAAGAATGAAATAAAATTTCTAAAAATGAATTAAGTAAAACAATTGAAATAAAAATTTCAGTGGAACAAACATTTTGAAAAATAGCTTGGAATTATCTAGTAAAATTAAAGGTATACATAACCTGTGACCCAAAAATTCCACTCCTAGTACGTAGTCTTAAGAAATTTATACACATGTGTTTCAATATACATATACAATGATGTTCATAGCAGCATTGTTGAAAATAGTCTCCACAAAAAGGGGAAAGAACTAATCCAAATATTCATCAAAAATAGAATAAAAAATTATAATATTCTCATGAACTATACTACCTCCCAGCAGGGAAAGTTAGTGAACCACAGGTACAAACATGCATTAATTTTTAAATATTATGTTGAATAAAAGATGCAAGACCCATAATACAGAGTATTACATTAAAACAAACAAAAATTGATATAGCTGGTAAACTATAAAGAAAAGCAAAGAAATGATTACACTAAAGTCACAGTGATGATCATCTCTGGCGGAAGAAGTGGTGGTTGGGGATCAGAAACAGAGACACAAGGGACTTCTGGACTATTGATAATGTTCCATTTATAGGGTGATTATTTGGTATTTGTTTCATAATTAATTGTTAAGCTATACATTTATATTTTTGCACTTTTTTGAATTGTGCTACATTTTCTCAATGTAAAAAAAGTTTAAAAAATGAAGTGGACAGGTTTAACAGCAGCTTAGACAAAGCTGAAGTGAGAATTACTGTATTGGAAGACAGATCTAAAGAAATTGTCCAGAATGCAGTTCAGAGAGACAAAGAGATAAAAAGTAGGCAAGAAAGATTGCATTGGAATTCTAAAAGACATGAGACAAAAAAGGGGCAGTATTTGAAGGGTTGATGGCTAAAAATTTCTCAGAACTGAAGAATAGATAACTGACAAAATTGGGAAGCCCAGGTAATCACAAGCAGTTTAAATAAAAAGTAATCCATACCTATAACACATCATAGTGAAACTTTCAGAATGTCTAAAATTAAAAAAAAAAGGTCCACATATGGGAATGCTCATGGTACTTGGCCCAGCTTCTGTCAAAATGTCTACTGGTTATGAAATTCTGTACAAGCCCAGCCTGAAGGGTGATTACACTACACCCTCAAGTACATACAGGTCAGTCAAAGCGTACAACTCTGATGCTGAGTAGAATGCTTTGAACATTGAAACAGCCATCAGGACCAAAGGTATAGATGAAGTTATCATCATCAACATCTTGACCAAATGCAGCAATGAACAGACAGGATATTGCCTACCAGAGAAGGGCCAAAAAGGAACTTGCATCAACACTGAAGTCAGCCTTGTCCAGCCACCTGAAGATGGTGATTTGAGGCCCATTGAAAACACATGCTCAGTATTATGCTTCTGAACTGAAAGCCTCCATGTAGGGGCTGGGGTCTGATAAGGACTGTCTCATTGAGACCATTTGCTCAAGGACCAACCAGGAGCTACAGGAAATTAACAGTCTACAAGGAAGTGTATAAGACTGATCTGGAGAAGGACATTGTTTCTGACATATCTGGTGACTTCTGCAAGCGGACGGTTGCCCCTGCAAAGGGTAGAAGAGGAGAGGATGGCTCTGTCATTGATTTTGTATTGATTGACCAAGATGCCTTGGATCTCTACTGTACTAAAGAGAAGAGGAGAGGAACTGAGGTTCTCAAATGGATCAGCATCATGATCAAGTGGAGTGTGTGTCACCTCCAGAAAGTATTTGAAAGGTACAAGAATTATGGACCTTATAACATGTTAAAGAGCATCAAGAAAGAGGTCAAAGGAGACCATGAAAATGCTTTCCTGAACCTGGCCCAGTGTATTCATAATAAGCCCCTGCGTTTTGCTGTATACGACTCCATGAAAGGCAAGGGGACTCATTATAAGGTGTTGATTAGAATCATGGTCTCCAAATTGCTGTACTACTACATCCAGCAAGACACCAAGAGTGACTACCAGAAAGTGCTCTGTACCTGTGTGGTGGGGATGACTGAAGCCTGAGACAGTGTGAATGTCCAGAAGTGGTGCTCCTATGCTTCCAGCTAACAGTTCTAGGAAATCAGCTTGCTACTAACAGCCCCCTTGTGCCCATTCCCTGTGAGGATGATGTTAGTATTGCTCCCCTTGGCCCCAACCTCATTTTAGTTGCCTAAGCATTGCCTGCCTTTCCTGTCTAGTCTCTCTTTCAGCCAAAGAAATGAATATTCCAAGGGGTGGGAAGTGCAATCTATGATGTGAAACACTTTGCCTTTTGTGTACCTTGTCATAAATAGATGATAAACTAAATTTTTATTTTAAAAATTAAAAATTAAGAGAAAAGAAAAGATATTAAAAGCAGTCAGAGAGAAAAGATATATAACCTTCAAGTAAATGACAATTACACTGACTCCTATTTTCATCAATAGTGAAAGCTAGAGAACAGTACAACAATATTCTTAATGTGCTAAAGAAAAAGTAAGTCTATTCCTAGAATTATTAAACTTAGTGAAAATAACATCCATGAAAGAAAGAGATCTAAAAACATTAAATAACTCATGGATTAAAGAGTAATTATAATTGAAATTAAAAATATTTAGAAAGGCTTAGAGACAAAACACTACATGTCAAACTTGTGAAATATAATTAAAGTGGTACTTTAGAGAAAAATTATAATCTTAAATGCTTATATTAGAAAATAAAACAGAAGGGGGATCAATATGGTGGAGGAGTAGGTCGTGGAGCTCACGTCCTCTCATAAATACATCAAAAATACATCTCTGTGTGGAACAGTTCTCATAGAATATCTACTGAACACAGGCAGAAGACCTCAGACTTCTGAAAGGGCAAGAAAATCTCCATGTAACCAGGTATGACAAAAGAATAAAGAAAAAGAGAGAGAGAGAAAGGAATCAGAATAGGACCTGTGCCTCTGGGAGGGAGCCATGAAAGAAGAAATGTTCCCACACCCTGGAAAGTCCCCTCACTGGCGGGGAGACCAGCCAAGATAGAGGGGGAACTTTGGAGCCTTGGAGGAGAGCATGACAACCGGTTTGTGGAAAGCAAAACAGAGAGAGACCTGCACAGATGGTCGATACCACCACTGTGCACTCCCCAGCCTGAGACACTTGTCCCCGGTGTGGTCGGGGGCTGGGTGCTAAAGCTTGGGCTTCAGAGGTCAACTTGGGGAGAGAACTGGGATTGGCTGCGTGGAGACAGCCTGAAGGGGCTGGAGCAGGGTGTGGCTGCAACTGAGGGTATATGCAGAAGAAGCCTGAGCCAGCCAAAGTGGCAAGGCACCATTGTTGGGGGGTGCGCAAGGAGAGGGGTGGGACCACATAGGAAATTCTTTGCCCATTCAGGCTCTCAGGTAACAGGACGGCCTACACAAGCTCTGAGGGTGGGCGTGAGCCCCCACTGCCATCATGGGCTTCGGAGGTGGGTGTGGGTCCCTGCCACTTCTGAGAGAATTGGGAGTGAGTGCCAATCACTGTCCCCACCCTGTCATGGGCCCAGGGAGTGTGCTCAGACTGCTGCCACTTCTGAGAGACCCATGAGCAAGAGTCAATTGCTGCGCCTGCTGTTGCAGTCCCCGGGAGTATGCATGAGCCACCGCATCTGCACACCCCCTATCAAGGGGATAACAGCCAGGACATGCTGAGGAAAGAGGTGGAAGGCAACCAAACTAAAAGCAGCTCTCATGCCAAAAATATTAAACCCACACAAGTTACACAGGGATGCTCCCACATATATCTAGCCTTCCAAGACTACAGTAGATAACTGTTTCTCCTAAACTCACAGAGTAAGAGAAACAGAAGTAAAATGAAGAAGCAGAGAAACCACTCCCACTTAAAATACCAAGAGAATTTCCCTGAAGGAACAAACAATGAAACAGACCTCTTCAGCCTAATAGACACCGAGTCAAAAAGGGGTAATGAAAACACTGACGGAATTAAGAAAGGCTATCAACAGAAATGCAGAGTACTGTAAAAAGGAATGAGAAAATATAAGGAGGAGGCAAGAAAAATTAGAAAATTCATTTGCTGAGACAAAAGCTGAACTAAAGGCAATGAATAGCAGAATGAATAATGCAGAAGAATGAAGAAGTGATCTGGAAGATAGAATAATGGAAATCACCCAATCAGAACAGCAGACAAAAAGACAAATGAAGAAATATGAAAGCCATATATGAGACCTATGGGATAATATAACAAGCCAATCTACACATAATAGGGATTCCAGAAGGAGAAGAAAGAGAAAAGGGGATTGAAAATGTATTTGAAGAAATTATGGCTGAAAATTTCCCAAACCTAAAGAAGCAAACCAATATCCAGATACAAGAAGCACAGAGGGTCCCAAACAAGATGAACCCAAAGAGACCTACACCAAGACACATACTCAAAATGACAAAAGTTAACAAGTTTTGAAAGGGAATAATCTGCAACCTAGAATACTCTACCCAGCAAGAGTATCATTTAGAATAGAAGGAGAGATAAAGAATTTCTCAGACAAGCAAAAACTAAAAGAATACAGCAATACTAAACCTATCCTAAAAGAAATAGTGAAAGGTCTTCTCTAAAGAGAAAAGAAGCAAGAAGAAATAGGAAAGAGGAAATCACAATTGGAAAGTAAATCACTTAAATAAGCCAGTATACAGATAAAAAAGGAAAAAAAAATCCATCTGTGAAAACAATGATAAACACAAGGAAAATCAAAAGGATAAACATGAAGATGTAAAAAAGGACATCAAAATCATAAAGTGTGGGGGAGGAGAGTAAAAATTGTAGATTCTTTTTTTTTCTTTTTTTTAGAATGTGTTTGAGCCTATATAACTATCAGTGTAAAGGAAGCAGATATAGGAAGGGGTTAACATACTTGAAAAAAAGGGTAATCACAAATCAAAAACATAAAATAGATTCACAAAAAACAAAAAGAAGAGAACACAAACATAAAATAAAAGGAAATCATCAAACCACAAAAAGAAAAAGAAAGGAACAAAGGAGAAACATAGAATCAACAGGAAAACAAGGTTTAACATGGCAATAAATACATGTTTATCAATAATTACCTTAAATGTCAACAGACTAAGTACTCTAATCAAAAGACATGGAGTGGTAGACTGGAAAGAAAAACAAGAGCCTACGATATGCTGCCTATAAGAGACCCATTTTAGGGCAAAGGAGACACATAGATTGAAAGTGAGGGGATAAAAAAAGATATTTCATGCAAATGGAAATGATAAGAAAGCAGGGTTCACAATACACATATTAGACAAAATAGACTTTAAAACAAAGGCCATAAAGAAAGATAAAGAAGGACACTATATATTGATAAAAGGATCAATACAAAAAGAGGATTTTACAGTCATCAACATATACGCACCTAATATAAGAGTGCCCAAATACATAAAAAAAAAATACTAACAGACATAAAAGAAGAAAATGACAGGAATACAATAATAGTAGGAGATTTAACACCCCACTCACATCAATGGACAGATCTTCGAGACAGAAAATCAGTAAGGCAACAGAGATCCTAAATGATACAATAGAACAGTTAGACTTAATTGATATTTTCAGGACATTACATCCAAAAAAAAAGCAGAATACACATTCTTTTCAAGTGCACATGGAACATTCTCTAGGATTGACCACATACTAGGGCACAAAACAAAACTCAACAAATTTAAGAGTATAGAAATTATTTCAAGCATCTCTTCTGACCACAATGGCATGAAACTAGAAATCAATCATAGAAAAAGAAATGAGAAAAAAAATGATTACTTGGAGACTAAATAACATGCTACTAAAAAAACAATGGGTCAATGAGGAAAGCAAAAAGGAAATTCAAAAACACCTAGAGACAAATGACAATGAAAGCACAACCATAAAAAATCTATGGGATGCAGCAAAAGCAGGTATTAGAGGGAAGTTCATAGAGATACAGGACTTCCTCAAAAAACAAGAAAAATCTCAAATAAACAACCTAACCTACCACCTAAAAGAATTAGAAAAAGAAAATTAAACAAAACTTAAAGTCAGCAGAAGGAAGGAAATAATAAAGATAGGAGAGGAAATATATAAAATAGAGATTCAAGAAAAAATAGAAAAGATCAATAAAACCAAGAGCTGGTTCTTTGAAAGAGTAGAAAAAATTGACAAACCTCTGTCTAGGCTCACCAAGAAGAAAAGACAGAGAACACAAATAACCCAAATGAGAAATGAAAATGGAGAAATATCAACTGATACTGCAGAAATACAAAACACCATAAGAGAATACTATGAATAATTATATGCCAACAAATTCGACAGCCTAGAAGAAATGGACAACTTTCTAGAAACATACAGCCCACCAGACTGAATCAGAAAGAAATAGATAATTTGAACAGACCAACCACTAGAAATGAAATAGAATCTGTAATCTAAAAACTCCTTACAAACAAAAGTCCAGGACCAGATGGCTTCACAGGGGAATTCCACCAAACACAAAAAGAAGAACTTATACCAATCTTTCTCAAACTCTTCCAAACTCAAACTCAACCATCACGCTGACACCGAAACCAGACAAAGATACCACCAAAAAATAAAATTACAGGCCAATATCTTTGATGAATATAGACACAAAAATTCTCAATAAAATATTAGCAAGCTGAATCCAGCAACACATAAAAAAGATCATACACCATGACCAAATGGTATTCATCCCAAGTTCACAAGGATGGTTCAACATACACAAATCAATCAATGTGATAAACAACTTCAACAAAAGAAAAGACAAAAACCACATGATCATATCAATAGATGCAGAAAAAGGATTTGACAAAATTCAACATCCATTCATGATAAAAACTCTTACCAAAGTGGGTATAGAGGGAACATATCTCAACATAATAAAAGCTATTTATAACACAAGCACATGGAGGATAAACAACATGTTATTAAATAATCAATGGATCACTGAAGAAATCAAAGAGGAAATCAAAAAATACCTAGACACAAATGACAAATAACATGACAATCCAAAACCTAGGGGATGCAGCAAAAGCAGTTCTAAGAGGGAAGTTTATAGCAATACAATCCTACCTCAAGAAACAAGAAAAATCTCAAATAACAACCTATCCTTACACCTAAAGAAACTAGAGAAAGAAGAAGAAACAAAACCCAAAGTTAGCAGAAGAATAAAAATCATAAAGAAGAGCAGAAACAAATGAAATAGAGATGAAGAAAACAATAGCAAAGATCAATGAAATTAAAAGCTGGTTCTTTGAGAAGATAAACGAAATTGATAAAACTTTAGCCAGACTCATCAAGAAAAAAAGGGAGAGGATTCAAATCAATAAAAGGAGAAAGGAAAAAGGAGAAGTTACAATGTACACCACAGAAATACAAAGGGTCATAAGAGGTTACTACAAGCAATTATACGTCAACAAAATGAACAACCTAGAAGAAATGGAAAAATTCTTAGGTTATAACCTTCCAAGACTGAACCAGGAAGAAACAGAAAGTATGAATAGACCAATCACAAGTAATGAAATTGAAACTCTGATTAAAAATCTTCCAACAAACAAAAGTCCAGGGCCAGATGGCTTCACAGGCAAATTTTATCAAACATTCAGAGAAGAGCTAACACCTATCCTTCTCAAACTCTTCCAAATAATTGCAGAGGGAGGAACACTCCCAAACTCATTCTAGGAGGCCACCATCACCCTGATACCAAAAACCAGACAAAGATATTACAAAAAAAGAAAATTACAGGCCAATATCACTGATGAACATAGACGGAAAAATCCTCAACAAAATACTAGCAAACCAAATCCAACAACACATTAAAAGGATCATACACCATGATCAAGTGGGATTTATCCCAGAGATGCAAGGATTCCTCAATATATGCAAATCAATCAATGTGATACACCATATTAACAAATTGAAGAATAAAATCCATATGATCATCTCAATAGATGCAGAAGAAGCGTTTGACAAAATTCAACACAAATTTATGATAAAAACTCTCCAGAAAGTGGGCATAGAGGGAACCTACCTCAACATAATAAAGGCCATATATGACAAATCCACAGCCAACATCATTCTCAATGGTGAAAAACTGAAAGCATTTCCTCTAAGATCAGGAACAAGACAAGGATGCCCACTCTTGCCACTTTTATTCAACACAGTTCTGGAAGTCCTAGCTATGGCTATCAGTGAAGAAAAAGAAATAAAAGATATCCAAATTGGAAAAGAAGAAATAAAACTGTCACTGTTTGCAGATGACATGATACTGTACATAAAAATTCTAAAGATGTTACCAGATCAAACCACCCCTGGCATTTTTCACAGAACTAGAACAAAAAATTTCACAATTTGTATGGAAACACAAAAGACCCTGAATAGCCAAAGCAATCTTGAGAAAGAAAAATGGAGCGGGAGGAACTAGGCTCCCTGACTTCAAACTATACTACAAAGCTACAGTAATCAAGACAGTATGGTATTGGCACAAAAATAGAAATATAGATCAATGGAACAGGATAGAAAGCCCAGAGATAAACCCATGCACATATGGTCACCTTATTTTTGATAAAGGAGGCAAGAAAATACAATGGAGAAAAGACAGCCTCTTCAATAAGTGGTGCTGGGAAAACTGGACAAGTACATGTAAAAGTATGAAATTAGAACACTCCGTAGCACCATACACAAAAATAAACTCAAAATGGATTAAAGACCTAAATGTAAGGCCAGACACTATCAAACTCTTAGAGGAAAACATAGGCAGAACACTCTATGACATAAATCACAGCAAGATCCTTTTTGACCCATCTCCTAGAGAAATGGAAATAAAAACAACAATAAACAAATGGGACCTAATGAAACTTAAAAACTTTTGCACAGAAAAGGAAACCATAAACGAGACGAAAAGACAACCCTCAAAATGGGAGAAAATATTTGCTAATGAAGCAACCAACAAAGGATTAATCTCCAAAATTTACAAGCAGCTCATGCAGCTCAATATCAAAAAAACAAACAACCCAATCCAAAAATGGGCCAAAGACCTAAACAGACATTTCTCCAAAGAAGATATACAGATTGCCAACAAACACATGAAAGAATGCTCAACATCATGAATCATTAAAGAAATGCAAATCAAAACTACAATGAGATATCATCTCACACCAGTCAGAATGGCCATCATTTAAAAATCTAGAAACAATAAATGCTGGAGAGGGTGTGGAGAAAAGGGAACCCTCTTGCACTGTTGGTGGGAATGTAAATTGATACAGCCACTATGGAGAACAGTATGGAGGTTCCTTAAAAAACTAAAAATAGAACTACCATATGACCCAGCAATCCCACTACTGGGCATATATCCTGAGAAAACCATAATTCAAAAAGAGTCATGTACCAAAATGTTCATTGCAGCTCTATTTACAATAGCCAGGATGTGGAACCAACCTAAGTGTCCATCAGCAGATTAATGGATAAAGAAGATGTGGCACATATATACAATGGAATATTACTCAGCCATAAAAAGAAACGAAACTGAGTTATTTGTAGTGAGGTGGATGGACCTAGAGTCTGTCATACAGAGTGAAGTAAGTCAGAAAGAGAAAAACAAATACCATATGCTAACACATAATATGGAATCTAAAAAAAAAAGAAAAGAAAAGGTCATTTAGAACCTAGGGGCAAGACGGGAATAAAGACGCAGACCTACTAGAGAATGGATTTGAGGATATGGGGAGGGGGAAGGGTAAGCTGGGACAAAGTGAGAGAGTGGCATGGACATATATACACTACCAAATGTAAAATAGACAGCTAGTGGGAAGCAGCCGCATAGCACAGGGAGATCAGCTCGGTGCTTTGTGACCACCTAGAGGGGTGGGATAGGGAGGGTGGGAGGGAGGGAGATGCAAGGGGGAAGAGATATGGGAACATAGGTATATGTATAACTGATTCACTTTGTTATAAAGCAGAAACTAACACACCGTTGTAAAGCAATTATACTCCAATAAAGATGTTAAAAAAAAACAAACAACAACAAACAAACAAACAAAGATGTTACCAGAAAACTACTAGAGCTCATCAATGAATTTGGTAAAGTCTCAGGATACAAAATTAATTCACAGAAATCTCTTGCATTCCTATACACTAACAACGAAAGATCAGAAAGAGATTAAGGAAACAATCCCATTTACCATCGCATCAAAAAGAATAAAATACTTAGGAATAAACCTATCTAAGGAGGCAAAAGACCTGTACTCAGAAAACTGTAAGGTACTGATGAAAGAAATCAAAGATGACATAAATAGATGGAGAGATATACCAGGTTCTTGGACTGGAAGACTCAATATTGTGAAAATAACTATACTGCCCAAAGCAATCTACAGATTCAATGCAATCCCTATCAAATTGCCAAGGGCATTTTTCACAGAATTACAACTAAAAATTTTACCTTTTGTATGGAAACACAAAAGACCCCGAATAGTGAAAGCAATCTTGAGAAAGAAGAATGAAGCTGGAGGAATCAGGCTCCCTCACTTCAGACTACACTACAAAGCTATGGTAATCAAAACAGTATGCCACTGGCACAAAAATAGAAATATAGATCAATGGAACAGGATAGAAAGTTCAGAGATAAACCCATGCACCTATGGCCACCTAGTATATGACAAAGGAGGCAAGAATATACAGTGGAGCAAAGACAGCCTCTTCAATAAGTGGTGCTGGGAAAACTGGACTGCTGCATGTAAAAGAATAAAATTAGAACACTCCCTAACACCATACACAAAAATAACTCAAAATGGATTAAAGACCTAAATGTAAGGCTGGATACTATAAAACTCTTAGAGGAAAATATAGGCAGAACACTCTTTGAAATAAATCACAGCAAGATCTTTTTCAATCCACCAATAGAGTAATGAAAATAAAAACAAAAATAAAGAAATGGGATCTAATTAAACTTAAAAGCTTTTGCACAGCCAAGAAAACCATAAACAAAATGAAAAGACAGCCCTCAGAATGGGAGACAGTATATGCAAATGAAGCAATTGACAAGGGATTAATTTCCAATACATACAAACAGTTTATGCAGCTCAGTGTCAAAAAAACGAACAACCCAATAAAAAATGGGTGGAAAACCTAAATAGACATTTCACCAAAGAAGACATACAGATGGCCAACAGGCACATGAAAAGATGCTTAACATCACTAATTATTAGAGAAATGCCAATCAAAACTACAAAAGGTATCACCCCACACCAGTCAGAATGGCCATTATCATAAATCTACAAACAATAAATGCTAGAGAGGGTGTGGAGAAAAAGGAACCTTCCTACACTGCTGGTGTAAATGTAAATTGGTAGAGCCACTATGGAGAACAGTATGGAGGTTCCTTACAAAACTAAAACTAGAACTACCATATGACCCAGCAATCCCACTCCTAGGCATATATCCGGAAAGAAACATAATTAGAAAGGATGCATGCACCTCGATGTTTGTTGCAGAACTATTTACAATAGCCTAGACATGAAAGCAACATAAATGCCCATCGACAGAGGAATGGGTAAAGAAGATGTGGTACATATATACAATATTACTCAGCCATTAAAAGGAACAAAATAGTGCCATTTGCAGAGACATGGATGGACCTAGAGACTGTCATACAGAGTGAAGTAAGCCAAAAGGGAAAAATAAATATTGTATAATATCGCTTATATGTGAAATCTAGAAAAATGGTACAGATGAATTTATTTGCAAAGCACAAGTAGAGTCACAGATGTAGAGAACAACTTATGGTTACCAAGGCAGGGAAAGGGGGTGGGATGAATAGACAGATGGGGATTGACATATATATCTATGTAAAATAGATAACTAATGAGAATCTACTGTATAGTACAAGGAACTCTACTCAATGCCCTGTGGTGACCTGAATGGGAAGGAAATCTAAAAAAGAGTGGAGATACATATACATACATCTGATTCACTTTGCTGCACAGCAGAAACTAACACAACATTGTAAAGCAACTATACGCCAATAAAAAATCAAAATAAAATAAAATAAAAGCTACTTATGACAAACCCACAGCCAATATCATACTCAACAGTAAAAACCTGAAAGCCCTCCTGCTAAAATCTAGAACAAGACAGTGATGCCCACTCTCACCACTTCTTTTCAACATAGTATTGGAAGTCCTAGCCACAGCCAACAGACAAGAAAAAGAAATAAGATGTATCCAAATTGGAAGGAAAGAGGTAAAATTGTCATTATATGCAGGTGACATGATACTATATATAGAAAATCCTAAAGATTCCACACAAAAATTATTAGAATTGATCAATGAATTCAGGAAGGTAGCAGGATACAAGATTAACATACAGAAATCAGTCCCATTTCTTTACAGTAACAGTGAAATATCAGAAAGAGAATGTAAAAAAAAAAAAACCTTTTAAAATTGCACTAAAAAAAATACTTAGGAATAAACCTGACCAAGGAGGTGAAAGAGTTATATGGTGAGAACTGTAAAACATTAATAAAGGAAACTAAAGATGATTCAAAGAAATGGAAAGATATTCTGTGCTCTTGGATTGGAAAACTTAATATTATTAAAATGGCCATACTAACCAAAGCATTATACAGATTTAATGTGATCCCTATCAAATTACCCATGACATTTTTCACAGAACTAGAAAAAATAATCCTGAAATTTATATGGAACCATAGGAGACCCAGAATTGCTAAAGCAATCCTGAGGAAAAAGAACAAAGCATAACCCTCCCAGACTTCAGACAATACTACAAAGCTACAGTAATCAAAACAGTGTGGTATTGGCACTAAAACAGATATACAGATCAATAGAACAGGATAGAGAGCCTAGAAATAAACCCACACACCTATGGATAATTAATCTTTGACAAAATTGGCAAGAATATACAATAAGGAAAAGACAGTATCTTCAGCAAGTCGTGCTGGGAAAGTTGGACAGTTGCATGTAAATTAATGAAGTGAGAACACACCTTCACACCATACACAAAATGGCTTAAAGACTTAAACATAAGATAAGACACCATAAAACTCCTAGAAGAGAACTTAGGCAAAACATTCTCTTATATAAATTGTACCAATGTTTTCTTAGGTCAGTCTCCCAAGGCAATAGAAATAAAAACAAAAATAAACAAATGGGGGCTTCCCTGGTGGCGCAGTGGTTGAGAATCTGCCTGCCAATGCAGGGGACACGGGTTCGAGCCCTGGTCTGGGAAGATCCCACATGCCGCGGAGCGACTGGACCCATGAGCCACAATTGCTGAGCCTGCGCGTCTGGAGCCTGTGCTCCGCGGCAGGGGAGGCCGCGATAGTGAGAGGCCCGCGCACGGCGATGAGGAGTGGCCCCCGCTTGCCGCAGCTGGAGAAAGCCCTCGCACAGAAACTAAGACCCAACACAGCCATAAATAAATAAATTAATTAATTAAAAAAATAAAAAATAAACAAATAAACAAATGGGACCTAATCAAATTTACAAGCTTTTGCACAGCAAAGGAAACCATAAACAAAACAAAAAGATGAGATACGGAATGGGAGAAAACATTTGCAAACAATGCAATTGACAAGGGCTTAATTTCCAAAATATACAGACAGCTCACACAACTCAACAAAAACAAAAAAACAAACAACCCAATTGAAAAATGGGCAGAAGACCTAAATAGACATTTCTCCAAACAAGACATACAGATGGCCAATAGGCACATGAAAAGATGCTCAACATTGCTAATGATTAGAGAAACTCAAATCAAAACTACAATGAGGTACCACCTCACACCAGTCAAAATGGCCATTATTAAAAAGTCTACAAATAACAAATGCTAGAGAGGGTGTGGAGATAAGTGGTAGTATTGCCACCTACACTGTTGGTGGCAATGTAAGTTGGTACAGCCACTATGGAAAACAGTATGGAAGTTCCTCAGAAAACTAAAAATAGATTCACCATATGATCCAGCAATCCCACTCCTGGGTATATATCCAGACGAACCTATAATTTGAAAAGATACATGCACTATTCACAATAGCCAAGACATGGAAACAACATAAATGTCCATCGATAGATCCATAGCTAATGAAGATGTGGTATATGTATATGAGTGAATACTACTCGGCCATGAAAAAGAATGAAATAATGCCATTTGCGGTAACATGGATGCAAGTAGAGGTTATCATACTAAGTGAAGTAAGTCAAAAAGAGAAAGACAAATACCATATGATATCACTTATATGTGGAATCTAAAATATGACATAAATGAACATCTCCAAAGCAGAATCAGATTCACACCTGTGGTTGCCAAGGGGGTGGGATGGAGGAGGGGTGGACTGGGAGTTTGGGGTTAGTAGATGTAAACAATTACATATAGAATAGATGGACAACAAGTTCCTACCATATAGCACAGGGAACTACATTCAATGTCCTTGGATAAACCATAATGGAAAAGAATATAAAAAAGAACCTATATATGTATATATTAGTCACTTTGCTGTACAGCAGAAATTAACACAACATTGTAAACCAACTACACTTCAATAAAAAAAAAAAGAAAACAGACTGAAAATCGATGTGTTAAGCTTTGAACTTAAGAAATTCAAATCACCTCACACTCATACCTGTCAGAGTGGCTATCATCAAAATGACCACAGATAACAAATACTGGCGAGGATGTGGAGAAAAGGGAACCTAGAACACTGTTAGTGGGAATGTAAATTTTTGCTGCCACTATGTAAAACAGTATGGAGGCTCCTCAAAAAACTAAAAACAAAACTATCATATTATTCAGCAATTCTACTCTGGGTATGTGTCAGAAGAAAACAAACAAACAGAAAAACAAATCTGAAAAGATGTATGTACTCCAACGTTCACAGCAGCATTATTTACAATAGCCAAGATATGGAAGCAACTTAAATGTCCATCAGCAGATGAATGGATAAAAAATATGTCATATATATGTACAATGGAATATTACTCATCCATAAAAAAGAATGAAATTTTGCCATTTGCAACAACATGAATGGTCCTGTGAAGATATTATTCTTAATGAAATAAGTCAGAAAAAGACAAATACTCTATGTTATCACTTATATGTAGGATCTAAAAAATGAAAAAACAAATGAATATAACAAAACAGAAAAAGACTCACAGATATAGAGAACAAACTAGTGGTTACCAGTGGGGGGAAGAAAGGGGGAGGGGCAAGAGAGGGGTAAGGGATTAAGAGGTACAACCTACTATGTATAAAACAAATAAGATACAAGGATATAGTGTACAGCACAGGGAATACAGGAAATTTTTACAATAACTTTAAATGGAGTATAAATTATAAAAATATTTAATCACTATGCTGTACACCCAAAACTAATATAATATTGTAAATCAACTATAATTAAAAAATAAATAAAAGAAATTCAAGAAAGAACAATAGATTAAACTCAAAGAAATTGAAGGAAGAAAATGATAAGAACCAGAATTAATAAAATAGAAAACAATACAGAGGATCAATAATACCAAATTTTGTTTTTTGAAAAGTCTAATAAAACTGCTGAAACTCTGGCAAGAATGATCAAGTGAAAAAAAGAAGACACAACTCAAAAATATCAGGAATGTAAAGGGATGACACAAATTTACATAGGCTACAAGGGCTTTAAGAAGATAATAAGATAATATTAAGAAAAATTTTGTGCCAAATATTTGAAAATTTAGGTGAAATGGAAAAATTTCTAAAAAAAGAAAAATAACTTACCAAAACTAACTCAAGAAGAAAAAAATCTGAATAGTCTTTTAGCCAGTAAAGAAATTGAGTCAGTAGTTCTACCAAAAATTCAAGAATTAAGTACTTCCAATCTTACAAAAACTCTTCCAGAAATATAAACAATGAAAACTTGTGAACTTATTTTATGATCCTAGAATAATCTTAATACCAAAGCTAGATTTTAAAAAAGCATGAGAACAGAATTTTAGGCCATTTTGTTTATTAACATACATGCAAAATCTAAACAAAATATTAGCAACCAGATAGAGCAACATGTAAAAATGTACTACATCTTGACAGAGATGGGTTAATTCTAGAAATAAAAGTTGCCTTATAATTTTTTAAAAAAATTAATTAATACAATTCACCACATTAACAGACTAAAGGAGAAAAATCATCTTACTTGCTGCTGAAAAAAGCATTTGATTGATTCTCCATTCATGATAAAAACTCTCAGCAAACTAGAAGCAGAAGGAAATTAAAAGATAGCTTTTTAAAACTCACAGTGAACATTACTCTTAATGGTAAATACTTGAAATCTTCTCTACAAGACCAGGAACAAGAGGAGAATGTACATTATCACCCCACTGACCTGGAAGTTTTAAGCAAGACACAGAGGAGGGAAAGGAGAAAAGGAAGAGAGAGAGGAAAGTTATAAGAATTAATAAGGAGGAACCAAAATTGTTATTTTCCACAGATGATAAGATCATCTATTGGCAAATCCTAAGAAATCCACAGATAAATGATTAGTATAAATACAAGCATTTTGCAAGGTTACTGGCCAAAAAAAAAAAATCAATATACGAAGATCAATTTCACTTAATTTTATTTCCATGAACCAGCAAAAACAGATAAAGAATGTAACCTTTAAAACTATAGCCATTTAAAATAACATCAAAATATAAGTAACTAGGAATAAATCTAACAAAAGACTGCATGATTTTTATGAAGAAATATTTAAAACTTTATTGAAAAACATTAAAGGAAAATTATTATTTCATGTAACAAACACTTGTGCAGAACCCACTGTATGTCTAGTAATTCTAATGCTTTACAATTATTAACCTAATAAATCCTCATAACCACTCCTATGAGAAAGGGACTTTTATTATAATCATCCCATTTACCTTTAAGGGAACTAGAAAATATCACAAAGTTACAAATCCACTGAGTAACAGAGGTAGGATTTGAACCAAAGCAGCTTGGCTATAGAATCTTGTATTAGGTTGTCTTTCTTGGTGAACAAAATAAATGGAGAGAGACATCCTATTTATGGTTTAGAATACACAAAATATAAATATGTCAGTTCTCCTCAAAATTATAAGGATGCCAAATTCTCCCCAAAATTATTTTATAGTTTCAAAGCAATTCCAATCAAAATTCCAAGAGATGCCATTGTGGTTCAGGTGCAGCATCCAACCAGGTTTTGAAGTTCACTTGCAGTGCAGGGGGCAAATCAGATAACTGCTGTGACCCATGTAGAAGCCAAAGACTGGGCTGTCCCATTTATTAAGCACCTACTATATTCTAGTCAATGCTCTAGACACTAGGATACAGTGATGAACAAGATAGACAAGGTACTTGCTCTCATTGAGTTTTTCATCTAAGAGGGAATATATGTCTACCTCTGAAAAAATAATTGGCATCAGATTACTCCTCATACTGAGAACTTTAAAAGCTGGATAAAAGTGTTTGAAGGCACAAAGCTGGCAGCCAGGACTTGAAGAGCCAAGATCCAAAGAAAAGGGAAATGTGCTCCGTTGAGCCCAACATTCTAAAGACAATTTTCAATCAAGACAAATGTGCCTAAATTGTGCACATGTGAGGAAAAGCTTCAAGAAAGCAAGTAGAAAACAATAAATGCTGGAGAGGGTGTGGAGAAAAGGGAACCCTCTTGCACTGTTGGTGGGAATGTAAATTGATACAGCCACTATGGAGAACAGTATGGAGGTTCCTTAAACAACTAAAAATAGAAATACCATACAACCCAGCAATCCCACTACTGGGCATATATCCTGAGAAAATCATAATTCAAAAAGAGTCATGTACGACAATGTTCATTGCAGCTCTATTTACAATAGCCAGGAGGTGGAACCAACCTAAGTGTCCATTGACAGATGAATGGATAAAGAAGATGTGGCACATATATACAATGGAATATTACTCAGCCATAAAAAGAAACGAAACTGAGTTATTTGTAGTGAGGTGGATGGACCTAGAGTCTGCCATACAGAGTGAAGTAAGTCAGAAAGAGAAAAACAAATGCTGTATGCTAACACATAATATGGAATCTAAAAAAAAAAGAAAAGAAAAGGTCATTTAGAACCTAGGGGCAAGACGGGAATAAAGACGCAGACCTACTAGAGAATGGATTTGAGGATATGGGGAGGGGGAAGGGTAAGCTGGGACAAAGTGAGAGAGTGGCATGGACATATATACACTACCAAATGTAAAATAGACAGCTAGTGGGAAGCAGCCGCATAGCACAGGGAGATCAGCTCGGTGCTTTGTGACCACCTAGAGGGGTGGGATAGGGAGGGTGGGAGGGAGGGAGATGCAAGAGATATGGGGATATATGTATATGTATAGCTGATTCACTTTGTTATACAGCAGAAACTAACACACCATTGTAAAGCAATTATACTCCAATAAAGATGTTAAAAAATAAAATAAAATAAAAAAATAAAAAGCAAAAAAAAAAAAAAAAGAAAGCAAGTAGAAACTTTTGGTAATGCTTATGGATCAGGGGAGACAAAATTAGAGTTCAGGGCCCCAGGCTTTCAGTTTAGCCACCAGATAGCCTAGAAGTAAGGATAACATGGAAACAGATAAGTCTCAATTGGATCAAGTTAATCTGATCATAACCTACCACAAGACAGTTAAAGCCTTACTTGGAGGAAGTTAACATCATTGAGAGCTTCTATAGTTTCTGAGAAAAACAATATTCAGCAAATAATTGAAAATTGACAACATAAGAAAGATTAAAAGCCAAGAAAAAAAAGACCCCTCCCTCCAAAAGAAAACACAGACACATAGGTGATTCAGATTTTGTATTTACCAGATACAGACTTTAAAATAATTATGATTAATGTATTTAAGAAAATAATTTGAATTGAATGGAAATCCTGGGACTGAAAAATACAATACCATAAATTAAGAATTCATTTGATGAGTTTAACAACAGATTAGACAAAGCAAAAGAGAGTATTGGTAAATTGGAAGATGAAGCAATAGAAAATATTCAGATTAAAATACATACCCCCAAAAGGGTGGAAAATGTGTGAGACATATAGTACATAGTTAAAATCCCAACATACGTGTAATTGGAGTGCCAGAGGAAAGGGAAAAGAATAAGACAGATGCAGTATATGAAGAGATACTTCACATAGAAGTATTCCAAATCTTAGAATATTTCAAAATGAAGCCACAGACTGAAGAACATCCATAAAACCACCCTCCTCCCCCAAATCTAAATATATCATAGTAAACTAGAGAAAACAAAACCAAAGAGAATATGTTAAAAGGAGGCAGAGTAAAAACAAACATTGTTGCAAAGGAGCAACTATAATACAATTAGTGAACTTTTCAAGAGAAACAATGAAAGCCAGATGACAATGAATGACATCTTTAAAGTGTGGAAAACAAATAACCATATGTAGCATTTTATAAACAGCAAAAATAACCTTGGAGTGACATCAGCAAGATGGCAGAGTAAGAGATAGCAGCACTTTTCTCCCAACAAATAACAGACAGCTATCTACAAACAAAAATAACTCTGGGAGGGCCCAAGAGTCCAGTTAAGAACTACAGCAACACCATGGAACAAAAAACAAAGATAATCTTCCACACCAGAAAATTATTAGGGAGATTGGCCTGGCTGAGATGTCTGGAGATGACTTGGAATAAAGAAGAAGGGAAGGAGCTATAAGTATCAGTGTCATCACAGTTCCCAGTGGCCTGCTCTATGGAGAACTCTGGAAGCCTTTGTCACTAAGGACCTCAACAGCTCCCATGACAGCTGCAGACTCCCCACAACTTTCACAACAGAGGACCCTGTAGTGTTCATTGTCACAGATCTCAGAGGCCTGCTCCACAGAAGACATGGACAGCTTTCACCTCTGAGGTAACCAACAGCTTCACATCACATACAAAACTCAGTTCCAGACAAAGAGACCTAATGTAAAGTTTAAACAATAAAATTTCTGGAAGAAAACAGAAAAGAGTACCTTCATGACCTTGCAGTAGGCAAATATTTCTTAAATAGGAACTAAAAGCATTAACTCTAAAGGAAAAGAAGTGGAAAGGCATCTTAAGAGAGTGAAAAGGCAAACCAGAGTGGGAAAAGATATTTGTAATACATATATCTGACAAAGGACTCCTACTGAAAATATATGAGGAGCGCTTAAACCCCTACAATCAATAAGAAAATGACAAACAATCCAATGGAAACATGGGCAAAATACTTGAAGAGGAATTTCACAAATGAAGAAATCTGAATAGCCAAAAAAAACTCAAAAAATATTCATTAGTCATCAGGGATATGCAAATTTAACCACAAGAGATGCCATTTTGTTCCCTCCAGATAAACAAACAAACAAACAAAAATTAAGTCTGAAAATAACATCATTAGTGGAAGTATAAATTGGTGCAAATACCTTGGAAAACAGTTTTTACATTATCTAACAAGGTTTGAGATGCATATACTCTGTGAGCCAGCGATTCTATTTCTATGTATATAGCCTAGAGCAACTCTTCCACACATGCATCAGCACACATGAAGAAGAATATTCGCTGTAGCATAGTATTCAGTACTCTCAAACTAGGAAAAAAATAGTTTCTATCAGCAATAGAATTGAGAAGTTAGTTGTGATGTATTCACACAATGGAATTCTGCACTACAAAGAAAAGAAAATGAATTGCAATACACATAACACAGATGAAAGAAGTTAGTCACAAGAGAAGATGTACACTTTGATTCCACTGATAAAGTGTTCAGAAACACATAAAATCAAACATTATGCCATTTAGGGATTAAAAACATGATAAAACTGTAAAGAAAACCAAAAGAATTATAAGAACAAAATTAGTGATGAGGGTTACCTCAGATTAAGGAGGGAATGGATGAGATCAGGGAGGCATTCAAAGGCAAAGGCTGTTATGTTTTCTTTTTTAAACTGGATGGTGGGAATACAAGTGTTTGTTAAATTGTTTTTATACTGTATACCTTATAAATAAACATTAATTTATAATTAGTAAATTTTGATACAATTAAAACTTTGTCTTTTATGTAAAATATATGTAAATTATATATTTACATATAAATATATGTAAAATATAAATCTTTAATACAGATTTCTGATCATGTGGCTCATGATGGAAAAAACATGGCTGCCTCTGTACCAGGTTTCACTAAGGAGCAGACCACAGTTGTTGACATTGTCTCCAGGAAGGCCCTGTTGAAATGCTCTTCCTGAGAAGAGGGAATGTTCTAACCATTCTGTTTATATAGAATATAACACTGGCTCAGGCTGCCATAAAAAAATACCATAGACTGGGTGGCTTAAATAGCAGAAATTTATTTTCTCACAGTTCTGAAAGCTGGAAGTCCAAGATTAGGGTGCCAGCATGGTCAGATTCTGGTGAAGACTCTCTTCCTGGCTTGCAGACATCTGCCTTCTTGCTCTGGTCATATGGCCTCTTTTCGGTGCATGTAGAGAGAAAGCAAGTTCTCTGGTACCTCTTCTTAGAAGGGCACTAATCCACTCATGAGGGTCCTACCCTCATGACCTCATCTAACATTTCCTCCCAAAGGCCCTATCTCCAAATATCACCACATTATCATATCATTCACATATGAATTTGGGGGGGACAAAACATTCAGTCCATAACAAATGGTCACCCAGATTAGCTACTTATCACTTTGGCAGGTTGAGAGGGGCTGAGGCACAGAGGCCTTATGCAGAATATGTGTTTTTAGGGGTTGGGAATGAGAGTGAAGAAAGATCCCAAGGTCTCTCACCTTATTCCCTCCAACAAGGTTGAGGGCTTGCTTAGCTCTAGGGACATAGAAAGCCATTGCTTCTGAGTCCCTTTGCCTTGGGTGATACCTGTCTCACAGTCCCCTCACGTTTTCTGTGCACATTCCATCTGCCTTGCAGCTGCTGGTCCTGCCCGGCCAAGGGTTGTGGAGGGAGTACACTGTTTCCATGCAATTTCCTTAAACAGGCACTTCCTTCTTAAGAGAACTGTTCCCCAGAGATTTCCTCAATATTTGCAATGACAGAAGGTCCACACACAGGCTTGGGGTTGGGGAAGAAGGCACAAAAGGGAAGAGATTTAAATTCTAAAGCAGAGAAAATTGAAATCCTGCCAGAAGCAGAATAAGATGGGGAAGGATAGGGAAGCTTCTGCTTTTGGTCTCAGTATTGGGGTTTCAGAGAACAGATGGCTGGGGGTTATTTATAACTTATAACAGGCAGAGCTGAGATCCGTGAAATGCCAGTGGCTTGGCTGACAATGGATTGAGCCAGGGTAAGGACTGAGACTTCCACAAGGACTCCTAGAATGTGGGTTTTGGTGTATTTGGGGAGGGGGTGTTCCACCATGGAAAGGTTAGGTGGGAAGCCCTCCCAAGAATCGCTGCTTTTAGGAATAATAATAGTCCCACTAATAATAATAATAACTAACATGTTATTAGCTGACTGGGTGCCAGGAACTAAGGTAAGTGCATTTATTTGTAAAATGAGAAAACTGAGGCTTGGCGAGGGTAAGTAACCATCCTAAGACCTCACAGCTGTAAGTAGTGAAGCTCTCTGTCTGGCACCCTGGCTTGTGTGGGAGGGGGGAGAGGCAAAGGGTCTAGATATCTTCCCCTGTCACATCAGCCCTTAGCGACCTAAAGAGGCAAGATCACAGGGATAGAAGTCTGGACCAGGAATTTTGATGAGGGTGGGGAAGGGGACAGGGAACTGGCAGACCCAGGAGAGGTGCAGAAGGGCAGCTCTGAACAATGCAGCATGTGTGTGTGTATATCCAGGTGATCACCCAGATAAAGGCAGTGTGATTATAAGTAGAAGACATTAAATGCTTATTAAATAAATAAATCCTGGCTCTTGAGGACAAGGCAGGCAGGGGCTGAAGTTCAATATGGCTTATTCCACTCTGCCATCTGTCACCTCAGGCAGGCCACTTCCTCCTCTCTAGTTATCAGTCTTTCCTCTTTAAAACAAGACAGTTGGTCTAAGATTCTTCCCAGCTCTGATTATCTATGCATCTATGATTTCACTGTAGTTAGCAAATGTGGGGAAGAGGAGTGTTGGGGATATCAGAGGTCAAAAGTCAAGATCTTGGCTATCAACCTCCAAGGCCAAGAACCAAGCCTTGGCAAGAACAGCCAGCAAGAGCAAAGCAAAAGGAAGACAAGTCAGGAGGCGCCATCTCTTCCGTGTGGCAGGGAGTGAGGTGCCATGAGCACCACTGATCATGCCAACATCCACTCCCAGGGCTATGCACTGGTGCCAGGCATGCCTGCCAATTGGTGGATAGAATGCTCCCAAATTCATGACTCCAGGAGTGAGGCTGTCTGTCTCAGAATAAACAAAGCGCCAGGCAACTTGATGCAGCTCATCTACTCCTCAGAATGCAACAGTCCTTTTTAAGGTCAAGGTGTCGGGCTTCTTGCCTCTATTAGTCTATAATTCTATGTCCCTCTGAACCACATCTTCATTTTTTTTCCCCAAAGGGTATCAGTAACATCCAAAGGGCCAGGAGTTCACCCCAGGTCACAAAGCATGTGGGCCATGATGTTCAGGTCAACCCAGAGGAGAAGTGACCCAGAACGCTCACTCTGTGCCATAGAAGGGACTTGCTTTGATGACGTGGGCTCCATTGTTTAGCTCAGCTAATTAGTAAGCATGTAGTGTACAGCCACCATGTGCACTTGCTGAGTACCTACTATATACCCAATCTGAAGAGGAGTTGGTTACCAAGGTCATCCAAGGCCTGAGTCTGAGGTAGCAGACCATAATGGAAAAGACTGTCCACTGAATTTGAGGTTGGTCAGGCTGGGTTCTAATCCTGCATCTATCCTCAGTTAGTACCATTAGAAAGTTTCTTAACTAGAACTCGCAGTCTGAAAATTGTAAGATACCTACTTCATAGAATCATTGTAGAGACAAAATAGTGCCTGGCAAACAGGAAAGTCCTAAATGATGATGTAGCTGTTGATGATGACATGGTGACGATGGTCACATTGTCCCCCCTGAGTCAATCCTACTTCAGGTCCAGGGTACTTCCCTGACTATCCAACACCCACTGGGTGATACTAGATGGAGAATGCAGCTGGCTATGGGTTCAGGAATACAAGAAAACATTTCCCCTCACTCCTGGACCAGGAAGCATGAGAACCTCACTAGCAAACAAAGGAAACTGTCACTTTCAGAAATCTGGATACAGTCAAGAAAGATGAGAAAGACAACTGGAGACTTTGGAAGCCAGACACAGGTTTGTGAAAGCAGCCCTATTAAGAGACCAGGGATGGAGGAACAGGGTGAGGGAAGGGCAGGTGCCTGAGATCCTATCACAGTCTGGTCCCCTGACCCACCTCCTAAGACCTCAACTTCCCCATCTATAAATGCAGAAAAGCAAAGTTTGCTATGTGAGCTATGGCTAGAAATTTGAAGTCAGGGCTATGTCTCCACCATTAAGGAGCCAAGATGGGGTGAGGACATGGAACATATGAGCTGGTGAACGTTTTGATGTGTGAATTCCATGGGTGGTCTGAGAGTGTGAAGCTTGGAACTTTAGGAATGGAAACAGCCTGCTGAGGAAAAGTCCCTGGACCCAGGAAGCAAGTTTAACCCAACTACACATTTACTACCAGGAGGCCACATGCTTTCAGAGGCAGAAAAGCAAATGGGTCCTGCCTTGGGCTGGCCCAAGCTCCCACAAAGAGGGGAATGCAGAGAGGCAATATGGCTCAGGGAAAATACTCCAGGCACCAGGATCTGGAGAGTGGAATGCAGTGTTCCCACAGCTCGCTATGCAGGGAACGCAGCAGATGGAACTGCCCTGACTTGGGGAAACATTTGGTTCCTTGTCTCACACAGACTCACTGTAGAGGATTGTGAGGATGGCCTGGAGACAGACTAACAAAAGAAAAGGTCAGGAAAGGGAAAGCCAGGAAGCTGTGCAGAAGTTTCCTAAGATCCTTCCAGAGGCCTTGAGCAGGTAGTGACAAAAGGTCAAACTGGATGGGACCTTCCAGAACACAGAATCTAATTCTTTTATTTTACAGATCGGGAAACTAAGGCCCCTAGAGAAGTCAGCATAGCACAATTGAAAGAGGCTGTGGAGTCAGGGAGACATGAACTCACTGCTTAAAAGCTATGTGATTTAGTACAAATTTCTTAACTTCTCTGAGCCTTAGATTTCTTCTTTGTAAAGGGACTGTGTCACTTGTAAGAAGTGAGTGAGGTAATGTATGTAGACCACTTAGCATAGTGGCCAACTCACAGTAGAGACTCAGTAAATATTAGCTTCTGTTTCTCAAGGTCACATTGGGGTTAACAGCAGACCTAGGACTAGAGTCTAGATGTCCTGACTCTTGACCCAATGAGTTACACATTCTACCATCCAGCTACAGAAAAGTGTCGAAGACAAAACATGCCTGTGATGTGCCGTTAGAGATGGGGTAGGGAGGGGATGAAGCGATGTTAGAAGGGATTTTCTCATGACCAAAGAATGGGAATGTATTACCAAAGGTTCCATTTTGGGAACTTATTTAAGTGTGTGCTTGGAATGGATTAAAGGCTGCGAGTGAACTAAATGTCATCTTGATGACCTGTTTGGCTCACAGATGCAGGAATCAACTTACCAGAGGCAGGGCTGGTTATACTGTTCTCTAAACCCCCCAAAAGAAAGGAAATGAATATGCAATCATTCATTCAACAAACATTTATTGAGTACATGATATGCCCAGAGAAACAGGGTTTCTAGTTACCATTTTGCCTATGAGGAAATGAAAGTCCCAAGATATTAAATGAATAAAAGGTCATACAGCTAGCAAGTGTCAGGGCTAGGATTCAATGCCCTCTTGATCTGATCTTTGCTCTGCACCACGTTGCATCTCCTGTCTTCTGATAGAGAGAAAGGAGTAAGATTGTGTCTGGGGCTGACATCCTCAGAATGGTGTGCATGGACAGAAGGTCTAGGGAGAACACCCGGCTTGCCCCTTCCTAAGAGCAGAAGTAGTCCTTGGAGGCTGCCTTGTGACCTTGTCCCTGGAGCTGCCCAGCTCGCTCTGGGGGCCACCCTGCCCTGAGTAGGAATCTCTGTCTAGGATCCCATGGTTTTCTCACCAGGATCAGACATCTCCCAGGACCACTCTCCAAGACAACCTCACTGCCCAGGAGCTCCACTGGGACTGACATATTCACACCCAGAGTGATTAGGGGCAGGCAAAGAAGGAAAGTCAGGCACAGACACAGTTCCTGTGTGAAGGGGGAGACATCAGGTAGCTCTCACTCTTTAGGGAGATTCAGCCCCTTTCCCCAGAGAGCTCCCAGGAGGACAGAGTGATAGAATAAACACTACTTCTGCTCTTAGAGAGCTCCCAGTCTGATGGGGGACACACAGACAAAGGTAGGTTCAATAATAATCATGGAGCTAAAGCTTACTGAGTACATACTACATGAAAAGCATTCATATAAATATGAACTCATTTAATCCAAACAATAACTTTATGAGAGAGGTCTTATTTTTATCCTTATTAAACAGATGAAGAAATGGAGGTACAGAGAGGTCAAGCCACTTACACAGCTAGAAAGTGATAATGCTAGGATTAAAACCCAGGCAGTCTGGCTCAAGGGTCTCTAAAATAAAAGAGAAAGAAAAAGCAAGCCCCTAGGCAGTGCTGGACAGTCTGGGGATACTCTGACTACTGGTGATTCCAGGTGACCAGCAACAGTGGTTCTGGTCCAAGAAGGCTGCCTCAGGAGCATGGGCAGTCTTAAGGCTTGTTTGGAGCTCAGGGCCCAGGGATAAGGGGCAGAAAGCAGGTCTGGGGCAGAAAGCAGGCCTGCTGAGATTAGGAAGCCAGAAGTGAGGGCAGTGAAGGTGAGACTCCTAGAGGAGGAAGACCAGGAAGTCTTGTGAAGAGTTTAGATAGAGCACCTGAGAAAGGCCCATGAGCCTGCCATGGAGAGAGCTGGCTAGGGACAGAGGAGCCCCAAAACAGAGGAATTGGGGTTGGGAAGAACACAAGGAAACATCCAATGGGAGATTTTCCATAGGGAAGGCTCTTGAGCACCAAGCATGAAAGTGATATTGGGGATGGGGAGTTGCTAAGGAGACAACAGCATGTCAACAGCTGAGCCACATACTCCCCTACCCCCAAGCCCAAAAGGGCTCTCTCTGGGGCACCCATCTCAAATGCTCTAACTAGTTGACTGTTAAATAACATACTGATCATGAGCTGGGCGTTGGCATTAGAGAGATATGAGTTTCTGGTCCTAGCTTTACAACTCACCAGCTGCCTACCCTCTCTGAATTCTGGGTCCTCATCTGCAAAATGGTGGTAATAGTACCTTTAAGGAATTATTGAGAGGATTAAATGAATTACAGGTTATCTAGCACTTAGCATAGGGCCTGGAAGAAAGGGCTCAATAGGTAATGACCCATGAGTTATTTAAAAGTTTAATTTCCAAATATTTGGGGGGTTTTCTAGAAATTTCTGTTATTGATTTCTAATTTAATCACATTGTGGTCAGAGCACATGATCTTTATTATCAATATTTTTAAATTTATTGAGACTTGTTTTGTGGTCCAGCATATCTCAACCTTGTGCAGCTATTGTTGGGTGGAATATCCTACTAATGTCAATTGGCAAAATTGATTGATAAAGTTGTTTAAGTCTTCTATTTCCATGTTGATTTTATCCACTTGTCCTATGAATTACTGAGAGAGGATTTTTGAAATCTCTAGCTAAAATTTTGGATTTGTCTCTTTCTCCCTTCAGTTTTATCTTTATGTATTTTGCTTTATGCATTAATTTTTGCTTTATGTATTTTGAAGGTCTGTTATTAGGTACATATACATTTAAGATTAACATGTTTTACTGATAAATTGAGCCCTTTATCATTATATAATGTATCCCTTTATGCCAAGTAATATTTTGTTCTGAAACCTACTTTTTCTGATATTAATATAGCCACTCCAGGTTTCTTATGAGTAGTGTTCTCATGGTATATATTTTTCTATCATTTTACTCTCAACCTATCTGTGTATTTATGTCGTTAGTTTCTTCTAGACAGCCTATATTTGGATCTTATTTTTTTTAATCTAGTCTATTTATATTTAATGCAATTATAGATATGGTTGGGTGTAAATCTACCATCTTGATAATTGTTTTCAATTTATCCTATCACTCTTTGTTCCTTTTTGCCTCTTTTCCTGTCTTCTTCCAGATTAACTATTTTTTAATATTCCAGTTTATCTCCAGTATTGACTTATTAGCTATAGCTCTATGTTTTATTTTTTAGTAGATGCTCTAGTTTTGACAATATTCTTCTTTAACTTATTACAGGCTACTTTCAGATAATATTATACCACTTCACATTAAGTAAGAACCCTACAACAACAGTATACTTCTTTTCCCACCTCCCATTCTCTGTGCTATTGTTGTCATATATTTTATTTTTATGTTATAAACCCTACAGTATATTGTTATTATTTTTGCTTTAAATAGACAACTATCTTTTAAAGAAATTTTTTAATGAGGGGGGAAAGTCTTTTTATATTTACCCACATGTTTACCACTTCTGATACTCTTCATTCCTTTATGTAGATGCAAGTTTCAATTTTGTATCATTTTCCTTCTGCCTAAAGAACTTCCTTTAACGTTTATTATAGTGAATATCTCCTGATGATAAATTCTGCCAGCTTATCTTTGTTTGAAAAAAAGCCTTTATTTCACTTTCATTCTTGAAAGATATTTTTTGTTGGGTATAGAATTCTTTTTTTTTTTTTTTTAAATCAATTTTTTTTTTTTAAATTACACTATACTAGGTGTGCTTTATTTATTTATTAATGGCTGTGTTGGATCTTCATTTCTGTGTGAGGGCTTTCTCTAGTTGTGGCAAGTGGGGGCCACTCTTCATCACGGTGCGCGGGCCTCTCACTATCGTGGCCTCTCTTGTTGCGGAGCACAGGCTCCAGACGCGCAGGCTCAGTAATTGTGGCTCCCGGGCCCATTTGCTCCGTGGCATGTGGGATCCTCCCAGACCAGGGCTCGAACCCGTGTCTCCTGCATTGGCAGGCAGATTCTCAACCACTGCGCCACCAGGGAAGCCCGGGTATAGAATTCTTGTTTGATAGATTTTCTTTTCTTTCAGCACTTTAAAGATGTTGTTCTACTGTCTTCTGTCCCTCATAGTATCTGATGATAAATCAGCAGCTTTTAAAAATCTTTGTTCCTCTATACATAGTGTGCCTCTTTTTCTCTGACTGCTTTAAAATTTTTCTCTTTATCACTGATTTTCAGAAGTTTGATTATGATGTTCCTTGGTGTGGTTTTCTTTCTTTTTATCCTTTCTGGGGTTCATTAAGTGACTTAGATTTGTGAGTTCATAGTTTCCATCAAATTTGTAAAAATTTTAGTCATTATTTCTTGTAATATTTTTCTGTCCCTTTCTGGGACTTCAATTACATGTCCGTTAGTCCACTTGATATTGTCCCACATGTCAGTGAAGCTCTTTTTTAAATATTTTTTCTCTGTGTTTCAGTTTTGATTTTTCCTATTGCTTTGATTCAGATTCAATGAACTCTTTCCCTGCAATGTCTCATCTGCTATTAATCTGTTATGAACTGAATGTTTGTATTCACCCCCCTCCCAATTCATATGTTGAAACCCTAATCCCTCAATGTAATCAATGTAATTGTATTGATATTTGAAGATGGGGTTTTGGAGAGTTAATTAGGTCATGAGGGTGAGGGCCTCGTCTGATGGGATTATTACCCTTATAAGAAGAAACACCAGAGAGCTTGATCTCTCTTTCTGTGCACCAGGGAAAGGCCATGTGAGCACACAGCATGAAGGCAACCATCTGCAAATCAGAAAGAGAGCTCTCACCAGAACCCAACCATGCTGGTACCCTGATTACAGACTTCTAGCCTCCAGAGCTGTGAGAAAATAAAATTTTGTTTAAGCCATCCAGTCTATGGTATTTTGTTATGGCAGCCAAAGCAGACTAATATATAATCTTATCCAGTGAAATTTTGATTTCTTTTTATATCTTCTATTTCTCTCTTCATTATGCTCATGTTTTTCTTTAAATCCTTAAGCTTATTGAGCATATTTATAATAGCTCTTTTAATGTCCCTATCTGCTAATTCTATCATCTCTATCATTTCTGGGTCAATTGACTATTTCAATTTACTAGTTTTTCTCCTGATTGTAAGTCACATTTTT
This sequence comes from Eubalaena glacialis, assembly GCF_028564815.1. Lineage (NCBI taxonomy): Eukaryota > Metazoa > Chordata > Mammalia > Artiodactyla > Balaenidae > Eubalaena > Eubalaena glacialis. The sequence continues at coordinate 35,996,854 of NC_083718.1, forward strand.
TTCTGTTTCTTTGCTGCCTACTAACTTTCGATTGAATAACTGACATTGTGAATTTTATATAACTGAGTGTTGAATTTTATCATATTCCTTTGAAGAGTGTTGGACTTTGTTCTGGCAGGAAGTTAAATTAGTTTGACCCTTTGCTTGAGGCTTATTTTTAAACTTTTTAAAAGCAGATCTAGAGTACCTTTTACTTTATTTTACTACTAAGGTGTGACTGTTTTGTGAGGTTCTTGCTAAAACTAGTGGAAGTTCAAACAATTCCTGGCTTTATGTGAAGCTAGGAATTGTTAAGATACAGAGGGGAACAGAGGTTGAGGGGCTTTTGACTAATTCGATTTGGAAGGATAAGAGATAGAGAGGAACTACTGGGTGGTGGCATTAGTCATCTACAGTAAATAGGTGGCAAAACCACTATGGTTGACAAGGAAGACATTACTCATCATCCCCATTTTAAAGATAGAAAAATGAATCCCAGAGGGGAAGAGATTTGCCTCAAACCATACAGCCTGGGACATGGCAGAAGAGATCCTATCCCCTTCACCTGGCCACCTGACTTCCTATCCCACAAGGCTCCCTCCATATCAGTCTAGAGCCTTGGTCACCCCTGCAGGAACCTAGGAAAAGCTGGATGCCTGAGTTCCAGAGAGAGGAATGCAGGGAGGGTCTTATAACACATTCTGGGAAGAGGTGGCTATTGGGAGAGGTATTGGGGAGGAGAAGACAGAGCTGGGAGAAAAGCAAAGGCACCTCCACCCAGTCAGCAGCTGCTCCCAAATATGTCACAACTTGTCAAAGAGGCAGAAATAGAAGCTGTCCAGGGAGTAGAAGGGGGGTGGGGTGGCATGCTAGGGCTCTTGGCCCACAGGGAGGGCAGAATTGAGAGGCTGGAAGGGAAGGGGGACAGGAGTGGGGGTGCTGTTCAGAGATGAGTATGACAAATACATGCCAGGCAGTTCTAGGTAGGCTGAAATGGGTCCAGAGAACATTCCAGTTGCCTTTCAGTGAGATTAAATATGGGAGCAGAAGTGGAGATGGGAAGGGACAAAATATCCAAGGAAACCTGCCCTCTCTGATCCTATGAATTCACCTTCAGAGCTAGGTCTGATTCAAACAACACTAAAAACAGCCCTCCTACCCCTGACCACAGGAGCACTTCCTCCAGCCCCACATGCTGAGTCAGAAAAAGAATGTCACCTCTCAAAGGGCCGTTTGAATCATTCAATCCAGCATCTTGATTTACAAACAGGGGAGTTGAGAACCAGAGAGGAGAAATGACAGTAATATGCCCTGACTCCTTATCCAGGGTTTCTTCTTCCTCTTTCCCTGAACTTTCTCACAGTATTTGTCTCAACCAGGAGCTGAAGTTCCAGCCCTCATAGGGATTTCATAAGAAATCCTCACCTATATTTCCAAAGGCCCTCAGGTTCACACTGCCACACACTCTCCCAAGCTCTGGTCTGGTTATTTAAAAAACTAGCTCTGTGCTTTGTGTCTACCAATCACCTCTCCATGACCCTAACTTCCCAAGGATCTATCCCCTTCCACCTCCAGACCTGCACTTCCCCACCCCAAGGCCAGAGATTCTTGATGAATGAGCCTGGCTCTGAGCTCCAGATTCCAGGCAGGGACGGATTTCCCAGTGGTTATTTGATGCTCAGTTCTCAATGGAAACAATGTGTAGCCTCTGGAGGCCTGGAGCCCTCCCCTCCCCCTCATCTCTCCACCCGGGCTCCCATCTGCCTCCAAACCTCTCCTCCTGTCTCAAGCCCTCAGGATTCCCCCTGGTCTCCCCAGCCTATTGTCTCTCACCTTTCTCTTGTGTCTTCTTTTCATCTCTCCATCACTACCTCTCCTGATGTCTCTCTGAACGCTCCATTTGAAACCTAGAGCACCTCCAATTCCCTCACTGCCTCCCACCTGTGGCTCCAGCCTCACCTGGAAAGCATGTACTCACCTGCAGCACCCTTCTTCACCTGTCAGCCTCAGAGAGGGAGATGAGTCACCTTCATTCAGCCCCGAGGCCTAAGAGGCAGTCCAAGAGCCTAGGTAGTCCAAGAGCCAACACTCTTCACACTTCTGACATTAGTGCTCTGTGCACCCAGTATGTAGAAGGAAGAAGGTGCACTAGCTGATCCTTAGACTACCTTACACCTCTGACATTCTATGATCCTGTGATCTGTTCTCACCCTGCTACAAAGCCCCACAAATAATGCTGATTTGCATGACATGTTCTTGCATCTAGGTCCTATTGAAATGTACATGCATACCCGCCACCCACCTCCCACCTGGTCCTCATCCATAATACCAGAGAACTAGCCTAGGCAAACAAAATGTGGGGCCTGTTTGGAGAAGCCAGAGGCTCCCACTCTTCCAGAACCTTCTCCTTGATCCTCTATACCTAGGTATGTGAGACTCTGGGATGGGAAACTTGCTTTGATGTGAGTCAAGCAAACTAGCAGCCCAGGTCAGCCCCCCTGTGCGGTCAGTAGGGACTGTAAGATGCTGGGAGTCGGAGGCCTGGGACTGCGTATGCAGATGTGGAAGGATAGAGTCAGGAGCAGGTGAAGGGGATCTCTGAGCATTTTGAAATCCAAGCACTACCATGCAAATGAGATCAGCCCAGCATGCAAATAGACAGAATCAAGTTGAGACAGTCAGGGTGGGGGCACAAACGACCTGGCTCTGGAGCCCCAGCCAGGGATAAGGGCTTCCTCTGGAGGGAGCAGGACTGCTGGAGGAGGAGGCTACAGTCAGAGCAGGGGGCCCTGAGTGCCCAAGCCAGCAGGGGTGGGGATTAAGGCCTGACGCCCTGCTGTCAAGTTAGAGCTGATGGATCACCACTGGTGGCAGAGCACAAAGGCTGTTCTGTGCTTGGCACCAATGTGTTCCCATCCATCAGAGGGCAGTTTTCATGGGGTGGAGGAATATGCAGGGGGAGCCTCTAGGGGCTGCTTTTCCTCAGCTCAGTTCTAAGAGAGGAACAAGGAGAGAAAAGGGTCAATCGCTCCATTAGGGTTCTGAGGTGAGAGACACCTGGGCCACCCTATCTTCTCAGTCCTGGAAGGGTCTGTGCCTCACAGCTGAGATTTGACATAGTCCCCAAGCCACTTACTTAGACAGACATACACAAACACATCCACAGACAGGGATTCATTGAAACCTAGACACACAAGGTCACCCTAACCTCCCAGTCCTGCCCTCACATTTGGTCAGAGGCAAACGTCACACAGACCTAAGGCCAAACTCACACCCAAACTGAGGGCAGGGACTGATCTTATTTACTGCTCTTGCCTATGTCCAGTAATGCCCAAGGAATAATAGAGAGTGGGCTCTCAGGAAATTGAGTTGAGCAGAGAAAGGAGTAAATGAATAAATTCCTTCTCTGGATTATATTAGCACTTTTTCTAGCCTACTCTGTTATCACCTACTTTGTATAATCATCTTCCTCACTCAACTGTGAGTACCTGGCAGGCAGAAAGACCACATCTTATTCACATCAGTGACTCTCACAACCAGCACAAGGTGCACAATACCTGTTCCTTGAATGAAAGAGTGAATGAATAAATATATACACACATGGGGTGGGGCCAGGTTTTCCCTGCTCTTTTGGTCCCCCAGAGGCAATGAAGACAGCCAGGGAAATAGCCTGAGGGAGAGGTCAGGAGTGGAGAAGGGGACAAAGCAAGTAAGTGGACTAATGTTTTGGAGGTGTTTCCATGTGCCAGGTGCCCTTTCATCAATACAACCACTCCCCTATAATACGCATGTACCATCCTTTACCAGCTGAAACATACATCCTCTCCCAGTTGAATACATCCTCTTGCCTCTGAGTGGCTTGTTCAGGTCTTCAGCACTTCACTCCTGGGTCATTGTCATGGTCTTCTGTGCCATCTCCTTGCCTCAGATTTCAAGTCCCTCCATTCTGCCTAGGTGGGCCTCCTCTCGTCTTTGCAGGCTTGTCCAATCATCCACTTACCTGAACCTTGAGCTCCATACAAACCCATCTACCCAATGCTCCCTTCACCCTCCTCTCCTCTTCTCATCCAAATCCTACCTTTTCTCCAAGACCCAGCCCAGGGCTCTCCTCCCCTTCCAGCCTTCGGTGATTTTGATTTTCTGTAAACTTCAACACTCATTTGATGAAGCCACTCATTTACAATCGGTCGTGGCCCCCATGTTTACTGCTGAATTAAAATAGCTCTCTCTTGCATTGTAATTTAACATTCACACAGCGTCCACACTCACCAACCAGAGATTAAGATCCTAGAAATAATCACAGAACAAGCCCAGTTCTCCTGCTTCCATTTTTGAGGATGTGGGCACATTGTTTAGGGGTGAGGCAGACTGGATCCCAAAAGGACAAAATAGTGCAATTTCTGGGTTTCTATAGTAATTTCAACATCACTTTTTTTCTCAGCGCTCAGAGGATTAGAGTGTAAACTGAGACAAGGGTTTTCTTTTATTTTTTCTTTTCTTGATGGGATGTATGTTAGAAATAGAGATTCTTCTTCAGCCTATCTGGTCAGAGTCAAAGCAAGGTTTACAACTCACAGCCCCAAGGTTGCCACTTTGTATCACAGTGGTAAGGCCAAAAACCAAATTAAGATCTTGCTGCTCCCCCTCAAAATGCTTGGGTTTTTAAAAAAATTGTCTAGTTATGTCCCCTCCTCATCTCTGTTCCTTACCCCAAAAGGACACCAGCATTTTCCTGGCTCCTCACCACAGACAATGAGAGGGAGGAAAGCTGGGTTTTTCAAGCTCCATTCAGATCTCACCTTCCCTGTGAAGTCTTCCCTGAGTCCCTAGCACAGTTCCTCTTCTTCTTGTTATCTTTGCCACTGGTTGGAACTTATAACATCAGCCTCATCTGTCTTAGGAGGAGGAATCAGACTTAGTCCAGAGTGTCCTAGGGAAAAAACTGGGACCACAGGATAGAAGATAGTAGAGGGAGCAGATTGCAGTTCAAAACCCAGAAGGCCTCCCTGCACATCAGTGGAATGGGCTGCCTTGTGAGGACAACAGATGTTGGACAATGGCCACCTGGGAAGGGGATTCGGGCATCAGGGGTTGGGTAGAACCAGGTGACCAGCAGGGTCTACTAGATGGTAAGGTCCTCAAGGGTAGAGACCCTGCCTTGAGCATCCCTGTAATCCTTCAGTCCCAAGATTGAGCCTTGTTCACTGCTGATTTCTGAGGTCCGCCTACTATATTGGGACCACTGTCCTCTCAGACCCCAAAGCTTCTGCTGAGAGATGTCCGTGGACTGAGAAGCCCGAAGATTAAGTAGTCTCTCCTCCACCTGATATTTGAGATCTGCATGATATATATAAAGCTGATGGCTCAGAAGGGAAGACCAGAACAACCAAGCCAAGTGGTCAAGGAGAGGGCATATTTAAACTGAGTTTGGAGGTCTCTGCTTTCTCTCCTTTCTACCCCACCCACAGTAAGGAGCCAGGAAAATCCTGGTGTCTAAATGGGGCAGGAAAGAAAGTTGAAGAGGTGACATAGGAGGACAGATAAGTGATTCAGAGTGAGAAAGGGAGGAGACAGAGGGCTTAATAGATCTTGACCTTGCCTCTGTGGGGAAGGTGGAGATGTGTAGACCGTAAGTTCTAATCTCTGCTCTGACCCTGGCCAGCTGTATTAAAGAGAAAACTTCCACTGACACATACCAAAAAGGAAAAATAAGACCAAAAAATTCCTTTTGCCTCAATTTATCCCCAATCACATGAGACTTAAGCGACATATGATGTCAAAGCTTCTTTGAAAACCCGGAAGTTGAATCCATCAGCCAATCCTTGTTACCTCAGACATTGAGTATCAATACATGCCCCAAATTTAAAGCACTCTCACCCTCTGGGAGGGGAATCTTTCTAAGAGTTTCATCTGACTGATATAGTCTGGGTAAGGTGTTGTGAGGAAGCAGGGGGATGAATTAAGTTGACTTCTTAAGGCCCCTTCCAGCCTAAACCTACCCCTTCCTTACTCCTCCCTCCACCCCCATCCCGCTTCTTTGGGACTAGAAGCAGGCAGGCCGCCCAGCTAGGAGTAATTGAAAGGAGCAGATGAGAGGAGAATGTGTGTCCTCCCCCACCTCCCCAGCCCCCATGGAGGCTGTTGAGAAATGAAAACTAGTCAAATTACACCCTACGGCCTCCCTACCCGTGCACAAGAGCCGGCTGGGGGTAGGCTGGCTGGGGGCAGGGGTGGGGGTGTGCAGGGGGAGAGGGAAGGGGAATCACATCTAATCCACTGAAAACGTCTTGATGTGCAGCAACAGCTTAGAGGGGGGCTCAGGTTTCTGTGGCGTTGGCTATATTTATCTCTGGTTCCATGCCAGCGGGGAGGGTTTAAATGGCACCCAGCAGTTGGCGTGAGGGGCTGCAGGAGCTTGGGGGCTGGTGGCAGGAACAAGTCTTTTCTGACCCCATGGAGCTGTATGAGACATCCCCCTACTTCTACCAGGAACCCCACTTCTATGACGGGGAAAACTACCTGCCCGTCCACCTCCAGGGCTTTGAGCCACCGGGCTATGAGCGGACTGAGCTCAGCCTGAGCCCCGAGGCCCGAGTGCCCCTCGAAGACAAGGGGCTAGGGACCCCCGAGCACTGCCCAGGCCAGTGCCTGCCGTGGGCGTGTAAGGTGTGCAAGAGGAAGTCGGTGTCTGTGGACCGGCGGCGGGCAGCCACGCTGAGGGAGAAGCGCAGGCTCAAGAAGGTGAATGAGGCCTTTGAGGCCCTGAAGAGGAGCACCCTGCTCAACCCCAACCAGCGGCTGCCCAAGGTGGAGATCCTGCGCAGTGCCATCCAGTACATCGAGCGCCTGCAGGCCCTGCTCAGCTCCCTCAACCAGGAGGAGCGCGATCTCCGCTACCGAGGTGGGGTCGGACCCCAACCAGGGGTAAGTGGCCATCCCACCCACCTGCCCCAGGGGGAGGGGGGACAGGAGGCACCTGGACAGCCTTGGAGGACCCCGCAGTGGGGCTCAGTCAGATGGCTAGAGCAGGAGCCAGACAGGGTCTTAGGAGGCTGCAGGATGCCTTCCTTTGTTAGAGCTGGGCTGCCCAGCTGACCTCCTGTGTCTCTGTGTCCTTTCCAGACAAGATAAAGGCAGTGGAGAGAAGAAGCATGTGGAGGGGGATGGAACAGGACTGAAGGAGGGATCCAGGAGCAAGTCCAGAGTCAGCTGGATGAGGGGGAAGACAGGGCCTAAAAGGCAAGGCCAAGTGTACCTGAGAAGACTGCTTTGCCCCTCACCGGACCCCCTCCTGGGTATGGCTGAGCAGAGAGCAAACCCACTCAGTCTCTCATGGAACCCCAACAGGCCTGCACAAAAGTGGCCCTGGTTGGGCCAGACATTCTGCCTCCTTCACCCTTATCCCAGGGTCAAGAAAACCACAGACCCCCTTAGGCTGGGTGTCCTATGAGGGCAGAATCACCACGCAGGATGGATGCTAGGAATGGCCCTGAATCAGGGGCTCTGTGGCCAGAGAAAGGCATGAAAGGAGGTGATTTTGAAGATTCTGGAACAGGGGGTGGGCCAGGCTGGAGGGCTGCAGCTTGTGGCCCACCCTCCAACTCCACTACAGGTACTTCTGCCCATTGGGACTGGACAAAGAGACACCACCAAGAATGGCGGTGCCCTGACCTTGGGCCTTCGCCCTGTCTTGCAGGTGCCCAGTGAATGCAGCTCCCATAGTGCCTCCTGCAGTCCAGAGTGGGGCAGTGCACTGGAGTTTGGCCCCAACCCAGGGGGTAAGTGAGACCAGGACCCTGGTTACTTTGACTCAAATCCCACAGGCTATCTCTAAACCCAGTTCTCCCCTCTTATCTTACTCCCTGCTCTAGTCCTCTTCCCTTGGCCTCTCTAGGGACCTTTTGAATCCAGGGCCCCAAATGGTGGGCTAGAAGGCCATGTGCCTCCCTGAAGCCTTGACCAGCTAAGGAGTTGTCTAGGCCTCCTGCAACTCCCCAGCTGGTGCCTGGTAGATGACCTTCCCCACGGAGAGGACAATGTCCCTGCCCCAAGGGTCCCTGGGAATTGCTGAGTCAGTGCTGCAAAACTGGGCCAGCAAAGGGCAGTTCTAGTCTCCCAGGATACACCATTCTGGCTCTACTTCGGAATAACTGCTTCCAAATTCTAACCCCACCAGGGGATATCAGAGAGGACACACTGGCGTTCACACACACATACGCACACACACGTGCACATAGCACTAGGAAAGGCATGGGCTGGGGAGTAGGACCCTGAGCTTTTCTCACCCATCTGTCCAGGAAAACCCGTGCCACTCCAAAGGGCTCAGGCCCTGTCTTGGGTCTTAAGACACTTTTATCACCCAGGTAACATCTTCCTACCTTCTCCTTACAGATCATCTGCTCACAGCTGACCCTACGGATGCCCACAATCTGCACTCCCTCACCTCCATCGTGGACAGCATCACAGTGGAGGATGTCGCTGTGGCCTTCCCAGATGAAACCATGCCCAATTGAGATTGTCTGCCAAAATGGGCAACCATGAGAGCCCCCCAAGCTGGCCAAAGACGCCACCACTTCTGCAGCAGGGCTCTCCTAAGCCAGGCTGTCCTGATGCCAGGAAGCCAGCCTTGGGGCTGCCAAATGCCAGACTATCCCCCTCCTCATCCATATAAGGTTAACCCACCACCCAGAGAGGGAATGGATGCTCTCATTTAGCTAACTCCTTAGAGTAGAGAGCAGTTCTGTTTCCAGGGAGATAAAGCAGGGGACCAGAGTGCCCCCTTGTGTAAGCCCCCTGGCTCAGGGGGCAACTCAGGAGCTCCCCTTTGATCATAATGCAGCCTCCAATTCCAGCCCCTGAAAAGATACACTTTGAGAGACGAAGACAGTGTCCTGACCTGGACAAACTATGCACATCTCCTGTTGTTGTCTCTTCCTATGCCAGGGTTAGGCTGGGCCTGCCCTGAATTGAGAGAAGGGAGAGGAACAATCCTCTGTTCCCAAGTCACTGGGGGGCCAAGCTTTTGCAGTGAATGCTGGGAACCTTCCAATGGTTTTATGTTTTGTTTTGTTTTGTGTGTTGTTTGTAAAGCTGCCATCTGACCAAGGTCTCTGTGCTGAAGTTGCCAGGGACAGGTGGGGGGGGGGTGGGCAGGGACCCCTGGGGTGATTTATTTTGTTAACTAAGCATCGTGTGGTTTTGCCATTGTTTTGTATTTTTTTTTTTTTTTTTGCTAACTTATTTGGATTTCTTTTTTAAAAAATGAATAAAGACTGGGTGCTAGAAGAGTGTCTGTGATGATATAGAGGGAGGAGATGACTAACGTTATAGCCTCTCCCACCTCAGTGGTCCAGACACGTGGCAGGGCCAGGGCTTGTGGAGCAGATGGGGCTCCAAAAGCGTCAGAGGCACCATGTTGCTGGTGGTCACTAGGCGCTGGGATCCCTGCTCTTTTTACCATTACAAAGGAAGCCAGGTCTGGTCCATTGGCTGGGCGAAGACAAGATTCTACAGAAATCCTTGTGGGACATGCAGGAAATTCCGTTGAGCATTCTGTTGCACTCTAATTCATAGACACTGTTCACAGTCTACTGCACTCCATCTTATATCCCAATAGGTCCATTCCCTTCCAATTAACTGAGCATGCTCATATGCCTAGCACTCAGACCACAGCCTGCAGACAGGGGTGTAGAGCTGGAATTTGTGGGTTTCCCCTCTCTAATCCCTGCCTCTCCTCTGGTGCCACATTAGCAGGAGTCCTGTGAGGAAGTGGGAGGTAATTCAATCAGGGTGATTAGGGTCAGACACTCTCACTTTCTTCCAGGCCAACTAGCATGTCCCCTCACCACACCCTTCCATTCCTCCAGGCTGCAAGAGATTCTGGTCCCTGTCTACAGCTCAGAGGATGAAGGCAATTCTGCTGGGGGTAGGGGAAGGGGCTTACAAAGGAAACAAAGCTGGGGCTCTCTTCATATGGGATGCTATTTTCCAAAGACTGGCTTCCTGAGGGGGAGAAGGTGGGTGAAGAATTGAGGAGAAAGAATTTGGATAGAGATCACATAATATTAACTGAGAAGGCATCAGGAGCTAGAATTTGAATGGACTAAAGCCTTTATTAATTCCAACTGCTTCACGCTAAGTGTGTCTGATTTATTGCAAATTATAAGTTTTAGAATCATTACAGAAGTCAGGGGATTCAGAGTGTGGTACATTCCAGCCTGCATTCAATTCTTCAGGGCCCTTTATAAAACACTTAACCCAGTTTTATCAACCAGGCCCTGATGCCCATTCTGCACTTGCTCTGGGCTCAGCTGGGCCTACCACACCTGTCCTCTTGACTTGCTCCTGGAGAGGGGAGTCAACACACTGCTCCCAGAGGTTTCTCCAGAAACTCCATTTAAGCAAAAGGTGGAGTAGGCTCACAGAACTCAGGTGAGGGTGCAGAAGGGAGGGTCTCCCCCCAGGGCCTGCTCATCCCAAACCAGTCAGGGCTGGGCCTGTTGGGAATCATAAACTGGCCTAATCTGTCCCCGTTTGTGGGATTTTCTTCTTGGGTTTATGTCATTGTGTTTACAGCTGTGGACAGGGAATGTTGCCTGCCATTCTAGTAAACAACAAATGTTGCCTGCCATCAAACTATCATCCACTGTAGTGGCAAGGTACTCCCCGAGGGGAATCCAGGATGGAGAAAAAACAGGAAGCATTATGTGCTTCAGATACTGGCCCTAGATTGTTAAGATGCATACCTAAGGAATAATTTCAATGAGCCTGGACTCTTGCATCTTCCCATACATAGAAAAGCACTAAAATCATTAACTTGATATGCCTGTTTTTTGTGATTAGCAGTAATCTTTGACATTTGACTACATTTTTTTTTTCAGCAAAAACTCCAGTATATCCTGGCTTCTCCCTTAACTCTTCAGAACGGTTCCTCAGAGTTATCTGAGAGGCTGTCTCCTGGGCTATAGTCCTCAGTAAGTTCCCTGAGTAAAACATATCTTGCAACTTTTAGGTTGTGCATTTTTCTTCAGTTGACACAGTTTTACCTTCTTGGAAAGGCTGGAGAGGAATACCTAGGTCACTGCCACAACTCTTAGCTCTCCCTGGCTCACTGCCCTTGGAGATGAGGAGAGTAACATGTGTGGGTGCAACATCTTGGCTCTCCAATCTATACTCACTCCCTTATTATGCACCAATAATACTGAACTACCCATTCAAGGGGGATCTTCTTCCCTCAGGTTCATTTCCTCTGCCCCTGGTACCTCCCAAGCTCCTAGGGTAGATACAAGCCAGCTGCCTTCAGTTGCCCTCTTTCTTACTGTGGGCTTGGTCTGGCCAAGAGAAAGGCACTCATCTCTACTAAGGAACTGATAGGCTCTCGGGTTGCTGGATATATTTTTAAAGTTTATTCCTCTTCAGTTATCATGTCAATTGGAATCTGAGGTTCATATTCATAATCTGTTACGAATGAACAGTTCTAAGCAATGGCTATTAAGGTCGATTGTTCCTGACCATTGTCAGGTGTAGTCATTGTCTGCTTATTTCTTTTTCAGTCTTTAAGTCCTTAAGCCTCCCACCAGGAAGAAACAATTTGCTAGAACTTCACCTGTGTGAATGGCAAACTTTGCCAAACTGGAGCCCAGCCTCACTCATTATTTTCACAGAAGAAACATTTGTCATCAAAACACAGGGACTTTCTTAAATTAACTAATGCTTGACCTTCACAACTGAATTACAGATAAGACTCCAATTAATGAGTAATGAGTGATAGTTCTTTGGGGAAATTAGCTTAAATCTGGTCTCCAGTGGAAGCACATGCAATAAATCAAAGTTAAACAAATGTTGCCTAATAATGGACTTTAGGGAATCTGCTAGAATAAAAAGATAAGATTTGAAATTGACATACCAATTGTCAGTGTGTAGAGAGGAACTTCTTGGAGTGTTTAGATAATTAGTGTGAATTGCAGAATGCTTAAAGTACTATTTGCTGCACTCCAATAAACATCCTTAGGTATCTAACTTCTCAAAGTAACCTATTTGGCAGAGTGAAAAACCTTTTTAAGTGCTGCAGGTACAGTAAGTGGTTGGACCAACTGGAGAGGGAGGTAAAGGGGGTAAAATGGAGGGTGAGAGAAGAGGAGCCCCCTCAGCTCAGGTATCTGTTTCTTGGATAAGACCCACCATGTCACGTCCCCTGGACTTGTCTGAATTCCTGGTTTCTGGGCTCCAGGCTAGGGCAGAGATGCCTGGAGGTGAGCTAAAGCTCAGAAAGAACTGAAGGCTGTGAATTGGGCTAGGATCTTGGCTAAGGAGGCACCACCTAGGCCCAAATGGGATCCCCAAACCCCACAGCAATTCTGGCTGTCCCTCACCCCTCAGCCACAGGCAACCACCTGATCCAGATTCTGTGCCTCTCACTCTGCTGGGACCATTCCTAAGGAAGGCAAAGGAAAGTGTTCTAGGAAAGAAACCTAGAGTCTTCTTTCTTTTTTACAAATGCTGACAGAAACATGATGTTGGGGTCTCATCTCAAATGCAGCATGTCCAATATCAAGCTCACATTTTCACATAAGCCTGTTCGCTCTACATTCCCCACCCCAGTAGATGGCAACTCTGGGAAACTGTAGTTTTCCTGGATTCCTTCAGATCTCACTCCTGTAGCCAGCTGGTCACCAAGGCTGGTCAACTCTTACCTTTGATCATTGAGAGGGTGGGAGGGGACCCCCAGAGGCTTGTAGGCACTAGGCCAGCATCTTTCCTTGCCTGTTTGGCCTCCCTGAGTCACAAGTTGCCTTGTCTTGCTCCCATCCTGCCATCTGTGCCCATGGACTCTGCCATCCTGTATCATCAGTGGGTCAGTTAGCCTTGGAGAGGATACAAGGCTGGATGGTGGATTATGCTGCCCTCAGGGAGTTCACCATTCAGATGAACAGAAGAAACAAGGCTCCATGAAAATCACAGGAGCCAAGTACCGCATGAGTGGTACAGATGTAAGAGTTTGAGAAAGGGAGCTACGAGAGGCTTAACTTCAGGGCAGGGTCTTGGGCTCACTTAAAAGAGAAGCAAGTAATATCTGTTAAGCACTCCTGGAACTGGGCCAGAAGTTTTAACAAATATCTGTACATCTATATCTTACCAGCTGCATGGTCTCAGCTTTAGAATTTCCTGTTCTGCAAAATGGTGATGATGATACATCACAGGGTTGGGAGGATTTAATGAGCTAATACATTTAGCATGCTTAGAACAGTGCCTGGCACACAACAGTTCTCAATAATTTTTAGCTTTATTTAATAATAATCCTTATAAAACCCCTCTGAGATAAGGTTGGTTCATCTATTCATTCAAGTATATACATCTAGGGACACAGAGATCGATGAGATTGACCTAAAGGAGCTTCCCCACAGCCCAGTGGGAAACAGACAAAGAGAGGACAATGACTAGGCAGCATCACAGTGTGCACAGAGTGCCAGGGGCACAAAAGGTTGCTGGTTATCTAATTCTTCTGAGGAGAGGCAGGCAATGCCTCCCAGGTGATGCTTGAAGTGGGTCTGGAAGGTTCACAGCTGCAAAGGCAAGGAAAGAAGTATTCTGTGCTGCCTTCTGGTGATGGGCCTGGGTAGACACAACATTTCTGAGTTACGTGGACTCAAGACTGTTGGGAGGAGAGGGCACTGGAACAAGTCATGATGGCCTCTTGTCCTACACCGAGGAGTTGGACCTCAGTGGTAGCAGTGGAGCTGCTACAAAAGCAAACAGCAGCGTGATATGACTAATGGGTGTTTAGCAGCAGTAACTCTTGCATCAGTATGAAAGTCTATGAGGATAGTGAAGCAGGTGTGTACAGAGGAAGAAAAAGAAATAAATCAATCCCAGCAGTCAGGACTCCTCACTCCTTTTCCTATACTCCCTTGGCACAAGTAGCTCAAACACTAACCTATCAACCCATTGTTATGTAAGTAAACAGAAGGTTACTGACTGACTACAAGTTTTAAAAACTCTGATATTTACTTTCCAGATTACAGCAGCCCTTAGGACTGTGGAATAAGCTAGATGTATCAGGTAAGCTCAAAGTTAAAAAAAAAAAAGACCAAAGCCATTTGTACGTTGTCTCAAAACCAGGTTATTTATTGGTATGTACACACACACACTCACACTCATACACACCCATACACCCATTCCTGATGCACTGTGCCAGCAGTACGGTACTGAGAAGGGACCTGACAAGATACAGGAGGCTGGTGAGGGGGTATGGGTCACAAGTGACTCCCCAGATAAAAAGTATATTGACTGTGAGGCAAGGGATACACCAAGACAAGAGCCTTCCATCACTGTATGCATCACCTCCCTGCAATAATCCCAAGATGCCCCGAACAGACCTGGGTCCTGCCAGCTGCTGCCTTACGACATGACTAATTAAGATAGGGTTGAGTTGTAGAGGAGAGGCTGGGGCTGAATTTCCCACTATGCTAGCCTATCAGAGTTCCCTGAAGGAGTCAGATGGCCTTGTGGTCTCCAGCTTCACCAATCTTAGGAATCTGGGGTTTCTCCATAATCTTAACATCCATTAACCAGGGATAGGAGCTCTTTCTCTCCATCCAACTTATTTTCTGCTCAAGAACTCCTCCAGCTCCATTCCCAGTGGCCTGACAGAGAGGAAGGGCAGGGAACAATGAGGGAGAGCAAGGGAAGTTGGATGTCTTGCCCATATCCATGGGAGCCCACCCAGCCCCACCACTGTTGGGCCTCTCCTCTACTGAAAAGCAGCAGAAACCTGTAAGCCTGGTACTGCCCCAGGCTCCAGCACTCCTTCTGGACAGGGTGCTCTGACCCATCATCGCATCTGCTAGCCTAGCCACCACTCAGAATCCAAGTCATCAGCTTGCAAACCAGCTGCTCAGCCACCTGCAGGGTGGCACTTCACTGGCTCCTCTCCAGGAAACATGCTTCAGGCACTTTTCCTCTCCTTTCACTTGGATGAAACCTTAGGTTCCATCAGCTCACCCTGAACTTGGGTCCCAAACACTTCCAGGCACTTTGGCAGGATGAGTACATGGGTTAAGAAGAGGGATTTCTTGGAAATAACATTCCTACCAAAGTGGGACCTGTATCCCTCAGCCCTGGATGCTGCCGTGCTACTGGGGAAAGCAACTGAAACTGCGCAGGTCTCGGGAATTTCTGGACGAAGCAGTCCCTGCACACCAAAAGAGCCCTGAACAAGGGGTAGAGGTTTGGGGACAAGCAGGAGAATGACAGTCTTCACCAACACTGGATTTCCTGGACCTAGGACATGATTCACTAGAGGGGAAGCTTTATTTTCTTCCTAGGAGATCAGAGGAAGGAAGCCTCAGATTACCTTTTTCCCAAACCAGACTTTAAGGTCAATGTATATACTCAATCCACCCATTAGGTATATTCTTATGGGGCTGGGATTATCAAAGAAGTGGGGCAAAGGGGGACAGAAAAGGAAGGAATATTGGGTGCATAGCTGGCAGTGCAAGGTTAGCTTGATCCAGAGCTAAGATCCGCACAATTCCCCCTCCCCCCAGCCCAGCAGCAGCTCTACCCTACAGTTGGGGCAGGAGGCATTCCCGCTGCCATTGGGGCTTAAGGCTACGACAGGCCATTGGCTCTCCCTCTAGCTAACCTGCCTGCACCTCTCACTGGGCAGGAGGGCTGAGTTTTCCCATCCTTATGCTTGGTGTTTGGGATTCAACTTAAACCAGGGCCTAGAATCTCCACCCTAGCCTTCCCTCTTCCCAGGTTCATCATCCTGAGGAAGAATGGGGCCTTCTACAGCCCTTCCCAGCCCCCAAGGAGGTCCTGGAGATGAGGCAGGAGCTGCAGCTATGCAGATGAGTTGGGGGAGGGATAATGGCGAGGGTGCCAAAAGCAGATGTAGACCATCTAGTACAACCAAGAGGTGGACAGAAACCAGAAAGCCAAATAACCCAAGCAAGGCAGTCTGAAGTGCCATTTTCGTGGAAGGGCCATCCCCAGCCCTTGACGCGTGTCCTGGTCTCTGGTGGAGTTTGCAGTCCAGACCAGCTAGATGCAGAAGAGAGAAGGTGGAGTCCATCCATCTTGGGCTGCCTTCCTCTCCCTCCCGCAGACCCACAACCTGGTTGCCTCCACACCACCAGGAAACCCAGACACATCCCAGAGAGCCTTACAAGGGACACACGTTGGACTTGGGGTAGTGGGATGGCTAGGGGGTAGAGAGTATATTCTGAGATATGAGACTAGGAGCCGTGGAGTAAGGGGACCGAGCAGGAGGGTTAAGGGCTCTCCGAGCCTGTGAAACCAAGCAGGAGAAAGCTGGCCTTGGGGGCTGTAGCTAGTCCCGGAAGGCGGAGAGCATGTGTCCGTAGAGATAGTGAGAGTGAGCTAAAAGAGAGAGAAAGAGACAGGCATTGCGCGGTGAGTTGGCAGTGAGTCCCTGAGAGACGGGTTGCAAGCTATCTGCGGCGTGCTTGCAAGCTCCAAGCGCCCAAGGCCAGAGAAAGCAGGAAGGGCAAGCCGGGCAGTGGGCGCGAGCAGGGCTGGAGCGGCACGGCCGGCCAGAGGCCAGGGACAGGCGCGGGGAGGCCTTGTGCGGGCGGAGGGCGGGCCGAAGAGCGCCCGTGACCATGGCCTGGCCCACTTACCCCGAGCCACGGGCACAGCCCCGTCAGACCCGGGGCGGGAGGCGGGGTCAGCAGGAGTAGGTCCGAACCGTGGAGGTCTCCAGTCTCTGCGCCCCCGCCGTCCCGGCTGGGAGGAGTCGGCAGCCGCGGGAGAACACAGAGCGGCGGGTTACTGCGCGCACAGCTCGCCCGTGGGGCCTTCCCGGCCGCGCCTGCCCGCGGCGGCCATTAGTTAGTGCAGCGCCGGCGCGGGAGCTGCGCGCCCGCCTCGGCCTCGCCTGAGCGCCAGCGCCCGCCCCACTCCGCCGCCCGGGCACCTAGGTCCTGCTGGGCCGCGGCCATGCCCAGCTAGCCTGCCACTCACCTTCAGGCATGATCTTCTTTGGCGGGGCCGGTGGAGGCTTCAATGGCCCCAGGGTGGACACGCGGAAGCCTACCGGGAGCGTTTCGTGAGAGGCGCTGAGCATGGCGCTGCCGTGGTGGTCCCGCGGCCGGAAGCGTTTCCTCCAGGAGGGCGTGCGGCGGAACACCTTGTCCTCCCCCTGCACCGTGGGGACACGCAGAGGACCAGGGCTACGTTGGAACTGCCACCCTCACTCCCTGCCTGGGGTAGGACAGTCAATGGCTGGTTCTAGGGGTACCTTTCCCTTCGGAAAGAAGGGAGCAAGGTCACGTCCGCTTTTAGGCCCTCAGCTTTTCCTAGTGTAAAGTGAATGGGGCAAAGTGTATGACTCCGGGGAGCCCTTGCCACTCTGAAGTTCCCTGTCTCTAGGCGGGGTGGGGTCCCCCTGTTCGGATGTGGCATCCTGCAGTTGAACTCGGTTTCTCTGCCCACCCCAATCATCTCAAACTGGGCTTGGGATGCCCATTGACCTTTAAAGTATTCCTCCTCTCAGCCTCATCCATGGGAAGTAGTCACCAGCCAGCCTCCATTCACTCCTCCCTGCCTTTCTGGGGCCTCCGTACGGCTGCAGCACCGGTGTGCTGAAGCAGCGCTGGGTCAGGAGTTAGGAGACCTGGCTTCCATTTTATCAATACTAGCTATGTGACCCTGAGCAAGTAACCTCTCTGAGCTTCAGTTTCCTTATCTGTAAATGTAAAAAAGGAATAACATTATCTGCCCTACATATTTCTCAGGCTGCCTATCCCTGAGGGGATCAGGGGAGAACATTGACCCATTGACAGTGATGGGTCAGGCAGATGGCCAGACAGAGGCAGGTTCCTCCAAAGGCTCCTGCTATCTGCCCTCTCACCCAGGCCAGCCAAGTCTCCAAAATAACTATCTCTGCCAGAGGGCACCCAGAGCCGTAACTCTACAGGATGTCCCTCTGCACAAGCCTCCCACCCCACCCTTCACAGCTTACAACCATCCTGCTTGGCAGCCATGCCTAATCCCCCTCAACGCTTGTGTTCTTGGAACTGGTGCAGGTAGAGTGCTAGCAGCAGGAATAAGAGACACTAACCCACCAGTTCTCACCTAAACAACCTCTCCCAACCCCATTAGGGTTTGTTGTTTGTGCCCTGAGTAGGCCAAATGCCCCCATCAGTTCTTAGCACCACGTATCTCTGTCATAGCATTCATCATAGCATTTTTAAATGTACTTGTGAGATTATTTCATCAATTCCTTTCTCTCCCTCTCTTCCTCCCCCCACCCTACCCCTTTCAAATTCTATGCTTCATGGGACAGAGATTTTGATCCTTTTTGTTCCAACCAATATATCCGCAGACCTGAGTAGTGCCTGGGAACACAGTAGGCACTCAATAAATATTTGCTAAATGGCAGCTGGCTCCCTATGCAGGCATCCCATCCCTGAGTTTATCAGTAACTTTCCTCATCATTTCTGTCTTCGCCATGATCCTATCTTTAACCTAATCTAGAGACCCTTCTCTTCTGCATGCTCTCTCTCTCTCCATTTCTATCTTCAGCCAACCCTAAGGACTTGTTTCTGTTTTTCTCCCCTGTCCCCTAATAGTCAGATGTTCTTTGTGTTCCTCATCTCCTCATTTCCCTTGAGTCCTGACATCCATGCATGGGAGAACTGGATATAGCCCTCCAGGGCCTTGAAGCTTGAGAGGGGAAACTGAGAACCAGAATTGTCAAAGGAAACCGTTGCAAGAGACAGCTCAAGGTTGCTGATGATGTGCTGGATGGCTGGACAGGAGGCAGTCTCTTGGATCTCCAACCTCCCACCTGCCACTCCCCCCACCCCCAAATCTCACCTTATTCCTAGGACCTGGCCTTCTACTTAAGCTTCCTTTTAAAGAGTCAGTTCTCTCCAGCCCCACACCTAGCTGCATCCCAGAAAGCCCACTACATTGCCAAGATGATATCACCTACTCAATAACTCCACCCCAGTGCCTGAAGCCTGATAGGCCAGCTATCTCCACTTTTAGGAGGCAGCAGGAGGTAGGAAAAAGAACACAGGAATCAGATACACTTTTGCTCCAGTCTGGCTCTGCCACATGTCAGCCTGTGACTGCAGGTAAGTTATCTGTGACAGCAAGTAAGTTACCTCTTTGAGCTTCAATTCCTCATCTGTAAGATGGCATGATAACCTATCTCACATGATGATTGTTAGCATAAAATAAGATGTCTGTCCTCACTGCACCACCATGCCTTGCCCAATGCCTGGCCCAGAGTAGGCATTCAAAGAATATTTTTGTAAGGATTGAAGGAGTAAAGAGTTTTCTAAATTAGAAAGCACCATCCAAAGATATATGGGAAAGCTGTATCAACGAAAGCTTAAAACCTAGTGTGTGGGGAATAAGTAGGAGGGTCCACCTTGCAGGGGCATTGGGAAGATTCAGATCTCAGAGTGGAGACATCTGGTGGGGTCTGGCAGTTTCTCTCCTTGACTGGAATACACACACACATATACATATGTAATATGTATGTAATATATGTGTGTGTGTGTGTAAATAACACAATCCAAATTTCAAGGTACCTCTGTGAAGAAAACACCCCTCCACAAATTCTGTATGTTTCTGAGTGTGTCCTATCTACCGAGGTGCAGTAGTCATTCCACAAAGGTGGGTTTTAGCCCTGTTAAACCCAACTAAGAAGAGACTAATTGATAAGTAGATAACACTAATGGTGTCCCACAAGGAGGCCCAGAAGTCTAAACAGAGGCATTGGTAGGGGTAGGGGTGCTGCAGAGAAAATGGGGATCAGAAACAGATCTGATTGAAGATGGAGAAGCTAAAAATAAACAGTCTGGGCTCTTTTTAAACTTGGTTGGAACCAAGGCAGCTAAGGCAAACCTGACAGCGAAGGCAGGCAAGGTTAATGGTAGGAAAGTGAGTAGGGAGGAGGGAGGGGAGAGGAGGCAGGGGCTGGGGAGGGGGCTGTGCCCTCAGGAAACACGTATGTTTTAGGAGGCATCTCTAACAGGAGCATTATGGCCAGAACTTCGGAGTCTTCCAAGACATAGTCCAACCTAAACTCAAGGAGAAGGCCTGATGAAACCCAGTTGGAAGGGACTGTTTCTTCAGTGACCTGGGGCGTAAGAGTAAAACTAGAAAGGAAGCTGGGATGATAGAAGCCTGAGCCATGTGTTTAGCTGTGTCAAACTGCACTGAGGAACATGTGAGCAAACCTGTCATTTAATGACCTCAGAATAATGTCTACCTCCAAACAACCACACTATTGGATGGGTGGGAAACTTAGCAGGCTGGAGATATGCTGTGCTCACAGCACTGAAGAGAGGGTGTCTAAGAGATAAAGAAAAAGGTATGATCCCAAAGAGATGACCTTTGGGGGAAACCTCTGATCTTGTGTGGTTAGGAGGTTTGGGGCACAGAGTTGGAAGAGGCTAGAGGTACCCAGAAGGAGTGTCATAGAGACTTCTCCAGGCCTATTGCTAGGCCTGTCCCTGCCTCCCCAACCCCCTGATATCATCCCCATCCTCTATGGCTCTCCTCCCTTAGGCCACCCCACCAATCATTAGCCCAAGGAAAGCAGAACTCATGAACTCCAACAAACCAACAGTGACCAGATCCTCAAGGCCCCCAGTTCACAGCCAGGTACTCACATCATCCAGCTTCCGGTCTGTGCCCAAGGCCAACAGGTTGTTGAACTCTCTCTCCATCACCTGGCGTGCCTGGAGTCCACAGGGTGAAAGAGGGAGAGAAGGGAGGGGCTATGGTTAATGACCTCTAATGCCATCTTTCACCTGTTTCCTAGGGGGTCCAAGGGCAGAGATGGGGTTTTCAGTGCATTTAACCCATTAGCCCTTGATGCCACTCCTTTGAGCTAACCTCGGTGTCCTCTGAGAAGTCAAAATGTTAACCTTACGATTTTTTTCATATGGAGCAAATTAGAAAACTATAATTTTTTAAAAAGTAGGATCATAGAACATGTGGATGGACAGACTTCACCTACTGGGGAAAAAACCCCCACAGTTTGTCTCTATGGGGAATATCATGCCATACTATCTTTCTGGAGGGGTAAATAAGCATGTAGACCATGGATAATGAAGATTTAACTTATTTAGATTATATAAATGTATTTTATAAAGTTCCACATCAAAAATTTAACTTAGGAAAACTGCTCAGTCATGGATATTGGTGGCCCTTGGGCTGAGTGGGGCATAAAGGCCTTCTCTAGGCCTCCCAGCTATTTCTCACTAGGAGATTTGAGAAATGCCAGAAACAAGAAAATTTTCAAAACTACCACCAGATATTCTGAACCATTTTTTTAAAATTAATTAATTAATTTATTTATGGCTGTGTTGGGTCTTCGTTTCTGTGCGAGGGCTTTCTCTAGTTGTGGCAAGCGGGGGCCACTCTTCATCGCGGTGCGCGGGCCTCTCACTATCACGGCCTCTCTTGTTTCGGAGCACAGGCTCCAGACGCGCAGGCTCAGTAATTGTGGCTCAGGGGCCCAGTTGCTCCGCAGCATGTGGGATCTTCCTAGACCAGGGCTCGAATCCGCGTCCCCTGCATTGGCAGGCAGATTCTCAACCACTGCCCCACCAGGGAAGCCCTTCTGAACCATTTTTAATGAAGGATTCCATATTGGGTCAGATCCTACTTCCCCTAATAGCTAAGCTAAATGAATGGGTCAGAAAAATAAGAATGGTTAGAGAGCAACAGACAGTAGCCCTGCTACTGTTTACAGATGTACTGCTGTCCACAAATGTATTTAGAGATAGGAAATGAAAGAAAAACAAGCCCATTTCTGGGTAGATAATATTAACCATAGAATTCTGTGGGGACAGTCTTTGTTGGTATTGGGAACATAATATTTTTTAAGTGATCAGAAAGGAGAAGCATAGTTAATTTTCAAGTATCCAGATGACACTGTTCCTCTGGGTAGTGAAAGGTGACTATGACATTTACAAACTTCAGAAACATTTCACAAAGTTGTATGAGTGGGCAAGAAAGCAGCTGCTGGGGTTGGAGATTGGCAAGCATAGAAAAATTGCATTGGGATTTCCCTGGTGGCTCAGTGGTTAAGAATCTGCCTGCCAACGCAGGGGACATGGGTTCAATCTCTGGTCCGGGAAGATCCCACATGCCATGGAGCAACTAAGCCCGTGTGCCACAACTACTGAGCCTGCACTGTAGGGCCCATGAGCCACAATTACTGAGCCCACATGCCACGCAGCCATAAATAAATAAATAAATACAATTAAAAATGACTCCTTGATTAAAAAAAGAAAAAAAGAAAAATTGCAGCTAGGGGGAAATCTCAGCTCTTCCTAGAGAACGAGGGGAATCTGTGCTATCCATTCTGACTGGTTGGGATGGGTCATTGCAAAGAGACTGTAGGACGCCCTGGCCCTGTGTGCTGCCATCACCCCTAAAAGGCCAACACTTCACCCACAATTATAAGACAACTCAGCCCTATCCTCACACAAGCGAAAACTCATCTGCTCCCAGAATAGCTTGTGCAGCTCTGGTGGCTGAATTTCAAGAGATCTGACAGCTGCAAACAGTCCAGACAAGGGCAGCTAAAATGATCAGGGCATGGAGACAAGTCTATATGAGGAAAGGCTAAAAGAATTAAGACCACTCTGTCTGGAGAGACAAAGGCTTGGACCCAGAGGCAACACAATCAGAGTTTATGAAATCACAGAAGGTGAGAAATAGTCAAATACAAATATCCATACTAAATCGTAGACAATTAGGATGAGGCAATTCTCTTCCCCGGGGGAGCCCACTGTGGGTACATTTAGGACAAATAAAATTAGGAAGTACTTTACACAACAGGTAGTAATTCTAGAGTCCATTACCCACAGGAAGTTAAAAAAGCCAAACATATAAATAGGTTCAAGAGAATTTAGATATATTCTTAGATGACAGCTCCATAATAATTATCAAATGTAATGGAAGGAGATGTCTAATCTTTTGAGCTGTTGACAGGGAGACAAAGCCCTGGCATGGAGAAGCTCTGGGCTGTGTTATTTGGTATATTTAGCTTTCTAAAACCTAGGGACCCAGGAACAGATCCCTGGGGGGGGGGGAGGGAAACAAAGGGGATATGGGTTCTCTGGTCCTTGTGGGCCCCAGGGCTAGTTTTCTTCTATGAATAGTCAGGTCAGAGAAGCAAGTAGAGGAAAAGTGTCAGCTGTAAAGATGGGGCTGGGAGGAGATGGGGGTGCCCACTGCAGTGTGGGGATTAACACAGTATTCCAGGCCTGTGCTGAATGTGCTCTGTATGTGAAGGGCACTTGTTTCCTGGGGGCTTGGTTATGCATAGGGACCACTTGGAGGTTTGAGGACATTTGTGATCCCCTCTAGAACAGGCCTCCAAAAAGCCCTCCCACCAATCCATAAACTTGTGCATATCAGAGGGAGAGAGAGCAAGAGAGTGGAGGAAAGGGAGAGACCAAGATTGAGACTGATGACCAAGATCAGACTGATTGAGACTTACAGCCTACCTGGGTATTCTGCGTGGGTATCTGAAGGACCAGGGCCAACGCGTTGTGGTCGAAGTTCTCGTCCAGGGCCAGCAGAGCACCATGCACACCACTCTCATGCAGGTTTCCTGCATAGTCCCGGAGCCCAATAGACTGGACCCAATGAACCACCTGGTCGTTGGTCCAGACCAGCACATCTGGAGGGCAGGGGAAGAAAAGGAGTAGAAAGAGACAGGTTTGGCCAAGGCCCCTCCAGGGACAGAAATAGAGGTCCCTAGACCCAGAGCCCCAGTCCACCCTGTTCTCTTGGCTCCTACCCACCCCTACCCCCCTCAACTTTCCACATCTTCTTTCTGTCCTCCCTGGCACCTGGGCTCTTGGAGAACCAGCCCCATACCACTCCATTCTTGCCACTGCAAGACTCAGGCTCAGGCTAATAGGCTTTCTCCCCAGAGCCCCTGTACCAGTCATCCCCTGCCCCCAGGCGGGAATGGCCCTCTTCTTATTCTTTCTACCTTCAAGGTCTCTTCTAAGACTTGCCTTTCTTTCCTGTCCAGCCCCACCCAGATCACCAAGTTCCACGAGCACTTTCTCACACCAGTCTATAGCACTATCCCAAGGGGATCATTGCATTTGTCTAGTTGGTGGCCATTGTCTAATGTGTTGGGGAGGGGGATGTTGCAGCTGATTGGGCAGGGGCTATTTTTCCTCCACCAGATGGCAGCATCCTTTGGGCATGGATTGTGTCTCCCTCATCAGACTGGGAGCTCCCTGCTCCCTAAGGGCTGTGTCTTCCCTGTTAGATTTGGAGCTTCCCTGTGGCACAGAATGCGTCTCCTCCCTTCACTCAGCCCAAGGCAGGGATCAGTGAGGCAGATCCCTGCTCCCCCAAGGCCACTCCCACCACAACTTTCAGAGGAGGCTCCATTGAGCCTGACAAGCTTACCCTTGATCTCATGCTGGCTTTCTTCCCGCCTCTTCTCCAGCTCCTTCCGGTCATAATTCAGCCTCTTCAGACACATGATGCCATACTGAAGACTGGTTCTGCAGGGACACAGCCCCCCTGAGCCAGAGCCTCAGTGGGGCCACGTTTCTACCACATCTGCCCCATATCCAGCACCAACCACAGCCCATCAAGACCTATATCCTCCAGCACAGAGAGCATCCCAGCCTGCTCCTTCTCCTCCTTCCTCCAGGGCTTAGACATAATCCATCCCAAGGCCACTTCCCTCTCTCTGCCTACCCCAAGTCCTCCCTCTCAGCCAGGGTGTGGGCCTGATTGACAAAGGAAAGTTCTTTGAATGATAGCAACATGTCCCTCCCTCTCCAGGCACTGGAATGACAAAGAACCCTACAGATATTCTTTCGTGTCCCCATTTCACTCAGAGTCATTACAATGGCCTACAATGTGATACATGATCTGCCCCTATACTGATAGCCCTGCTGTTCCTCAAACATGGCAGGAATGCTTGGCCTATGTGCCTTGGGGCCTTTGCAGTGGCTGCTCCTTCTGCCTGGAACACACCCCCTCCCTGCCCCCGAGTCTGCTACATGGCTTACCCCCTTGTCTCCTTTAAGTTTTTGCTCAAATGTTATATTTTAAATTCAGTAGTTACCTTGTCCACCTGATTTAAAACTGCAACATCACCAGCACCACCAATCCCCCTTACTCTGGTCTAATTTTTTTTTCTACCACCTTTTATCTATTAACATTCTATATATTTATAATTCCTTGTTTGTCTCTCCCAGTTACAATGTAAGCTCCACGAGGGCAAGGAGGTTTGTTTTGTTCACTGATGTATCTCAAACCCCTAGGATGGTGCCTGACACATTCCACAAATGTAAACACCATAAATGCTAAATGAATGATGTGAAATAATTCACATAAAGTACTAAAAGTACTTTAAACTGTACCAGGTGCATAGTAAGCACTCAATAAATAATTACTAAGCCAGGCCACGAACCAAAGAATCTGTAGGTTAGAAGGGACCCCACACACTATCAGTCCAAGCTCCCCCCCAACTAATGCAGGAGTCACCTCTGTAACATCCTTTTGAGTATTATGAACACCTGTGCCTAAACACCTCTGGTGACAGGGAACTCACTACCTCTTGATGCAGCTCATTCCATCTTGGGCAGCTTTCCCTGTAGTGTTCTTCTTTAAACTTGAACACTACTCTGTCATTCAGCCTCTCTGGGTTTTGTCATCTACAAAGTGGAGGAATAGAATAGAAGGTCTCTCCCAATTCCAAATACTTTTGACTCTATCATTGAGGCCATTGCTTTGTGAGATTAAATTATGCTTGATTGCTCCCTACTTCTCTCCCCTCAGTTCTACCCAGGTAGCCCATCTGCCTAGAACAAACCCTTATAGCTCAGAGACACCACTTCTAAGGGATCTGGCTCAAGGCCACTGGTTTAAGCCTTGGTCCCCTGGAGGGGGCAGATGCACACATACCTCCTAACTGGAAATGCCTCTAATTTCAATCTCACTTACTATAATTTTCAGTTCAGTTCCTATGACTTTCAAAGCTGTTGCACAGCTTAGCAAAAATATAAAGGCCTTAAAGTCAGATCAACCTGGATCTGAATGCCAGCTGTGCCACTTCCCAGTTGAGTGGCACTCAGCATATGTGAGATGGGGGTCATACCTCTCCTGCAGAGTTACTGTGAGCATTAAAGGTGATCCTGTATGAAAGGGCGTAGACCAGCTCTTGAACATCAGAGGCATTCAGTAATGGTACCACTTTTGGGAGGACATTACTAATTATTGTGTGTGCTTTTTCTCCTATCAAAATAGGAGATTCTCATGGAAACCTGCTCAATAGAACACTATGGTCTAAGGAAAAGAGCTCGGAGTTGGGTGTCAAGAAAGAAGGATGCTGGCCCCATTCTGTAACCACTTGGCTGAGTGACCTGGTGACACTCAGTCTCTATTGGACTTGTTTTCCCCATCTGTGAAAGGAGAGTTTTTAAATAACTCTTTCTCATCGTTAAAAAAGTATGATTTAAAAGAATTTTTAAAGATATAAGAACATGCTTATGAAATATTAAGTGGAAAAAAAAGCAGTTATATACCTAATTGAGGTAAGGAATGTGGAAATGTTTTAGAAACTGTGAAGTACCCAAGATTTAGAGCTAAATCTGGAACCGTGTGTATAGGCTGAGAGTCTCTCATGGGCAAAGGGTCGGGGGAGGACTTCCGTAATGCTGTATAGGGTTGGGCTGCCTGATCCTCTAGCAGCCGAGGCACATCTCAGTTTGGTGGGGAATGGCCCTTCTCTCCCCAGCCCTATCAGTCACTGAGGAGGGAACAGGTGCAGCTAGGCCTGGCAGCCTCCCAGATTGACAGAAACAAAAAATTCCCTTTCAGCCCCGGTGGTGAGGGAGG
Source organism: Eubalaena glacialis (assembly GCF_028564815.1). Classification (NCBI taxonomy): domain Eukaryota; kingdom Metazoa; phylum Chordata; class Mammalia; order Artiodactyla; family Balaenidae; genus Eubalaena; species Eubalaena glacialis. Next base: position 36,023,710 of record NC_083718.1, read on the forward strand.
GGTGGTGCTCAGGACAGACACAGCTGGGGGTTCCAGCATAGGCGGCTCTGCAATGTGGTGGCAAGAGAACTGGATTTCAGTCAGGAGACTTGCATTTTGCTAGCATCCCTGAGTGACCTCGGGCCGCTGCTCCTTCCCATGCCTCAGTTTCCTCACCCATAAAATATGGAGGCTAACTAGATCCCTTCCAAATATAACTTTCTGTTGTTTATGAGTTGGAGACACCAAGGGACACCTGCAGAGCCCTAAAAGAACCTTGAAATGCCACACACTCCTAGCTCCACCCTTTGTCACATTAACTACTCAAGATAAAAGACCTGGCTCAAATAGCAGCCTGTGTGATTTGAAGTTGAATGTTAAAAAGGACTTCCTAAAAACTATCAACTCCTGGAACCATTACCGAAAACCTATGTCTTAGGAGGGCTGCCTCCCTAGCTCCAGCTGGTTGTTTCCATGCTGGGATGTGCCCATAGAGCTTTCTCTTTTTCAAGAGAAGCCAGACATCCAGAATTTTGTTTAACATTTCCTAGTGTTTAAATATTGGCAGCTACGGTCATAATTTTAAAAATACAATGTAGGCCAAACAAATTACATGTGTGAGCCAAATTCTGCCCTCAGGCTACCAGTTTGTGACCTCCACTGCAGATACTTTTGCACAGAAGATCTTTTCAACAAAGAGGAGGAGAACACTGGATGACTTCCTGTACAAAAGGATGTGTGTTTAAAACTGAGAGGCTCAGATCTGGGATGTTGGCAGGGCAAGCATCCAGAAAGAACTTTCCTCTCATCTTGTAAGGAATTAGACACCTAAAATAGATGCTGGGTTCAGTGTGAGTCTTCTCAGGGTAAATGTAGAGAATTCAGCAAGCTCAATGACAAGAAATAAAATTCATATCTAGGGGGAAAATTTTCCAAATGAAGCTAAAGAGAAATGACTGTGTCTTAAGGGTTGGAGATGAGAGGACTAAACCCTCAAACTGCAGGGGAGACAAAGATTTGGCTTTCCCCAAAGGGAGACCTGTTACCACCCAGAACAGGCAAAGAAAGAGATGGAAGCACCTCTATTCTTGGAGACAGACCCCCAGAGTTGGGGGAGACCTGTGTAGGGAGGTGGCCCTGGGTTCCAGCCTGGCTCACCGGTGGAAGCTGTCCACCATCTTCAGATGGACCCGCAGGTCCTTCTTGGTGAGGTGATCCAGCATGCGAGCGTCCACAAGGCACTCCATGAAGTAGCTGCGGTACTGGGGGAGCCCCAGGCTGGGCAGCCACTGGTTCCCAATCCACTCGTGGTTCATGTCCCCATAGGCCAGGGTCTGGAGAACAAGATGGAGGAGGCTGGGGGCAAAGGCATTGCCAGCAGGTTGCAGCTAGCCGTTCAATAAAATTTCAGCTTACTTTCACTGAGGGGCTGGTAGAGGCGGGAGGTGGGGATTTTAAATGGAGCTTTTTAAGATCCTGAAATGATATATTCCCACTCACTTATCAGTTATCTACACTAATGAACAGAAGCAACCACCTAGGCAGCAAATCATAGGAAATCCTTCCCATCGACTCTGAAATGCATTTGTGGTGCTGTAAGGCAGACTTGCCTTCCTGATTTTCAGTCAGCCTCAAGCCTGCTGAGCCCAGGGGATAGGCTGCATTACAGAGGGCCTGCAGAGTGACAAAGAAAGCCAGTCTCACTTGGGAAACTGGCCTCACACGGTCCACAGGGAGTTACGTTTGGCTAAAGATATTTAAAAAATGAAGTAAGGTGAACTGCACCTGCCAGCACTCTTCTCTAAGGCTTGGTTGTCTCTCCAGAGATTCTCTAGGTCCTTCGTGTGCCGCCTCCCCACCCTACCACACACTGTGCGCCCCACCTCCCACCCAGTCTGGTTCTGAGAGGCCTGCTCCACTTAGTCGTTGCCTCCTGCCTTGAGGGCAGGGACCTCCCTAACCATCTATCCTTAGAACGAATTTTAATGGTAACCCTCCATCACTCTCTTTCCTTACCCAACTTGATTTTTTTAGAATTGAAAATTTTATTTTGTTATCTTTTAAAATAAAACGATTGATACATATAAAACATATGTAGCGTATGTTCATTACTAAGCATAAAAACGAAGTTAACATCCTTGGACACCATCCATGTTATCCACACTGTTGCATCCATCCTTATGTTCTTCTTCCCCATCTTATGCCCTACTGCCCCTCTAGAGGTAACGACCATGCTGAGTTTTCTGTCCATGATGCCCCTGCTTGAAAAAATGTTCTTATAGTCACCAAGGTATATTTCTCTAAATAATATGATTAAATTTGCTTGTTTTTGAGTTTTAATAGAAAATCTTTTGGGACTTACACTTTTCACTTTACACTATATGTCTGAGTCATCCATTCCCTTTGCTAAATAGTGTTTTACTGTGAGAATATACTATAACTGATCTGTCCAGTCTCCTGTTGATGGGGTTGCCCAACAAGGATAAACAGTGCTACGTGCTTCATTTTTATTCGTGGCACTTACATCTATCTGATATATTGTCCATTTATTTGTTTGTTTACTGTCTGTTTCTCCCCTAGAATATAAGCCCCATGAGGGCTAAGTTTGCTCACTTCTGTATCCAGAGGGCATAGAAAGGCCTAACACCTAGTAGCTGCTCAATAAATCCTTGCTCACCAAGTGAATGAATGAAAGCCCTTTGCTCAGCTCACCAGGGGTACCCCTGAGAGGGACAGGAAGAGGAAGAGGATTCATACTAATCTAAGTCTCATTACTCCTGGGAAGAGGGTCGAACTGAGGGGAAGAGGGTCGAACTGAGGGGAAGAGGCAGGCATGCTGGGGGCACAGCCCTCCAAGGCTCCTCACCTGCCATAGTGAAAAACCAGAAGTAGCTAAAGGGGAATGAAGAAGGATGGAGGCAGGTGGCTTCAGCGGAGGAGAGAACCTGTGCCCAGGACTCTTTGTGTGAAGAGGGACCTAAAAGACTGGGGCTCAGAGAGTCCTGCAGGGGAGCGAACCTGCTGCGAGAACACTACCCCAAACTGCTGAGAGTTGGTTCTGGACAAGGGGAGGGGGTCTTACCTGAGCCCAGCTGCCCTCCTCACTGTCCTAGGAATGAGTGCAGCATGTCAGGGGGAAACAGGCAAAGTCAAGAAACCTGGCAGCCTCCACCCAAGGTCCCATCAAGAAGGAGGAGCAGACACCCCAGTAGCTGGATGGGTGACTAGGGAAAGCTTGTTGGAAAGGTTAAGAGAGCACAGAAGGCTGGTGCACGTGCCTGTGTTTGCAGTGAGGGGGGATCAAATGTGTGTGTGGCAGAAACACAGTCAGGCAAGGTGCCAGGTCCTCCCAACCCTCCCTGTTCCTCCACCAAGGATCAAGCACAAGGGTAAGGACTCTGTGGCTTCATGCCGATAGCAGGGCAAAATGCTCCCAAGCCCTGCTCTTCTTCACTGGACTATACCAGTAGCCCAGGGTGAACTTGTGACCCCCTGGAATAGACCACACCCCCCCACACACAAACTGTTTCCATTCTCACTTCTTTCCCACCAACCCACCACCCTGAGAACAGAACTCCATCACACATCAGGGATACCAATCTCGTATTAGATCAGCTACAAGCCCCTTTGACTTCCCACAACCTTTCCCTCATCCTCATGCAAGTCATCAGCCCTAACCCCAGGCCCAGGGCCCAGGGCCAGACTCACTGTTTTAGTGGATGTTGCCAGAGTTTCCATCTCTTCATGGGTGACCCAGACATTCCCAGAAGACTGTAGGCAGAGAGGAGACCTAGCTGATCCTGCGTGTAAGCTCCTAGGCTCCCTATCAGGCTGGGAGCCCTAAGGACAAGACATAGCTCCCTTCCCCTGAGTCCTCCCACAGGCCCAGCCCAGAATTCTGCACATTGTCTAGCTCTGAGCAACTCTGTTTTATTACCGTATCTGCACTGCTTCGCACAGTGCCTGGCACATAGAAGTACCAAACAAATGTTTCCTGAACGAATATGAATAAATGGTGTGAATCTGGAATAAGGGCTGACCCCAATCACAGAGATGGACTACAGTGAAAGATTTTACCCTGGGGGTCCATGGAGAGGTTTACATTCTTGTGGAGAGGTTGGAGGACCAGAATTTACAAATGCCCTACTCCCTCTGCTACCCCAATCTGTCAAAAACACAGAACCCAGAAGTCCTGTCTTTGGAAACTCTGCCCAAAGATCTAAAATTACCGGCAGAGTAGGTATGGGAAGATGGAGCTCATGGGTGGTACGTGGGAGGCAGGGAACTAGGCCTGCTGGGATTCTGCTAGCAACAGTGTTACCTCCTCTTGGAGACCGGGTGGAACCCTTTGTGGGGATGGGAAGTAAAGGGCAGGACTCAAATGCTGCCATCTTCCCAATGACCAATATGAGACTTTGTAAACACTATTTTGGGGCTTCTGAAAATGTCCTGGGTGAGGGAGAGGCCACTCACAGTCCTGGAGGTGGGCGGGGCAGAGGGGCTGGTCAGCGACACCATCTCCTGGATAGCCAGCCGGAGCTTGAGCCGGTGCAGGGCATTGCTGATGCCAATTTCCCGCTGGATCTCTGTGTCCGAGAGGGCTGACATGATGGCACCACTCTTGACGTTGGCCCGGCAGGCTGCCACATACCAAGCAGGCATCCCCACCCAGAGCTGCAGATATGGGGCACAGAGGGTAAATTCAGCCCCTTTCCCAAGATCTGGGCTCCACCGCAAAAGTTTGGCAATACTGAGAGGCAAGGGCCAGGCCTCATCCATGGTCTCAGAACAGCAAATGAAGAGCAGAGGAATTTAGAAATGTGGAGATGACCATCATCAAATGCCTCTTTTTCCCATTTTACAGATGAAAAATCTGAGGCCTGGGAAGGTGAAGGGATTTTACCAACATTGCATGGGTGATTAGCTCCTGGGGGCACCTATAGGAAGAATGAAACCACCTGTGTAAGTCTTAATGGCTCAGTGAAGATTAATTCCCCTTATCCAGACTTAGCTACTCGAGAGGCATCAGTATATAGCATCGATTCTGGCTAAGTGCTAGGTATGGCACTGTGCACTTGGCAAGGGAGAAACATGCTGGGAAAACTCTAGGAATACCACCCCTTTGCTCAAGGAGTCCTTGTCCCAATCCACACACCCTTCCCACCAGACCCCTGAGTAGACTTAGACTCCCTTTGCCCAGGTTTACCTCTAGCCAGGAGACCACAGTAGGGCCGTCCCACTGGGCAAAGGGCATTCCTTTTCTGCGGGCATCTTCAAGCAGCTGGTGTCTTGCAGGAAGAGGAACAACAGACTCACTAGTCCTTCCTTCTTTCTCAACCATGCTTACTCCCAGGGACCATGGGCTGTGCCAAGAGTTGGACTCCCACTACCCCTTCTCCCGACCATTGGACTGCCACCCCTGCTCTATTCCTGAAGCAGTGTGACACCACGACATGAAGCAGCAACACCTCTCCATTCCCCGAGGTGAGGGCTCTCGCTTTGTTTGCACATGGCCTGAAACACAGACATTCTACTCTGCTCTGCCAGAGAGCCCCAGGTGCTGGGTCACTCTCCCACAGCACCCTTGTCTCTTTCTCACTCAGGTCATCCTAAGAACAACCTCCCAAACCCTGCTGTGCCCACTTAGACCAGGCCAACTCAGTCCAGAAAGGGCCTTGCTGGGCTCTGGCTGCCTGAGCTCAGTCCCATGGCAGTCCAGGGAAAAGACAGTGGGTGAGGGGTTGGACCCCACCCTGGCAGAGCCTGGCCAGTGGCTCTTACTTCTTCTTCAGCCGCCGGTCCTTTTCTGCCTGGGTCCCCAGCTTGGTAGGTACCATGGGCTCCTGCAGACCGAGCTCAGAGTCTGTTAGCAGAACTAGAAGGGAAGAGATGGCATATCAGCTAGGCCCTCTCTGCTTCTCCTCCCTTGGCCTGGGCCAGGACTGGGGAGCAGACCAGCAGGAGGCTCCTCAGCATGTGACAACCCGAGGGTCTGATGGGACAACCCATTATTCTTGGAGCCTCCACACGACATCCCTACAACCACGCAGTCCCACAGCGGCATCGAGTGGGTCACCCCAAGCCCAGAGAGCCTTCCCCTGGGAACCTCAGCCCTGGAGGTGTTTTTCAGCCAGATGGATGGAAGTTGTTCCACCCTAACGGCAGCAGAATCCTAGCCAGAACTTGTCCCTCCTCCAAACCAAGGGGAAAAGGAAACCCAGAGAGCCAGAGTGGGCTTCGAAGCTCAGACAGAATTATCCTGACCTGGGTTGAGGGTGGGGAAAGAGGCACGTTCAGAGATGTGTCTGGGCCTCTTTCTCAGGGCCACTCACTTGCACAAATCGCAAAAGGGAACATGCATAGCTCTGTCCTCTTCTGTTAAAGATCTCCTGAACTGATGCTAGAGTTCATGGCAGGGGCAGCATTTTACAATTCATTTAAGCCCTGGTCACTCCTCACAAGTGCACAGAGGACAGAGGGTGTTGGTAATCCAGAAGCCAATCTGGGATGCTGTCTTAGGTTTAGGTGCCAATGTGGTGTGGGGAACATAGGAAATCATAAGGCTTCAACACGAGATGCCTCTTCCACTGACCAGACCTTCTCAGCCCTGCCCCCTCCCATCTGTGGCTGGCTCCACAATATATTTTGCAAGGCCCTTATGAGCTGGTCCCAACCTAGAGTCTAAACTCACCTCTTCTGCTCCCCCCACCCACTTCCCTCCCCACTCTGAATAAACTCAACTGCTTACAAAACTCTCACACCCATGAATCTTTGCCTTTCTCAGACCCCCCCCTACCCCCCGCCTCTTCCCCTCACACACACACACACACACCTCTTCTTGGCTTGGCTAATTCCCACTTAGCCTTCAAGCTTCTGCCCAGGTGTTGCCCAGCAGAGAAAGCTGCTCCTGTCGCTCCCACCACTCCATGGCTGACCTCTGAGTTCCAGAAGCACCCAGAGCATATTGCTATCTTAATATTGTTTTAGAATCATCTCTTTATTTTTTCCTTTTCATTAGAAACTGAGCTCCTTGAAGGAATGCACTATTGCTCTGATACCTAATACTAAGCCTTGTTTACAGTAGTTACTCAATACATGTCTATTGAACAAATAACTGAATAGATGAGGGAAAGAGAAGGAGGAAGGGAGGGAAAGGAAGAAAGGGAAGAAGGAATAGGGGAAGGGAGAGGAAGACAGCTAACATTTATTGTGTACCTACCACACACCAAGCACACACTGGAACTTTATATCATCATAGAGGTGTTAATAATGCTACCCTTGCCCAAGCACTTACTTGACTATAATGTCTACAAAGTCATGATTAGGCATTGTGATATTTTGAGTCCTGGAGGCAAGATGTACTAGGAATTAAGAACTGACTCTCTTAGAGAAAGAACTAAGAAATTTCTCCTGAAGGTCCTGAGCACAGTACCTCAGAAAACCTCCAGATTGGAAGAAACCTCAGAGGTCCAACCTCACACTGAATACAGGAACCCCTTCTACAGCATACTGAATAAACAGCCTGATACTGATGCCTGACACTTCTCGTGGCAGAAGCTACCACCTCATGAGGTAGCCCTTCCCGCTGTGAAATAGCTCTAACAGAAAACTTCTTCTCCGGAGCTGAATCTCTGTGTCTGTGGCTTCTGCCCACTGGTCCCTGGGAGGCAGGCAGAGAAGACTGGATCCAAGGATACCCTCCTGCTTCTGCCCTCTACTCGCACCCATTTACTAGGAGACAGAGACCATGGCCCGTGGCTCCGTCCTGGCTCAGCTGGATCAGCCTGCCTTTCTCCTTCTTCCCAAACAGGCGGCCGATGGATGATTTGATGCCCTTGCGCTTGGCGCCCTTGTGCAAGGAGTCCTGGCTGCTGTTGCTGCTGCTGGGGTTGCTGCCTGGATCCTCCAAAGCACTACAGGATGACAGCCAGGAGGGGGTGGAATGAGAAGAAACATACTTAAATTACAGCATGAGAGATGGAAGTTAGACTTCAGGAAGAACTTACAGTAAGTGTCAGAGTTGGGAGGGTTAAGGGGATATGATCAGAGCACGTGACCAAAGGAGACATGGGACTGTCCTTCCCTGATGGTGTTTCAAAGACAAGTGAGATGTTCAGACACCTGGGACAAGTGAGATGTAGCCTGTTCAGAGGCAGAGAGAGGGACGAGATAAACTTGGGAATGGAGAAGCTCGATATGGGGTCTGCTCCATTTACCTCTTGCCTTCTTCCTGGCTCAGGGCTGGGTGGCCAAGCTTCTCTAGCTGCAGCGTCCTGGGTGAGGAAGGAGGAGAAGTCTCACATTTTATGGTGGCTTTATCCTCTCGGTTCTCTTCCCGAGACACTGGTGACTGAACAGACAGTGAAGCCGTCAGGGGATATAGGGAGAGATCTGGGGCCTGCCTACCCAGCCCAGACAGGCAGAGGAGCATGGAGAAAAGCAGAGGGGAGGCCCTAGGGGCCTCTCAGAGTTCAGACTCAGACTCAAGGGCCCAGTGGGGAGAAGCCAAAAGGGAAAGGCCTGGGAGAATTAACCTATTAGTACCTGGGTCATCAGGCAGCACTCACCAGCAGCTTCCTCCTATGCTTTCTTAAGTCACTGGGCTGGAAGAGAGAGTGAAGGGTGAGCTTGGACTCACCCTTTGGATGCTTGAAAGTCTACCCCAAGGGGAGCCCAGTGGTCTTAGGATGAGAAGATAGGATTCAGTGCCTCACACAGGCCTGAAGAGAATATCACAGCAAAACAAAACAAAACAAAACAAAACAAAACAAAACAACAACAAAAAACTGGCTTGAAAAAATAAATCAGGGCTACCTCTGGAAGAGAGAAAGAGGTATGGGCATTGGGTGAGTTTCTTAAGCATTATCCAAGGGAGAGGGTAAGGAAGATACTACATAGCCCTTTCCAGACCCAGAAGGACATGCTGGTGACCTGGTATGCCAGGGTCTGCACACATCATGAGAAGAAGATGCTGGGGCCCAAATGAGAGAGAGTGAGCCCTCCTGTGCCTTGTCAACTCCCCTTGGCCAAGCCCAGTGATGACAAGGTTGTTCATCAACTGCCCCAAGACTCTCACCAAGGTCATGACCCCCATTCGGTCCAGGTCCTGGGTAGCACTGCGGGAAGTAAGCTTAGGTGTGGAGCGGCCGCTGAATGGAGGGGATGCACTGGCCAGGGACAGGGCAGTCAGAGAGGTGGGGATGGAACCACGTTTGCGCAGCTGGGTCAGGTTTAGGGCCTCCATGCTGCCACTAGTCACTCGTGTCTCAATCTCCTCAGCACGGAGCTCTGTGGACTCCTTCTCTTCCTGGATCATCCTGGGAGGCAGGCAAAACCAGATCTCATGATTAGCCCCAGAGAGGACCAGCAGGAGGCAGATGTGGGCACTGCCTGCAGTCACCACCCAGTGACCCCAGGTAGAAGGCAATGGCCAGGTGTGCCCCATTGTTTTCGGCATTGCAGGGACATACAAGGCCTTGTGGGCAGAGTTGGTTCTATCCCACTGCAGCTTAGACAATTTTCTCTCTTTCTTGTTAACTGGCCTAATGTAACAAAATTCCCTAATTTAACAAAAGCAGTTGCTGGGAAAGGAGGCAATTTAGTCAGTGGAATATTAACCTTCCTGGAAGTCAGAATTCTTGACCTACCACTATCTATAGGGCCTCAGTTTCCCAATGTACCCAATGTCAGGAATGGTCTAGGTCAGTATTTTTCAAACACAGGACCTTTAATTGATACTGATCCCTGATGGAGCTTTCCCTGTTCCATGGAAAAGTTAGAATAATAGTGATAATGTTATGTGTATGAAGGGGGCACTCAGAGAGGAATGTGTGTATGCACACTCACACACATGTACACACTCTCACACACACACACACACACAACTAATGTAAAGATGCCAACTATTCTTTAGGAGCAGGACCTATCTTTATTCTCAGAGCATGTCTTTCCAACTTTAGGGATGTTAAAATATCGTTTCTTTTGTAGAATGGTTGTGATAGGAAATGGTAATTATCTTTAATGTTTCATTTTGCAGAATGAAAGTTGGCAGTCCTATGTTAGTACCCTTCTCTTTCTGTGTGTGTGTGTGTGTGTGTGTGTGTGTGTGTGTGTCTAGTGTTTTCTTCTTAGCTGGTCTGTGAAATCCAAAAGAGTGGGAACCATTGAACCAGATGACCCCTACAGCCCTGTAAAGCTCTGATGTTCTCTGGTTTGGATTTTCCCTTGCTGTTTGTCACGAACATTAATAAACTCTCTACAAAGGCAGGGTAAAGTGCAGGTCTTCATAACATTCCCTGCGAATGGTTTCTGTTTGATGCCTCATTAGGAACCGGAGGCATGACACAGTGCACTGAGTTTAGACCGGAGTTTGAATCCTGGCTCTGCCACTTACTGCATCGCTTTGGGCAAATCACTTAATCTCTCTGGTTTGTTTCCTTGTCCATAAAATGGAGATAATGCTGTCTCCTCCAGTGACTGTGATTAGACTGACAAAAGCTCTCACCCTGAGTTGGCCTCAGTATGTGGGAACTACACTCTTAGTGATTATGTTTAGCTTCAGGAGCTTCAGGAACACAGTCTCCATAGACCTGGGAGAGAAAAATGAAGCCTAAGAAGTCAATCTGAGGTCCTACCCCTCTCTGTCCAGCACTGGGCCAGAACCTTGCCTGATGCTCCACACAGGGTCCCTAAACTGTGGCACTCTAAGGTGCAGCTGTAAGAGACAAGCAAACACATGTAGAATCTCTCTTGCAGTGACCAAACACAAAGAGCCTCTGTCCTTCAAGGAACCTCCCAGGCCCTCCACCCCTGCCCCAACCTGATCTCCTCGTTGATAGCATCCAGCTGCTCCTGCAGCATCATGGCCAGGGTCTGCGCGTCTGAGTGGCTGCTGGGGGAGACAACGTCCATGGAGCCCACCAGACCCCCTGGCTCATCCTCATCCACATCAGAGATCTCAGGGTCACTGTCAAAGGCAGGGGTGGCTGTGGGGACCAGCACCCCAGGCAGTGGAGATGGCTCCCAGTCCTTAGCAGAGAAGGAGAGTAGAGGAGTAGTAATAAGACACACCAGATGACTAAGGGGCAGGACCCTCCCCACCTATACCAGCAGCACTGGCATCTCCTACGAGCTTGTTAGATATGCTAAATCTCTGGCCCCATCCCAGACCTACTAATTCAGGATCTGCATTTTAACAAAATCCCTGGGTAACTTACTTGTATGTTAAAGTCTAAGAAATACTACTCAAACTCAAGGAGCCAGATAGCAGAATGGTTAGGAACAGATTCCAGATACTGCCTTGCTTTGAATCCTGGCTCCACCAAATACAAGCTATGAGAGAGTTGTTTCACCTCTCTGTGCCTCAGTTTCTTCATCTGTAAAGTGGGAATAGTAATAGTACCTACTTCATAGGTAGCTGAGGATTAAATTAGGAAATACATGTAAGGCACTTAGCACAGGGTCTGGCACCAAGTAAGCATTATGTAAAGGCTATCTGTTTCTACTCACACAAAAGGTGACTAGATATAGGGAACGAGAAAAAGCCAAGCAGGCCTGACTGTCTTGTGTCTCAGAGTTTCAGCACATTACAGGACCCTCTGATCAACCCTCAGAGGAGGTAGCTTCTCAGAAATCATTCTACAAACCCCTTCGGTAGACAAAGGTCCAGAAGCAGAAAGAGCACAGAACTGGGCTGGGAGTGTGAGAAGAGCAGCGGAAGAAAAGGAAAGAGGCCATCTCTAACCCCATCCTGTATGACCCAAACCCCCAAGATCCCCTTAGGGCTCTTTTCCCACTCCTGCAGCCTTTAGACTGAGGTCCTGGGCAGCTGCTGTGTTCTTATAAACAGAGGAAAGGGAGAGAGGGGAGAGAGAAAAAGAGATGACTTCAGACTTCAACTCCCCCCTCACACTAGGGGTTTCCTAATGGCAGAGATGAATCTTCTGCCATCAGACTAGGAGTTCCCTCTCTCTCCACCTATATCTTCTAGTGCCCTAGAGCATGTAGAGGATCTGGGCTCGAGACAGAGCATGGTTAACAATTATGGGGCCAGGGAGGAATCAGACTTCCCCAAAAGATTGAAGTCAGTCCTTTTCTGCCCCTAATCTTTCCTGTTCCCTCTAAATCTCCCTAGGCAGACTCCACATGAACTACATGCTTCTCAGAAAACTTCAGGTGCCGTCCCAAGGCCAGTTAACCTGTCATCCTCTCTCATCTACCCATAAACCACAGCTTTTGTTCCAGAAAGCTTGCCAATTCCATCTTGCCCCTGCATCCCCCACCCCAACCACTAGAAATACGTGCCTGCACACCCAGGTACACATGCACAGGCCTCAGTGGGGCCTCAGGGACTAGCTGACCACCCACCAGCCTCTACCTCTTGCCCACCAGGAGGTCGAGGCGAGACACAGCTGTTGCAGTGATGGCCCCAACCCCAAGGCTGCAGCTGTCGTTGACACGGGGGAGGGTAGGGGGAGGATTTGCATCACACACCAGCCGTCTGTGAAACTGGAGCAAGGCACGTGGCTGAACTGACCCCAAACTCCCCAGGGTAGACCCATCCACACTCACCCCTCCACCCCCTCACCTTGGCAGACTCTTCCCGCAGTGCTGAGTAGCAACGATGCAGACCTTGAGGTGCGTGGGAGGTTGTGCTCAGGGAGAACCGCACATCTGCTGCACTGCCTATGTGCGCCCTTGAGTGGCGGATGGGGGAGAAAAGACAAGCCCTGAGGACTGACAGCCCCAGTTTACACCCACTGGGCCCAAAGAGTTAAGGGATCTTTAGCTTGGAAAAGAGAAGTCTTAGCAGGACATGAGCTTTTGTTAATGACTTAAGGGCTGCCACGTAAGCAAGAGATTAGGTTTATTCTCTGGTGCTCCAGGGATCAGTATGATCCAGGGGAGAAAGTTCTAGGGAGGCAGCTTTAGACTTAACACAGGAGGCACCTTCAAATAGCAAGAGTTGGCTTATGATGCAACTGGTAGCTTTAAAAAAGCTGAACTCCCCTCAGAGAGGTATTCAGGTGGAGACTCTCTGGCCATCTGACAAGCATGTGTGGGAGGGATCATGGCACCAAGAGAAGTTGGAAGGGATGATCTCTAAAAGTCCTTTGAACTCTGAGCGTCTTTCTTTGTTTCTTGGTCTTCTCCCTAGCAACTACCTCTGGTCTTCCTCTGGACTAAGTCCCTGGCCAAAATTCAAGCCAGGCATACTCCCTATCCCCAGGAAGCTTCAGGAGGCCCTGACACTGTATCAGAGACATGGGCTAGAGAAAGCATTTTGATTGCCCCAAGGGTCTATCCCAACCCTGAAATTTTAGGATCACAGTAACGATCCTCTGGAATATCTGGAGCCTCCCCTACTGACATTTCTTTCCTATGCCTTCCCAGTTTAGAACTTGAGGGAGCCCAGAGCAAAGGAACAGGGTGAGCCTACAACAGATTACACAAGGTATCTGGAGGGATAGGGGAGTTTCTGCTTATCACCCCCTTTCCCCTGCAACTCAGTCCCAATTCCATGATGGGGCCAGTACTTCTATAGTCAAAGCCAAGAATTTCCAACCATTAAGGAAAGCAAGCAGTGCCAAATAGCTTGGTGTACTCTGGGCTATGCCTTTTTAATTGGCGTAGGGAGTTGGTCTCTTCTGAGCAACCTACAGGAAGGGAGAAGTATGAGGAATTCCAACTACCATTTTCTGTCTCTATTCCCTGCTTCTCTCCACACTCCTATACAATAATTCCTAACAAACTTGAAATTGATACCCAAATCTCTAACACCCCAGAAACCCACAGGCTTCTCTTCTTCAAGTTCAACATCTCTTTCCCTAATTTAAGCCCTACCCCTCTGCACATATACACGTACACTTTTCCTTTAACCTCTCTTCAAAGAAGCTGATCCCTATTTCCCTGATATAACAAGAGCATGACCATAGGGAACCTTATGTGTTCTGATCTAAGAGACTTTGGTTTCGACAGAAAATATCCAGGAGCCATGAACCTTGAGTGGCACCATCTACTTCAGTCTCCTCGATCGTCAGCCTGCCTCTCTGGGCAAAGAACTGAGGGCAGACTTGAGGTCTGAGTTCACTGCCAAATGCTTCACAAAATATGCAGAAAAATCCAGAAGTTCCCTAAAACATGGGCCTAATTTAAGCATTAGGTTCAGAGCCCTAAATAAGGTGTCTCAAAGTAACTAGAGTGAACCCAGATACTCCCTGTGAGCAGGCCCTGTGGGACATGGGTGAGCATGTAACTCAGCAGACCCCTCTCAAGGGCGTGCCCTCTGTCAAGGAAGCAGGAATCATGCTCTGTGTCTCATGGCAGTGGGGAAGGATCATCCTGTGCTTTACTTGCCTCTCAGCATCCCTCAGAGGACAGGTGCTCCCTTCTAAACTGCCCAAGGGAGCTGGATGACTTTACAAAGTTCTCGAAGCCTCAGTGTCCCACCCTGAATATGAGGAGGACCCTGAAGTCCTGGGCGGTATTTTGTGGGAGGAAGTCTCCTCCCCCAGGGTCCATCTAGGTCCGTCCAGGACTCCATCACAGCACGCTCAGCCTCCTGAGCTCCAGTACCTGGAGTGGATGCCATCCACAAATGGCCCTCCTCGACCCTTCAGCTGGTCCACCTCTTGGCGCAGCTTCTCAATCTCTTCAGACAGGCGGCCCTGTGCCAGGCAGAGCCATGGTGGGGGTAGGGGCGAGGGAGGGGAAGAGAGAGGAGAGAAGGACAAAGAGAACAGCAGAGTTGGGGAGAAGCAGAAGAATGCACTGCAAAGTCCAAAGCCAGGGACCAAAGGCCAAGCCCACAGATGACACCAAAAGAGAAGAGGTCCAACTGGAAAGTGAGTAGAAGGGTTGGCAGGGGCAGGGCCAGAAGAGAGGTCTGTCTGGAAGGACTCTACCAGAACAGGCCTGCTGAGCCCTCACTAACAATCAAATGCATGACAAATAAGGCTGGGCAGCAGAGGGGCCCTCAGTGAACTCCCAGACTTCACAGACATTGCTAGCATAGGGATAGTGGCTAATCTGCCCCAAATCACCAGAAAGCAAGAGCTTCACCAGGTTTGAGGCCCCACCAAATCCTTTTGTCGAGTCCTTCACTGTGTCCTGCCTCTCTGCTACCCACTCTCTGCCCTATGCTTACGGCTAAGTTTCTTCTTTACAGGTGGGTGGTGGTGACGCATCTACTATGATAGGCTTTAGGGAGGGTTAGTGAAATAATGCGTGTACATGGACTAACAAACTGGCTAGCACAGTGCTGGGTTTCAGGGCAGCTGCTTGAAACACAGTCCTGTTCTTTCCTCACAGCAAGCTCAGCCCTCCCAGGCTGGCAGGGCTGGCCAGCAGCTGGGTACCTTGTGATGGTGTTGCTCTTCAATCTGCCGCTGGGAACTCTCCAGCTCTTGGATCAGTGTGTTCTGGGGGAGAACAGCTGTGAGCCAAGAAGCCCCCTTCCCCTCCACCCCGGCTCCTCTACTCCGGCTCAGGCCTTCCCCTTCCAGCAAGATCTGCCTTCCGGTCTGCTCTCCCAGCCCTACCTCTCCTTGCCAGACCGCCCCACCCCCAGCCCAGGCTGCTCCTCTTCAGCCTAACTCCACTCCACACCCCTCCGCAGTCCCCGCCTCGCCCAGCCCCTCACCCCCCCGCCCCGCTCCTGACTAAGCTCTCACATCCCAACCATTCCTGCTCGCCTGGCTCCACCCACACCTTTACCCACCCCGCCCCTTTCCGCCAGCGCTGTCCTTCCGGGCAGCCCTGCCCATCCAGACCCGCCACCCACAGCACCTTCTCCTCCAGGGCCGCTATGCGCTCCTTGAGGTGGAGCTGCAGGCGCTCATTCGACTCGCTAAGCAGTCGGTCCACGGTGTCTGACAGTCGCTTGTTGTGGTCCTCGTTCATCTTCTCCCGCTGGCGCACCTGCATAACCAGACCACCTTGCACCAAGCCACCCCAGGGCCATCTCACTGCAATCCCAGGGAGCCACTCATTCCTGCTGTGGTTCCAGCCCACTCATCTGTCCCCTTCTTACCCTCTGGGGGCCCCTGTCTGCAGCTTTCCTGATCACCTCCTCCCACCCGTCTGTGGCTCTGTCTCTGTCCCTAGCCAGGTCCTTCCCTAGCTCTCACTCTTCCTCCTTTCCCTATCCACAGACCATCCTGGGATGCCGCCCTGGGGTTGAGAGGAGGCTCGAGAGTCTGGCCCAGTAAGCTCACCCTTGCCAGCTCTTGGTTCTTTTCCTGCAGCTGTCCCTCCAGCTGCCACAGGTGCTCCTCAATGTTGCCATGCCGCTCTTCAGCCTGGAGGGAGGAATGGGTCAGTGCAGCCTGAAGATCATCTGCCTTCCTGCTCAGACCTTGTATCCCATGCATCCAGGTGCCAGAGCGGCCCTTGGGAATCAGGGCCTCAGGGACCAATGAAGCCAAGCTCTCCACTTACCATCCTGGAGCATAATTGCCACCACCATTGCCTTTCTTCCCAAGTACCCCAACCCTGCCGCTTTCCCCCCACCCACACCCTCTCCTTCCTGCTCAGGGCTAGCCTTGAAACATCCCGGAGCTGGCAGCTCAAGAGGCTAAATTCTCCCTACGCTTCCAGAAAAAAACTCCACTCGAAAGTATGAGCGACCATAAATCTCTATGCCTCCAGATAGATGGAATTGCCCTTAAGAGCATGGACTCAAACCAGACTGGTTCAGATCCTGGCTCCCTCCCTTCCCAGCTGTGTGACCTTGGGCAAGTTACTGAACCTCTATTGAGCCTTTATCTCCTCAGTTGTAGTAACAGCACCTATGCCCATTGCAAGGACTAAAGGTGATAATCCATGGCAAACACTTAGGACACAATAAGCACTCAACAAATGTTAGCCATGGTGATTACCTTTGTTATTAAACCAGCCTGAGTGGAGTGGTCTCCCCTTCCATTCATGCATCTTCAGAGATGGAGACCCCACTGCCTCTTCTGACAAGGTATTCCAGACAATCACACATCTTACAGTCAGGAAATCCCTCCTTAAAGCCCTTCTACTATGACTCCCTTGAACATATTAATCACTTCAGTCCATCCTTTCTTGTCAGTTTTGAGAGTTACTAAACCTGACTGTTCAGCATCCCACACATAATGTCTTCTGCTGCACTTTAAACTCTGCCCTTCATTCCTAGGGGCCTGAAAGGCCTTAGAGATGACCAAATTCAACCCCATCATTATAGAGATGATGACATCATCACAGAGATAATGACACAGACACCCAATTAGGGAGGGAGTGACTTTTCCCAGGTCACAGAGCAAGTCAGTGGCAGAAGCAAACGTGGTCCTGAGTCTACCGAGGTACAGCCAGGCTGCAGGTTCCATCCCCAGAGCCCCCAAGCTGCCACACTGGCACAATGGCCAGCCTCTATCCTCCAGAGGCTCTGGGGTCTGATGCTTACTAAATATTGGTTTTCTTCTCTCCATTGCTTGAGTGGGTAGCTATGGTGATCCCACATGAGGCACCCCTGAAAGCCTCCGACCCACTGTAAACACTCCTAAATTCTCTTGATTAAGCCACCACATGTAGATGTCCATGCATTTACATAGCTCTTCCAGACCTAGGATGTTTTCAGCCTGCATACCTCCATGAAGTTAACTATCCATTGGGTAAAATTATATTCCCTTTTATTTGTCCAAAAGCTGAAGCCTTCAAACAGCTAGGGATGGTTCCTAGATCTAGAATGCTTCAATTTGACAAAAAAAAAAAAAAAAAAAAGATATGCTCAGCCTAAACTCCCACCCCATTCAGAGACGTATAAACTTTGATCATATTTCCTCTCAGATTTTACCTTTCCAGAAATGAAAGTCCTATTTTTTCCACTTCAGAGCCCCCCAAAAGGAAGTATTAACTACAATGGTATAAATGATAATAAAAATATTTTGCATCAGCACAGTTTCTTCTACTTATTAAAATACTCTTACATCCCTTCTTATGGGACTGTCACATCCCTGTGGGGTGATGAGGGCAGGGATTACTCTTCCATCTGACAGACACAACAAAGTGTGTTTCCTGGAGTCATGCAATGAGAAGCAGTTTCCTGGCCCCCAGCCCAACGTGCCTCCCACTCTCTCCATTCACTGCCTGGCTACATAAGAGCTCAGGAAGCAGGGAACAGAGGAAGATTCCCAGGCCCTTGGCCCACTTGCCTTGGTGAGGGCTGCAATTCTCTGGGCCAGCTCAGCCTCCACCTCTGGCAGCGTCTCAGCCTTGCGCATCGTCTGCTGCAGTTTCTGCTCTGCTACCTCAAGCAGCTCCTGCAGATGTTGGGCTTTCTCCTCACACTAGCAAAGTGAGGGGTGGGGAGAAGAGTCAAGAGGGAGCACTGAAGCTTCCCCCACCCCCTGGCCCATCCTCAGTAGAGAGCAAGTGATAGGTCAGAAGCAGCAGGGGGCAATCTTGATTCTTGGCTACCCAGAGATACCTGACTTTCCCTTTCCCAAGGTGACCAGCACCTCAGGTCTCCTGGGCCACCAAGGGGAGGTTCCAGCACGATCATTAGGACCTCCAGGGTCAAGTACAGTGTCCCCCAACCCCATCTGCAGGAGTTACCTGGCGGTGCAGGGACTCCTTATTGGCCAGCTCATTCTCCAGTTTGTCGTTGAGGTCATGAATCGATGTAGCCTCACGCTGAGCAGCCAGGTAGCGCTTCTCCAGTGTGGTTATTCGCTCCTCCATGTCCTCCTTCTGGGCTAGAGCCTGAGCGGTACAGGAGAGGATGAGATGAAGGTCACCATCTTTTTCCTGCCCTCATCCTGTCCGCACCTCCCCACCAAATCTGGCTGGCTATATCTCTTCCACATTACCTTATCAGTTTCTGACCTTGATCCATCCCTCCCACCACTCCTCCCCACATTGGACCCTACCAAGTGTTCAGTCTAACACTCCTCAGCCCTTGCCTGGCTCTCCCTCTACACCCAGGACATCCAGCAGCTACCTTCCTGAGTGCCAAATACCTGCACCCAGAAAGATAGGGTCAGGCCCAGGCCCTTGCTCACTTCCCGGAGGTCCCGCTGATGTTTGCTGCTCAGCTCCTCCGACTTGATAAGGTCCCGGCGGGCCGTGCCCAGGTCCTCCTCAAGTTCGGCCACAGTTGCTGTCAGGGTGACCAGTCGCTCCCGGGCCTGGCTCAACTCAAAGTTCTGCTTCTCCAGGAGCTCCTGCAGCTCTTCTACCTGGCCCGCGTCATGCTCCAGAGACAGTGAACTATCAGTCAGTCATCAGAGCCTTGGGCATCCCATTCCCCTGCCCTGCCCTGGGGAGGTGGGAAGAGGGACAGCACAACCAGAGCAGATCACAGCTCTGCCCTCAATTTTAGAGCACACCTCCAGGTACACCCTTCTTCCTCTGGGCTCCAGAAGCTCATTCCAGACAATGACCGAACACTCTCACTCTCCTGTGTATCTCTTGAAAAATAATCATTTCTAGTTTTACCTGCTATTTCAGCCTCTTGTAACCTAGAAAGGGGCATGACTAGGGGAACAGAGGCTCAGAAAGAAAAGTGATCTCTTAGGTACATGGCACCTAACAATTCAAGTGGACAAACACATTATATGCTTAGCAGTGTATGTACTGGGCACTAAAACAAAAATCTGTAGATTGCTTTGCAGATGGGGTAGGGGAAAGCAGGAAAGAGAGATGGTAACATTGGCGAAAGCTCCAAATTTAATTCAAGCAGTTGCTCTACTGCACTAAGGCAGGGCAGGGCCCCCACCTCCTGTCTGGGGTAAGACATGTCCCCTCTATGCAGCTCCCCATGACCCACCTTCCACAGGCATTTCGGTCCCAGTTCCACAGTCCCCTCCTCTTCTGCCACTCCATCCTGAACCCCTGCCTCCTGCTGTAGGGCAGACACCTGTAGGGCACAGTCCCCAGGGCAGTGAGTCAAAGAGAAGAGAACCTCCTATATATTCCAGACCCTTCCAAGTCTCCCACCTCCTAGAGAGAGATGTCTCCTGTTGGCTAACAGTCTCCAGTTAAGACAGAGGGGAGAAATCTGATGAGGAACAGAGTGGGGAAAAGGGGTAAACCAGCCTTGGCTTCCAGGAGCTGTAGTCTACAGATGGAGGGAGGGCAAGCAGCTTACCTGCTGGTGGGCACCCGCCAACTGCTCTTCCAAGGTGGTCACTCTCTCCAGGGCCACCCGGAGCCGCTCTCGCACCTGTCCAAGATAAAAGGGGAGATGAAGAAAGAAACAGGGACCCCACTGGACTCAAGCTGGAGAAGGCTGGGCTTGGTCTACCACCACTGAGCATAAGGCAAAGAGAAGGACCTGCCAAGAGGCAAACTTCTAAGAGGGAACCTAATAGGAGGACCTGGAAATTGGATTAATGGTAGGAGGGAGCCAGTTACGAAGCTAGACGGCAGTTTTCCCTAAACACAGGATTCAGAAATCTCAGAGAAGGGATGCACGGAGGCTCTGGGGAAGCCTGGCTGGATTGGGGGTGGAGGCAGGCTGTGGGCCAGCCTAGGTACCTTCTCATCCAGGGCCTTGTGGTGCTCAAACAGTGACTTGAGAGCCTTCAGCACCTCCACCTCACTGGAAACCCCTGAAGGTGACTGAGCCTGACGCTTCACCACAGTCATCCTCAGTGACCGCTCATGACGGGACACTAGGCACTCCAGATGTTCCAGAAGCAACTGGCAGAGAGAAGGGGAGGGCAAGAGGAAGGGCTGTGAGCCTATGCCCCAGGGGCTATAAGCAGGGTCCACATGAACACCCAGCAGACACGAGTACTGCCATGTGTACCATTGTTAGAATGGTGAAATACTTCCATGTGGGTAAACAGCTGCTGCCCCAACTGAATACCTGCCCTAGCCTCTCTCCCAAGACCCCGACCTTTCCCATGACCCCGAACTAGAGGTGAAAAGCCTAGCACTGATGGTTGAACAAACTGACTATCACCCCAGAATATAAGGCAGGAGGAGGTTAGGATAGGGCTGGGGATGTGCTGGCCCTGGCCATGCCTGCTCCCTTGGTCATACCCCCCACCCCCAAAGCACAAACACACGCCAGGTCACCCCACTTACCCTCGTGTTATTCCGCTCTGCTTTCAGCTCTGATATCTCTTCCTCCCTCTCTAGAAGCTGCTCCCGACACATACTCAGCTCCCGGGTTAAGGTGGCAAATTCCTGAAAACCCCCAAGGCCCCTCAGTGCTTGGGGATCCACCACCTAAGCAGTATCCTGCACGCCCAAGTCAGTGGGGGATCCTCTCACTCGTCCCTTACTTCCACCAACTGTCCCCAGAAAAATCCCTATCCATCCATACTACTAGCATGTGCTTCTCCAGAGGGGAAGCATTCCAAGTATGTAGTAGGGTGCAAGGGAATACAGTTAGATATAAGAGTGAGAAACTCACCAAGTCAGCCCTGCAGCCCCTTCCCCCTCCAGCCACCAATATAACCTGATTATGTCCTCCCTCCCATTTTGTATTTCTGTTTCTCCAACAATCCAGTGACATTTCCCTTTAGAAGTGGATGGAGGGGAGTGTCACTTCCGGTTTGGCATTAGTAACGTCCCTCCCCAACTCTAACCCCTCTGACACACTGCTGCCAGGGTAATCTCCCAAAGCACAATGTTGTTACACAAACTTCTTATCCTGGTTTCCAGCTTCTCTCTCACAGTTCCTTTCCATAAACCCTAAGACCTGGTCAACCTGGGTAACCGCTGTTGACAGTCACTAGTAAACTTCTTAATTCCACACCTTTGCTCAGTGGGCTCCCCCCACCCCTGAAAGCCCAATCTTCTGTCAACACCTGATCTTTCAAAGCCCATCTCAAAGGACACACCTCTTTGGGACCTTTCCAGACTTCCCAGTGGAAGGCTTCCTCCCTCCTCTGAAAACTGTTAAGAACACCAGCACTGTGAGCACCTACCATGTACCAGCTCCTGTGCTGGTCACTGGAAACACGGTAACAGGAAAGACATAATCCCTGCCCTCATGAAGCTCCCAGTGAGGGGTTGAGATCAAATCTCAGCTCTGCCCGTTTGTGACCTTGGACAAGATACCTAACCCCTTTGAACCTCTAATCCAAAAGACAATCCTCCCTCAAGTGTTGCTCTGAGGATCAATTATCTGGCAGCTATTTTAGGTCTTGACACTGTTTTAACAATCCTTTGGGGGCCCCCTCTTCTCTTCCTCCACATTTTCTTCTTATCATTTGGGCTCTTGTCTATCTCCTTTCTAGTGTACGAGCTCCCTGGGGGCAGGGACTGACTCCTTCATCCTGGGGCTTGTTCAGGGCTCCGAACACAGTGGGGTAGGATGGGCCCATCTCCCACCCCAATTCCTTACCGGGGCTCCATATTCCTATCTACAAAGCATCACAAGACTCTGCCCCCCGAACCCTTCTGGACCCTGGGTAGGAAACTCAGCCACTCTGGTTCTTCTCCCCACACGTGGGGAGAGGGCCTGGAGCTGAGTCCTGAGCAGTGTGGCCCCTCAGGGCTGCCTCCCTAACCCTTGCAGCACCCCCACAGGCAGGGTGGCCATGAGCAGTTTACCAATCTCCTCAAGTTTCAGCTTCATCATTTGTAAATTAGAGATGATGGCGATAACAGCACTAACTTCATCGCTGTGGAATTTAGTGAAGGAAATTCCAGTCAAAGTGCTTAGCACACAGAAAACACAATAAATGGTGACTATTATTGCTAGTAGTCATGTTGATTGAGGAGAATAAGAGGGGTATCACAGCTCTGCCTATAATTTTCCATGTGATGTCTCTTGTTTTTTTCATCTGTGCAATGAGAGATGGACTAGATAACCTCTAAGGCTTCTCCCATCTCCATTCTCTGTGGTTCGCCACCCACCACTTCCAAGAATAGGACACTGGTGAGGAGCAGCCAAGGTGGAGGTGTCTTTCCAGTACAGCCTGCCACCTTCTGGCTGCATGGGTTCACTGCAGTTGGCAACTAAGGCTGGGTTTTCTTCCTGCATCAAAGTCCATCCTTTTCTCCAGGTGGAGCCAATTTCAGCCTGAGGAGCTTGGGAGTAACAGGGAAAAGTATTATGAAGCAAGGTGAAGGAGAGTAAATGCTCTGTGAATTCCCTTTGTTGAGACGCTAATAGATGAAGAGAGCTGAGGGCCCAGAAGTTGAGGGCTCTGAAAGGCTGGGTGAGGGAAGGGGATGAGGGAGATGCAGACTATCAGGCCTTACCTGGGGAAGGGCAGAGTTAAGGTGGCGCTGGAGCTGGTCTCGCTCATGCAGGGCATCCTGTAGCCAGCTCTGTGTCACCGCCAAAGTCTCCTGACTCTCCCGAAGGGACTCTAGCAACTTCTCCCGCTCATCCAGCATGTTCACCATCAGCTGCTCAAAGTTGGCGTCAGCATCCGTTCCATGGGGAGGCCCCAGGGGGTCCCCCTCGTTGATTGTGGGCATCACTTCACACATGGTGGGGGTGGGCAGGGCCTTCTCAGTGTCAGGGCACAGGGGAGGGGTTCACAGGGTTGGCACCTCCAGGGTGACCCGTGTAGGGGTCTCAGAGCAGGCAGTGCCAGGTGAGTGAACAGATGGGCAGGGGCTTCTCCCATGGCATCAGTTGCTCTCGGTCTGAAAGGGGCCTGGTGCCCAGAGTGCCCCTGTGAAATGGAGCGAGAGGGCCTGGTTTAACCTCTCAGCGCTGGGGCTGGATGCCCTATGTCCCCAGGCAAGCAGGCAGCAGCTGAGTGTGGCCATGACAGACAGGGAGAGCAGGGCTGGAAGAGGGCCCTTTCCTTAGACTGAGCACTGGAGCCTGGCAGAGTCCCAGCTGGGTCCAGCGACAACCATCGTTTCTGGAGGGCAGTGGTCTGTTGGAGAAGAGACTGCTGTGAGAAACAGCTGAGCAGAGAAGGGCATCCAGGAGGTGGGTGAGGGGAGAGGAGGCAGGAACCTGGACCAGAACGTGGGGGAAGAGGGTGAGGAGTTGGCACGTGCCCCTTCTCTGGGCTTACTCACTCAGATGGTGCCTTCCTTAGTTCTCCCAAGAAATGCACATGCCCACTGCTGTAGTCTCTGTCACCAGCTTCCCCCACCCACAGCTGTCAGAAGTGCAGCCGCAGTGGAGTGGTTCCCCCACCCATGTGGCTTGCTGGCCAAATATAGAAATAATTCAGTAAGCGGCAAGGGAGCAGCCGGAAGGCTGCCCAGAGTCCTCCTGAGACCTGGGGCTTTGAGAGTGGGAGGAGAGGAAATAGGGTCCCTGCCTCACCCCATAGGTTTCTCCCCCACATTCAGGCCAAGGCAAGCACAGAAGGGGTTAAAGGGCTCTTAGTGGGTATGAGTCCCATACAGGATGGACTACTGAGTTCATAGGAAACAGGGAGAGAGTAGCTCCTACCCTGACCACTGGCACAACATGGCTCCTTGAAAAGGCACAGGCTGGACACTGGGGCAGGCAGACAGCCCTGACCTGCTCCATGTCCATCATTCAGGGAGGAGGCTCTGGCTCAAGTCATCCCCTACTCCTGAAACCTGGCAGACAGCAGGCTTCCATTCTGAAGTCATGGCCTACCACCTCTGGGTTGGAGCAGAGGCAGAATGATGTAAAGGATTGATGTTGGTAGGTGGGGGAGATGTTACTCTCCTAGGGCAGGGCTTCCATGTGGGGCCCCTGCTCATGTCTGGGAATCTTCTCCCTCCATGTAACTGCCCAATGCTGGCACTGTCAGAAGTCACCAGCTAGGGTGGTTAGCATGTGCACAGCCTGGCAGTAACGCCTTGAGCCTGGCACAGGGAAGCCCAGTGGTCAGAGCAAAGGAAGGTGAACCGAGGAAGGCAGCATGCAGCTAGGGATTTCTGCCTGCCCTCAGGTTCCAACCTCCCTGCTCACTGCTGGAAGGCTACCACCTTAATCAGTTTTCAGAGGGAGCTGTCTTCAGAGCTCCTGTTTTATGAGAGATGGGATGTGAGACACCCAGCACAGTGATGAACACTCAGAGAAGCCCTGTAAATGGTGCTTTCCTTCCTTCCCTACCCCATCCCCATTTGGGAGACACAGGGACAGCTTCCTGTTCACCCCTCAGGTAGCAGACTGGGCAATAGGCAGACTGGGAGGGTCAGGGAGAGGACAGGCGGCATCTGGACCCAGTGTGAGGTGAAAAGTCAGACACAGGGAACCTCTGGCCTGTGGCAGGGTTGAACCTAGCAGGGGAACTAAAAACGGGCCAAGTCTCTTCTACCTGAACCCCCTGTCATCCTCTTATCCCCTCCCCCAGAAATGGGGGATAGCCAAGGTGAGGCTGGGGAGGAACTTGGGCCTGGATAAGATAAAAGTTAGAGTGCCAGCTTGAGAACTCCCAAGCTCATACCCACAGCCATTCCCAGAGGGCCCAGTAGTTCAGGCAGCATGTGGGCGTGCCCACACATGCACACAGGGAGACACAGGAACTTGGAGACTTAGGACATACACATGTTCCCAGACACAGAAACTGGATACACACTCTGATCCAGGGATCCATTCCCCAAGCCGCACAGCCACCGTAAAGGGCAGGATTCCAAGAGGTGAAAAGTAGCACCTTGGTCTGCACCCTACCCTACCCCAACATCGCTGCCCCACAGAGCAGCTGGGAGCAGACAGGAGGGCCTGCTACCCCAGTCTTGCCAGAGGTGCCATCTCACTAATGCTAATAACAGCAAGTCCTCTGATTCTCCCACCCACTTCACCCTAAAGCTCCAATCCGTGAGGTTTAAAGGCCACATTGGCCCCATCATACTTCTCCAAGCTCATCAACAGCCAGACCCTCATCTCTTCCCACTCCCCTACCCCCATCCCAAGAAGAAATGAGAAGCAGAAGAGAAGGCCAGTCTGGGGAAGGGGGTCCCTGTGGCAGAGGCTGTCTTTTGGAGAAGAGTATAGTGTGCTCAGGAGCCCAGGGACTCAATCCAACAGATCTCCAGGCAGCCTGCAGTGTAATATAGAGGAAGGAGCCCAGAGCGGGGACTCTGGACACCTGAGCTGCAGTTCTGCCACAGACCAGCTGAGTGACCTTGGGCTTGTCATGGCCTCTACTGTAAGACAGAAGCCACAACCCTTATTTAGTCCACCTCAGAGGGATGAGATCATGGATAAAGAGTTTGGAAAAGCAGAAAGCACCCCACAACTGTAGGGGAGTATGAATTACCTTAGTAGTGGGCAAAGGTGGGCCTGTGGGTGGGTTTTTTATTGTTCCTTATAGGAAAGCGGTTGGAAAGTTCTCAGGAAGGAAACATAGGACCTCAGGCTGCCTACAGTGATGTGCTGGCTATTTGGTCTGACTTGGCCTCCTCAAATCCTCCTAGTCATTCTGGTAACTGAGAAGCTGGCTTCAGTGCCATCAGCCCTTTCCCAGCCTCCTTCCAAACCAAGAGCCAGGTAGCGACTCCACTTCCCCTAGTGAACTGGCATCATGTAGAGCAGGTTGAAGATGAGGCCAGAGATGTATGCCAGACAGATGCCCCTGAGATGACTGTCCAGGACTTCCTATCCCTGTCCCCACAAACTGCACAAGCATGGTGAGCAGAAGGGAGCTTGAAGACAGCCACGTCGGGACGCCTGGCTCTTTCTGGTTCCATGGCCATCTTTAAATAGCGCAATTATCATCTCAGCCTAACAGAAGCCTCCTCAACTCCTGCGTAATTTCTAAGTAACACTCACAAGTCCTGATTCAGAGGCGAAAGCTACCAGCCCCCAAAGCAAACGTATGTGAGGGGTTTTGCCAGTGAGGAGTGTGGGCAGGCTGTGACACAACAGAGAAGGGCTCCAGACTGAGCTTATGTGTGTGTGAGGAGGGAGGGGTCAGATGAAAACCAGGCCTCTGGGCTTATAAACACAGAAGAGGCAGACTCTGAGGCCTCTTTGGCTCCCCAAAAATCACCCCCATCTTTTCCTAACAAACAGGAGGGATGGGCACTTGGGTCTGATGCTCTAGCTGGCCACACGCACACACAGACAGGCTGGCTCCCCACTGCCCTGCCAGATGGCAGGCCCCACCATGGTGAGACAGCTCAGCAAAGGCAAAGCTACCAGCTCCCATAGAAGCCAAAGGGCCAGGGCAAAGCTTCCAGGAGCTGTGCTCAAGTCTAAGTGGGCCATGAGCCACACAAAGTGGGCGCTTCAAGGTAAAGAGGTAAAAGAGGAAGGTCAGATACCCACCCAATTGGAGGTAGGGTGAAGACCTGAGAAAATGGGGAGGGAAGTGGTCATCTAGGAAAATAATAACAATTACAATAGCAACTATGATTTATTCAATATTTACCATGTGCCAGACACTGTGTTGTCAGTGGACATATATTAACTTACTTTAATCCTCACAATTCCTTGCAAGGAAGACACAATTCTTCTTCTCATTTCACAGATGTGAGAATTGGGACTTAAGTCATGTAATCAAGTCTATACAGCTAGTAAGAGGAAGAGCTAGGATTCAATTCCAGTCTGACTCCAAAGAGGGGTAGGGGATGGAGGAAGAGGGAGTGGACATGACTCCTTCAGGCGTCGTGTTTCTTCCAAGAGGCCAAGGCACTTGGGCCCCAGCCCTTCTCGCCTTCATCCAGGGAGATGGCAGCCTAGGGATAGCTCACCTCGGCCCTCCTCCACTGATCCTCCTCTAGCTTGAGCGAAGGCCTCTGCATAGCAGGCATCATGGTCATGAGGCAGCCACTTCCCCATTGGAAGTGACCTGTCTCCAAAGCCTCATCTACCACCTACCCAATTCTCTCCCTCTACCGCCTAGCTGGCTCCATACTGAGTTGTAAGGAGACTGCCTGAGTTCCCCATACCATACCACATTCTCACAGGAACTACAGAACACATTCTTCTGAGCCCTCAGCTCCCCTCACCCTGTGGGGTTTTCAGATACCATCCTCCCAGTGGAATGAAGTCTCGCTCCCCACCTCTCTTTCCCTCTAATTCAGAAGCTTCTCCTCCTCCCTTGTTCCTCTCCCTATCCAGCTCAACATCCCAAGAAGACTTGCCCTCACTCATCCTCTTCTCCAAAGCCCAGTCAAGCCCCTTCTCCCCTGCTACTCCCTAGCTCTGCTCACTGTCATGCTCCCAGAGCCCACCTATTGCTCATGAGCTTCTAGCACCTCACCTGGCCTGCCTCAGTCTTCCTTTCCATGTTAGTCTAAGGAACTCCTGATCACCCTTCTAAGCTCATCTTAAATACCACTTTCTCCATGGAGCCTTTTCTGATTCCCCCCCATACATAAGATTGGCTCTTCCACTGACCCAGCACAGCCTTTCCCTCTGTTTGTGCAACATAGACTCATCTGAAGACTCTAAGGTGAGAACCATAACCTAATTATCTTTGGATGCTCCAACACTTACCATGGTCCTAACATACATGGAGCTGAATGGATACATGTGACAGAGTCATTCTGGGAAGTGCATCTCTGACCAACTTTAAAGAAGGGGAACTCTAAAATAGAAAATACTGACTCAAGGCTTGGGAATAGGTTCATTTATCTTCCCCTCTGAAAAATTAAAGCTTCTTTACAGAAAGATGGAGGCCACTCCTGCCTTGAAAGGAAGACTCTGGAGCAGGTTGATGGGCTGGCTCCTCCACTGACATGTGACTCTGGAAAGATACCTAATCTCTCTGAGCCTCAGTTCTTCATCTGTGAAATGGAGATGATAATAATATTCACCTCACATAGCTGATGTGAGGATTACTAGAGTTAACATATGCAAAGTGTTGACATCAGTGTCCAGCAAACAGTAAGTGTTAACTCTTAGCACCCCAGGCTCCTGAAGCACCTCAAGGCTGGGCCCACTCCAATTACAATAAGAAAACTAAAAATCTATATTAGCTACAGTAAGCCTTCCAAGAGAAAAACACTCTTGGAAAAGCTTTATTGACAGTTTCTCACTGCTGGCCACAAATCACTTCTAAATCATCCAGTTACCTGGGCCCCTAAAAGGCCAGCAGTTAGACTTTCTCTGGGCATCAGGTTCCCAAATCTGGAAAATGAAGGTCATAACACACAACACGATACAGTGATCTTACAGGGTGTCATGAGGGTCAAAGGAGTTAAGAGACATGAAACTGTTCTGAAAAGTATAAAATGCTACCCAGGCACAGGTTAGCACTGACTGCCAGCCCAGATACTCAACTTCTGAATGTCGGCACATTCAGTTGATTCAGGAAGAGGCCTCTCTATCTGACAGGTTCCTCTGGGCCCGTATCTGTGAAGCCCATCTCTCCAGCTGCTCCCCAGGAGTTAGTTATGAACGACCTCTTGCTAAGACATGGCCTATCATTTGGGTAAGCAAACAACTTTCTGTCCAAACCAGGATAGTGAATGGAGGCACTGTTAACAACCACACCAGGACACAGATATAAACTGCAGCTGCCCCGGGCATGCCTAGCCGTATGGTTACTCGCATTCTCACCACCCCAGGAGGACTAATGTCAAAGGCTAGTGGGGAAAGGAGGACTGCAAGTCTCTGTGCACCTCCAAAATAGTTCCGCTTCTAAAATAACCAAAATTACAGCCATCACAACTACCTCTTTAAATTAAGCCAGGGATTTGCAAACTGGGCTTTATGATAGAGTACCTTTGGGGCAGCCCGGGACGAAAAAAGGGGAAAGAGGTGAGACAGACACAAAGGGCTCTGAACTCTCTTTCCTTTCTTTAATCTCATCAACTCCAAGTCTGTCAATTTTACTGGACATCTGATTAAGGTTTCATTTGTATAAAAGGGTTCCAAGCCTAAAAAGAGGTTAGAAGATCCCTGGTAAGTATTGTCTACAGAGACCTCTGCTAAAATAAATACATGTTCTCTCAGAGAGGCAGCACATCAATGCAACAGAGAAAAAAACCTGGGAAGGCTACACAGGTGACACTGGGGACCCACATTCTAAATGTCTAGTAGAGATCATTTATTTACAAAAGCTAAGATAGGCAGGACCTGGCTTTTGCTGAACTTACATCATTAAGTACAGTAACCCTAACCATCTTCTGTTAATCAGAGCCATTGATTAACACTTATAGATGTCTTCAAATAATGTTTGCAAAAGAAGAAACAAAGTAATAAATGTCATTTATTTGGAGGATAAAAATCTTTCAAACTAGAGGTCTGTGTGGGACGAATATGGGTCCTCTGGTGTTCACAAAAAACTGCTCAGAAGTTTCTGCATTAGTAGGTCAGCCCATCAGATTAGAGAGCTGTCACATAGCAGAAAACAGAACTGCTCAGGGGTAATCAGGAACACCAGAAGGGAGTGCTGCCAGGTGCTGGGGTGTGAAAGGTCCAGAGTACACAGAACTGCCCAGAGAAATGTAGGCACCACAAAAAGTGTGTAAGCGTATGTGGTCACAAAAGTATGGGGGCTATATGTGGTTATGACACAGAGAGAACGTGGGGGAAGGCATATATATTCACACAACAGAGTGTGTAAGTGCATAGTCATGAGAATTTGTGGTGTAAATGTGTAATCATGAAAGAGAAGCATATGTGTGTGTGTGTAAGAGTATGGTCATGAGAATGGGGTCCTGAGCGCATGTGCATGAGAGAGCATGAGTGGGTATGTATAACGGTGAGATTGTGTGTGGATGTGTGTGGTCATAAGTGTATGTCAGGGCTCATGATGGTATACGACTGTGGTCGTGAGAATGCATGTGTGTGTGCAGTCATGAGAATGCATCTGGGAGTCATGAAATCATGTATGTTCATAAGAACTCACAGGTGCCATGAGAGCTTTGTGTGTGTGCATGATCATGAAAGCGTATCACTGGTCATGAAAGAGTATAAGTGTATATGTGGTCCTGAATTTCTGTGAGAATGTATGAGAGGGAAAGGAGGGAAGGATGAGGATAATAATGAAGGAATGAAAATTCCACTTGTTCCATGTGCTCTGTCCCAAACAAGGGCCAAAATTTTGGGGTACTCCACAACTGGCCTAGTGTGAGCTGAGGTCAAGGAACTGGTCCCAGCCTACCCTTCTACTTACCACCATCCATCAGAGCTGCACTGCCTAATCTCCCGAGCCCAGGGCTCCGTGTGCATTAGAGATGGCGGTGGTCACCCCCTAAGTCTCCCAGAATGCTCACTCCTCATGGAACAGTCAATGCCAAGCTCCTGGCCTGGCTGCACTTCCCAGGCCCTCCTCTCAGCAGCTATCCTCTAAGCCAGCGGTCCGCAACCTTTTTGGCACCAGGGACTGGTTTCGTAGAAGACGATTTTTCCACGGACGGTGTTGGCGGGGGCATTGTTCAGGTGGTAATGTGAGAGATGGGGAGCGACGGGAAGCGGCAGATGAAGGTTCGCTCGCTGGCCCGCCACTCACCTCCTGCTGTGCTGCCTGGTTCCTAACAGGCCTTGGACTGGTACCTGTCTGCGGCCTGGGGGTTGGGGACCCCTGCTCTAAGCCAAACACAGGAAAATTCTCTTCTGTAGTAGCTGTCAAGAACCTCTATCATCCAGTGCCCACGCCCACCCCTGCCCGTACTTGGAACTGCAGATCCCTGCTTGAAAGGTTTTCTGATGTCACGCAGGCCAACCTCCCACCCTGGGAGGGAGCTCCTTCCACAACATCCCTGACAGTTCAGTCTTTACTTG
This sequence comes from Eubalaena glacialis, assembly GCF_028564815.1. Taxonomy (NCBI): domain Eukaryota; kingdom Metazoa; phylum Chordata; class Mammalia; order Artiodactyla; family Balaenidae; genus Eubalaena; species Eubalaena glacialis. The sequence goes on from NC_083718.1 coordinate 36,055,235, forward strand.
ATTATCCTTCAGGAATAAGGAGCTCACTACTAAATGAGGAATCCCTCATTGTCCTAAGGAAGTTTTTCTTAAATTAAATGGAAACCTATCTCCCCTTTAAAATGACAGTTATCTATCTGAAGACAGTGGCCATGAAGTCACATCAGACATGCATTTAATTTATGAGAATAAATTTATGAGAATAAATAAAATTCCGCTGGCTGGGCAAAGTGAGCAATAAAGGCCTCTAAATGCAAACCAGCTATTTCATCTGACACTTAACTACAAAATTATACTTGTACTTAAATACTCTTTTAAATCATTGTATACATTATGTATTTTTATAATTACTCTATAATATATACTATATCTGTACATTAGTATTATTATTCAGAATTATAAACCTAAACCACATACCATGGCTTTATGGGAGATTTAGGAATTTTCACTTCACTGCCTATAGAATCTAATTCTCCCTCTGATGTAATACCACTGTATTGGGTCCCCAGAGGATCCTCTGCTCCTGGTTAAATATTTCTAGTTGCAAGGAGGTTTCATTGAACCCAGGGGATCTGAAGACAGACCTCTTTAATTCAATCCAACGATTACTGTGAGTAGATTTCCTATGCTGTAGTAGCTTACTTACTTAGCTAGGAATTGTTATGGATACAAAAGGCAAGTAAGATACAATCTTTACCCTTAAGAAGTTCACAGTCTACTTGAAAGAACATAAGATATACAAGTAATCATTTGGGAGCAATACAGAGTAGCATGTGATCAAATATTCAGTCTCTGGCACAGCCTGGGGGTCAGCACTGAGCACCACTTGGAGTATGACCAATTGAATTAACTGGTGATAGTTTCTCCTCCAGCTCTTTGAGAATGAAGCAACCCCAGCCAAGGCCTCTCAGCCCCTGACTGACAGGCAAGAAGCTGCTCTGGATTAGAATTGACTTCACCTGGGGGAACAGAAGACACTTGAGGGAGGTGGGGGGCTGCAGCTCCCAATGCTCTCTGAAAGCAGAGCAATGAGCTGGGCAGCAATCATGCTTCTTGTGTGACTGGTGAGCCAGCGGCCAGAAGATAAGAGGGGAGTCCTCAGGCTCTGCCAGCCCTGGAGTTTCATACTATCCTGGCTTAAAGCTCCTTCCCCCACTGCTATTTCCCCATGACATTCTCAGTTCCTAACAGGCCACTCCCAATTCAGCAAAGGTCCCCTAGAAACACCCCCTCTCAGAGTTCGCCCAGCACCAGCACCTCTCTGAGTACTCTTTACTCTGCTGGCCATCCCAAGTGCCACACTCCTGTGAGCCAGCACCACATGCCTTCCAGAGCTAATTACAGCTCAGTGAGCAAGCAGGCCAGAGGGGGGACGTATGGTGACTTCATGTGGCTGCAGTACACACTCACCCCTCCCTCTGACCCCACTCCCTCCCCTCCATTTCTCCCAATTCCCTACCTGGGACCTAGACTCTGAGGCAGTTTTCACTCAGTCCTCCCTGCTCCATACCAACTCCTCCTCTCCAGCACACACACACCACACACAACTCCATACCGCTCAGAAACCACACGTTGTTTCTATGTCAACCCATCCAAGGGCCTAAAGCCCCAGAGTAGAGTATCCCTGGCACAGAAAGACCTCAGATATCTCCCCCATATCCTAAAGCCCCATTGGCCCCCACCTCCCTGGCCCTGCTCCTCTCCCTAGCTCTCACCCTGCTATCCTCAGAGGCTCTCTCTGAAAGGATCCACAAGCAATCCCTGACAGCTCTTTCCAGCTCTAAGATTTCAGCAATCTCCTAGAGAGGAGACCCAGCAGCCTGGCTGCCTGCCCTGCCCTGCCCCTCCAATCCCTCCTTAGCACACATCTGCCAGACCTTCCTTATACATACCACAGTTCTGGCATCATGACGTGCTCAGCTGCACATGCCCAGATACCACTGGACGAGATCTCCCTTTCACATCCCCCCACCCCCACTCTTCTATCTTCCAGAGATGGTGTCTCCCATTGTGCTGGGTGTCTAGTGCATTCTTGGCCCCCGATAACCATTGTGCCATTCATTGTCTCATTTTTATCTTGAGATACCTTTTATCCCAGGCAGCCTCCTCACACCTCAGGACAAAGTCCTAGAAAATAGCCAAAGGAAATCATTCAAACTGTTCCTTTTGCTAAGGTAGCTTTCCTTGGGACTGCCTGCTGATTAATAGTGGTAGGGGGTGGATGGGTTGGAATCGAGTTCAGACAGTTATTTGAAAGGATGTGGACAGGGCTCTGGCTTTTTCTAATCCAATAGCAATGTAACAAAATTGGGCCTGGTGGGGGGGGGGGGGAGGGGGGGCTGGCGGTGTGCAGAGCTGTTAACAGTGTGTACCTTTCAGGTGCTCCATAGCCCTAAATTGCCTTCAGAAGACTTAGCACCTAGCATGGTGTCTGGCATTAAAATAGGTGCCCAATTAATGTTTGTTGGATGTCAAACAAAGTACTAGGTACCAGTTCCAACGGGGAAGACTGGGGGAAGAACCTGAAACGTGGCTACTGGAGGAGCCCCTTAAGCTCCCGCCAGGAGGGCATCTCCATGCTAAGCAGAGTCTCCTCCTTAACCACTTGCTCACCACATAGGACAGCAGCCCCAATTCCCCGACCCCTCTACCAGCATACCTCTCCTCAAAGGTGACATTAGCACCTGGTGGCACCTTGTCCTCAATCCCTCCTCCTCAAAACAAAAAACCCAGCCACACCTCGTTTCCAAGTCCTTCAACCGGACCTCTCTCTTCCCACCCACCACCAAACTGTTCGGGGAAAACATCCCTACTGCGTGGTGGAAAGTCAGTTCCCCACTCCCACCCTCCCAGCTCAGGAATCTGTATTCCAGCACTCTTTTATGGTTGCGCCCACCCTCAACCCCACCTTCACCAGACCTCGGATTGGCCGCTCCTTCCACCCCACCGCCCTGGCACTGCAGAGACGGGGGCATCTCTGGCACAGCCTGAGACTGGCAGTTCGAGGAATGGAGAGCTAGCAATATTAAGAACGGGTGATATGAGCAACGTGGGAAGGAATAAGACCCCCGGGAAGAGCGAAGACCTCAGTACCTCTTGTGCCAAAGGAGCGGACCTGGCCCAGGCGCTTCTTCTCTGACTCTCCTGGAGGGGAAATGAGGGCGCAGTCCATCCAGTTCCCACCGGGAGAGTTGCCAACTCAGCCCCCCCTCCCCCAAGCTGATGGAGCTGAAGGCGAACTCCACGCCCTCCCCGCAAATCGGGCATCGTCCCCCCCCATTCTCACCTCCAAGGGCACAGGGCACTGCAAAGGCTGGTGAGGGGCGGCAGAAGAAGCAGTAGCGAAGTCTAAAGGAGACGACACATTTGAGTAAAAAGATGCTGTTTCCCAAGAACCGCTAGACTGAGACCCCCTCCCCAAACTGTGAGGGGAGCTGGAAGTGGGAAAAAGAGGCATCCTTCCCCAACCCGGGCTCTGGACGCTCACCTGCCTGCAATCACTGAAGGCCGGGCAGCTCGTATCCGAGCAAGTAGCCACCCCGGACCCCGGGAGCCCGACGCGTCCTAGGGAGCCGAGCAGGCGCGGACGTAGATGCAGCCTCCACCAGCGCCGTGGCGCCCCTCCTCAAGGTCCCACCCCCTCCTTCTACTGACAGTCCCTGGCCCCACCTCAAGGGCGGGGCCTGACCGACTCCCTCGAGGCCACGCCTCCGCCCCCGGCGCTCCCTCACACGTGACACAGGAGCCTCTTTGATGCTGCGCGCCATCTTGGTTCTGCCCGGAGGGTCCCTTACGAGGTGGCGGAGAGCCGAGGTTTTTACCCAACGCCAGTAAAGTTTCAGAGCCCAGCGGAGTCCTGCCTCCTTCCCTGTGAGGTACAGCACATATCCCTTTGAACTTACCTTTGTCTCTAACCACCTGCTCTCGAATTTGGCCTCAGTACTGGCCTTGTAATTGTTTGCCAATGGTGTCACCTTTCACACTCCCTTGCGCCCATTTACTACTTTTACTCTGGTTGCACCCATTTTTTAAGTGGAGAAACTTAATCCAGATACATTTCCATAGGGTGCACTTCAGTGAATTGTGTTGCTTGCCTGAATTCAGGTATTTGGCTGTGCTAACACTTACTATAAAATGAAATGTTTGTCTATTATATATACATAGTATGAAGACAGTCTCAATGCCAAAATTCATGACAAATTTTGGTTAAATCTGTACATTTTCTTGAATTGCTCCTTACCCTGTCACCTGTGGCTATTAATGCATCTTTCCCATCTGGTTTGTGAAGTATCATCACAGTGCCCCTTTACAATACCCAGTACACACTGCTAGAAGTGTGAAGGATTTTTATATACATGCCATGTGTACAGACTTATACACACACATGTTCTGTATCAGCAACAAATGCTGTAGTTGAGATCAGTGGCACATATAACCATTAATTAATTAATTTTTTTCTTTCCCCCAATATATTCACCTTTTGGCTTAGTTTCCTTGTATCTTTGGTAGAAGGCAGGAAAATCTGAGTAATTCTGATTTATTTGAGGGGTAAGAAATGAAGCTAAATATTTTGCTTGTCTGACCCTTAGAGCAAAATCAAGGTACATATTTAAGGAAGTGACAAGTACAAAGCAGTTTTTACAAAAGCAGTCCAGAAAGTTCCAACTCTTCTCCAGGTAGTTTCAGGTTCTCATCAAAAGGAAATGCCTGAGACACTTCATATCCTTTCACTAATAAAACAGGAATCATCCTAGAAAAGGCAACTCAGTCAGTGCAGAGGGAAGGCTGAAGCCATGATAACCTTTGATAACATACTTTACCAACTGTTTGTCAATCTTATACTAAAAGAACAGCTGAGGCAATATCATCATACCATGGAGTTTCATACAAAAACTAGGAAGTTCAGTCAGAACACAATTATTAAGCCAAATTTATTTCACTCCCCTTCTAAAAGTAACTCCTAAATGGGGGACACAAAATCCACCAGGACAACTCCCTTCTGCTCCATGGCATCTTTAATTCAGGGAACTAGGGACTGTGTGCTTCTCTCCTCCTGCCTCAAAGAGGCAACTTCTGATTGTAGAGATGGTGCTTATTGTTCAGGGTTTTTTTGTTTTTATCATTTAACTGCCCAAATTCTGGTTTTCACTGACCCAGGCTCACTTTCTGTGTGAACAGCTTTAGTACCACCCTCAGTGCAGGGTAAGGTTAGCTGTTAGCAGCTGTATTAAGCAGATGCTTCCTAAGAATATTCTTTAAATAGCAGGGGGTAGGGAGAATGGTAAGGAAAAAACAACACACTAATTTAGCAGTCAAGCTCATGATAATAACTACCCCCATGAGATCTTCATGTTGAAAGAATATGGTCGTAATGCCCACCTCTAGCTAATATCCAGCTCCCTAGCTAATTTGGGTGGGGGGCAGGTGGGAGGAGACAAGCAGCAAACTTATCTTGTTAGCAGAAACAAAACAAAAACATGATCCTCTTCTCAGAGTACACAAGCTATAAGCAAGTCCTCTCACCAAGAGAACATGAGCATTTCTGCAGGGATAAAAGGCCAAGCTCTCATAGGCAGCACAGGGCAGAGCAGAGCAAAGGAGTCACTAAATTCTTATAGTGCAGGAGTCTGGTTTCAATATGAGAATGCAATTTTTTAATGACCTTCATAATAAATGCCTAACAATTCAATGAAAATATCACTATCCTTCCTGCAATAACTGTCTTGATTTGTTTTACATTTTACTTGGAAACACATATTTAAAAGATTCTTTCATCAATCTTATATACCTTTAAGGCTGATTAGGGATAAGGTATACCACAATCAACTTTTTACTCACCCTTTTACTCTTTCTATCTATGTACACTCTGCCTGCTCCCCTGTGCCACCATCTACCACAAGAATAATGAGACTGACCTTTTTAATTGTGGCACAGCAAAAGGACCTGGGTCAGAATTCTGGCTCTGCCACTTATTGGATAGTATGACCTTGGGTAAGTCACTGATTCAGCTTTTTCAGCCAGAGAATGGGAATAGTATCACCTACCTTGCAGCATTGTGAGAACTAGAGATATTATGAAAAGTTCCTAGTGTAGCACAAAATTATCATTACTATCAGCTTCATGCAAAAAAAATACCTAAAATCCAAAACTGGCAAAAAAATATTTATGTGACAAATATTTTTAAAGAAAGATACACAAGTCAATCTCATAAGATTATGAAAACCCTGTCACCTGCTTTATTTCTAGAGAGGGGTAAAGGGAGAAGAGGAAATATTCACTTGAATTTGAGGGGCAGCTAAATTGGAAGCAACAGTAGCAACAATTTTAGGCCTCTAAGGTTACTCTGATCCATAAGGGAATGCTGAAATTTCCTTGTTTGGAGATTTAAGAGTTTAATTTTCCCCTAAAGCGAGATCATCCACTTTGGCTGGGATAAAAGAATAAAGAACAACAAACTCAGTAGCACCAAATGGGGTTTAACACAGAAAATAGGGCCAGGTTTCACTTTTCAAATGCAAAATTTTACATTAAAATATGTTTATAAATCATAATGTTTTTACTCCTGATTCAATCCTTCTCCTTCCCCTAGCAGGAGCCCCAGAAACCTGAAGAGCATGTGCATTACTGACCAGATATACAATCCAGCTGCCCCTTCCAAACTGGAATCTGATTACAAATGGACTGGCCTAGCTCAGGGCTGCCCTCAGTGATGGGAAGCAGTATCTATGCTCTTAGGGAGAATGGATACTGAGGATGCCACCAGTCAAAAAGTCGAACGCTGTGCACTGGGTCCAGGATGACTTGCACACCCTGTTCACTGCGCAATTTCCGACCTCCATGGACAGGAGAATCTTGGAACACCAGTCTCACTCGATGATGCCGCATGTCCGTGCTCACATTGATAGTAAACTGGGAGGGAAAAATAAATTCAGTACTCAAATTAAACAACCTTGTTTTCCTATGACTCACTCTAAAATGAGACAATCTAGACAACTGACATGAACTAGGCCACAAAATAATCTCTTAGTTATACCAACAGCACTATACTATCTTTTTTTGCAAAGATATTAAAAATTAAGGGTGATTTTTATAAGTTTTTCTTAGCTTCATATATTTAAACTGTGCTAAAGAAAGCCTCTCAAATGGCTGAACAAATTAGGATACATGCACAAAGACTACCTTAATGACAATTTTAAAAAACTGGATTAGAGCTATAAGAGATGACTTGAAGGGATTCTGATGAGATATTGTTGAGCAAGTTAAGCAAGATGCATGAAACTGATCTGATCACATTGTTTTGGAAAATAAACCACAAAATCTCTAAATATGTTTATGTATATGTAAATCTGTATAGAATTCTACGAGTAGGAAGTATATGGAGTATAAGTATATAAATAAGTCATTAATGTGGCTTAATGAGAGGTGCTTACAATAAAAACAGATATATGACATAATCTCAATTACACAAAATTATTTAAGAGAGTGGGTGTATACATGTATTGAATATATATTAACAGATACATTAAAGAACAGTTCCCCAAAAGTTAACTGCAATTATAGGATAGCACAAGTCTAAGTCACCTTCACTGTCTCAATGTGTTTATGTATTATTTAAATTCTTCACATGAAGTATGAATTATTTATTTTACCATTAAAAAAAGAATAAAGCTATTTTCAATGTGGAGGGGGAAACATATCTCTGAACATAAGCCTAAAATACAGAGAAGATAAATTACATGAACTCTCCAGTTGCCAATCCAGTTAAAAATGTTAAAAACATGGAAAATACACCAGAAGCATATTTGTTGTTTACTAATCTAATTCTTAGCTAAACCTTGAATAGTCAGAGCATCACACAAAAGACAGAGCTGGTAACCCTACATTTTAATATTCCATTTATGATACCACATGCATGCCTCAGGTCCTGACATACAGTGTTCATGTATAAGCTTCATCATTAACCTTAACGGGATAATGTTTCTCAAACATTAATGAGCACTACACAGGAGATGCAAAAACATTGTTCACTATATAGAAGGAAACAGAAGTAAAATATTCTCAGACATAATTAACTTCTCCACAAATATGTCTGTTCCTAGTATACAAGTCTGCTTTCAGATTTTGTTTAAAATTATTCTTCAAAGATTTCTTCCTCAATGGTTAAATTTACAAATTTCTTTCAAACCCTAAGTATAGTGAGAGTCTATGAAAGAGCTGAGGATGACATCCTGTCTCCACTTACCAGGGTAAATATCATTCCCATGACAATTGGAATAAAGATGAAATTGAGGGTGGTGACCTGCAGTAGGCAGCAGTCCTGGTCTGGGTTGGTATGAACATCTTCGTACTGAATGGGAGGCTGCAATCCTCCCATACACTTGCTCTTTAATCTAGGGGACTGAAGAGAATTAAGAATTACTCTAATGGGTTAGAGGAAATGTTTATGGTTCTAAGACTCCACCAATGAAAATGCTATGGCTTAACTAAAGCTGCTGAGATCCATTTTTCTGTTATCTCTTCTCTCTTTAATATACATATCAGTTTCTATACAGATCAAGGAAAATCTGACCTTTGAAAGACATGGAAACACATTTGGATGAGAAATGTGACAGTGGGTGCTTCATTTAGATGGTGTTTCCTACCATCTGGCAAGAAATGGAAACTTATAGCTCTATCAGAGGCTCTCCAATGTTTGCGAGATCACAAATTCCTTGTGACTTGTCAGACTCCAAAGAACATCTGCTGCACAAAAAGGGATGGAAGCAGAAGTGGCCATCTAATTCCAGGCATCATAAAACAAGAGTCACAACTCTCAGAGCTAGAGGAAATCTTAGCATTCACTTTCCTGCAGCAGTTCTGGTCTTAGCTTGTATACACTGCGAAGACTGCTCCTCAGTTCCCTCCCAGAAAGGTGCTATGGTGGACTTTGTACCAACATCTAATGGATATCATAGACTGTGGACATCTTACTAAAAGCAAATGATCAGAGCCAAAATTCGTCCCTAGAACCGTGTTTTTGAAAAATCAATGTAAAAATATGATTTACTTTAAATACAAACTTATCTGGAACACACTTGTCATCAAGTGAGGGATAACTATAATTTTATTTGTAATGTGTTACCTCAGTGAGATACTAAGTAGGGGAGACAGATGGAGGAAATGAGGCTGCTGAGGACAAGAAGTAAAGACATGCAGAACAGATCTTCACTGTAGCCAAGATCTCAGGTACAGTCCAAGAAAAAGGCAGAGACAAAGGTGCAATAGTATCTACTCTTCTTATAAATAGACTCTTGGCAGTCCCTCTCCCCATGGCTTGCCCAAACTGCCTCAGATATAAAACCATATGAATTATTGTTGTTTACAAATACATTTGCTTTGAAAAACAAGAAAATTCTTAGCCAAATAACCTCAGTACATTGTTATAACAAGTTTTTCCCTTTTCCCCACTTTTAAAGTCTTCAAATATATAGAAAAGTTAACAAAACCATGCAATAAACTCCTGTATACCCTTTACCATTGGATATTTTGCCACGTTTGTTTTCTCTCCACCTCAGCTCTCATTTTATGTATATTCACATATTAAAAAAAAAAACACATGAACTCTTGGGGTGGGGGAGGCAAAGCCATTTGAAAGTAACACTGGCATTCTACCCTTATTCAACATGAATAAAGACACTTATATATAACCTCAATAACATTATCACACCTAAGAAAATTAAGAATAATTTCATATAATCTAATATCCAGAGCATACTCAAATTTCTTTAATTGTACCAAAAATGTCTTTTATTGCTCTTTGTTCATTAATCCAGGATCCACTCAAGGTTTACTCTTTGCATTAAGCTATTAAATCTTTGTGCCTCTTTCATATAAAATAGTTCTTTCTTTTCTTTTCATGACATTATATGTTTTAAAATATATTATCTGATTTTAATGAGGCAATTTTATGTCTAGTAAAATTCGAGCAAGATATTACCTGAAAAACAGAGATGATAAAAGCACACACCTGCTTTTTGAACTTGAAGTTGAATTCCCACATTGGCTCCTGTCTGTTCCCAACAATCTTTCTGCACCAGAAAAGTAAGCACTGTAAGAAAATAAAAATAACCTTTCTGTTTGCTAGCTCTAAAGCCAGCCACGGTCCCAATGCTGAGATTTTACTTTGGCACGGATAAAAACCCCCACCTCCCCCGCACCACCACCACAATTTGACACTGGTGGAACATGAAAAGAGACAATCCCAAGACTATTCAGTAAAGAGAAGAGGTACCAATATAAGTCAACCTCAGATGCTATTGAGGTCAACCCCTACTGTTCTCATCTTTAAAGACAGAAACATGGTCTCTAGAGACTGGGGCATTATCTGATTCAGCAGGCCACTCCTCTATATTAAAATATAAGGGCAGCCAGTAGCCACCAGACAAGATGATAACAAAGCCATAAGGCAGGCAGAGACAGCCAGCCCTGTACGTAATAGGAGCAAACCACTCAGGACCTTCTGGGAGCAGACAGCCGGTATGGAAACTACAGAGGTGAGCTGAATTCAGTCTAGAGTAAGCCCCTCAAGGAAAGTCAGGCTACAGCTAGGGTTAACACAAGAAGTTAAGTACCTCCCAGGGGATAAGGGGTGGGTCGTCCGCCGTGCCAGCTGTCCTGCCCTTCAGACATGCCCTGTACGTCCTGCTGTTCCATCAAAAATAATGGGCTTGGCTTTAAGGGGCAAACACTTCTGCTGCCAACACAACGGCTCCAGTGTCCCACACAAGCTATGCTACTGAAAAGAGAGAGAGGGAGAATCAAATACGAAAAGGTGGAGTCCAGGAACACGGGACAACTTCCTTTAGGCATGCTGGCAACTTCCTGAATGCCATGCGATGTGGTTATACTAGCAAGGCCATGCATGGGACACCTGCCACTGCAGGTCCCACATCCTCTTCAGAAGATCTCTAACAACAGGCACAAAAGCAGCAGACAGGTGGCCTAGCCTTCCTGTCTGGATTAAGACCTTAGTTATCACCACCTTGACTTTTAGCCACTTAAAAGTCACTTTTTTAGTCCACTTAAAAAACTTAATATACAATTATAAGAATATGAAGACATGGGTATTTTAGATTTAGGCAGTAGCACTTGCATTGTGCACTGGAGCCGCGAGGATGTGTCAAGCATGAGGAGTTTGCCCAATGCTGCTCTGCTCCCAACAATTGACTCACCCCTAGCATGGTTAGCTTTGGGATGATCCCCACCTCACCTGATACGATCAAATGTTTTTTGGGGGAGAAAAACTATAAATGTGAAATGATACACTGTCCACTCATATTACAAGGAGAAGGAATGAAATTCTACTCACCCAGCATTCTAATCCTGCCCTAAGTCCATCAGCTAGTGTGACATTAAATTGGCTCAGCCAATGGCCCTGACCACCTCAGTCTGCAACCCTGGGGGGAACCATGATGATCTTGAAATCAACAGTACCCTTTTAATCAATATGTATCAGGTAGAATGTTATCACACTAGAGCTGAACTAGGGGAAAAGAATCATTATGTAACATCCAAAGCATAAAAACAAAACAGAAGAGAATAGGAAGTGCTATAGAACACCAGACTTTGGGTAGGAACAGAGTAATAAAAATTATTAACAAACTCAAAAGATACAAAATTTAGACAACAGTATTAGTTGAATGAGAAAAAGGCCGAGACATCAACTTGCCTAAATAATCATATATGCTATACTAGTCTAGCTTGGCAAAGGTGTGTTCACTAGATATTTCATTATGGCAGAAAAAAGGAGAGAATGGACCAAAGGCTTATAGACCTACTTACAAATCAGAAGAATGCCAGGACCTTGAATACAATGTACAAATATAAACTACTGGGGAAATCCCAAGATATAAGGAATGGCCTAGAACACAGGAAGAATTTTAGAGGGCTAAAGTCTATGAGCGGAAGTACCTTATAGTCTCTGAAACAACCCACCCCTGAGCCTGGCAATAGTGGGCACTTTGCAAATGCTGAAGAAGTCTACACCAGAATCTTTTAAGGTTAACAAGAAAGTGGAAATCCAGATGTCAAGGTCACATTAGAAAAAGAAAATTAGTAAGTTGTTTTATATCTTTGTATCATGATTTAAAGCACCTTTTAAGAATTATAGTTTACATCTACCATTTGAGTTGTGTTCTTCCTAGCCCAAACCATCAAACCATCTAAACCATCTAAAGTGACCCAATGTATAAGGCATGAAAATAAATTAAAATAAAGAGAATAAGGAATATGCTAAAAGCACAAGAAAGCTTCAAGGTAAAGATAACATCAGCCAACCCAGCACAGCAGGAATGTCTTGGAGAAGAGATACCCACGAGCCCTGAACGTTTACATTAGTCCCTTAGCAGCCTGGTACCTACGGCCCTAGACCACCCCATCAAGGAAGCTGGAAACAAGCCATGATAACAGGCCCATTATACAAGAGTCCATTTGTTAAACCCCAACACTAATTGTCACTTACTTTGGAATTCTTTAATGTGCTAGGAGTGCTTTCTGGAATGGCTGGATTCTTGGAGATTCGAGCAGCAAATGGCTCATACATATGGTACAGAGATCGGATCACACATGCCCGGAGACAGCGCAGCTTCTCCATTGACTCTGGTCGCAGGCGCAAAGGCAGAGAGGCATCCAGCGTGTAGTGCCTAAAACATGACACATTACTCCTACCAATAAGTGACCTCTCTCTTCTGCTCTAAGCCAGTCTCCTAGGACTCCTGGGCTCAGTACAAATTTTACTATACTATTCCACTGGCCAGTAGTTAGTTTGTCCCTAGTGCTCTCACATACACACACACAAATCACTATCTCCTTCACTTCTTAGCTACTTTTGCGTCTTTGCTATGCAAAACCCAATTCATATATACCTTGTAATCCTGCACTTCTCTATTCATTTAAAAATTTTAAATCCTCACTATTTCACTTTAAAAAAGGGGCAAGTCTCTGACTTTATACCAGTACAATATACTTCAGCTGCTCAAAAAGAACCTGCACTGGGGAAGATCCACCAAGTTCTCTTGTCACATGTCTCAGAAAGTTCTCTACTCCCTGATACCTCACCATCCCCTTCCACCACATTCTTACTGACGGTTTATAATCTTCACTACACTTCTAACCCAGCATCAAAAGTTAGCCCTCTTACTAATCACATCATTCACTCCCTCTTCACCACTACAACTATACACAGAGCAGCATAACTACAAAGACTATATGATACTTCAAGATGACTAGCAAATCTAAGAAACAACAAATCCAGTTGCAAAGATAAACCGATGGGCATCTATAACTTCTGAAAATTCTAGCTAAGATAAACCGCTGAAGAAAAGTGGGTAACCATAGGGAAGACAATTACCAGATGAATTAATAATATCAATTTTAAATTAAAGAGTAGCTCAAGGAATTCAAAGCTAGGTTCATGCCCAGGCATGCAGTAGAGAAAGTGAAAAGAGGTCACCATCCAGGGAGTAGCTCCAAATCAAAAACAACAAGAAATAAGCAACGCAGCTAACACAGTGAGCTCTCTGTGGTCGCACCTTCGGTACAACCTGGTCCAAAAGGCAGCAGTGCAAGTGACAGTCCAGGCATTCTTACAAATCAGGGAAAAATTCACAATGTCCTCAGGACGGATATAGGAGGCCAGCAAGAGCCAAATATCCATGGGATACTCTTCTCCTCCAGCCCCATCCAGATCTTCTGAAACAGAAAAAAGAACTATAACTTTTGACCTTCTATTATATGCACATATAAAGATCCCCAATCATTTCAATTCTCCCAGGGCTTGCACAGTTAAGAAAATGGTTTAAATAGACCCAAGGAAGCCTCTCAAACTCATCATTTCCTGCTTATTCTAGCTGCTGAAAACTTTTGTTTCCTGTTGCCCAAGTGAATAGGTCTTGTTCTTAAGGCCTTTATTTAACCACTATTTACATACTATTTTGAAGTTTTCAAAGTACCTTTGCATACATTATATCATTCAACTATAATAATTTTTCAGTGGAAATAAGGAAAGTATTACTGTGTCCATTTTACTATAAGAAAACAGAACCTTGCAAGTATTCAAGGTAAACAGAACCCAGTTTTCTCCAAAGTCCAGCTTTTCACTATAAATTCTGCCCTTGATTTCCCTTGCAGTTCCCATCCACCAAACATTTTCTTCAATTCAGTCATTTAAAAAATAAAACTGATTTTAAGATGGTATGAAGAAACCTCAAAGTACAAACTAACTTAAAAAACCAAGTAAGTTACAGTGTAATTTCATTACTCAGTAATTGCCTTAGATATGTTTCTTTTCTTCTGGTTTCTTCTTGTTTCATTGTCAGCTTGATCTACAATTCTGGCCACAAGCATCCAGTATTCAAGGATACCCTGTGATGATGTATCCCCACCTCTTCCTCCTTCAGACCTCATTAGTGTTAATTCTCTTGACCCTGAGGTCCACAATACATGTCAGGTTCAAATAAAAATTCACACTCCACAGAGATACCAGAATCTGGGCTAACCGTAAACTTTAACTGAGACTTAGTTATATAGCTATCCAAAACACAGCTTTCTTCTTTCTGTTTCCGGAGCAAAAAGCCCCTACAACTACCTCCCTGAAGCTGCCTCTGCTTTTCTAGCTGCTTCCTGCAGCTCTATGACTCAATCAGGTTCTTGCATTAGGTTCTTCATAGCAGAGACCAATGCTTCTAAAACAACATCGTCTTTTCTGGTTCTTACGCTTCTTGAAATCTCCAGTAACTATTTAAGGCTCAGCCTACCACATTTGGGGCCCCCTTCTCCCACATTAAATCTCTCTCTAAAAGAGAAGGCAAACAACTATCAGAATTTCCTCCACTGAGACCCATGAGGACTTTTACAAAGCAGAGTACTATTAAAATTTTTCTGTCTTTGGGGACAAAACTCAGTAATTATAAAAATTGCCAATGTTTTACACACAATTATTAAGAAATTTCAAAACGTAGGAAATGGAATCAGTAAAGGAAAGCTTCATGGAGATAAGTTATGAAGGGCAAAAAATTTGATACTCATAGGTTAAGGGGAAAAGTATTCCAAATGAAATAAACAGCTAACATGAAGCCTGGATATTTAAAAAAACAAAACACATGTGAGGGCAATAAAGAGACAAGTCTAACAAGATTTTGATGATATTAAGAAATTACTGTTGGGCTTCCTTGGTGGCGCAGTGGTTAAGAATCTGCCTGCCAATACAGGCCACACGGGTTTGAGCCCTGGTCCGGGAAGATCCCACATGCTGCAGAGCAACTAAGCCCGTGTGCCACAACTACTGAGCCTGTGCTCTAGAGCCTACAAACCACAGCTACTGAACCCGCGTGCCACAACTACTGAAGCCGGCACGCCTAGAGCCCATGCTCAACAAGAGAAACCACCACAGTGAGAAGCCTGTGCACCTCAATGAAGTATAGCCCCCGCTTGCTGCAAGTGGAGAAAGCCCACGCGCAGCAATGAAGACCCGACACAGCCAAAAGTAAATAAATAAATTTAAAAAAATAATAATAAAGTAGCTTTAAAAAAAAAATTACTAACTTTTTTAGATGTGATAATTTTTTTAAGAGCATTTATCTTTTGGAGATAACTACCAGAATATTTACAGATATAAAAATGGAATATCTGGAAATTGTTTCAAAATAATCAAGTGTGTATGGGGTGTGTGTGTGTGTGTGAGTGTGTGTTGAGGTGGGGATGAGTGGGTAGTGGCTGAGACAAAAGTGACCATGAGTTGATAACCTGAAGCTATGTAATAGCCACACTGGATTCATTACACTATTCTCTCTTCTTTTGTATATGTTTCATTTTTAAAAAGCTAAAAGAAAAAAGAGGGGGAAAAAAAAGACCAGTTTGATGAGAATGAAGGACCCTAATGGGGATAAAGTGGAGCAAGGAAGTAAAAGATGAATTATAGCTAAGAGTTTGTAAACCACAAATCATGTATCTGATAAGTGACTGGTCTCCTGAATACATTAAGAATTCTTACAACTCAGTAATAAAAAGATAACCTGTATTTGTTTGCTAACACATATATATGGAATCTAAGGGGAAAAAAAAAAAAAGGTCATGAAGAACCTAGTGGCAAGACGGGAATAAAGACACAGACCTACTAGAGAATGGACTTGAGGATATGGGGAGGGGGAAGGGTAAGATGTAATAAAGTGAGAGAGTGGCATGGACATATATACACTACCAAACGTAAAATAGATAGCTAGTGGGAAGGAACCGCATAGCACAGGGAGATCAGCTCTGTGCTTTGTGACCACCTAGAGGGGTGGGATAGGGAGGGTGGGAGGGAGGGAGATGCAAGAGGGAAGAGATATGGGAACATATGTATATGTATAACTGATTCACTTTGTTATAAAGCAGAAACTAACACACCATTGTAAAGCAATTATACTCCAATAAAGATGTTAAAAAAAAAAAGATAACCTAATGTAAAAATGAGCGAAGAATTTGAATAGACATTTCTCCAAAGAAGATATACGAAAGGCCAATAAGCATATAAAAGACGCTCAACATCATTAGCATGCAAATCAAAACCATGAGATTCCACTTTACATCAACTAGAATGCCTATAGTTTAAAAAGTTAGACAATAACAAGTGTTGAGGAGGATGTGGAGAAACTGTAACTCTCATTCATTGCTGGTGGGAATATAAAATGGAAACTTCATAAAAAACTTGGCAGTTCCTCAAAAAGTTAAACATAGTTACCATGTGATCCAGCAATTTCACTCCTACCGGACAGAAATGAAAATATATGTTCACACAAAAACTTGTCCATGAGTGTTCATAGTAGCATTATTTATGATAGTCAAATAAAAAGCAATAAAAAGGAATAAAGTACTGATATATACTACAATATGGATGAACCTTGAAAACATTATGCTAAGTCAAAGAAGCCAGACGCAAAAGACCACATATTATATGATTTCGTTTATATGAAATGCCCGGAATAGGCAAATCTATAAGGACAGAAAGTAGATTGGTGGTTGCCTGGGGGAAGGGATGGGTGGGAGAGAGTGTTGGGAGGGAATGAGGAATGATACTAATCGATTTGAGTTGATAGAAATGTTCTAAACTTAGATCATGTTGATGGCTACACAACTCTGAGAACATACTAAAACTACTGCATTGTACACTTTAAAGGGATGAATTTTATCTCAATAAAGATGATTTAAAAGTCTGTAAGCTCTTCTGTGGAATGTGCTCAAAACCAAAAAGGAAAATCAAGAGAAATATCTAATACAATGGTGATGATGAGTAGGGATTTAAAGCAAGAAATTAAGGAACAAAGAAGTGTGAGGAATGTCTATTAACATTCTTGGTTCCGGAAAAGAGCGGTATCACTGACAATAATTGGTATAACTTCAAAGCAAAGACAGTTCATTGATTCATTAATTTATTGATTATTTCAATATATTTTAACATATGCAAGAGTCTGTCATCTGATTCTCAAGTATAGGTGAAAGTTCTCACAGATCTGAGACCAAAAATACACATATCATTTATTACATTAGTTTCCTCCTAACTCTAGCTGATCATCAGAACCACTTTAGCTTTAAGAATTCTGGGCTCTACCCCAAGAGTCTGATTCCTTAAGTCTGGAGCAAACCAGTGAATGATGGGTTGGCACACTGTATACCATTAGTTTACCTTTCTTTGTTTCATTTGTGTAAGTTTTATTGCCACTAATACATAAATATCACACATTTTTCTATTTCCTACAGTACCTACTAGACATAAAGCAGGCATTAACAATTACAGAGCACTTAAAAGTCCACGATAATAATCTAACTTTAGCTGAAATGAAATTGGTTACATACAATCCACATATTTGGAAGAGAGAACATTTTTGTCACAACTCTGCTTCCTTACACATTCAGAAATCCAGAAATGCAAAGGCTTTTTGTTTTCCTGTTGCTACATGGATTTTACCTGATAATGATATGTTCTCAATGAATGGCTACTACTGTTACCAATCTCCTTTCCTCTCAACTTTAGATATAAGTAGAAAGCCCTGGTATATTAAAGTTCTGTCCCACTACAAAGATCCAAACTCTGGTTCTCCACTGGTATCACCTCTTGTGCTACTGAGAAAGTGACAGCTTCAAGTTATCACCACAGATAGGACTAATAATCCAAAAGAGAGCGAGCCCTGTACCTTTGTGCCTCTTGCTTTTCTTTTTTCTGGAGGCAGTTCTCTCATGGATGCTTTCCTCCTGGGCATCAATCTCATCACTGCTGTCGATGATGTCACAGGGCTCACCAGCCCCAGAAAGAGCTTCTACTGCAGGAACCTGGGAGGCTTCCAAGCCACAAAGAGATTTTACTAGAAGAAAATAAGAAGAGAATGAGATGGCAGAGTACCATGGCTTAGGCAGGATATCAGCATCCATAAGGAAAAGAAAAAAAAGCAAAAGCAGTGTGAGAGTCTGCTAAAGGAAACTGAGAACCTTAGGAAAAAAAAAATAGCATTTTAAACACAAAAAATTGGAAAGTAATGAGCAAACTGACTCCAAAGTTGCAGAAACTGCTTCAGACCTGAAGAAAAAGGGAGTGAATTGTTCTCCACTATAAACCCTTCAGGGTAAAAGCAAAAGGTGAACGCTATTTTCATTTGCATAAATTCTGAGGAGCAGTGTTTGAGAGGAATTAAACCCAATTTAACCTTATTCCTGGGCTGGAGACAGTACATATCATGAAAACACAAGTTTCAAGGACCCCTGAGTAAGAAGCTTGAAAGTAAGAGAAGCATGAGAAAAGGAAAAGAATACTTCAAGGTTATTACACAAAGACGCAAACAGCAGAGTTAAGTGGAGAATATACGTGAACAGGAATAAGATTAATAACCAGGAAGAAAGCAGTGGAAACCACAGAAGAGTACGCAAAGTTTTTTTGTTTGTTTTTTGTTTGTTTGTTTGTTTTTTATGGTAAGACAGAAATAAAATATTTCTGCTACAGAAACTGCTACTGCTCTTGGCTAATCCTTCCCCTCCCCTGAATATATGAGTAACCATCGAGGAGAGCAAACACGTTTACGGGAAGATGCCTAAAGGATTTCAAGAAAAACACTGAGGCAGAATCCCAGGAAAATAAAGCACCTAGTACTCTCTTCACTGAGTCTGAAAAGACTCGTCGGAAGCCTACCTTCCTGCTGAACAGCATTGGCGACGGCTTTCTTGACCCTTCCAGACCTCACGACGGCCGGATCCGAGTTGGCATAATCCGCCACGGTCACTGAAACACAGCACCAAACCTCAAAGGAGGAGGCCTTCTCTCCTCAGCTTCCTCCCCACCAAGATTTCCTGCTCACTCCAAGTCCCCAGTCCAGCCGCCCTCCCGTCGCCGGCAGGCGAGCACTCGCCTCGGTGCTGTCCAGCCCCCTCCCTGCTTCCAGCCCCAAGCCTTTCAACGCCCCCGCCCTTGCCCACCTCGCCCAGAGCAGGCGTCTTGGGCCCGGAACTTGAGTCGCTTTCCTCTCTTGGGCATGGCGACTGTGTCGGGGCGAGGCCGGGTTAGCGGGCCAGGACCCCGGGCCATGTTTCGGGCCAGAGACTGGGAAGCAGGAGCCAAGGGCCAACTCCGCCCGGCTCCGCAGCCATCCCGCTCCAGGACCGCAGCTCTCGCGAGGCTTAGGACAGGGCTCCGCATCGCACTGGCGGCCAACTCCCCTCTTCAGAAACCAATCACCACCTGGTCTAGGGAGTACGTCATCACCCAGCGCCTAAGGATCGACCTGCGTCTGGTTCCCTAAGGGTAGGTGACTGTTCTGGGCAGTGTGGGTTTTTAATCATACGTCTTGTAAGGTGATTTGGTGTCTCAGACCCGAAACCCACAACCCCGTTGATTAGAACTGAGTTTACATTATGGTCTCCCCGGTTTTTCTGCTACTGCCTCTGTCCACACTCCAGGTTCACTTCAGTATCCCAAAAGCACATCTATTGTCATCTTCGTGCTCCATCTCTCAGGCCACGTAGACATAGTCCAACATGGGTCTAAAAGAGTCTTCACTCTAATTTCTTATACAAAAGCTATAAATTTCTGAATTCTCAAAGCTGGGGGAGGGGTTCTTAAAAGTTTATTAATTTACCACCATCCTCCAAACTTAATACTAGAAAGATCGATGAGGAAAGAATGGTGTCTTTCCTTTGTATTGAGAGAAAAGACCGAGCGAAGGTTACAGAACTGTGAGGGAGCAGGATCCTGGTCTAGTATCACCAGTACGAATAAGTTATTGTGTGTCCTAAGTTAGGTTCTTTGTCCTTCTAAGTTCTTTGCAGCTCCCAAAAGGTGCTAATCCCTGGCTTGAGAAGCATGGTACTTAGGGACCAGGAATCCAAACTGTTGGACCCATCAGACAGTGCCACCCTAACATATTTAGAAACAGACTTCTGTTTTTAATTACTTAATACATAGACATTCATTAGGCGCAAACCACTGGCCTTTTACTAACATCGTGTAACGGAGTATCACTAGAGATGGTGCTAATAGGGTTGAATCAATTAGGAATTATAATTGAAACTGAGTAATTGATAATAGTCGTGAACTATTCAAATTTATCTAAAGTTATAACATGAACAAGGGTCTAATAGACTGAACTAAAAGGAAATTGTTTCAAATAATTTTTCCATGATTGATGTTTGTAGTCAAAACACAGCTGGTAAAGCACCAAGGCTTCTCATTTCACAACATTAATAAAAAGTTCATAACACCCACATGCAAGTATATTTCTGCTAATGTGGTACCCTGTTGAAAACACCGAGGCATTGAGACTCTGGAGGAAATCAAAGGTGCAAAAGAAATAAACCCTATTTTTATGCCGTCACTATCGGAGACTTAAAGGTTTTAACTGAAACATTCATTTTCAACCTTATAATTACTATTTTAATTCATTGGAATGAAAGAAGTGCTAACCCCAAAACTGTTTATCTTTCAAATTTCAAGAATATGAAGATCTAAAGCAAAGCCCCTCTTAAGTCCTTTGGCCACATTAGTGGAACCAAACACATGTAAATCTTTTATTTCACCTTTTACTAAAAAGCAGCAATTTTTAATTAATGACACTGCTAGATTCCAAACTCAAAGATACACATTCTTTCTAGAAAGACAAGTTGTAAAAGTTACTAAAAGAGCTGTTATGTTTTTGCAAGTTCCAAAAAGAATTTTATTGAAAATTTTTATGAAAATTTCCTTCAGCTTATAGACTTTATTTGGGAATGAATTGACATCTATATACTATTGAGTCTTTCCACTCAGGAACTTGGTATGCATCTCCATTTAGTAACATCTTCTTTTATGCCCCTTAATTTGTTTTTACTCAAACTTATTGTGTATTCTTGTCAATGTTTTCTTTATCTTTTTATTGAAGTATAGTTGATTTACAATATTATATTAGTTTCAGGTGTACAACATAGTAATTCAATATCTTTATATATTATACTCCATTTACAAAGTAATGGCTATATTTCCCTGTACTGTACAATATATCCTTGTTGCTTACTTATTTTATACATAGTAGTTTGTGTCTCTTAATCTCATACCCCTGTCTTGCCCCTCCTTCTTCCCTCTCCCCATTGGTAGCCACTAGTTTGTTCTCTGTATCTGTGAGTCTGTTTCTGTTTTGTTATTACATTCGTTTTATTTTTTAGATTCCATATATAAGTGATAACATACAGTATTAGTCTTTATCTGACTTATTTCACTAGGCATAATCTCTAGGTCCATCCACATTATTGCAAATGGCAGAATTTCTTTTTTTTTTATGGTCAAGTACTATTCCATTGTGTGTGTGTGTGTGTGTGTGTGTGTGTGTGTGTGTGTGTATACACATCTTCTTTATCCATCCATCTTTTGATGGACATTTGTGTAGCTTCCATATCTTGGCTATTGTAAATAATGCTGCTGTGATAATTAGCGTGCATGTATCTTTTCAAATTAGTGTTTTCGTTTTCTTCAGATATCCAGCAGTGGAATTGCTGGATTATATGGTAGTTTGATGTTTAGGTTTTTGAGAAACCTCCCTACTGTTTTCCAGAGTGGCTGCACCAATTTAAAATCCCACCACTAGTGTACTAGCGTTCCCTTTTCCCCACATCCTTGCCAGCATTTGTTATTTATGGTCTTTTTGATGATAGCCATTTTGACAGGTGTGAGGTGATATCTCGTGGTTTTGATTTATATTTCTCTGATAATTAGCAGTGTTGAGCATTTTTTCATGTGCCTGTTAGCCATCTGTATATCTTCTTTGGAAAAATGTCTGTTCAGGTCTTCTGCTCATTTTTACATTGGGTTCTTTGTTTTTTTGATATTGAGTTGTATGAGCTGTTTATATTTTGTGGATATTAATCTTTTATCAATCATATCATTTGCATATATTTTCTCCCATTCAGTAGGTTGTCTTTTTGTTTAGTCAATGATTTCCTATGGTGTGCAAAAGCTTTTAAGTTTAACTAGGTCCCATTTGTTTATTTTGCTTTTATTTCTTTTGCCTTAGAAGACAGATCCAAAAAATATTGCTACGATTTATGTCAAAGGGTGTTCTACCTATGTCCTCTTGTAGGAGTTTTATGGTTTCTAGTCTTACATTTAGGTCTTTAATCCATTTTGAGTTTATTTTTGTATATGGTGTGAGGAAATGTTCTAATCTCATTGTTTTACATGTAGCTGTCCAGTTTCTTCAGCACTATTTACTGAGGAGACTGTCTTTTTTCCATTGTATATTCCTGCCTCCTTTGTTGTAGATTGATTGACCATAGTGTGTGGGTTTATTTCTGGAATCTTTTTTCTATTCCACTGATATATGTGTCTGTTTTTGTGCCAGTACTGTGCTGTTTTTATTACTGTAGCTTTGTAGTATGAACGGAGTCAGGGAGTGTGATACCCCCAGCTTTGTTCTTTTTTTCTTCAAGATTGCTTTGGCAATTTTGTATCTTTTGTGGTTCCATATAAATTTTAGGATTATTTGTTCTAGTTCTGTGAAAAATGTCATGGGTATTTTGATAGGGATTGCATTAAATCTCTAGATTGCTTTAGGTTGTATGGACGTTTTAACAATATTATATCTTCCAATCCAAGAACACAGAATATCTTTCCATTTCTTTCTATAATTTTCAAATTCCTTCATCAATAATTTATAGTTTTCAGAGTATAGGTATTTCATTCCTTGGTTAAGTTTATTCCAAGGTATTTATTCTTTTTGATGTGATTGTAAATGGAATTGTTTTCTTAATTTCTCTTTCTGGGAAATTATTAGTATACAGAAATGCAACAGATTTCTGTCTATTAATCTTGTATCCTGCAACTTTACCGAATTTGTTTGTTAGTTCTAGTGGGTTTTTGGTAGAGACTTTAGGGTTTTCTATATATGGTATCATTTCATCTGCAGATAGTGACAGTTTTAAGAATTCCTTTCCAATCTGGATGCCTTTTATTTCTTTTTCTTGTCTGATTGCCATGGCTAGGACTTCCAATCCTATGTTAAATAGAAGTGGCAGGAGTGGGCATCCTTTTCTTATTCCTGATTTTAGAGGGAAAGCTTTTGGCTTTTCACCATTGAGTATGATGTTAGCTGTGGGTTTGTCATAAATAGCTTTTATTATGTTGAGATATGTTCCCTGTATACCAACTTCGATGAGAGTTTTTACAATGAATGGATGTTAAATTTTGTCAAATGCTTTTTCTGTATCTGTTGAGATGATCATGTGACTTTTATCCTTCATTTTGTTAATATGGTAAATCACATTGATTTGTGATTATTGAATCATTTTATTTTTTTAAAATTAATTTTATTTATTTATTTTTGGCTGCGTTGGGTGTTGGTTGCTGTGCGCGGGCTTTTTCTAGTTGCAGCGAGCGGGGGCTACTCTTCGTTGCAGTGCACGGGCTTCTCACTGCGGTGGCTTCTCTTGTTGTGGAGCACAGGCTCTAGGCGCTTGGGCTTCAGTAGTTGTGGCACGTGGGCTCAGTAGTTGTGGCTCTCAGGCTCTAGAGCACAGTCTCAGTAGTTGTGGCACATGGGCTTAGTTGCTCTGTGGCATGTGGGATCTTCCCGGACCAAGGCTCGAACCCGTGTCCCCTGCATTGGCAGGCAGATTCTTAACCACTGCGCCACCAGGGAAGCCCGCGATTATTGAATCATTCCTGATTCCCTGGAATAAATACCACTTGATCATTGGTGCATGATACTTTTTATAGGTTATTGAGTTTGATTTGCTGATAATTGTAGAGATTTTTTTGCATCAGAGATATTGGCCTGTAATTTTCTTTTTTTTTGTAGTGTCTTTATCTAGTTTTGGTATCAGGGTAATGGTGGCCTTATAGAATGAATTTGGAAGTGTTCCATCTTCTTCATTTTTGGAATAGTCTAAAACTTATAGGTATTAGTTCTTCTTTATATGTTTGGTAGAGTTCTTCTGTAAAGCCGTTGGATCCTGGACTTTTGTTTGCTTGTTTTTGTTGTTTTGTTTTGTTTTGTTTTTGTTTGTTCATTTGTTTTTACTGATTCAATTTTACTCCTAGTGATTAGTCTTGTCAGATTGTCTATTTCTTCCTGATTCAGTCTTGAAAGGTTGTATGTTTCTAGAAATTTGTCCATTTTTTCTAGATTGTCCAATTTGTTGGCATATAACTGTTCATAGTATTCTCATGATGTTTTGTATCTGTGTGGTATTGGTTGTTATTTCTCATCTTGTTTGTTTAGGTCCTCTCTCTTTTCTTCTTGGTGAACCTGGCTAAAGGTTTATTAATTTCGTTTGTCTTTTCAATGATCCAGCTCTTGGTTTCTTTGATATTTTCTGGGGTTTTTAGTCTCTGTTTTATTTATTTCCTCACTGATCTTTATTGTTACCTCCCTCCTGCTGACTTTGGGCTTTGTTTGTTTTTCTTTTTCTAATTCCTTTATATGGAAGTTGAGGTTGTTTATTTGAGATTTTTCTTATTTCTTGTGATAGGCCTGTATTTTTATAAACTTCCCTCTTAAAACTGCTTTTGCTGCATTCCATAGATTTTGGAAAGTTGTTTCCATTTTCATTTGTCTTGAGGTATTTTCTGATTTCCCTTTTGATTTCTTCATTGACCCATTGGTTTTTTAGTAGCATGTTGTTTAATCTCCACTTGTTTGTTCTCTTCCCATTTTTCTTCCTGTAATTGATTTCTATTTTCATACCACTGTGGTTGGAAAAAATACTTGATATAATTTTTATCTTCTTAAACTTGTTGGGACTTATTCTGTGGCCTAGCATGTGCTGTATCCTGGAGAATGTTTTTTCTTTTTGCTGTTCTAATTGGGTGATTTCCATTATTCTATCTTCCAGATCACTTGTGCATTATTTTGTATCACAAAGACTGCTGTTCCTTTCTTCTAATGTGTTTTCATTTCAGTTATTGTATTCATCTGTTCTGACTGGTTCTTTTTATTTATATTTTATAGTTCCTATTTAAAATTCTCACTATGTCCATCTATTCTTTTTCCCAATTCCATTAGCATTCTTATCACTAATGCTTTGAATTCTTTATCGGTAAATTGGTTATTTCTGTCCATTTGTTGTTTTTTCAGGGTTTTTCTCTGGCTCTTCAAATGAGACAAATTCCTCTGTCTTCTCATTTTGCTTATCTTTCTCTGTCTCTATGAAATTAAGTGAAACAGTTACCTATAGCAGTCTTGAAGGAGTGTCCTTATGTAGGAGCTTCCCTATAGTCTGTGTGTGTCCAGTGGCTTTGGTGGGAGAGTTGTATTTGACATGAACACAAGTCCTGTCTTTCCTCAGGATGTGCTGGCAGCTATCACCTTGGTAAGAAGTGGGGCTGAAAATAGAAGGGCTAGGGCCAGAGTTGGGTGTGAGGCGGGACTTTCTCTCTGCTTAGTGGCTGTCACTGCCCTGTTGGGGGTGGGGTCAGGTCCCAAGCTACTGGAGCAGAATCCCTGAGGGTCAGTTCCAAGCTGGGTCAGTTCCCTTTAAGTGCGTGCTCTTCCCCCTCCCAGCACTGGAACCCTCGCCCCAGAGTGGAGCAGTACTGGAGCATGAGGGGTTGGTGTGGGTATCTGGTGAGGGTCAAGCATGGTGTGTGGCTGTCTGGCTGCTGTCAGAAATCGAGACTGCCTCTGATGGGCTGCCTTTTGCAATCATCTGTAATGGCTGCCCCCTCCCTGCTCAGATGCTGCTTTTGGTTTGAACTACTTCGGCATCTCACAGCCAAGCCTTTTCCTTAGTCATGGCAGCCCTTGCTCCAGTGTGGAACTGCAAAGCCAGGTAAGTGGTGCTGGAGTGTTCACTCGGCTCAGGCTGGGGCAGGTACCAGGGCGGTTACAAGACACCAGTCAGCCACTCAAGCAGTTTCAGTCTGCCCTCTCTGCCCTGCTTTGGAAGCAAGCAAGTGTTTATGCACTCCTCAGCAGAGTCTGGGCTTCCCACAGCCCTCCTGTTAGTCTCACTGGTCCTCCAATCAGCCAAGGGGGCTCATCATCCTTTTGTTGGATTTGAGTGTTGGGGCACCCAGTGTGTGGCTCAAAACACTCACTCTTTAGGGAGGGTCTCCACCTGTGTAGTCTCTCTTTTACTCTGAGTCCTCTCCCAGGGGCACGGATCCTGACCTGATTGCTTTTCTTCCCTTGCTACCCAATTCTGTGTGATCTTTCTTAAAGCCTTGGTTGTGCAGGAGTCCTTCTGCTAGTCTCCAGTTAGCTTTCAGTGAGAGTTGTTCCACATATAGATATATTTTAGATGTGTTCACAGGGGCAGATGAGTTCTGCATCTGCCATCTTGATTCAAGTCCAAGGAGCCGTTTTTATTTCTTTATTTAATAAAATTATTTCTTTTTATTTAATTTGCAATACCTATCACTTCTTTTTTTAATCAGATCATATATACATATATTTATTAAAGTATAGTTGATGTATAATATTATATAAGTCTACAGGTGTACAATATAGTGATTCACAATTTTTAAAAAATAAATTTATTTATTTTTGGCTGTATTGGGTCTTCGCTTCTGCGTGGGGGCTTTCTGTAGTTGCAGCCAGCGGGGGCTACTCTTCATTGTGGTGCACGGGCTTCTCATTGCAGTTGCTTCTCTTGTTGCAGAGCACGCGCTCTAGGCATGCAGGCTTCAGTAGTTGTGGCGCGTGGGCTCTAGAGTGCAGGCTCAGTAGTGGTGGCGCACAGGCTTAGTTGCTCCGTGGCATGTGTCGCCTGCATTGGCAGGCAGATTCTCAACCACTGCGCCATCCAGAAAGCCCGCGATTCACAATTTTTAAAGGTTATACTCCGTTTATACTTATAAAATATTGACTATATTCCCTGCATTGTACAATATATCCTTGTAGTTTATTTTATATCTAATAGTTTGTACCTCTTAATCCTCTACCCTTATATTGTCCCTCCCCCTTCTCTCTCCCCACTGGTAACCACTAGTTTGTTCTCTATATCTGTGAGTCTGCTTCTTTTTTCTTACATTCACTAGTTTGTTGTATTTTTTAGATTCCACATATGAGTGATATCATACAGTATTTGTCTTTCTGTGTCTGACTTACTTCACTTAGCATAATATCCTCTAAGTCCACCCATGTTGCTACAAATGGCAAAATTTCATTTCTTTTTATGGCTGAGTAATATTCCAGTGTGTGTGTGTGTGTGTGTGTGTGTGTGTGTGTGTGTATACATACACACATACCACATCTTCTTATCCATTAATCTATTGATGGACATTTAGGTTACTTCCATATTTTGGCTATCGCAAATGATGCTGCTATGAACATTGGTGTGCATATATCTTTTTGAATTAGTGTTTTCATTTTTTTTTCTTGGATATATACCCAGGAGTTGAATTGCTGGATCATGTGGTAGTTCTATTTTTAGTTTTTTGAGAAACTGCCATCCTGTTTTCCACAGTGGCTGCACAAATTTACATTCCCACCAACAGTGGAACCCAGTGTTCGAGGGTTCCTTTTTCTCCACATCCTTGCCAACATGTGTTATTTGTGTTCTTTTTGGTGATAGCCATTCTAACAGGTGTGAGTTGATATCTCATTGTGGTTTTGATTTGCATCATTTCCCTGATGATTAGCGTTGTTGAGCATCTTTTTATGTGCCTCTTGGCCATCTGCATTTTCTATTTGGAAAAATATCTGTTTGTTTCTTCTGCCCATTTTTTGGTTTTAATTGAGTTGTTTGGTTTTTTTGATGTTGAGTTGCATGAGTTCTTTATATATGTTGTATATTAACCCCTTATCAATCATAGTATTTGCAAATATTTTCTCCCATTCAGTAGGTTGTCTTTTTGTTTTGTCCATGGTTTTCTTTGCTGTGCAAAAGTTTTTAAGTTTAAAGTCCCATTTGTTTATTTTTGCTTTTATTTCCTTTGTTTTAGGAGATGGATCAAAAAAAATATTGCTACGATTTATGTCAAAGAGTGTTTTGCCTTTGTTTTCCTCTAGGAGTTTTATGGTTTCTGGTCTTACATTTAGGTCTTTAATCCATTTCGAGTTTATTTTTGTATAGGGTGTTAGAGAATGTTTTAATTTCATTCTTTCACATGTAGCTGTTCAGTTTTCCCAGCACCATTTATTGAAGAGACTGTCTTTTCTCTATTGTATGTTCTTGTCTCCTTTGTTGTAAATTAATTGACCATAAGTGCGTGGGTTTTAGCCTAGCTATTAGGAAGAGGGTGGAAAGAGAATGTTGTTCTAAAATTTTTGTCCTCAACAAAGTGGAAAATTTAAGGACAGTACATGAATATATATAGCATTAGGATGGTATCTTTCTAGATTATACCCATCCTACTTTTTTGGTATTAAATCATCCTTTATTTTGTGCTAATAGTAAATGATAATGGTGGTGTTTGCTTTTTAAAGTCCTTTCTTGTCAAAACTTAAAAGTGGCAAATCTATATGGTTTGCCAGAATCTTCTTTTAAATTTTAACAGTCTGTGAAATTCTAAAGCCTAGGCACCATTGCTTTGGAGGCATTGGAAAATTATCCCTTCTGATTTAGAAAAATATGTAACAGTAGAATTTCCTTTCGGGGGCAGTGTAGTATAATAAAACAATATAGAAAAGTAATAGAGTGTGGATTCTGAAGCCAGACTTACCTGGGTACAGAAAAAGTATCTCTGCCACTTATTATCTGCATGACCATGGAAAAATTAATATTTAATCTCCCTGGGTTTCAGTCTCCTTTATCTATAAATTAAAGATAATAAAAACACCTGCTTCATTGGGCTACTGGAATAATTAAATTAATTAATCCATGAGAAGTTTTAAAATAATAAATCACTCAATAAATGTCAGCTATTATTATTGTGGTGGTGGTGATGGTTAAAACTGTGGTGGTAGTGGTTGTTATTTGAGGACACCTTAGGTAATTAATTTCTTTTTGCTTTTACTTCATGAAGAGAGAAAATATAGGGAAATCAGAAGCAAGACATATCATTTTTGCTGATTAAAATGCTAGAAGACTAGCTGATATTTATTGAGTGCTTGCCATGCAAGTGACAGAATCACAATTCAAACTGATGACTGCCTGGCTTCAATGCCCATATATAAAACCACTGTATTATACTGCCTCTAAAATGAAGAAAATCATATTAAAGCATTGCCTTTGAATAATATTAGGTGTCTAAATAGGTGTGGAGTCAAAACAGTGCCTAAGATGGAGAAAATCTGTAAGATAGAAAATAAATTGAAAGGGTACTTAAGCAATGAGTTTCTATGATGTGCCAAAGCTATGGACAAGGTCTGAGAAGAATCTGATTCAAAACAAGATTAAATGGCACTAGAAAAAGTACATTAATTAAATCTGGAGAAAACTGCTTTTGAATAATTTTTTATATATCCTATTTAAAATATGATAGAATAGTTTTATCTAGTTAAGATGGAGGCCAAGTGTTTTTCAGTTAAAAAAACTAGAGTAGTCTAGTAATGGAGAACTCAGATTCTGGAAGCGTATATCTGGGTTTGAATCTCTGTTCCTCCTCTTAATAGCTACATGACCTTGTAGGTGAGGAAAAAATTTTTCCTCTGCCTTCTTAGGTTCTGAATCTTAGGAGTCCTGCAAATTAAACTGACAAAAGACAGATTAACAAGACAAAAAAAACCCAGTTATTTACATACGTAACATACATACACGGGGAGACCTCAGTGATGAGTAACTCAGAGAGGTGATTATAATTTGGGGTTTATAAACCATTAAGAGGTGAAGGGGAGGAAAAGGAAGGCATTTACAGGAAAACAAATTACTTTTTGGAAAGATAAATGGGCTTTCAGGAAAACAAACAGGCTATAAGAAAATTTGTGATAATGTTTTTCTATCCAGGTGTAAGTGGCTTTTCTGTCTACTTTAGGGCCATACAACTCCCCTAAATAAGGGATTTGGGGTAGGTTTTATTTGCATTCTCCCTTCTGGGAGTAGATCTGCCCTGAAGAAGAATTTACGGTAGCCTTGTTTTCCAGAAGTTGCTGCTTTTAGTCAGATAAGGGAAACTCTGAGAAGGTTGTTTTTTTTTTTTTTTTTTTTTTTTTCCCTGTATCTGTTGAATCTCAAATGTCTTTAGCTTAAAATAATCTTTATACAAAGGTGACATATTTAGGGATGGCATATTCTTATCTCCTTTGACCTTGAGCAAATTACTTTATCTTACCAAAATTCAGTGTCCTTATCTATAAAATGGGCATAATAATGGTACCCAATTCATAGAGTTGTTGTGAGCATTAAATGAGATAATATGTGGAAAGCTCTTAGCTCAGCACCTGGTACATAATAAGCATTCAATAAACATTAGCTATTCTTTTTTTTTTTCACACACACACACACACACACACACACACACACTGTGTTTTATTTTTACAAGAGATAAATAAACTGACACTAAGCATTGTAAATGGATGACCACAACAAAAGCAACAATGATTGCAATTACCAAACACGAAACACACTCATACTATGTCATAATATTGACATTCAGTCCAATAATCCTCCACTGTAACAGCTCCTTTACTTTGCAGTGAAAATTGATTTGTATATTTTTTGCCTCTTAGTCCTTGTGGGATTTTTTTTTTTTATTCAAACAGAAAGTCACAAAAATTATAATCATCCTCATCAGTTCACTCAGTCCCATGTAATTAATTTTTTTATCTTGATCCTTTGTTAGCACTTTTATGAATTCATCAGTTTTCCATTAGAGTTCTGAAAATGCTTATTCATTCAGTTCAGCAGTATAGTCAGTTACCAGAAACCTGTACTTGTCAGAGTCTTTTCCATGAATTCCTTGAAGATGAAACCCTTCTATAGGAACATTTTTGCAAAAGCATCAGAGTACACCCAGAACTGTCTGTAAATGACAAAAGACTTAAAAATGACCACGGTTAAAGATTTGATGAAAGTTCATAATAATGCAATTGACAAGGAAGTTTAGTTATTTCTGAGATATACATTTTAAAGTAATAACTAGAATTATGACTTATAACTTAACCAGAACATATAAGATTTTTAGAAATTTCATGTAATGTCTGAAACATTTATATTAACATATTTCCATACAAATAACCCAAAGAAAGTTTAGTATTAGTTGTTTGTTTGTTTGTTTGTTTGTTTTTATACTGCAGGTTCTTATTAGTCATCAATTTTATACACACCAGTGTATGCATGTCAATCCCAATCGCCCAATTCAGCACACCACCATCCCCACCCCACTGCAGTTTCCCCCCCCTTGGTGTCCATACGTTTGTTCTCTACAGCTGTGTCTCAACTTCTGCCCTGCAAACCAGTTCATCTGTACCAATTTTCTAGGTTCCACATACATGCGTTAATATACGATATTTGTATTTTTCTTTCTGACTTACTTCACTATGTATGACAGTCTTTAGATCCATCCACATCTCAACAAATGACTCAATTTCGTTCCTTTTTATGGCTGAGTAATATTCCATTGTATATATGTACCACATCTTCTTTATCCATTCATCTGTTGATGGGCATTTAGGTTGCTTCCATGACCTGGCTATTGTAAATAGTGCTGCAATGAACATTGGGATGCATGTGTCTTTTTGAATTATGGTTTTCTCAGGGTATATGCCCAGTAGTGGGATTGCTGGGTCATATGGTAATTCTATTTTTAGTTTTTTAAGGAACCTCCATACTGTTCTCCATAGTGGCTCTATCAAATTACATTCCCACCAACAGTGCAAGAGTGTTCCCTTTTCTCCACACCCTCTCCAGCATTTGTTGTTTGTAGATTTTCTGATGATGCCCATTCTAACTGGTGTGAGGTGATAGCTCATTGTAGTTTTGATTTGCATTTCTCTAATAATTAGTGATGTTGAGCAGCTATTCATGTGCTTCTTGGACATCTGTATGTCCTCTTTGGAGAAATGTCTATTTAGGTCTTCTGCCCATTTTTGGATTGGGTTGTTTGTTTCTTTAATATTGAGCTGCATGAGCTGTTTATTTATTTTGGAGGTTAATCCTTTGTCCGTTGATTCGTTTGCGAATATTTTCTCCCATTCTGAGGGTTGTCTTTTTGTCTTGTTTATGGTTTCCTTTGCTGTGCAAAAGCTTTGAAGTTTCATTAGGTCCCATTTGTTTATTTTTGTTTTTATTTCCGTTACTCTAGGAGGTGGATCAAAAAAGATCTTGCTGTGATTTATGTCAAAGAGTGTTCTTCCTATGTTTTCCTCTAAGAGTTTTATAGTGTCCGGTCTTACAGTTAGGTCTCGAATCCATTTTGAGTTTATTTTTGTGAATGGTGTTAGGGAGTGTTCTAATTTCATTCATTTACATGTAGCTGTCCAGTTTTCCCAGCACCACTTATTGAAGAGACTGTCTTTTCTCCATTGTATATCTTTGCCTCCCTTGTCATAGATTAGTTGACCATAGATGCGTGGGTTTATCTCTGGGCTTTCTGTCCTGTTCCATTGATCTATGTTTCTGTTTTTGTGCCAGTACCATATTGTCTTGATTACTATAGCTTTGTAATATAGTCTGAAGTCAGGGAGTCTGATTCCTCCAGCTCTGTTTTTTTCCTTCAAGACTGCTTTGGCTATTCGGGGTCTTTTGTGTCTCCATACAAATTTTAAGATGATTTGTTCTAGTTCCATAAAGAATGCCATTGGTAATTTGATAGGGATTGCATTCAATCTGTAGATTGCTTTGGGTAGTATAGTCATTTTCACAATATTGATTCTTCCAATCCAAGAACATGGTATATCTCTCCATCTGTTGGTATCATCTTTAATTTCTTTCATCAGTGTCTTATAGTTTTCTGCATACAGGTCTTTTGTCTCCCTAGGTAGGTTTATTCCTAGGTATTTTATTCTTTTTGTTGCAATGGTAAATGGGAGTGTTTCCATAATTTCTCTTTCAGATTTTTCATCATTAGTGTATAGGAATGCAAGAGATTTCTGTGCATTAATTTTGTATCCTGCAACTTTACCAAATTCATTGATTAGCTCTAGTAGTTTTCTGGTGGCATCTTTAGGATTCTCTATGTATAGTATCATGTCATCTGCAAATAGTGACAGTTTTACTTCTTCTTTTCCAATTTGTATTCCTTTTATTTCTTTTTCTTCTCTGATTGCCGTGACTAGGACTTCCAAAACTATGTTGAATAATAGTGGTGAGAGTGGACATCCTTGTCTCATTCCTGATCTTAGAGGAAATGCTTTCAGTTTTTCACCATTGAGAATGATGTTTGCTGTGGATTTGTCATATATGGCCTTTATTAAAACATTAGCTATTCTTATTTGCTACACTTACAACTAGAAACCTATTGGTTTGAATCAGTAATTCTCAACCTTGGCTGCATGATAGACTCTCTGGTGGAATTTTATAAAGTACCAGCAACCTAGCCCCACACCCAAAGGTTCTTATTCAATAGGTCTGAGATAAGGTCTGGACACCCACATTTTTAAAAAAGATCCCCAGATAACTTTAATGCCCAAATATTGAGCACTACAGGTTTAGGTTAGGGGCCAATAAACCAGAGGTGCAGGACAAATATGACCCCTTGCTTGTTTTTGAAAATAAAGTTTTAATGGAACACAGCCATGCCTATTTGTTTATGTGTTATCTGTGGCTACTTTCACTCTACAAGAGCAGTTGAGTAGTTGTGACAAAGACCGTATGACTCTGAAAGTCTATAATATTTAACTATTTACAATACGTTTGCTGACTCCTAGTTTAGGATGAAGTTCCTGGGCAGCCTATACTACATGGGGGCAATATAGCTTCATTACAGTGTCAAGATTTTTGGGATTAATAAAGCTTAAAAATTAACTCTGGGGCTTCCCTGGTGGCGCAGTGGTTGAGAATCTGCCTGCTAATGCAGGGCATACGGGTTCGAGCCCTGGTCTGGGAAGATCCCACATGCCGCGGAGCAACTAGGCCCGTGAGCCACAACTACTGAGCCTGCGCGTCTGGAGCCTGTGCTCCGCAACAGGAGAGCCCGCAATAGTGAGAGGCCTGCGCACCGCGATGAAGAGTGGCCCCTACTTGCCACAACTAGAGAAAGCCCTCGCACAGAAACGAAGACCCAACACAGCCATAAATAAATAAAATTTTAAAAAAAATTAACTCTGTAAAATTAAACACATCAGGAATGATAGAAATTATTATATTTTTTCTATCTATAAGATCCTTTCTCTAGTTTCCAATCATACATAAGTCTGTTCTGTCTTGGAAACATCTATGCCAAACACTGCTTCCTCCTCTATCTACCATTCATGACTAGCAAGTATAATTTTTACCAGTCGTCTTTGTTTTTTCAGCACCCATCACTTCTTATGTCTCCAAATTCTAGCTTCAAAACTTACCTGTTCATTGAAACGTTACTCTCCAGGGTTGCCAGTGATCTCCTAACTGCATTTTCAGAGTTCTCTTCCTTCTTGTATTTCTATGGAAATCCTCCTTGAAAGCATCTTCTCCGTGACACTTCACTTCCTTAGTTCTCTTGCTACCTCTCTGGCCACTCTCACAGTGAAGAAGCTCTTTGTTCTTCTCCTCTAACCTGTATTCTCTTAATATGCTCTGTTTAGTATGGGTATAAGTCCATGTCAGTGCCCTATTTTGCTTTTGTAAATTCCCTATAAAGTTTGGGAATCAGATTGCTAATTTACAAGGGGCATGGCCATGGTTTAGTATGAAATGCGACCGTTAAGAAGGAATTGATGTTAATAAAGAGGTTTGATCAAGTATCATGTCCGAAGGGCAGCCTAGAACAAGTTGGGGGCGGGTGGGGGGGTGGACACAACTTTGCTCAGCCTCATAAGCTCACACACACTTAATGACCCAGTCAACTTTGAGAGCCAAGTTCAAGTCTAACCTTAGAGACTTTTATACTGTATCCTCCATTAGGGAATTCCTGCTCCGTTCCTTTCTTCTGAGTAACATTGGAGCCCTGTGGGATGCCAAAAAAACCCCCAAAACATGGCTATCTGTAAACACTCTACTTGCGATTTACTATAATTAGCTCAGAGCTCTGTGAATTATGCTTAAAAATTCCTGAAGTCATCTCACCCTATAGCTACTGCCTCACCACTGCTACCATACCAGAAAATATTTCCACTAGACTCCCCTTCGGTATTTCTCTTTCTTCCCACATATTGGAAGATGGAACACTGTTCCTGATTTACAAAAGTGTCTTAATAGGTCATTTTTGGGGGTATTGTACTTGGCAGATGTGGAACCAAATAACCATACTGGTCTATGTATGTGGTGGCCTCACCCATTAAAAAGTGGCTAACAGCATCATCCATACATTGAGAACAGGGGAGGGGTGGTTGGTTATCCATTAAGCCAACTAATTGTTTCTCTCTTAGGATGACAGAGTAGAATAAACTGTCCTTATGGGCCCATTTTCAAGGAAAGCTTGCACTAGAACCAAGCCAAAGCAATTGAGAACCACAGGTTCAGCTCAGGGCTCGGCATAGGTAGATGGGAAGTAGAAATTGTATCTATGCAACCTTGCAGAGCTAAGAATGGAAAGCTCTGCCTCTCAGTTAATGCTAAGATAAACTGAGCTACATGATATGGTTTTAAGGACCAAGTCTTGACCTACCTATTCCAACCACAGTTGGAATAGGGAATTCCAACTGTGCATGTAGGAGCACTCTGAAACACTGGCCATGTTTCCCCCTTGACACTCAGACTCTTCTGGCTCAAAACCCACAACCACATTATTACCTAAAAGACCCAAACCTTCTACTTTACCTCACACAGCAACTTAACCATCTCTGTAAGTCAAAAACAACCTCCCTATCCTGCCATGTTATCAGAATCCTAGATAAATAAATCACATACCAGGAGGTGTTTTTTAACTTGAAGTAAAGGAAACTGATCCTGACATCTTAAGTATTATTGAATATAGCTGGTTCTAAGGGATTACTCTTCTGTCAAGTGGATAAGGCTTGTATAGTATAGAGAAAGCTTATTTGGCAGGAAGGAATGAAGCAAACTCTCCAAGAAACACAGTGCATGAGATAGAGGGACAGTATTTCCTAGATTTCTAAGGCTAGGTTTTCTATGTCCCTATTACAATTCCTCTTGAAATCCAGGTGCATTCCTTTCCTTGTTTTCATGAGACACCCCTGCGGTTTTAAACTACTCTGAGTTGGTTCTTTCTATTTGTAACTAAAGAATATTAACTAATCTCTTTGCTCTCTAAGCCTGAATCCTACTTGCACCAACTTGCAGTGTGGATTCAGCAAGCCACTGACTCCCCCTGGGGGAGGGAGGGCAGCACACTTCGTGAACAAAAAAAACATATCCATTTTTAAAAGATTGCTACAACTTCAACAGGATGACTCAACAGGATGATGGCTAACAAACAGATCACCAACATCGTGGGCCATCTCCATAGACCTGAGATTTTAATGAATTTCCATCTTTTGGCATTAGCCAAAAGAGTATGTTGGATTCTTCTGACGGATTCCCTTGTATTCTTCCTAGGACTAATGAATGGATTTCTCATGGCCTCCTAGAAAAAATAGTTATCTGTCTAGATGACATTTTCATTTATATGCCCATTTGACCTCTCATGATTCCCTGCTCTGGGCCACAGCACCTCTGAGATAACCTTGAGCAATTTACATTTGAGAGCCCAAAGGTAGAGTTCCTGGGCAACATCATATCCTTCCAATATGTCTATATGAAGCTGGACAAGTTATCAGTGGTCCTGGAGTAGCAAGCCTCTGGATAATGAAGGCCGTCCAATAATTTCCAGAGAATACTGGATAAGAGCAGCAGCTCAGCACTGATTCTTTGCCTAATGAACCCAAGGACCAATGGACAAGAAAGTGAAAGGATTTATCTGGTATTTGGCTGTAGCAGGGACTTTCTCATTCCTTGGCTCCAATCTTGACCTAACTTGACCTAGCTCAGCCTAACAAGACACTTCTAAAACAACGTAGGGCCATAAAATGATCTCTGAGCCTGCTTCTCCAATATCTTTGTGCCCAAGGCTAGAACCACTGGTCCTATCTCAGGAGCTGGAACACTGGAGGTCATCAGAGGTAGCTCCACCAAGAAAGAATTCTGTCTCTTGCTTCTTATTTTTGTATATTTCAGTGAGTATATTTTTAGTTTTAGTTTTATAATTAGTTCTTTTTCATAGCTACTTGATCGTAGCCTCTTTTGTTTTATAACCTTTTATTCTAGCTTTAGAATAGCTTTATTACCTCTTTAAGGATCTTAAATATACTTATTTAAAGCCTTTTTAAAAATTGTTCAATTGTTTACCTTTTCTCAGGAGTGAATTCTTCTATTTGTTGAGCTTGTTGGCTATTTTTGGTCATATTATTTGCACTTTGAGTTTGCAAGCTCATCTGAAGTAGCTTCCCTTTTTTTTTCTTTCAAACATTAGATTTTTATTAAATACCTGGAGACTACAGCCTAGCCAAGTTGATAATTAAATTAACCATTACCTCAATGATAAGACTTACTATAGAGTTATAGTAATCAAGACAGTGTGGAATTGGCAAAGTTATAGACACATAAATCAATGAAAAGAGAATGTCCCGAAATAGTCTCACACAAATGTAGCCAATTGATTTTTGACAAAGGTACAAAAGCAGTTTCAGTGGGGAATAGATAATCCTGTTAACAAAGATGTTAGAACAATTGAACATCAGTATGCAAAAAAATGAGCCTTCATTAAAACCTCACACCTTATATAAAAATTAACTTAAAAAGTATCATATATAAATATAAAATATGAAACTATAAAATATTTGGAAGAAAACATGGGAGAAAACCTTTGAGACCTGGAGTTAGGCAAGGAGTTCTTAAACATGACACCAGAACCACAATCCATAAAACAAAAAATTGATAAGTTGGTCTTCATTAAGATGAAATCTTTTGTCCTGCAAAAGACACTGTTAAAAGAACGAAAAGATGAGCTATAGACTGGGAGAAAATATTTGCAAGTCACATATCTGATAGAGGACTTGAAAAAAGTCCTTTAAAGAACTCTTGGGCTTCCCTGGTGGCACAGTGGATAAGAATCTGCCTGCCAATGCAGGGGACACAGGTTTGATCCCTGGTCCGGGAAGATCCACATGCCTTGGAGCAACTAAGCCCGTGCGCCACAACTACTGAGCCTGCACTCTAGAGCCCGCGAGCCACAACTACTGAAGCCTGCATGCCTAGAGCCCATGCTCTGCAACAAGAGAAGCCACCGCAATGAGAAACCTGCACACCACAACAAAGAGTAGCCCCCGCTCGCCACAACTAGAGAAAGCCCGCATGCAACAACGAAGACCCAACACAGCCAAAAATAAAATAAATAAAATAAAAATAAAAAGACATAACTTAAAAAAAAAAAGAACTCTCAAGACAACCCAATTTCTAAAATGGGCAAAAGAGCTAGACACTTACACACACACACACACACACAAAATATATGGATGGCAGATAAGCACATGAAAAGGTGTTCAAAAGATACTGTCAAAGAAAAGCAATTTAAAATCACAATGAAATACAATTATGCAACTATTAGAATGGTTAAAATTTAAAATACTGACAATACCAAGTGTTGACAAGGATGCAGAGCAACTGGAACTCTCATACATGCTGGAAATGGTACAGTTTACCATCAATTTAGTTTCTTATAAACTTAAAAATATACTTAACATATTATGCAGAAGTCATACTCCTGGATATTTACTCAGGAGAAGTTAAAAATCCATGTTAACAAAAAAGGCTGTACATGAATGTTTCTAGTAGCCCTATTCATAATTGCCAAAAGCTGGAAACAATCCAAATGACCTTTAATAGGTGAGTGGATAAACAAACTGTGATAATCTATAAAATAGAATATTATTCAGTGCTAAAGAGGAATAAACTTGTTTTACATTCAAAAACTTGGATGAATCCCAAATGCAGTATGCTGAATGAAAGAAGTCAGTCTCAAAAAGTTAGATATTGATACTATATGATTCAGTTTCTATGGAATGCTCAAAAAAACACAAAACTATTGTAATGGAGAACAGATAAGATGTTGCCAGAGGTTAGGAGTGGGGGAGGGTGTGATGATAAAGGGATAGAACAAAGAAGTTTTGGAAGGGTGAGGGGGCTGTTCTGTATGCTGATTGAGTGGTTACATGAGTCTATGCACGTATTAACATTCATAGAACTGTACACCAAAAAAACTCATTTAAACTCCCTACCCATTAAAAACCCTTCATTCCCTTCTCCCCATAAACTCCTGGCAACCATCATTCTACTTTCTATCTCTAAATTTGACTATATATACCTCATATAAGTGAAATAATACAATATTTGTCTTTGTGACTGGCTTATTTCACTTTGCATAATGTCCTCAAGGTTCATCCATGTTATAGCATGTGTCAGAATTTACTTCCTTTATTTTATTTTATTTATTTTATTTTATTTATTGGAGTATAATTGCTTTACAATGTTGTGTTAGTTTCTGCTGTCCAGTGAATGAATCAGCCATATGTATACATGTATCCCCTCCCTCTTGGACCTCCCTCCCACCCACCCCCCACCATCCCACCCATCTAGATCGTCACAGAGCACCAAGCTGAGCTTCCTGTGCTTTATAGATTGTTCCCACTAGCTATCAATTTTACGCATGCAGTGTATATATGTCCATCCTAATCTCCCAATTCGTCCCACCCTCCCCTTCCCCCCGTGTGCGCATGTCCGTTCTCTACCTCTACGTCTCTATTCCTGCCCTGCAAATAGGTTCATCTGTGCCATTTTTCTAGATTCCACATATATGTGTTAATAAACGATATTTGTTTTTCTCTTTCTGGCTTACTTCACTCTGTATGACAGACTCCAAGTCCATCCACATCTCTACAAATGACCCAATTTTGTTCCTTTTTATGGCTGAGTAATATTCCATTGTATATATGTACCACATCTTCTTTATCCATTCATCTGTCATTGGACATTTAGGTTGTTTCCATGTCCTGGCTATTGTAAATAGTGCTGCAGTGAACATTGGGGTACATGTGTCCTTTTGAATTATGGTTTTCTCAGGGTATATGCCCAGTAGTGGGATTGCTGGGTCAAATTGTAGTTCTATTTTTAGTTTTTTAAGGAACCTCCATACTGTTCTCCACAGTAGCTGTATCAATTTACATTCCCACCAACAGTGGAAAAGGGTTCCCTTTTCTCCACACCCTCTCCAGCATTTATTGTTTGCACATTTATTATGATGGCCATTCTGACTGGTGTAATGTGATACCTCATTGTAGCTTTTTTTTTTTTTTAAACATCTTTATTGAAGTATAATTGCTTTACAATGGTGTGCTAGCTTCTGCTTTACAACAAAGTGAATCAGTTACACATATACATATGTTGCCATATCTCTTCCCTCTTGCATCTCCCTCCCTCCCACCCTCCCTATCCCACCCCTCTAGGTGGTCACAAAGCACCGAGCTGATCTCCCTGTGCTATGCGGCTGCTTCCCACTAGTTATCTATTTTACATTTGGTAGTGTATATATGTCCATGACACTCTCTCACCCTGTCACATCTCACCCCTCCCCCTCCCCATATCCTCAAGTCCATTCTCTAGTAGGTCTGTGTCTTTATTCCCATCTTGCCACTAGGTTCTTCATGACCTCTTTTTTTTTTTTTTTTTTCCCTTAGATTCCATATATATGTGTTAGCATACTGTATTTGTTTTTCTCTTTCTGACTTACTTCACTCTGTATGACAGACTCTAACTCCATCCACCTCATTACAAACACCTCCATTTCATTTCTTTTTATGGCTGAGTAATATTCCATTGTATATATGTGCCACATCTTCTTTATCCATTCATCCGATGATGGACACCTAGGTTGCTTCCATGTCCTGGCTATTGTAAACAGAACTGCAATGAATATTTTGGTACATGACTCTTTCTGAATTATGGTTTTCTCAGGGTATATGTCCAGTAGTGAGATTGCTGGGTCATATGGTAGTTCTATTTTTAGTTTTTTAAGGAACCTCCATACTGTTCTCCATAGTGGCTGTATCAATTTACATTCCCACCAACAGTGCAAGAGTGTTCCCTTTTCTCCACACCCTCTCCAGCATTTATTGTTTCTAGATTTTTTGATGATGGCCATTCTGACCGGTGTGAGATGATACCTCATTGTAGTTTTGATTTGCATTTCTCTAATGATTAATGATGTTGAGCATTCTTTCATGTGTCTGTTGGCAATCTGTATCTCTTCTTTGGAGAAATGTCTATTTAGGTCTTCTGCCCATTTTTGGATTGGGTTGTTTGTTTTTTTGTTATTGAGCTGCATGAGCTGCTTGTAAATCTTGGAGATTAATCCTTTGTCCATTGCTTCATTTGCAAATATTTTCTCCCATTCTG
Source organism: Eubalaena glacialis (assembly GCF_028564815.1). NCBI lineage: Eukaryota > Metazoa > Chordata > Mammalia > Artiodactyla > Balaenidae > Eubalaena > Eubalaena glacialis. The sequence goes on from NC_083718.1 coordinate 36,097,082, forward strand.
AGGGTTGTCTTTTGGTCTTGTTTATGGTTTCCTTTGCTGTGCAAAAGCTTTTAAGTTTCATTAGGTCCCATTTGTTTATTTGTGTTTTTATTTCCATTTCTCTAGGACCTGGGTCAAAAAGGATCTTGCTGTGACTTATGTCATACAGTGTTCTGCCTATGTTTTCCTCTAAGAGTTTGATAGTGTCTGGCCTTACACTTAGGTCTTTAATCCATTTTGAGTTTATTTTTGTGTATGGTGTTAGGGAGTGTTCTAATTTCATACTTTTACATGTACCTGTCCAATTTTCCCAGCACCACTTATTGAAGAGGCTGTCTTTTCTCCACTGTATATGCTTGCCTCCTTTATCAAAGATAAGGTGACCATATGTGCGTGGGCTTATCTCTGGGCTTTCTATCCTGTTCCATTGATCTATATTTCTGTTTTTGTGCTAGTACCAAACTGTCTTGATTACTGTAGCTTTGTAATATAGTCTGAAGTCAGGGAGCCTGATTCCTCCAGCTCCATTTTTCGTTCTCAAGATTGCTTTGGCTATTCGGGGTCTTTTGTGTTTCCATACAAATTGTGAAATTTTTTGTTCTAGTTCTGTGAAAAATGCCAGTGGTAGTTTGATAGGGATTGCATTGAATCTGTAGATTGCTTTGGGTAGCAGAGTCATTTTCACAATGTTTATTCTTCCAATCCAAGAACATGGTATATCTCTCCATCTATTTGTATCATCTTTAATTTCTTTCATCAGTGTCCTATAATTTTCTGCATACAGGTCTTTTGTCTCCTTAGGTAGGTTTATTCCTAGGTATTTTATTCTTTTTGTTGCAATGGTAAACGGGAGTGTTTTCTTAATTTCACTTTCAGATTTTTCATCATTAGTATACAGGAATGCAAGAGATTTCTGTGCATTAATTTTGTATCCTGCTACTTTACCAAATTCATTGATTAGCTCTAGTAGTTTTCTGGTAGCATCTTTTGGATTCTCTATGTATAGTATCATGTCATCTGCAAACAGTGACAGCTTTACTTCTTCTTTTCCGATTTGGATTCCTTTTATTTCTTTTTCGTCTCTGATTGCTGTGGCTAACACTTCCAAAACTATGTTGAATAATAGTGGTGAGAGTGGGCAACCTTGTCTTGTTCCTGATCTTAGTGGAAATGGTTTCAGTTTTTCACCATTGAGGACAATGTTGGCTGTGGGTTTGTCATATATGGCCTTTATTATGTTGAGGAAAGTTCCCTCTATGCCTACTTTCTGCAGGACTTTTATCATAAATGGGTGTTGAATTTTGTCGAAAGCTTTCTCTGCATCTATTGAGATGATCATATGGTTTTTCTCCTTCAATTTGTTAATATGATGTATCACGTTGATTGATTTGCGTATATTGAAGAATCCTTGCATTCCTGGAATAAACCCCACTTGATCATGGTGTATGATCCTTTTAATGTGCTGTTGGATTCTGTTTGCTAGTATTTTGTTGAGGATTTTTGCATCTATGTTCATCAGTGATATTGGCCTGTAGTTTTCTTTCTTTGTGACATCTTTGCCTGGTTTTGGTATCAGGGTGATGGTGGCCTCGTAGAATGAGTTGGGGAGTGTTCCTCCCTCTGCAATATTTTGGAAGAGTTTGAGAAGGATAGGTGTTAGCTCTTCTCTAAATGTTTGATAGAATTCGCCTGTGAAGCCATCTGGTCCTGGGCTTTTGTGTGTTGGAAGATTTTTAATCACAGTTTCAATTTCAGTGCTTGTGATTGGTCTGTTCATATTTTCTATTTCTTCCTGGTTCAGTCTCGGCAGGTTGTGCATTTCTAAGAATCTGTCCATTTCTTCCAGGTTGTCCATTTTATTAGCATAGAGTTGCTTGTAGTAATCTCTTATGATCGTTTGTATTTCTGCAGTGTCAGTGGTTACTTCTCCTTTTTCATTTCTAATTCTATTAATTTGAGTCTTCTCCTTTTTTCTCTTGATGAGTCTGGCTAATGGTTTATCAATTTTGTTTATCTTCTCAAAGAACCAGCTTTTAGTTTCATTGATTTTTGCTATTGTTTCCTTCATTTCTTTTTCATTTATTTCTGATCTGATCTTTATGATTTCTTTCCTTCTGCTAGCTTTGGGGTTTTTTTGTTCTTCTTTCTCTAATTGCTTTAGGTGCAAGGTTAGGTTGTTTATTCGAGATGTTTCCTGTTTCTTGAGGTAGGCTTGTATTGCTATAAACTTCCCTCTTAGAACTGCTTTTGCTGCATCCCATAGGTTTTGGATCGTCGTGTCTCCATTGTCATTTGTTTCTAGGTATTTTTTGATTTCCCCTTTGATTTCTTCAGTGATCACTTCGTTATTAAGTAGTGTATTGTGTAGCCTCCATGTGTTTGTATTTTTTACAGATCTTTTCCTGTAATTGATGTCTAGTCTCATAGCGTTGTGGTCAGAAAAGATACTTGATACGATTTCAATTTTTTTAAATTTACCAAGGCTTGATTTGTGACCCAAGATATGATCTATCCTGGAGAATGTTCCATGAGCACTTGAGAAAAATGTGTATTCTGTTGTTTTTGGGTGGAATGTCCTATAAATATCAATTAAGTCCATCTTGTTTAATGTATCATTTAAAGCTTGTGTTTCCTTATTTATTTTCATTTTGGATGATCTGTCCATTGGTGAAAGTGGGGTGTTAAAGTCCCCTACTATGATTGTGTTACTGTCGATTTCCCCTTTTATGGCTGTTAGTATTTGCCTTATGTATTGAGGTGCTCCTATGTTGGGTGCATAAATATTTACAATTGTTATACCTTCCTCTTGGATCGATCCCTTGATCATTATATAGTGTCCGTCTTTGTCTCTTGTAATTGTCTTTATTTTAAAGTCTATTTTGTCTGATATGAGAATTGCTACTCCAGCTTTCTTTTGATTTCCATTTGCATGGAATATCTTTTTCCATCCCCTCACTTTCAGTCTGTATGTGTCTCTAGGTCTGAAGTGGGTCTCTTGTAGACAGCATATATATGGGTCTTGTTTTTGTATCCATTCAGCCAGTCTGTGTCTTTTGGTGGGAGCATTTAATCCATTTACATTTAAGGTAATTATCGATATGTATGTTCCTATTCCCATTTTCTTAAATGTTTTGGGTTTGTTATTGTAGGTGTTTTCCTTCTCTTGTGTTTCTTGCCTAGAGAAGTTCCTTTAGCATTTGTTGTAAAGCTGGTTTGGTGGTGCTGAACTCTCTCAGCTTTTGCTTGTCTGTAAAGGTTTTAATTTCTCCATCAAATCTGAATGAGATCCTTGCTGGGTAGAGTAATCTTGGTTGTAGGTTTTTCTCCTTCATCACTTTAAGTATATCCTGCCACTCCCTTCTGGCTTGCAGCGTTTCTGCTGAAAGATCAGCTGTTAACCTTATGGGGATGCCCTTGTGTGTTATCTGTTGTTTTTCCCTTGCTGCTTTTAATATGTTTTCTTTATATTTAATTTTTGATAGTTTGATTAATATGTGTCTTGGTGTGTTTCTCCTTGGATTTATCCTGTATGGGACTCTCTGTGCTTCCAGGACTTGATTAACTATTTCCTTTCCCATATTAGGGAAGTTTTCAACTATAATCTCTTCAAATATTTTCTCAGTCCCTTTCTTTTTCTCTTCTTCTTCTGGGACCCCTATAATTCGAATGTTGGTGCGTTTAATGTTGTCCCAGAGGTCTCTGAGACTGTCCTCAGTTCTTTTCATTCTTTTTTCTTTATTCTGGTCTGCAGTAGTTATTTCCACCATTTTATCTTCCAGGTCACTTATCCGTTCTTCTGCCTCAGTTATTCTGCTATTGATCCCATCTAGAGTATTTTTAATTTCATTTATTGTGCTTGTCATCGTTTCTTGGTTCCTCTTTAGTTCTTCTACGTCCTTGTTAAATGTTTCTTGCATTTTGTTTATTCTATTTCCAAGACTTTGGATCATCCTTACTATCATTATTCTGAATTCTTTTTCAGGTAGACTACCTATTTCCTCTTCATTTGTTAGGTCTGGTGTGTTTTGACCCTGCTCCTTCATCTGCTGTGTGTTTTTCTGTCTTCTCATTTTGCTTATCTTACTGTGTTTGGGGTCTCCTTTTCACAGGCTGCAGGTTCGTAGTTACCGTTGTTTTTGGTATCTGTCCCCAGTGGTTAAGGTTGGTTCAGTGGGTTGTGTAGGTTTCCTGGTGGAGGGAACTAGTGCCTGTGTTCTGGTGGATGAGGCTGGATGTTGTCTTTCTGGTGGGTTCGTCCACGTCTGGTGGTGTGTTTTGGGGTGTCTGTGGCCTTATTATGATTTTAGGCAGCCTCTCTGTTAATGGATGGGGCTGTGTTCCTCTCTTGCTAGTTGTTTGGCATAGGGTGTCCAGCACTGTAGCTTGCTGGTCGTTGAGTGAAGCTGGGTCTTGATGTTGAGATGGAGATCTGTGAGAGATTTTCGCCGTTTGGTATTACGTGGAGCTGGGAGGTCTCTTGTGGACCAGTGTCCTGAAGTTGGCTCTCCCACCTCAGAGGCACAGCCCTGATGCCTGGCTGGAGCACCAAGAGCCTTTCATCCACACGGCTCAGAATAAAAGGGAGAAAAAATGGAAAGAAAGAAAAAAAGAGGATAAAATAAAATAAAATAAAGCAATTATAATAAAAAATAAGAAAAAAAATTATTAAGAGTAAATTTATTAAGAAAAAAATTTTTTTTTAATTTTTAAAAATAGATTTATTAATTTTTTATACTAAAAATAAGAAAGAAATTATTTAGAAAAAATTTATTAAGAAAAAAAATTTTTTAATTTTTTAAAATAAAAAATATGAAAAAACTTATTAAAAATTTTTTTTTAAAAATAAGGAAAAAATTATTAAGAAAACATTTATTAGGGGAAAAAAAAATTTTTAAGCCAAAAAAAAAAAAAAAAAAACGGACGGACCTAACCCTAGGACTAACGGTGAGAGCAAAGCTATACAGACAAAATCTCACCCAGAAGCATACACATCTACACTCACAAAAAAAAGGAAAAGGGGAAAAGTTAATATATCCTGCTCCCAAAGTCCATCTCCTAAATTTGGGATGATTCGTTGTCTATTCAGGTATTCAACAGATGCAGGCACATCAAGTTGTTTGTGGAGCTTTAATCTGCTGCTCCTGAGGCTGCTGGGAGAGATTTCCCTTTCTCTTCTTTGTTCGCACAGCTCCCGGGGTTCAGCTTTGGATTTGGACCCGCCTCTGCATGTAGGTCCCCTGAGGGCGTCTGTTCCCCGCCCAGACAGAACGGGGTTAAAGGAGCAGATGATTCGGGGGCTCTGGCTCACTCAGGCCGGGGGGAGGGAGCGGTACGGAGGAGGCGGGGCGAGCCTGCGGCGGCAGAGGCCGGCGTGACGTTGCAGCAGCCTGAGGCGCGCCGTGCGCTCTCCCGGGGAAGTTGTCCCCGGATTACGGGAGCCTGGCCGTGGCGGGCTGCACAGGCTCCCGGGAGGGGCGGTGTGGAGAATGACCTGTGCTCGCCCACAGGCTGTTTGGTGGCGGCAGCAGCAGCCTTAGCGTCTCATGCCCGTCTCTGGGGTCCGCGCTGATAGCCGCGGCTTGCGCCCGTCTCTGGAGTTCGTTTAAGTGGCGCTCTGAATCCCCTCTCCTTGCACGCCGCGAAACAAAGAGGCAAGAAAAAGTCTCCTGCCTCTTCGGCAGCTGCAGACTTTTTCTCGTGCACCCTCCCGGCTAGTTGTGGTGCGCTAGACCCTTCAGGCTGTGTTCACGCAGCCAACCCCAGTCCTCTCCCTGGGATCCGACCGAAGCCCGCGCCTCAGCTCCCAGCCCCCGCCCGCCCCGGCGGGTGAGCAGACAAGACTCTCGGGCTGGTGAGTGCTGCTCGGCGCCGAGCCTCTGTGCGGGAATCTCTCCGTTTTTCCCTCTGCGTCCCTGTTGCTGTGGGATCCGCGCTGATAGCCGCGGCTCGCGCCCGTCTCTGGAGCTCGTTTAGGCGGCGCTCTGAATCCCCTCTCCTTGCGCGCCGCGAAACAAAGAGGCAAGAAAAATTCTCTTGCCTCTTTGGCAGCTGCAGTCTTTTTCCCGGACTCCCTCCCGGCCAGCACCGAAGCCCGAGCCCCAGCTCCCAGGCCCCGCCCACCCCGGCGGCTGAGCAGACAAGCCTCTCGGGCTGGTGAGTGCTGGTCGGCACCGCTCCTCTGTGCGGGAATCTCCGCTTTGCCCTCCGCACCAATGTGGCTGCGCTCTCCTCCGTGGCTCCGAAGCTTCCCCCCTCTGCTACCCGCAGTCTCTGCCCACGAAGGGGCTTCCTAGTGTGTGGAAACCTTTCCTCCTTCACAGCTCCCTCCCACTGGTGCAGGTCCCGTCCCTATTCTTTTGTCTCTGTTATTTCTTTTTTCTTTTGCCCTACCCAAGTACGTGGGGATTTTCTTGCCTTTTGGGAGGTCTGACGTCTTCTGCCAGCGTTCAGTGGGTGTTCTGTAGGAGCAGTTCCACGTGTAGATGTATTTCTCATGTATCTGTGGGGAGGAAGGTGATCTCCGCGTCTTACTCTTCCGCCATCTTGCCCCTCCCTCCTCATTGTAGCTTTGATTTGCATTTCTCTAATAATTAGTGATGTTGAGCATCTTTTCATGTGCCTCTTGGTCATCTGTATGTCTTTTTTGTTGAAATGTCTGTTTAGGTCTTCTGCCCATTTTTTAATTGGGTTGGTTGTTTTATTTGATATTGAGCTGCATGAGCTGTTTGTATACTTTGGAGATTAATCCTTTGTCCGTTGCTTTGTTTGCAAATACATTCTCCCATTCTGAGGGTTGTCTTTTCGTCTTGTTTATGGTTTCCTTTGCTATGCAAAAGCTTTAAAGTTTCATTAGGTCCCATTTGCTTATTTTTGTTTTTATTTTCATTACTCTAGGAGGTGGGTCAAAAAGATCTTGCTGTGGTTTAGGTCAAAGAGTGTTCTTCCAATGTTTTTCTCTAAGAGTCTTATAGTGTCCGGTCTTACATTTAGGTCTTTAATCCATTTTAAATTTATTTTTGTGTATGGTGTTAGGGAGTGTTCTAATTTTGGTCTGTTTATATTTTCTAATTCTTTTACATGTAGCTGTCCAGTTTTCCCAGCACCACTTATTGAAGAGGCTGTCTTTTTTCCATTGTATATTCTTGCCTCCTTTGTCATAAACTATGTGACCATATGTGAGTGGGTTTATCTCTGGCCTTTCTATCCTGTTCCATTGATCTATATTTCTGTTTTTGTGCCAGTACCATACTGTCTTAATTACTGTAGCTTTGTAGTATAGTTTGAAGTCTGGGAGCCTGATTCCTCCAGCTCTGTTTTTCTTTCTCAAGATTGCTTTGGCTATTCAGGGTCTTTTGTGTTTCCATACAACTTGTAAAATTTGTCGTTCTAATTCTGTGAAGAATGCCATTAGTAATTTGATAGGGATTGCATTGAATCTGTAGATTGCTTTGGATAGTATAGTCATTTTCACAATGTTGATTCTTTCAATCCAAGAACATGGTATACTTCTCCATCTGCTTATGTCATCTTTGATTTCTTTCATCAGTGTTTTATAGTTTTCTGAGTACAGATCTTCTGCGTCCTTAGATAGATTTATTCCTGGGTATTTTATTCTTTTTGTTGCCATGGTAAATGGGATTGCTTCCTTAATTCCCTTTCTGATTTTTTGTTGTTAGTGTATAGGAATGCAAGAGATTTCTGTGCATTAATTTTGTATCCTGCAACCTGACCAAATTCATTGATTAGTTCTAGTAGTTTTCTGGTGACATCTTTAGGATTCTCTATGTATAGTGTCATGTCATCTGCAAACAGTGACAGTTTTAGTTCTTTTCCAATTTGTATTCCTTTTATTTCTTTTTCTTCTCTGATTGTCATGGCTAGGACTTCCAAAACAATGTTGAATAAGAGTAGGGAGAGTGGACATCCTTGTCTTGTTCCTGATCTTAGTGGAAATGCTTTCAGTTTTTCACCATTGAGAATGATGTTTGCTGTGGATTCGTCATAAATGGCCTTTATTATGTTGAGGTAGGTTCCCTCTATACCCATTTTCTGGAGAGTTTTTTCATTAATGGGTGTTGAATTTTGTCAAAAGCTTTTCCTGCATCTATTGAGATGATTATATGGTTTTTATTCCTTAATTTGTTAATCTGGTGTATCACATTGATTGACTTGCATATATTGAAGAATCCTTGCATCTCTGGGATAAATCCCACTTGATCATGGTGTATGATCCTTTTAATGTGTTGTTGGATTTTATTTGCTAGTATTTTGTTGAGGATTTTTGCATCTATTTTCATCATTGATATTGGTCTGTACTTTTCTTTTTTTGTGATATCTTTGTCTGGTTTTGGTATCAGGGTGATGGTGGCCTTGTAGAACAAATGTGGGAGTGTTCCTCTCCCTGCAATTTTTTGGAAACGTTTGAGAAGGATAGGTGTTAGCTCTTCTCTAAATGTTTGATAGAATTCGCCTGTGAAGCCGTCTGGTCCTAAACTTCTGTTTGTTGGAATATTTTAAATTACAGTTTCAATTTCATTTCTTGTGAGTGGTCTGTTTATATTTTCTAATTCTTCCTGGTTCAGTCTTGGAAAATTGTACCTTTCCAAGAATTTGTCCATTTCTTTGAGGTTGTCCATTTTATTGGCATATAGTTGTTTGCAGTAGTCTCCTTTGGAATTCTGTGGTGTCAGTTGTGATTTCTCCTTTTTCATTTCTAATTTTATTGATTTGTGTCCTCTCCATTTTTTTGTTGATGAGTCTGGCTAAAGGTTTATCAATTTTGTTTATCTTCTCAAAGTACCAACTTTTAGTTTTATTGATCTTTGCTCTTGTTTTCTTCATTTTTATTTCATTTATTTCTGCTCTGATCTTTATGATTTCTTTCTTTCTACTGACTTTGGGTTTTCTTTGTTCTTCCGTCTCTAATTGCTTTAGGTGTAAGGTTAGATTGTTTATTTGAGATTTTTCTTGTTTCTTGAGGTGAGGTCGAATTGCTATAAACTTCCCTCTTAGAACTGCTTTTGTTGCATCCCATAGGTTTTGGGTCATCGTGTTTTCATTGTCATTTGTTTCTATGTATTTTTTATTTCCTCTTTGATTTCTTTAGTGATCTCTTGGTTATTTAGTAGTGCACTGTTTAGCCTCCAGTATTTGTGTTTTTTACAGGTTTTTCCTGTAATTGATTTCTAATCTCATAGCATTGTGGTCAGAAAAGATGCTTGATACAATTTTTTAAAATTAATTTATTTATTTTTGGCTGTGTTGGGTCTTTGTTGCTGTGTGCAGGCTTTCTCTAGTTGTGGCAAGTGGGGGCTACTCTTCATTGCAGTCTGTGAACTTCTCATTGTGGTGGCTTCTCTTGTTGCAGAGCATGGGCTCTAGGTGCACGGGCTTCAGTAGTTGTGGTGCACGGGCTCAGTAGTTTTGGCTCAGGCACTCTAGAGCACAGGCTCAGTAGTTGTGGCACATGGGCATAGTTGCTCCGCAGCATGTGGGATCTTCCTGGACCAGGGCTCAAACCTGTGTCCCTGCATTGGCAGGCAGATTCTTAACCGCTGTGCACCAGGGAAGTCCTATACAATTTCAATTTTCTTAAATTCTCAGGCTTGGGACTTTCCTGGTGGTGCAGCAGTTAAGACTCTGGGCTCGCAATGCAGGGGGCCCAGGTTTGATCCCTGGTCAGAGAACTAGATCCCACATGCGAGCTGCAACTAAGAGTTCTCATGCCACAACTAAGGAGCCTGCCAGCCACAACTAAGACCCGGCACAAGAACAAAAAAATAATTTTCTGAGGCTTGATTTGTGACCCGAGATGTGATCTATCCTGGAGAATGTTCCATGTGCAGTTGAGAAGAAAGTGTATTCTGTCATTATGTCCTATAGATATCAATTAAATCTATCTGGTCTGTTGTGTCATTTAGAGCTTGTGTGTCCTTATTTATTTTCTGTTTGGATGATCTGTCCATTGGTGTAAGTGGGGTGTTTGAGTCCCCTACTATTAGTGTATTACTCTCGATTTCCCCTTTAATTGTTGTTAGCATTTGCCTTATGTATTGAGGTTCTCCTATGTTGCGTGCATAAATATTTATAATTCCTATATCTTCTTCTTGGTAGTGTCCTTCCTTATCTCTTGTAACAGTCTTTATTTTAAAGTCTATTTTATCTGATACAAGTGTTGCTACTCCAGCTTTCTTTTGATTTCCATTTGCATGAAATATCTTTTTCCATCCCTTCACTTTCAGTCTGTATGTGTCCCTAGGTCTGAAGTGGGTCTCTTGTAGACAGCATATATATGGGTCTTGTTTTTGTATCCATTCAGCCAGTCTGTGTCTTTTGGCTGGAGCATTTAGTCCATTTACATTCAAGGTTATTATTGATATGTATGTTCCTATTACCAGTTTTAAAATTGTTTTGGGGTTTTTTTTGTAGGCCTTTTCCTCCTCTTGTGTTTCCCACCTAGAGAAGTTCCTTTAGCATTTGTTGTAAAGCTGGTTTGGTGGTGCTGACTTCTCTTAGCTTTTGCTCGTCTGTAAAGCTTTTGATTTCTCCGTCGAATCTGAATGAGATTCTTGCCAGGTAGAGTGATCTTGGTTGTAGGTTTTTCTCTTTCATCACTTCAAGTATATCCTGCCACTCCCTTCTGGCCTGCAGAGTTTCTGCTGACAAATCAGCTGATAACCTTATGGGGATTCCCTTGTATGTTATTTTTTGCTTTTCCCTTGCTGCTTTTAATATTTTTTCTTTGTATTTAATTTTTGTGAGTTTGATTAACATGTGTCTTGGTGTGTTTCTCCTAGGGTTTATCCTGTATGGGACTCTCTACACTTCCTGTACTTGGGTGGTATTTCCTTTCCCATGTTAGGGAGGTTTTCCACTATAATCTCTTCAAATATTTTCTCAGACCCTTTCTTTTTCTATTCTTTTTCTGGGACCCCTATAATTTGAATGTTGGTGCATTTAGTGTTGTCCTAGAGGTCTCTGAGATTGTTTTCAATTCTTTTCATACTTTTTTCTTAATTCTGCTCCTTGGCAGTTATTTCCACCATTCTGTCTTCCAGCTCACTTATTCGTTCTTCTGCCTCAGTTATTCTGTTATTGATTCCTTCTAGTATTTTTCATTTCTGTTATTGTGTTGTTCATCTATATTTGTTTGTTCTTTAGTTCTTCTAGATCTTTGTCAAACGTTTCTTGTATTTTCTCAATCCATACCTCCATTCTACTTCTGAGATTCTGGATCATCTTTACTATCATTACTCTTACTTCTTTTTCAGGTAGGTTTCCTATTTCCTCTTCATTTATTTGGTCTGGTAGGTTTTTACCTTGCTCCTTCATCTGTAACTTATTTTTTTATCATCTCTTTTTTTTTGGTTTTTGATGGATTTGATTGTGTTCCTGTCTTACTGGTTGTTTGACCTGAGGCTTCCAGCACTGGAGTTTGTAGGCTGTTGGGTAGAGTCAGGTCTTGGTGCTGAGATGAGGACCTCTGGGAGACCTCACTCTGATGAATATTCCCTGGGGTCTGTGGTTCTCTGTTAGTCCAGTGGTTTGGACTTGGAGCTCCCACTGCCGGAGCTCAGGCCCAACCCCTGGCTTGTGAACCAAGATCCCACAGCCACACGTGGCAGCAAAAAACAACAACAACAACAACAACAACAAAAAACCAAAGGAGCAGAACAATAACAAAGAGTAAAAAATAAGATAAGATTAGAAAACTAACAGATATGTTAGAAAAAATAAAAAATATACTTGAAACAACAACTAGAAGATGAAACAGAACCACAATAGCAAAAAAGAGGGAAAAAATAGCTGGAAAAGTCCTTGGCTGTGAAGGGATGTAGGCAGGGGTGGGGTTTAGCTGGGGGACAGGGCCTATGCTTAGGAACAACAGGGCCGGAAAAGGTGCTGAGGGGGTAGGGGGCGGGGCTTAGGCTCAGGGCAGCCAAAATGGCCCGGGAGTGCCTCTTGCCTTGGAGGGTTGAGGACCAGGTCCAGGACCCCAGCAAGCTCCCTGGGCCCAAGTGGGTGGGGGAAACACTAGGCACGTTCCCCTCAGTCCTCCGATCCCAGAGGGTCCCTCCCCGTTGGCCTCTCTTCTTCTTCACCCCCCTCCCTCCTATTTCCCCTAAGACCCATGTGGCCAGAGGGTGGCCTGTAAGGCAGGGGACCAGGCCCAGAAGCCAACAGGCTTCCCGGGGCCCAAGTGGGTGGGGAAACGCCCACCATGCCTCCCCTGATCCTCCGGTCCTGGAGGGACACCCTGTCCGCCTCTCCTCCTCTTCCCCCCTCCTCCCTCCCTCCTATGCCCCTAGGACCCACGTGGCCAGATGGGGCCTTGGAGGGGTGGAGGACCAGGTCCAGGAGCCCAGGAGCCCAGGAGGCTCCCTGGGGCCCAAGAGGGTAAAGGAGACACTAGGTGTGCTCCTCCCTGATCCTCCAATCCCGGAGGGCCCCTCCATGTCTGCCTCTCCTCTTCTTCCCACCCCCTCCTACGCCCCCAGGACCAACACAGCTGGAGGGAGCCCTGGAAGGCAGAGGACCTGGCCTGGGACCCCAGCAGGCCTCCCAGGGCATGAGTGGGCAGGGGAAACTAGTCGCATCTCCCCTGATCCTCTGATCCTAGAGGGTCCCTCCCCGTCTGCCTCTCCTCTTCTTCCCCTCCCAACACCCCTAGGACCAACACAGTCAGAGGGGGCCCCAGAAGGCCGAGGACCTGGCCTGGGCAGGGGAAATGCTAGCTGCACTCCCCCCGATCCTCCAAGCCCCTGAGGGTCCCTCCAGGCATGGGAACCCCTCCCCTCTCCCAGCCACCCCTCAAAGGCACCAGTCCCGTCTGGCCTCCACTTCTCCTCCCCCCTCACTCCCCGCCATGTCCTACTCAGTCACTTGGGGGTTTCTCCCGTCTCCTTGGGCATCGAGATCCCCCACCAGCGTCCAGCAGGTGCCCTAGTTGTGGGGAGACTTGAACTCCGCATCCTCCCACGCCACCATCTTGACTCCGCCCCCCAGAATTTACTTCCTTTTTTAAGGCTGAATAATATTCCATTGTATGTATATGCTACGTTTTGTTTAGTCATTCATCCATCAATGTATACTTGGACTGCTTCCACCTTTTAGCTATTGTGAATAATCTTGCTATGAACATGGATGTACAAATATCTCCTTGAGAATCTGCTTTCAATTCTTTTGGGTATTTACCCAGAAGTGGAATTGCTGGATCATATGGTAATTCTATCTTTAACTTTTTGAGGCACCACCATACTGTCTTCCACAGTGGTTGTACAACACACACAGTGGTTCCAGTTTCTCCATATTTTTACCAACACCTGTTATATTTTCTGTTTTTTTTTTAAATAGTATTCAAATAATGAGTATGAGATGGAATCTCATTGGGTTTTGATTTGCATTCCCCTAATGATTAGTGATGTTAAACATCTTTTCATGTGTTTGTTGGACACTTATATATCTTCTTTGGAGAAATCTCTATTGAAGTTCTTTGCCCATTTTTAAAATCACGTTGTTGGTTTTTTGTTGTTGAGTTTTAGGAGTTCTCTATATATTCTGTATATTAGTGCATTATCAGATATGTGATTTGCAAATATTTTCTCCCATTCTCTGGGTTGCCTTTTTAGTCTGTTGATAGTGTTTTTTGATGTACATAAGTTTTGAATTTTTAAGAAATCCAATTTGTCTATTATTTCATTTATTGCCTGTGCCTTTGGTGTCATTTCCAAGAAATCATTGCCAAATCCAAAGTTGTGAAGCTTTTGCCTCTGTTTTCTCCTGAGAGTTTTATAGTTTTAGCTCTTACATTTATATCCTTGATCCATTTTGAGTTAATTTAGCATAAGGTACAGGATTCAACTTCATTCTTTTGCATATGGATATCCGGCTTTCCCAGCACCATTTGTTGAAAAGACTGACCTTTCTCCATTGAATAGTCTGTCAAAAATTATTTGACCACATATGCAAGGGCTTATTTCTGGGCTGTCCTATCCCATTGGCCTCTGTGTCTCTCTTTATGCCAAAACCACACTGTTTTGATTACTGTAGCTTGTAGTTAGTTTAAAAATCAGTGTATTTGTCAGGATTCTCCAGATAAACAGAACCAATGGAGACTGAGAGAGAGAGAGAGAGGGAGAGAGAGACATAAGAAGAGATTTATTGTAGGAATTGGCTCATGAGGTTATGGAAGCTGAAGAATCCCACAATCGTCTATCTGTAAGCTGGAAAACCAGGAAAGTCAGTGGTATAATTCAGTCTGAGTCCTAAGTCCTGAGAACCAGGAGTTCCAATGTCCAAGGTGAGGATAAAATGGACATGCCAGCTCAAGAAGAGAGAGAGAATTCACTCTTCCATTTCCTTTTATTCTATTCAGGACCTCAACGGATTGGATGATGTTCACCCACATTGATGAAGGTGGATATCTTCTCTCAGTATACTGAATTAAATGCTAATCTCTTCCAGAAACACCCGCACAGACACACCATATAGAATGTTTTACCAGCTATCTGGGCATCCCTGAGCCCAGTCATATTGACACACAAAATTAACCATCAAAATCAGGAAGTGTGAGTCCTCCTACTTTTTTCTTTCATTTCAAGATTATTTGGAGTCCCTACAGATTCCATAAAAATTTTAGGATTGGTTCTTTTCTATTTCTGAAGAAAATCATTGGAATTTTGATAGGAATTGCATTGAACCTGTGCTTTGAGTGGTATTGACATCATAACAATATTAAATCTAACAATCCATGAACATTGGATGTTTTTCCATTTATTATGTCTCTAATTTCTTTTAGCAATGTTTTGCAGTTTTCATTGCACAAGTTTTTCATCTCTTTGTTTAATTCCTAAGTACTTTGTTCTTTTAGATGCTATTATAAATGGAATTGTTTTCTTTTTTAACTTACTTATTTTTGATATATAAAATTATATGAATTGAATGAAATTGTACTAATTGTATGAAAAATGAGTGAAGGGAAGGTGGTCAAAAGGATATATATATATATATGTATATATATATATATATATACACATATATATATTATACAATGCTTACATCATATATACATTGTGAAATGGTTACCACACTCAAACTAATTTATATATCCGTCATCTCCCATTGTTACTCTGTGTGTCTGTGTGTGTGTGTGTGTGTGTGGTGAGAACACTTGAGATCTATTCTCTTATTAAATTTCGAGTACACAATACATTATTATTAACTATAGACACTATATTGTATATTAGGGCTCTAGAACTTATTCATCTTATAAATGAAAGTTTGTATCCATTGATCAATATATCCCCATTTCCCTCACTCCCCAGCTTCTGGTAACCCTCATTCTCCTCTCTGTTACTATAAGTTCCAACTTTTTTTTTTAAAAGACTATACAAATGAGATCATGTAATATTTGTCTTTCTGTGTCTGGCTTATTTCACTTTGTTTTTAGCTCGATGTCCTCCAGGTTCATCCATGTTGTAGAAAATGGCAGGATTTCCACCTTTTTAAAGGCTGAATAATAGTCCATTATGTGTGTATATATATATATATTTTTTTTCTTTATCCATTCCTCTGTCAACAAACACTTAGGTAGTTTCCATATCTTTGCTACTGTGAATAATGCTGCGATTAACAAAGGAGTGCAAATATCTCTTTGAGATAGTGATTTTATTTCCTTTGGATATATACCCTGAAGTGGAATTGCTACATCATATGGTAGTTCTATTTTTAATTTTGGGGGGAACCTCCATACTATTTTCTATAATCTCTGTACCAACTTACAGTCACAGCAGCAGTGTACCAGGTTTCTCTTTTCTCCACATCCTCACAACACTTGTTATCTTTTGACTTTATAATAGGCATAATAACAGGTGTGAGGTGCTAATCTCATTGTGATTTTGATTTGTGTTTCCCTTATGACTAGTGATGTTGAGTATCTTCTCATATTCCTATTGACCATTTGTATATCTTTTTTGGGAAAATTCAGGTCCTTTGCCCATTTTTAAATAAAATTATTTGTGTTTGTGGGTTTTTTTGTTTTTGCTATTTAGTTGTATGAGTTCCTTATATATTTTGGATATTAACCCCTTGTCAGATATATAGTTTGCAAATATTTTCTGCTATTCCATAGGCTGACTTTTCACTTTGCTGATTGTTACCTTTGTTGTTGCAGAAAATTTTGTTGCCTGTGTTTTTGGTGTCAATTCCAAAAAATCATTGCCTGGACCAATGTCAAGGAGCTTTCCCCCTATGTTTTCTTCTAGGAGTTTTATGGTTTCAGGTCTTACATTTAAGTCTTTAATGATGGAATTATTTTCTTATTTCCTCTTTTAGATTGTTTGTAGTTAGCATACAAAAATGCAACTAAGTTTTGCATGTTGCTTCTGTATCCTGCTAATTTGCTGAATTTGTTTATTAGTCCAAACTTTTCTGGGGGTAGAGTCCTTAGTGTTTTCTACATATAAAGTTATATCATATGCAAACAGATTATCTTACTTCTTTCTTTTCAATTTGGATGCTTTTTTAATTTTTTTCTTCCTAAATGCTATGCTAGAACATCCAGTACTGTGTTGAATAGAAATGTGTGCATTCTTGCCTTGTTCCTGATTTTAGAGGAAAACCATTCAGTCTTTCACCATTGAGTATGATGTTTGCTGTGGGTTTTTCATATATGGCTTTTATTATGTTGAGGTAGTTTTCTTCTATTCATAGCTTGTTGTGTGTTTTTATCATGAAAGGGTATTTAATTTTGTCAAATGCTTTTTCTGCATCAATTGAGATGATCTTGTGGGGTTTTTTTCCTTCATTCTATTAATGTCGAGTATTACACTGTTCAATTTTCATATGTTGAACCATCTTTGCATTCCAGGAATAAATCCTACTTGGTCATGGCATGTAATCCTTTTGATGTACTGCTAAATTCGGTTTGCTAATATTTTGTTGAGGATTTTTACATCAGGATTCATAAGGAATATTGGGCTATAGTTTTCTTGTAGTGTCTTTGTCTGGATTTGGTTTCATAGCAATGCTGGCCTCATAGAATGTGTCAGAAAGTGTTCCTTTCTCTTCAGTCTTTTGAAAGAGCTTGAGAGGAATTAGTTAGTCCTTCTTTAAATATTTGTTAGAATTCACCAGTGAAGCCATCAGATTCAGGGCTTTTCTTTGTCAGGAGATTTTTGATTACTGATTCAATCTCTTTACTAGTTACAAGTCTATTCAGATATTCTATTTCTTCATGATTCAGTCTGGGTAGGTTTTTTTTGTTTCTAGGAATGTGTCCATTTCATTTAGGTTATCCAATGTATGGGTGTACAATTGTTCATAGTACTCTCATAATCCTTTTCATTTCTGTAGAATCAGTAGTAGTGTCCCACTTCCGTTTCTGATTTTAGTAATTTGAGTCTTATCTCTTTTTTCTTAGTCCATCTAGCTAAAATTTTGTTGATTTTATTGATCTTTTTGAAGAACAGACTTTTGGTATCATTGATTTTTACTATTGTTTTTCTATTCTCTGTTTCATTTATCTCCATCCTAGTATTTATTATTTCATTCCTTCTGCTAGCTTTGGGTTTAGTTTGTTCTTTTTCTAGTTTCTTAAGTTGTAAAGTTAAGTTGTTGTTTTGAGATCGTTCTTCCTTCTTAGTGCAAGCATTTATAGCTGTGGACTTCCCACTCAGCAATGCTTTTGCTGTATCCCTATGTCTTGGTATGTTTTGTTTTCATTTTCATTCATCTCTAAGTATCTTCTGATTTCCCTTGTGATTTCTTCTTTGATCCATTGGTTGTTTAAAAGTGTGTTAATTCCACAATTTTGTGGATTTTCCAGTTTTCCTTCTATTATTGATTTCTAACTTCATCCTGTTGTGGTCAGAGAAGATATTTTGTATGATATGTATTTTTTTTTAATTTTCTTTTTTTAAAAACTTTTTATTTTATATTGGAGTATAGTTTATTAACAATGTTGTGTTAGTTTCACGTGTACAGCAAAATGATTCAGTTATACATATACATGTATCTATTCTTTTTCAGATTCTTTTCCCATTTAGGTTGTTACATAATATAGAGCAGAGTTCCCTGTGCTTTATAGTAGGTCCTTGTTGTTTATCCATTTTAAATATAGCAGTGTGTACATGTCAATCCCAAACTCCCTAACTATCCCTCACCCCCACCCTTCCCCCCAGTAACCATAAGTTTGTTCTCTAAGTCTGCGAGTCTGTTTCTGTTTTGTAAATAAGTTCATTTGTAATATATGATATATACCTTTTAAAATGTATTGAGACTTAATTTGTGGCTTAACATATGATCTATCCTGGATAATGTCCCATATGCACTTGAGAAGAATGCATAGTCTCTTGTTGCTGAGTAGATTGTTCTATATATGTCTGTTAGATCTAGTTGGCTTACTGTGTTCTTTAAGCCATCCATTTCCCTACTTATATTCTGTCTCGTTGTTTTACTCATTGTCGAGAGTAGGGTTTTGAAGTCTCCAACTATTATTATAGAACTATTTCTCCCTTCAATTTTGTCCATTTTTGCTTCATATATTTGAAAGTCTGTTATTTGATGTGTAAATGTTTATAACTCATTATATCTTCTTGCTGTATTGAAACTTTTATTAACATAAAATGTCCTTCTTTGTCTTTTGTAAACTTTTTTGATTTAAAGTCTGTTCGTCTGATATTAAAAACATCCCTATTTTCTTTTGGTTCTATTTGCATGGAGTATGTCTTTTCCATTGTTTCACTTTCAACCAATCTGGGTATCTGGATAAAGTGAGTCTCTTGTGAACAGTGCGTAGTTAGGTCATGGTTTTTAAAATCCATTCTGCCAACCTCTGTCTTTTGATTGGAGAGTTTAATCCATTTACATTAAAGTAATTGCTGGCAAGGAGGGCCTTATCTCTGTCATTTTGCTATTTGTTTTCTAAATGCTGTAATAGCTTTTTTGTCTCTCATTTCCTGCAGTACTACTTTTGTGTTTAGTTGATTTTTCATAGTGAAACATTTAAATTATCTTCTCACTCCCTTTTATGTATATTCAATAGCTATATTCTTTGTGGTTACCATGTATAACAGGGAAGAACAAATCTGACTCCATATTAGATCTGTTCCTTTTTACTTTAACCTTTGTGCTTTGTTTCCTGTGCTTAGTCACACTGAATCTGCCCATCCCTGTGACCCCAGGCTGGCTCTGCACCTTTTGTAAAAGAATGTAAGCTGTGCTTAGTCATGCTGGCTCTGCACTTTTTGTAAAAGAATGTTGCCTATAGCCTGAAATATACAAGATAGCCTGTCCCAAGTCTCTGACCTTTAAGAGCTCATTCATATGGGGATAAAAAAGTTGCAGAACAGAGAATAACATTTGTTTTGTTGGAATTTTATAGGAACATCATGATCGTGACCTGACCTATGTGGACAGCTGCTAGAGCAAAGGATCCGACAGCAAGAAGTTTGCAACAACTAATCATGCCGCTCCCTCACCTTGCCTTTAAAAAAGCGTTGCTGAAAGCCTTTGGGGAGTTCGGGACTTTTCCGGGTCATGAGCCACCTGCCTCCTTGCATGGCCCTGCAATAAACATTCCTCTGCTCCAAACTCCAACGTTTCAGTGTTGTTTGGCCTCACTGTGCATCAGGCACATGGACTTTCATCTGGTAACACATGGAGGTTACATTTAACACCCTGAATTTATAACATTCTAATTAAAATTTATACCTTCTTAACTTCAATAATATAGAAAAACTCTGCTCCTAAACATTTTCATCCCAACTCATTTCTAGACAGGAAGGGGGCAGGGCACAACCTTTAAAAGAATGACATAGCCATTGAGGACATGACATAAACTGGTTAGAACCAACTAGGTCCAAGATGGTGGAGGAGTCAACTTCCACTAGACCTTGAGCCTCAGTATACGCTCATTGTAATACATCAGCATATGCTAAATGACACACCCACAGGTGCCATGATAGTTCCCAGGCCGACCTTAAAAGGCCCAAAAGTGGGTGGTGGCCTAATTCCTGGAAATCCCTGCCCCATCCCCCAAATAGTTGGAATAATCCTCCTACTCATTAGCCTATGAAATTACCCACCCCTGTAAAAGCTGACAACCGTGTACCCTGGGGCCTCTCGCCTTCTGAGATGGCCCACACTCTGTCTATGGAGTGTTTTTATCCCTGAATAAACCTTCTTTCACTTTACTACGGCTTGCTCTTGAATTCTTCCCTGTGTGAAGCCAAGAACCCACACTCGGTGGCTGTCCCAGGGACTTCCCTGAGTCCTGGGATGTGACTATCCTCTCCAGCCCCACTTTCTTTCCTGCAACATTTCTGTTTTGATATTGCAATGTCACATCTTTTTACATTGTGTTTCCAAAAATATAGACAATTTTTTTTAATGCATTGGTCTGCTAAATCATGTAGAAAAGAAAATATGGAGTTTCAAACCAAATTTACAGAAATACTAGTTTCTGAAATAATTATTTTTTATACTGGAAATTTTATGATCATTTTAACTTTGACATAAGTTGTTTAAGAAGAACTATTTTGGTTGAGAGAGAAGGAAGAGGATGGATGAGGAGAATTTTTTTTAAAAGACTAAGAAGGAAAAGGAGGAAACAATATGGGAAGGAAGAGGAGAAAAAGGAGAGGAAGAAGATGCTTATTTATCTCTGTCTCAGATGAGCCATGCCCTGTTGTGACATAATGCTGTAGTCTTATATAGCTTTATATAAAATTATATAGTTTTATATAGCTTTAACAAAACAACATTATCACTAAGCAAAGTTTATCTACAATTGTAGGCTTCATTCTTTATATTTAAAAGTTGAATTTAGGATTTCTATCTCTGGTGAGGATGGAGTAACTAGAACCAGAGTTAACCTCCTGTTATAACAACTACAAAATTACATAAAATATAAGAAAAATTGTTTTCAGATATCAGACAACAAGTAACCCAGGAGAGAAGGGAAACAATTGAAGTTAAGTCCTACAATTACCCAGACTTTCTGATTTGAGGCAATTTTTGGACCACAGATTCTCCAGAGGATAGTTCCAGAAAGGAGGAAACTATGCAGAACAAAGAGCTCCAGAAATCAGCATAGGGGTTTCCTTGTCTTTGCTGACTGCTAGGCAATACATACATAAAGTAAAAGTCCACAAGACCAGGAAAAAACTAGGATGTTGTCAATGATAAAACTAGAGAGGGACAGATGAAGAATAAGGAAATTTCCTGGGTCAAACAGAACAGCTTGGGGGCTAGGAAAGAACTGGAGGGTTAATGACTACTTTATGGTATCTGAGGGATCTACCTAACATTAGAGCCTGATCTTAGTCTGGAAAAATAGCATGGGAGTAAGGAAGAAAGACCCATCAGCTCCCTGTAAATTTATTTCTTCCTTATATTACATGTCTCATCCAGGTTTGGGGGAGAAGTGGTAGCTTTGTTCCATATGGTCACTCAGAAATTAGACTGATAGATACTCCAACATCTTGTAGCCATGCCATCAGGAATGCATAACCAACTCAGTCACCAGAATAGGGGAAGAGAGAAAGTAGAGAATGTCATATAGGTTTTTCAGTCTGACGCCAGAAATGCCACACACTCCTTCTACTCATTTTTCATTGGCTTGAGTTAGTATTGTGACCTTACCTAACTGCAAGGCGGCCAGGAAATGTAGGAGAACAAATGGAATATTTGGAGAGATCTATTATCTCTGCCATAACTAGAAAGCTGTTTTCAACACTTTCTCACTACTTGAAACTAACCTTTGCCTGCAAAGAGATCTTTCTGTGATAGTGGGGATGGTGCGCTACCTGCTTTCCATTCAGAGAGAACAATGGTTGTCAGGGGATGTCTCCTGGCAGGGGACAGGTTTGGCTATCTTGTAGGAGCTATTCAGTGGCCTCATCCCACTCTGTATAGTCAGAACCCAACCCTACAGACAACTAGCATTGTTTTCTTCTCAGTTTCAGCAAAATCCTTGCTTCCTGAGGAACTTCACATTCCATTTTTGTGTGTGATCTGAGAGCCACCTGACAGACAAAATGACTCCAATGGACTTACTGTTCCCACTATGGTGAGGGTTTTCACATAGTTAGAAATTTCTGGTTACTTTCATTTTTCTTCCTACATCAATAGCCCTAGTGGGAATGTGATACATGTCTTGAAGCACTTATACTCTAATATCTTTACTTGATTCTGAGATATAAGAAGCCTCTACAAAAATGCTACCACCCTGACCAAATGTGAGGTTGGAAGGAGACATTGAGTTGAGCCTTGAGGAATTAGGCAGCATAATGACTAGGAGACAGGGAGAATCAGCAAAACCCAAGAGAGAACTTTAGTTTGAGATTGAGGAATTTGGAGGACAGAATATTTGAGCCCTCTTCTTTGGTTTCCTCTCTTTGGTGCCATTTCCATCAGATCCCAGTCCAAGAGGGTTTTAATAGCATGGCCATGTCCATTTTCTTTCCTCACCTTTCCTAAGAAGTATTCCTGTATAAGTGGATGAAAAAGTCACTGTTAGTTAACTTCTTGTAGTAAATAAGTAGAAAATAACAATTCATCTATAAACCCATGCAGAAGATACAGAATGTAGAGAGTGAATAGAATCAAACTCCTTGGGCTTTTTCATTCTTTAGATGACAAAAGTTGGAATGAACGGTGCCATGGCAGGGGGGAGAAGAATAAGGCAGTGATGCCTAGAAGTAGGAAGGAATAAAGCCAAGAAAATGGCATCTGTGTGCTTCTCTGAGTAGGAGACACAGGGTCTGTATGCTGTTCACTGCACCCAACCCCTGGCATCATGCAGCATTATTTTGGGAGATATATAATAGCAGTTGTGTCATTAGCCCTCTTGTGCTTCTTTCTCCATGAGAAAATGCAAAATGGTGAATATAAACTTCTTTTGGTGAGTACAAGAACCTGATAGTGTAGCCAATTTTCAACCATTAAGTAGGAAAATAGAGAAATAAAAGTCAGTGTTAGGTCTTATCAATGTGGAACACTCCAGAATCACTGCAAATGTTCTCAGAGGAGAGAGGTTAAGACTCAGAGTAAATTTTTATATGAACATAAAAGGAAATGATATGATTTGGTTTCTAATTTTCCTGAAGAAGAGACAATCTACATTCTTTCAATTGCCCAGCCAAGAAAGGGGAAGAGAGTAACTTGATATAACTGTCAATGGTGACAGAAGAAAGGAACAGATAAAGAAAAGGGAAATTTCAGGGGAAAACAGAGCAGCACTATACGTAGGAAATAATCGGAGATTTGATGGCTAATTTGTGGTAACTAATAGACCCACGTAACAGGGGTGTGGAATGGGAGTAATAGAGACTCCACCATCTCCCTGTAGCTCTCCTTCAGAAACTCCACAAGGGTCTCTATGTTGTTGAAGGAATAATTCAAACCAACACCTGTCAGCTTAATTCAAAGTTGCTTTCCAAATTCTTGGGTTTAAAACAGCAACATTCCACTGCATCTTGAAATATGGATAGGATTTGAATATGGGCAGGGAAGAAGAGGGGGCATTTTAAGTGTGGAGAGTACAATGCACAGACACTTCTAGAAGACCATGCTGATTGGCAGGACCAGCATGTGATGATGATTGCGTGACTTCCCTCACCAGAGCCTGGCATGAGAGATGTTATTCTTTCTATTTCTCACATGCAGGGATTGAGACTCAGATCTAAAATAACTTCTCCCAAGTGTACAATATCTGCAAGTAGAGAAAACCAAATCCAACACAGGTCATGCTCAGGTTTTGGAATCCCCATTTTTCCTAAATGCCTCAGGCCAGCGAGGGCAAAGCATAAGGTAGCTGTGGGGAAGTGGTTCATATGTGTGCATGGTCAGAATTGAGCAAAAGAAAGGACTTTAGAATTGAGGCACTATGTGTAACTTCCTTAAGAACAGGACAAAGCATTGGTCTTCAGCATCTCTCGAAGAACCTAACACAGTCTAATCCAACTTAGATGACTTTTGCCAGGCTGATTAATTGTAGGAGAGATTAGATGTGGGCTATGATCAGGACAGGCAAGTTCTTACTCTACATCAACCTAGAATTTTCCTATAGGCATTCCGCACACAACTGGAGAGCCCTGCTTCACTCACTCCAGGCCTACCACCCCTTCTGGAAGGCCCTGTGTGTTCTCATGATGGGGTAAGGATGGCAATTAACTGATCCCTGACACTCAGTCTCCTTAGTGACTGGATCCTGGGGCTTGCCTGGCCGT
This sequence comes from Eubalaena glacialis, assembly GCF_028564815.1. Classification (NCBI taxonomy): domain Eukaryota; kingdom Metazoa; phylum Chordata; class Mammalia; order Artiodactyla; family Balaenidae; genus Eubalaena; species Eubalaena glacialis. Next base: position 36,121,291 of record NC_083718.1, read on the forward strand.
CCTGAAAGGGGGATTTGCCTCACAATTGTCTCCAGAGGATCTGGTGGTGAATTTCAAATCTGATACATATCTTATCCCCAACAGGAGGAACAAGACATAGCATGGCAGATAGTTGTCGAGCAAATCAGCTCTGAAAGCAGGAACCATCTGGAGATCTTCAAGGACATACAGAAAAACTCCCTTTTACTCCAACATGCCAAGTACAAATTCCTGCCTGAAGGCCCTCCCCAGGAAAAGAGTGAGTATGTGAGACACCGTACTCACTCTGGGAAAAGGTCAGACAAGGTACATAGTCCAATAAGGAAAAGGAAAGTGGGTAAACAGGGAAAATGAGCTGGCATCTGGCAGGGAAAGGAGGGTGCTCTGAGGGTGGGCCATGCTGTAGAATTTGGTATAGTTTATAATCCTGAGTGCATTTTCTTCCCACTTGTCACCAATTTGAAGGACTAACAAGTTGAGAAGTCCATAGGCAACCATTAAGAAGCCAACCCATAGAGAAACTCATTCATGGCAGGCCCCTCAGGGATAGGAAAACAGAATGGGAGAGGACCCAGAGGGAACCATGGGAAAAAGCCCTGGGTAGAGGGAGAAGAGGGCAGGTGGATATTGACCCACTGTACACTAGGCTGCCAGAATTCTTTGGTGTCATAGGTCCCTGGAGATCCTCTAATCCAGGTCTGGTTGATCCATGATAGCTGAGATAACTCTGAGGTCAACGCCAGGCTAATTTGCTAAGCCAGCAAATTTATCTTTGGTACATGGCAGCCTTTCACATTAGAGGGAGTCTTGTCCTTCATAAAGATCCCCCCAACAGCCTTTCAAAGCAGTGATCAAATAAAACAACTTCACTACTTCCGACCAGAGATTAGCCTCTGGATCACACTCTCCTAGGGAGAGGAAATGTGAATTTGTCATAGGTATTGTAAGGGGAAGACCTAGAAGGAGAGACCTAGGAACTCTTCACCATCTTGGTGCTAAAGGCTCCCTTATCTCCCCCCACGCCCAGGACTCCAGACGGTGGGGATTTCCTCAGTGCAGCATCTTAATGGGTGCTACCTCTTGGACACCTTGCAGTCCCTGTTCCAAGCTTCCTCAGAACCTGAGGTGAAGTATACTGTGGTGCTGGTCTACCTGTCAGATCTTGACCCTGAATGGCTCAGCCAAATGATTGCCAGTATTTCAGACATCTTCATGTTGAGGCCCAGCAGCTGCTCGTGATCCATGGTCATCTCAGTGACTCTCCTCTCCCAGGAGATCTGAATAACGTTAATCACTCCTCACCCTGTGAAACACTTTATTCCAGGCAGAAAGTAGATTATGCCCTCCTCATGAACTTTGCTATCAAGCTCTCTGAATACTTTATGATGCTGGAAGATTATGTTAACTGCACCCCCAATTTTATTTCTACCACCTATTGGGCATTATCAGCATAGAAAGAACTACCTTGGGTGATCCTGGAGTTTTCCAACCTGACCTTCTCCGGAAATGTTTTCCACACCAGTGACCTCTCCCGCTTGACCTCTTTCTTCCTCCTCTTCCATAAGGACAGTCCTATTCACTTGCTTCTCTCAAATTTTAGTTTCCTCTTGGGCCAAACAGCTCCAATTAGCCTCATTCCCAACTTCTTCCACTCTCAGGAAAATTATTTTACCTCTAAAGACACATGTTACCAAGAGGAAGAAGGAGAGGAAGAGGAGAATCTTAGTAAACCTGATAATTCTCCCACTAAGATCTACACTGACATGATGGTGAAAAGCTCTCATTTCCCAGAACATGCTTATTTTCTGAATGAAAGTTACTTTGAGATTCAGTATCCCATTCCAGGCAACATATATACTTTGATTTTGGATCAGCTACACAAGGTGAACCAGATACAGGTGCTCACAGGCATTGGTAAGCTGGGGATATATCAACTGAAACAGAGGCAGGTGGAACTAGGCTATGATCCCATTCAGGAGAAAAAAGCACTGTCCGCTATACCCTGTTGAGACCACTGGTGAAGGAAAAATTTGATCAGAAGGTATATTATGAAGTAGATTTTGTGGAGGCAGTGAGATATGTATCTGTACAACTGCTGATGAGAGCCCGGCAGGAGTCTAAGCTATGGATTAGACAGATCAGCATCTGGATTAAGTCTGAGAAAAGGTAGGAATATAAGGGTCAATGTGCATTCCAGAAGGATCAGGTTTGGGGATGGACTTAACACAGGTGACAAGGAATTAAAACTTTGAAATTGGTCAGGAACATCGCATGCGGAGTCAGTCTACGCTACTGAATATAGATGACACCGATTTATAAGCAGCAAGAAGAAAACTCGCAAGAGCCAGAGAGAGGGAAGTATTCACCAAAATCTTCCCCAGTTTTCTCTCTACTCATATCTCCAATCGTAGGATCTCTCCCTGAGGTAGATACTGTTTTATGGAGTATTGGCAGTGCCTAAAAAATGAACATGGGCATAGCATTTGATTTCATGCAAGGTCTAATCCTCCAAACACCAAACATTGGACCTCACTGAGAGTCAAAACATGACCTTTTAACTGTCTACGAATTCTTAAGCAGTAGATGCAAATATTTGTATATCTACACACCTACATTTTTCTAGGGCAAAGAACCATAACTCTCATCAGCATTCTATATGCAAAAAAAAAAAAACACAAAAATTATTAAGTTAGTAGATACACTTTCTTGATGGCAGTAAACAATTTATTACCTAAGGGCATGAAACTGTCTATTCAGTATTTTAATGTTAGGATTGAGAGCATACATTAATTCATTCCTTCATGTATTCATTCAGAGTTATTTATTTTGTGAGTTCTTTTTGTTGGGGCCTATTCAAGGTAGCAAAGATTCTAAAATGAGAAAAACACCTAGGTGGACTAGCAAGAGGTTAATAGAAACCACAAACGCTTAGTATTCAATATGATAATTTGTCTATAGATTCTTATGGATTTTCTTTATTTACAGTCATGTATATATGATAAATATGTGTAAATTCAATGCAATCCCAATAAAATTCCAAGTTTATTTGTAAATTTCTCTATATTTGACATTTTTATTCCATATATATTTACATATATATTCTGTAGATATTCTATATTTGACATATAAAAATAAACATGTGAAAATATTCAAGAAAATTCTAAAAGAGAGTAATGAGAACCTTATTTTACCAGCTGTAAATACATCACTAAGAGTATCAAATACCTTCCTAAGAGCTTTTCTTCTATTCTCTTAGTAATAGAACTCTATCAATGTGGAATTGATATTTTGTATGTAGTATGAGTTAGGATCATTATTTTTTTCTTCAGATGGGTATCCACTTGACCCAGCAGCATTTGATTGAAAAGATCATCCTTTCTCCACTCTACTGTATCACCTTTGTCATTAATCAGGTGACCATATATGCATGAATTTGTTTTAGGACTTTCTACTCTGTTCTATTGGTCAGCTTCTTATCTTTATGCCGATACCATACTGACTTAATTACTATAGCTTTATAATAGATCTTTATAACTAATAGTGTAAGTTGTTCAACTTTGTTCTTCAAAACTTGCTGTTATTGACACTTTACATTTCCCTATCAGATTGTCAATTTCCACCAGTAAGTATTTCTTGGAATTTTTATTTGTATTGCAAGAATCTAAACCTTTACAATATTTAGTCTTCCAATCCATGAATATAGTATATTCTTCCATTTCTTTATATCCCTTTTATTTTACTAATGGTCTATATTTTTCAATTTACAGGGCTTTTGTTAGATTTATTCCTAGGATTGGTATTTTCTGATGCTATTATCAGTAGTATCATTTGAAATTTTTATTTTCTAATTATTTGTGTTTAGTATATAGAAAATACAATGGATATTTACATCTTGACCTTGTACTCAGTGACCTTGCTAAATTCACATATTAATTCTAAAAGTTTGTAGATTCTTTGGGATTTCCCTTGTATAAAATCATGCTACAATTTCATTTATTTCTTTCCAAACCATATGGCTTTTCTTAACTTTTCCTCCTTGACTTATTGAACTGGCTGGAACTGCAGTACAGTGTTGAATAGAAGTTGTGACAGAGGACATCATTGCTCATTCCTAATCTCAGGGATGGGGAGAGCTTTCAATAATTCACTATTATCTAGACAATGGGATATTATTCAGCCTTAAAAAAAGGAGGAAATTCTACCACTTACAACATCAATGAACCTGGAAGACAGTGTGCTAATTGAAATAAGCCAGACAGAGGAAGACAAATACTGCATGGTATCACTAACATGTGGAATAGAAAACGAAAAAGTTGAACTCATAGTGTCATGGTGGTTTCCAGAGGCTTGGTGGGGGGGGGGGGGCGCGTGCAGGGCGTGGAGGAAATAGGATGAGGTTGGTAAAAGAGAGTACAAGTTTTTAGTTAGATAAATAAGGACTGAAGATATCATGTATAACATGTTGACTATGTTGGATGAGATTGTGTTGAATAATTGAAATTTCAGAGAGTAGAACTTACTCTCTTTTGGTGTTCTCACCAGAAAGAAAAAAGGTAAATATGTGAGGTGATGAATGTGTTAATTAAGTCGATGATAGGAATCCTTTCAAAATGTATATGTATATCAAACCATCACATTGAACACTTTAAAGGTAAATGAATATAAATAGATAAATAATAATTTACCATTAGTATTTTGTGGGAAAGGGGTAAATACTCCAAGCAGATTAAGGAAATCTCCCCACTGTTCCTAGTTGCTAAGGGTTTTTGTTTTGTTTTGTTTTTACCATGAATGAATGTTGAATTTTATCTAGTTCTTTTTCTTTATCTCTCAAGATAATTCCTGGAAAATGTATCATTTGGTCATGATGTATTATGCTTATTACTCTCTTTTATATATTGCTGGTCTTGATTTGCTAATATTTGCTCAGGATTTTTACATTTATGTTCTTGTGAGAGATTGGGTTGTAATGTTCCTTTCTTATATTGCCCTTGTTAGATTTTGGTATTAAAGTTATGCTGGTCTCAAAAATATTGGTTGGGAAGTATTCCCTTCTCTACTTTTTGAAAGGATTTGTTTAAGATTAGTATTTCTTCCTTAAATGTTTAGAAGAATTCATCAATGAAGCTATCTGGGTCTTTACTTTTGTCTGTGTGGAAATTAGTTAATAATGAACTCAAATTCTTTAATAGATATAGAACTAATCAGATTTACTATGTCTTCTTGTGTTAATTTTTGTATGTGGTTTTTCAAGTGTTTGTCCATTTCATCAAAATATTGCCAAATTTATGGCTTATTATCTTGTTAGTCTCTTAATATTTGTGGAGATTTGTTTGTGCTCTTTTTTCTTGATCAGAGGTTTATCAATTTTATTACTTTTTTCTAAGATACCGATTTTCGGCTTGGTTAATTTTCTCTATTGCATTTTTTTTTCTGTTACATTTATTTCTGACCCTATCTTCATTACAGGACATGTAAAGACACAGTGTGTGTGTGAAAATACAGTGTTACGGGAACAGAAGTGCTAGACATGGAATGGTGGGAGATGAGGCTTATAGTGTGTGTTCAGTAAGAAAAGCACAGGGACAAAGATGACAGTGCAGGAGAACAATTATGCAAGGGGTGGATGGAGGGAGAAGGGACCAAAAAGGAAATAGAGAAAGTATGAGAACCAGAAGAGTGCCATCTCACCAAAGTGAAGGGAGTCTGAGCATTCCAGGAAAGAGGAGGCTGCCAACAGTGTCAAGGATCAGTGAATGCATACTAGTTGAAACTCTTTGAAAATAACATCAGCCAGAGAGGGAGTAGCCAAGATAGAGGAATAGGAAGACCCTGAGCTCACCTCCTCCCACAAGCATACCAAAATTACAACTATTTGCAGAGCAACTATAAATGAGAATGACCTGAAGACTAGGAGAAAAGATTTTCTAAAACTAAAGGTATAAAGAAGGAACCACAACAAGAAGGGTAGGAGGGGCAGAGACACGGTATAGTAAAAATCCACACCCCCCAGATAGGTGACGACAAATGAGGGGATAATCACAATTGCAGAGGTCCTCCCCAAGATGTGAGGGGCCTGAGCCCCACATCAGGCTTCCCAGCACTGGAAAGCCTCTAGAAATGTCTGTTTTTAAGGGCAGCAGGGCTTGCATACAGGAGAACAGGAGGGTTGTAGGAAACAGAGACTCTGCTCTTAAAGGGTGCACATGAAATCTCACATGCTCTGAGACCCAGCACAGAGGCAGTAATTTAAAAGGAGTATGTATCAGACCTACTTGCTGATCATGGAGAGCCTCCAAGAGAGGCAGGAGGCAAGTGGGATTCCCTCTGGGAACATGGATGCTGGCAGCAGCTACTTTTGGGAGCTCATTCTACCATGAGGACACTGGTGCTGGCAAGCATCACTTTGGAGTCCTCCCTCTAGCTTATTAGTGCCAGGACATGGCCCCTCCCACCAGCCAGTTGGCACCAGTCCTTGGACACCCCCTGGTTGAGCAACCAGTCACATGGGTATTTGGCCCTGCTCACCAATGGACTGGCACCAGCCCTAGGTCCCCTAGGCCCCATTTCCAGCTGCTCTGGGACCCCCTAGGCATGCATCCAGCCCTGGGACTCTGAAGGTCATGGTCCTATTCAGTAGCAGGCTGGTGCCAGCCCCAGCCCCTTTCACCTGAAGACAGTTGCCCTCAGACCCAGCTTCCCCCGCCAGTGGCCAGCAGTGTCTGCACAAGGCTGAGCCTGGCAGCCAACTGGGCTGGGGAATACAGTGTTATGGGAACACACCCAGCACACCCACAGTAGTCAGCCCCACAGTAGTCAGCCTACCAGCACACCCACAGTAGTCAGCCCCGCCACAATAGAAGGGCCCACTCAGCCCATATAGGGGACATCCCTAGATCATATAGCTCAGGTGACCATAGAGTGTGCTGCTGGGCCCAATAAGACATCTTCTAAATAAGGCCACTTCTCCAAGATCAGGAAATGTAACTAACCTACCTAATATATACAGATAAACACAGAGAATTAGGCAAAATGAGGTGATAAAGGAATATGTTCCAAATGAAGGAACAAGACAAAACACCAGAAGACAAACAAATTGAAGTGGCGATAAGCAATCTACCCAACATAGAATTCAAAGTAGTGATCATAAAGATGCTCAGAGAACTCAGGAGAAGAATGGATGAACACAGTGAGAGGTTTAACAAGGGGCTAGAAAATATAAGAAGAACCAAACAGAACTGAAGAATACAAGAACTGAAATTAGAAATATACTGGAAGGAATCAACAGTAGATTAGATGATACAGAGGAACAGATCAGTGAATAGTGGAAATCACCCAAGCTGAAGAGAAAAAAGAAAAAAGAATTTAAAAAAAAAGTGAGAATAGTGTAAGAAACCTCTGGGACAATATCAAGCATACTAACATTCACATTATAGGGGTTCCAGAAGGAGAAGAAAGAGAGAAAGGGGTAGAGAACTTATTTGAAGAAATAATAACTGAAAACTTCTCTAAAATAAGATAGGAAACAAATATCTGGGTCCAGGAAACACTGAGAGCCCTGAACAAGTTCAATCCAAAGATATCCACAGCAAGACATATTGTAATTTAAATGGAAAAAATTAGAGAATATTAAAAACAATGAGGGAAAAGCAATTCATTACATACAAGGGAACTCCCATAAGACTGTCATTAACTTTTCAGTAGTAACTTTGCAGGCCAGAAGGGAGTAGCACAATATATTTAAAGTGTTGAAAGGAAAAAAAAAAATCTTACAACCAAGAATACTCTACCCAACAATGCTATTATTCAGATATGATGGAGAAATAGTTTTATAAACAAGGAAAAGCTAAAAGAGTTCAACACCACTAAACTGGTTTTATAAGAAATAGTAAAGAATATATTTGAACTTAAGAGAGCATCAACTTAAAATAATTATGTATGTATATAGGTTGCCATATATAAATATCATGGTAAGCACAAACCAAAAATCTATAATAGACACACACACACACATACACAAAAGAAGTCATCAAGTCACAAGGAAAGAAAGCAAAAGAAGAAGAAAGGAACAAAAAAGAACTACAAAAACAACCCCAAAACAATGTATAAAATGGCAATAAATACATACCTATCATTAACTACTTTAAATGTAAATAATTTAAATGTAGATACCAATCAAAAGACAGAGTGGATAAATGGATTTAAAAAACAAGACCATAGGCTGCCTACAAGAGATTCACTTCAGATCTAAAGAATCACACAGACTGAAGTGAGGGGATGGAAAAAGATTTTCCATGCAAATGGACATGAAAAGAAACCTGCAGTAGCAATACCTATGTCAGGCAAAATAGACTTTAAATCAAAGACTGTAACAAGAGACAAAGAAAGACATTCATAGTGATAAAGGGATCAATCCAAGAAAAAGATATAACTATTGTAAATATATATGCACCCAAAATAAGAGCACCTAAATACATAAAGCAAATATTAAGAGACATAAAGTGAGAAATTGGCAGTAACACAATAATAGTAGGGGTCTTTAACACCACCATTACATCAATGGACATTTCATCCAGACAAAATCTATAAGGAAACACTGGCCTTAAATGACACCTTATAGGGACGGTGGGAGGGAGACGCAAGAGGGAGGGGCTATGGGGATATATGTATACGTATAGCTGATTCACTTTGTTATACAGCAGAAACTAACACACCATTGTAAAGCAATTATACTCCAATAAAGATGTTTTTAAAAATGACACTTTAGACCAGATGAACTTAATAGAAATTTATAGAACATTCCATCCAAAAGCAGCATAATACACATTCTTTTCAAGTGCACATGGAACATTCTCAGGATAACTCACTCATTTGGCCACAAAACAAGTCCCAGTAAACTTAAGAAAACTGAAATCATATCAAGCATCTTTTTCAACCACAATGCTATGAGAAATAAACTATAAGAAGGGATATAGATGGCCAATAGACACATGAAAAGATGCTCAATATTACTTATCTTCAGGGAAATGCAAATCAAAACCACCTCACACCATCAGAAAGGCTATTATCAAAAAGACAACAAATATTAAGTTGCACTGTTGGTAGGAATGTAAATCAATACAGCCACTATGGAAAACAGTATGGAGGTTCCTCAAAAAATTGAAAGTATAACTACCATACTTTCCACTTCTGGGTATTTTTCCAAAGAAAACAAAAGCATTAATTTGAAAAGATATATGCACCTTTATGTTCACTGCCGCATTATTCACAATAGCCAAGATATGGAAGCAATCTAAATGCCCACTGATAGATGAATGGATAAAGAAGATGCGGTACATATATACAATGGAATATTAGCCACAAAAAAGAATGAAATCTTGCTGTTTGTGACAACATGAGTGGACTAGAGGTTGTTATGCTAAATAAAATATGTCATACAAAGACAAATATGGTATTATTTTACTTATATGTGGAATCTAAAAAATAAAACAAATGAAGAAACATAACAAAACAAAAACAGAATCATAGATAGAGAGAATAAATTAGGTGGTTGTCAGAAGGAGGTTGGGGGGCGAGTGAAGTAGGTGAAGGAAATTTAGAGGTACAAACTTCCAGTTACAAACTAGAAAAAGAGACCAGGTTTGTGATTAACAGAGGTGGAGGGTTGGGGAGAGTGAGAATCGGATGAAGGTGGTTAAAAAGGTACAAATTACCAGTTGTAAGATAAATAAGTACTAGGGATGTAATGTACAATATGATAAATATAATTAACACTGGTGTGTTATACATGAAAATTGTAAAGAGTAAGTAAATCCTGAGTTCTCATCACAAGGAAAAACATTTTTTCCTTTCCTTTTATTTTATATCTATATGAGATGATGGGTGTTCACTAAATTTATTGGGGTAATCATTTCATGATGTAAGTAAGTCAAATCATTATGCTGTACACCTTAATCTTATACAATGCTGTATGTCAATTATATCTCAATAAAACTGGAAGTAAAAAGAAAATAACATTAGCTAACTCAAACTAGCCCCAAACAAAATGGGAAATTTATGTATTATAAGTAATACAGTGGTTAAAAGGGTGGGCTCTGGTGTCTCCTCAGTTCACATGTTTGCTGTCCTACTTTACTGGCTGTGTGATTTGGGCATATTATTTTAATTTCTCTGTGTCTATTTCCTCATCTGTAAAATGGGGAAACCAGTAGTACATACTGATAGAGTTTTGGGAAGGCTCCAAGGAAATCTACATGTAACATGTAGATTTTCATAGGGATTCAAGCATAGGACTGCAGTATGGAATATAAAAAGAACTAGAGCCAGGTTAGGTGTCCCTTTGGCTCTCATCACTGTCACCATTGACCAAGTTTACATCTTCATTTAAGAGACTAGTCCAGGGACTTCTCTGGTGGTCCAGTGGTTAAGAATCCATCTTGCAATGCAGGGGACACTGGTTTGATCCCTGGTCGGGGAATTAAGATCCAACATGCCACGGGGCAACTAAGCCCATGCACCACAACTAGAGAGCCTGCACATCGCAACTAAAGAGAAACCCGTGCACCGCAATGAAACAAAGAGCCCCCACACTGCAATGAAAAATAAATAAATAAACAAACAAACAAATAAATAAATGAGTCTAGTCCAGTATGAACTAAAATGTTTTGTCTTGATACCAAATTTGTGGAGCATCTGTTTGGTCCAGCTTTGGTAGTGTGTCTAACTCTGAAACAATCAGTTGTGAGCCAGGAACCATCTCTATGGGTTCAGAGCCATTAAGAATGTAATTGTGAGCTGGGCAAAATTCCCAAAAGCTATCTATTGCTGAGGGCCATTAAGACAGTGTAGAAAGTGACTACTGGGTTCGGCAAACATGAGGGTCTTTGGTGTTCTGAGAAAGCTATTTCAGTGAAATGGTGTGTAAGGGTAAGGGAGCAGAGGGTTGAGGTGGCAGGGGGTAGAGGTGGATTGCACAGGAGATGAAATCTATTCCTTGATAAGTTTGGATAAGAAGTGAAAGAGAGGCAGGAGTAGTAGCTAGAGGAAATATGGAGCCAGGAGAAAGATTTATTTTACTTTATTTTTATTTAGAATTAGAATGAATTGAGTATAATTATAGGTCTGAAGTAGAAGCAAATGTGAGGTAGCAGTGGAAGACGCAGGAGAGACTATAACTGATGAAACAAGGTCCTAGAAGAGACAGAATAAAATGAGATCAGAAGCAGAGCTGAAAAGAGATTTTATCAAGAAAGTATTCCTCATCCTTTAAGACCAGAGGCAAATAGGTATAAATAAAAGTATGGAGTTGGAGAATGCTAGGAATATGAGAGTATTCCTGATGGTTTCAATTTTGTTGGTGAAGAATGAGGCAAGGACATCCATGTTACTACAAAGTTGTTATGTCTCCTCTGTTCCTCTGTACCACAGTGTTAGGTTTCTAACTTGATCTCCTTCCCAATATTTTATCTTTCTTTCCTATGTCTGTTTTTTTTTTTTAATGAGTGATTTCCCCCAGTATTCCTGGCCTCTTTCCTCAACTCTTATACCTCCCAACTGATGTGCCTAACTGGTGAGTTTGAGAGGAGGAACTGAGCATGGTAGCCTCTTTCTTGGGAGCCAGGCTGGTTCTAGGAGGTATGCACCTTCCCCCAATGCTTCAAGTTTTACAGAGTGAGTCCATACATAGGGACTAGAAAGTCTATCTAATTCTGGTGCTAAATATTAGGAGGCCCGTATTTGTTACACACTGAAGCCACATTCCTCATTGTAAAATTTACCAGGTATTAAGTTAATATTTGGTCTCTGCATGTTATCTATTACAGCAAAACAAATCATCCCAAACAGTAATTTAAAACAATTATTATTTTTTTCTTTGAGTCAGAAATTCAGAGCACTCAGTTGGGTCATTCTTCTGATCCCCATAGCATCAGCTGGTGTTACTTACTCAACTGAATTTAGCTGGTAGCTAGGCTGGGCTGGAAGGTCTCAGAATGCATCACCCACATATATGGTGCCTCAGGGATCTTCCAGGTGACAGGCTTCTCTCTGTCTCTGTCTCTCTGTCTCTGTCTCTCTGTCTTTTTCTTTCTCTCTTATCCTTCAGTATTCTAGTCCCACCTCCTTGAGAGCTCAGCAGCTGGCTAGGCCAGGAACTGGCATAATACCATTTGTGTCACATTCATAGTGGTCAAAGTATGTGACAAGGCCATCCCAGATTCAAGAGAAAGGAATATAGAATCCACTACACTGTGGGGAGAACAGCATTCTGGGAGAGAAAGAATCAATATCAGCCTTCTTTAGAGACTGTCTACCCCAGTCTCTATCTTACCAGATCTTCTCTATCATTTACTTGGTTATAAACTTAGGCAGAAAAGAGGGATGTCACTATTGGACCCCACAACATTTCCCTAACAACCTGGTAAACCATTCCTCTTCCAGGATAAGTTCTTACCCCAAATCCCAAAACAAATGTTTCTATTAGGTTTATTAAATTGCCATCCTTGTAGGTCAAAAATCATTTAATATAACATGTTCATATGATTTACCCTAACTCATTCTCTAATGTAATCTGCTCTTTTACAGGCTTAATTATTTTCTGCTTTTCACAGTTCTTCCTAACTTTGTTGATTTTTCCTTTCTGACCCTTTATAGAACATGTCATAGACATAATTTGGAAGTCTACTTGATTTACAAGTCCTTCCATGTCTTGTATATTTGACCTGTATAACAAACTCAAACCTTCAACCCAGTTTAAAAAGGGAGACTTTATTGGTTCATGCTCTCAAACTATGGAAAGTCTATGGGTACAACTGGTCCTAGGGATAACTAAGAACATAAACACTCCAGTACTATCAGGTGTCCATCTCTCTGTCCATTCCATCTCCAAGTTCATCTCCATCTATATTTCTAGTCTTTGATTTTTAACACATTGACAATATTCTCTCTGGCTGAAGACAGGTTTTTCCCACAAGACCAGTGATGTGGGTTCCAGGCAGCTCTAGAATTACCTCCCTACAGCCTCATGGCCAGAGAAAAGGTGTTCCAGTCCCAGTGAGAAAAATACTGGGAAAGAACTCTGATTAGCAAAGCTTAGGTCATACACCTATCCCTAAAACCAATTGCTTTGACCAGAGAATAACTGGTCTAGCCTGAGTCATGTGCACACCCATCTCTGTAGCCGGAGTGCAGAGGGGGAAGATGAAGTCTGTTACCAGAAGAGAGGTAAAGTGTAAACATGACCACTGGAGGAATCATAAGTCAAATAGTCATTCCAATTTTGTCTACTCTTCTCTGTTTATGCTACCTCTTCCTCACACTAGCTGATGGGAGGAATGTCATCTTATCTGAGATTTATTCAACAAGCATCCATTGAGCACTTACTAAGGCCTAAGTAGTATTCCAGGTGTTCTGTATATACTGGTGAACTAGCCAAACTACATCCCTGCTCATTTTAATTTACTGTCTAGTGAAGGGAGACAAATGATGTCCGAGATGCTAGATATCCACTCCCTACTCTCCTCTCTGCCTCAGAAGACAGTATGGTTCACATTAACAGGTCCTCTTGCCCTCTGGCTTCTGGTTGTGTTTGGCTAATAGGAATCTGGATGAGATTAGAAGGAGGAGAAGAATAAGGTTTAGGTATGTATTATCCAGGCTCCTTCTCTGCAGAATCTCCTCTGTCTGGCTATATCCCTCTGCCCAAAGCTATATCCCTCTCTCCAAAACTCTCTCCTTTGAGATTCTAATAACTGCTCCCTTCCTTCCTCCTTTCGGGCTTAGGGATAATAACAGTTCTGTTACTAGCCCCCTCCCCCCTTCTCCCGGTTCTGTATTATCCTTTGTGATTTCTCCACTCTGCTTTCATTTTTGTAAATATGTAACCAAGCAGGACCCTATGAGGCCTTCCCAGAATAGACCCCCACCCTTGTCCTCCATCTGCCTTTTGTCTGTAGAAAAACTTTAGTCAAAGAATAAATTTAATCAGAGAAGTGAGAAAAATACAGAAAGAAAGGGAAACAGTCAAGCAAGACAAAATAATAATATATACTTTAGCCATTAAACAAAGTCAAAGACATTTAGTTTTTCCTCAAGGACTATAGATAATATTCTGAGCCATGTCCTTTGAACTGTTTTTCAGATATTAAAACCCCCACAAGGTGGAAGAAGTTAACTATATGCTGCCCACAAGCACGTGGACCCCAGACTGGTTGGAACCAGAAGGTTTATGATGCTGACTCCCAATTACCTCACCACCAACCAATAAGAAGAATGTCCACAAACTGATCACACCTTGCTCCTTGAACACTATAAGACTCCCCAGTAACCCCTCCAGGGCAGGACACACAGTTTTGAGAGCATTAGCCTGCTGTGGCCCCCTTTGCCTGGCAAAGCATTAAAGCTATTCTTTCTTACTTCACCCGAAACTCTGTCTCCGTGTTTCTATTTGGCACCAGTGAACAGGTGCCAAGTTTTGGCAACAAAATTGTCCTTTTATTAAACCCCTATCTAATTCCTAGGCCAACTAAAAATTGGCACTTGCTATCTGCCTCTACAAGGATTAAGTCCCTAGCCACTGCAGTCACTGACTTTCAACACACCCTGAAAGGAGTTCAGGGTGGAGATCAGGAATGACTCACTCCATGCTCTGGGAAAAACTGGAAGAACAGGTCTTCAGATAGTTAGATATTTTCAGGAGAAGATTGTATGAGCCCAAATTCTTGCATCTTCTCATATCAAGAAAAGCACAAAAATCATTAACGGAGACATCTGTTCCTTCTGACTAGCAGTAACCTTCTCATGACTAGCAGCAAGCCTCTGCCACAATGTGTGCTTGACTGCACGTATATCCCTTCAATAAAATCATATATAATACTGACCTCTGTCCCCCTACCTCTTTGGAGCAGTTCCTCAGAGCTATCTGAGATGCTGTCTCCTGGGCTGTAGTCCTCATTTTGCCCCAAATAAAACCTTACTCACAACTCTCACGTAGTGCATTTTTCTTAGTCAACAACTATCTAATTAAATCTGCACTAATACCATAACTATATGTAGCTACTGAGCATTTGAAATGAAGCTAGTCAAAATTGAGATGTAAGTAAAATACACATCTGATTCCAAAGAGTTAATACTAAAAAGAATATCTGAATGATGTTTTATATTGATTACATGTTGATATAATATTTTTAATACATTGGATTAAGTAAATGTATTATTAAAATTTCACTTTTTACTTTTTTAATGTAACTAATAGAAAAAATTTAATTACCTAAGTGAATTTGTGGCTTGCATTATATTTCTATTGGACAGCACTGGGCTAATCAGTAGTTGGCACCAGGAAACTGATTTTCAGATTGAGATTATGGGAACAAATTTCTCAATTCATTAAGGGAGTAAATTCCTTAATGGAGGAAAATGGAACATGGGTAATCCATGGCAAATTATACCATCATGGTTACTCAAGTTATCACCACTGGTAGTCTTAGATGAAATGAAGTTCAAGTGGAGGACAAGGTCTTAGCATATCAAGAGGCTGTGGCATTTAGATACTATGGAAACAATAGCAATTATAAAGATTGTAGTGTCATCTAAGTGTTCAATTACAAATATTTTGGCGATGTAAAAACATTTTGGCGACATCGAGTTGCAAATGAAATGATCAGCGCTTTCTTAAACTAAGGTAAGAACACTGGTGGTAAAGGAGTGGACCCTGAGACCTAGGGTGTTAACACTTTGGCAGATATGGATGAGGTTTGAAACTCCAAATTCTTCTAAATCTCACTTTCCTCTCATATGAGGAAACCAGCTCTCCTCTGCACCTCGCATTGTCTCTGGGCTGTAAGGTCATGTGGTATGAGGCCTGCTCCAGGAGGAAATTGCCTATAAACTTCTATAAATTCTTCATCTCTCTGTATTGGCAAGAGCCCAAAGAGATTATATAAGAGTGAACTCATAGGACCAAAGGAGAAGGAATTTAAGGCTCCATCAGGTTGAACTTATTGGCAAAGGTATACTAACCTGGGATTCAAGATTGAATACTCACTTGAGCATTGGAGAACAACATGTTAATAGTAGTCTACATTAATAGTCTACTACTAATGGAAGTGTAAATGGAAGGCTGGATTTGATTATGAACTATATTGCTAATGAGATAAAAATACTTGAAATTCCCTGGCATGCCATAGAGGAAGGAATATGGGAAAGGTTCAGGGATATGGGAATATTGGACCTATACTTCCAAGGAGGGCCCAGGGGACACCCTTCACCAAGATATTAAGAAGTATATTGGTGTAGGGAACACTAGCATCATTGAAAAGCTTTGTGTTAGCTGATTTGTACAAACTAGAGATGACAGTGAAAAGACCCAGTAGAATTGGGTTCTTTGACCTCAATAGGAATAATGGAATCCTAGAGTGGTAGAGATCAAGTAATAGCACCTCATCATCAGAGACAAGGTGGGTACAGGAAGAGAGTGGCAATCAGATTGCTTTGATCCACATAGATCTGCAACATTGGCTCACTGATCACACAGACTCTAGAAAAAAAAATTAAATAGTTGGTAGTCCTTTAAGAGGTTGTTTGATATATATTATATATGGTAGAAAAATTCTATGTCTATCAAACTAAACTTGTGCTGCAGAATTGGAGAGTCACAGCATTTTACTCCGTTCCCAGATCCAGTTCAGATTTGGCCTCTTTTCTTAGAGGGAGACCAGATCCTTTAGAGGAAGAACATTGCAACTTGACCGCTAGTGTATACCAAGAATCTTTTCCCAAGCCTTCCCCTAGAAACTTGCAGACATTTACCAGGATAACTATGCTCCAGGAAAGGGAAATACCCAGACTTTGAATGGATTACTGTATACTGGCTCTGAAATGACACTAATCCTGGAGACCCAAACTGCCACCATGGTCCACTGGTCAGAGAGAAGGCTTATGAAAGTCAGGTGATAGAGGAAGTCTGTGCCCTAGCCTTTATTACAGTGGCTCCAATAGGGCCGAAAACATATCCTTTGCTTTCCCTTACCCCCAATTCTAGGTTGTATAGAGGGAATAAATATACTTAGTACTGGCAGAAATAAATATCTCATTGATTCCCCCCTTGATGGAAGGGCTTTTATAGTATGAACCAACCTCACCAAAATAGTAAACAGAAAGCAATACCAGCTCCCAGGGGGGATTGCAGAGATTAGTGACATCTCTAAAAGACTCAAGGTGCAATGGAGAGATTCCCACTGTAGTTTCCCATTGAACTCATCCAATTGGCTGGTGCAGATGCCAGATATGTCCTGAAAATTGAGGCCAGATATGGAAAACTTAGTCAGTGATGAGTTCTAGATGTAGTATCTTCAGTGAAACATGTCAAGACAGCCCCTGGCACTTGAATTCAGCTACTAATTGGGCAAGTACCTTCTTTTCATTCCCATCAGTAAGGAAAATCAGAAACTATGTATTTACAAGACAGGAAAAACAGTATACTTTTAACCCATGGCCCAGGGTTATGTCATCTTTACTGTTTTCTGTCATAATAGTTTGCAGGGACCTTGATTGTCCTGATATCACACCCATCTATTAAATTGATGACATTATGTTCACTAGATCTGTGAGTAGGAAGTAGTAGTGGGCATGTAGATTCCTTGGTTAGATATATGTATACCAAAACTTGAGAAATAATCCTCCTAAAAATTTAGGAGGCTGATACACCAGGAGAGTTTTTAGGTATCCTGTAGTATAAGGTACATTGGGTTATTCCCCCTAAAGTTAGAGACATGTTTCCATACTTTGCATCTTGTGCCATTCACCATTCATGAAGAAAGGGACACGCTTGGTGAATATTTTTGCATTTCAGAGGCAACATACACCACTTTGGGGTATACTGTTCCAATCCATTTACCAAATAACACATTAGGCTGCTAGCTTTGAGACTGACCTGGAGAAAGAGTTCTACAACAGGTCAAGATTGTGCAGCAAACTACCCTGCCACTTGTGCCTTATGATCTAGCAGACATAATGGTATTGTTAGTGTGTCTGGCAGACAGAGATGCTGTCAGAGATGTCCCAGAGATTCTGATTCATTTCATTTGGAATCATCTTGGGCATGCCACTTAACCCTCACCTACCTACATTCAATCCATCATCCATTTCCAAAACATATCACAAACTCAACTATTTTTTTTGTTTCCACTATAACTACCATTATCCCTCATCTGAACATCTGTAACAACTCTTTCTTCCTTCTGCTCTTCTCACACCCAAATTCTCTCTCTACACTGAAGCCTGAGAAATCTTTTAAAAACATAAACAAAATCATATGATTCCTTTGCCTAGAGTCCTTCAGTGTTTTCCAATTGCATTAAAATTAACAGAGCTCAAAGACTACAAATGATCCTATATGAATCTGTTGAGGACCAAATTGAGTTTGAATCTTGGGATCGCTGAGTCATTGGTAAAATACATTCAATCAACTTTTAAAATCAGAAAAACATGACCTTCTCCAACACAGTCTAATTTTTTAATCTCAAAAGAATTTTGATTTTGAACGTACTTGTGCCCTATTCTTTGTTGTGACTTCTGAAAAGACTCAAATTTTCAGTCCGTCTCTAGGAACTCAATAGACGATTACTGAGGGAATTTTATACACTAACCTATCTATGACTTCATTGTAATCCTCCCCCATTACTTTTCCATTCCTCCTGATTTCATCTAACTTTTCCATCGCAGTTTCCATGATGTCTTCGTGAATGTAATGCTGTAATGCTGGTATGACTTTCAGGACTCAGAGGACTCGTGTCTGGACCATTTTCCATGGAAGAACACTGTGTACTGAAAGTCCCTCCTGGGGCTTCTGAGCAACATCCAGCTACATAGATCATTGGGTCAACTCTTCGTATGAAGAGGCACCACACAGCTTTCTTCATTGGATAGCTGGAATTCCACAGCTTTCCAACAGCCTCAGGAAGACATACAAGTCGGTCTCATGTGCAGTGCAAGCCTGCCTCATGCATAAACCTGAGCTGCACTGAAAAAAAACACTGTGCTTAGTATTGATTCTGAGAACTCATACCTGACATCTCTCTACCACAAGCAGGAACTCAACATTAGATCCAGCCAGAAAAAACTTACAGTTTTCCCCTAACATTGCTAGGCTCTTGGAAGATCCAAAGTCACCTAAGCCTAACTAAGGCATTAACTCTGTAATCCAATTCCCCACATGCAAAACTTCCTGCTTACAAAAGTTTAATCACGGAAGGGCCAAGATTGTCACTTGTATCTCTTTTCACTGTTCAGAAACTGCAGGTAGCTATGCTGTGTGTCAACATTGAAATTGAGGCCTGAGGGGAAAAGCAGTATTGGCCGCATTTGAAAACAGGATAGTTGTGTCCTGAAAGCTGCCTGAAAAACACTGTTGTTGCCCATCATCTATTCCCTGCCGGAATGCCCAGTGAAGAAAAGTGAGTTTTCTCTAATGAAACAGAGTGCTTGCAATTCCTTGCTAGGAATTCATCCTACTACCTTTTTTAGCAAAGGGGAAAATAAACGTGACCAGTAGACTCAAAGTAAGGTCCATTTTGCCAACAACAAAGTTAGCGTGGAGAAGTTTGCAAATTACCTTTGTGAATGTAGTGCTGTAACGCTGTTATGGTTTTCAGGACTCAGAGGACGCTCGCATCTGCACCATTTTCCATTGAAGAACACTGCATAGAAAGTCAGTCCTGCGCTTCTGAGCAACATCCACATATGCCCTTGGCATCAACTCTGTATGAAGACTGAATGGCAATGCACTGCTTTCTTTGTTGGAGAGCTAGATTTCCACAGCTTTCAAACTCCCTCCGGAACACAGTTCTACATGGTATTATAGGAATGCAAGTCACAAAGGTGCATAAACCTGAGCTACACTGAAATAAAAACTGCGATTGCCTTGATCCTGGGAAAACATACCTGATGTCTCTCTACCTAAAGCACAAACGTGACTTTAGAACCAGGTTGAAAAAATTAAGTTTTCCCCTAAATATTGCTACGTCATTAGAATATGCGATCACACCTAAGCCTAACTAGGGCATTAACAGAGTTATGCAATTCACCACACGCAGAAATCCCTGGGTAGAAAAGTTTACTCACAGAAGGGCTTAGTGTGTCACATGTGTCACTTTTTCATTGTCAGGAAATGGAGGTACATATGCTGCTAGTAAAGGTCGTGAGGTTTCACAACACAGTTGGGAAAACAGATCTAGAATGGATATTGGGAACTAATACCTGAAGTCTTGCTACCTCAAGCACACCTCGACATTAGATCCAGCTTGGAGAAATGTACAGTAGTCCTCTGAAGATTGCTAGGCCTTTGCAAGATCCACACAGATCTAGGTGAAACTAAGGCATTCACTGACTCACGCAACTCCCAACCGGAGGAACCGCTGCTTGCCAAAAAGCTTTCATGGAAGGGCCCAGTGTGTGGCATGTGTCACTTTTGGTTGCTCAGGAACTTAAGGTACATGAGCTGTGTGTCAACAGTGAAAATGGGTCTGATGGGAAAAGCAAAATTTGCCCCATTGCAAAAACACGGAGAGTTGAGTCCTCAGAGCTGCCTGAAACAAAAGTCCTGTTGCCCATCTTCTATTCATCGCAGGAGTAAACTGGAATGCAAAATGAGGCAGAATGAGTTTTCTGAAAAGAACCAGGGTGTGAGCAGTTCCTTGCTAGAAGCTCATCCCACAGCCTTATTGGCTAGTGGTTATGAAACTTGCCCAAATGCTGCAGAGGAAGGTCCGCATTTGCCATGAACAGTGTTGGAGTGCAGGTGTTTCCCAGAAGCCTTAGTGAATGTAGTGCTTTAACGCTGGTATGCCTCTCAGGATGGCGAGGTCTCTCGTGGCTGGACCCTGGTCATGGAAGAACACGGTGTACCCAAAGTGTCATCTGTGGCTTCTGAGCAACCTCCAGCCGCATGGGTCGTTAGGGTCAAATCGATGCATGCAGAGGGCAGGGCAACAAGTGGCTTCCTCTGGCGGAGAGCTAGATTTCCACCACTTGGAAACAGCCTCAGGAACATGGTGGTGGACGGGGTCATGTGCAATGCATGTCAGACTCCTGGCGAAGATATGAGCTGCACTGAAACATACACGGTGCTTAGCATTGATTCCAGGAACTCAAAGCTGACGTCTCTTGACCTCACACAGAAACGTGACTTTAGATCCCCCCGCAGAAATGAATGACACCGTTCCTGTACCATTGCTAGGCCTCTAAGAGATCCAACATCACTGAGTCCAGACTGAGGCAGTGTCTCGGCTATGCACGTCATCTCATGCAGAACCTCTACTTTAAAATTATCCTATGGAAGCACCTAGTGTGTTGCATGGGTCTCTTTTTGCTCGGCAGAAGGTGCTAGTACACAGGCTGGGGGTGCACGTTGAAATAGGGCCTGATGGGAAAAGCATTATTTGCCCCTTTGGAAGCAGGAGGCTTGGGGCCAGAAAACTGAAAGAAAGGCACAGGGTGGCGCCCATATTGGACACCCTGCAAAAATTGCCCAGGAGGAAGAGTGAGTTTTCTCGAAAGATACAGTGCACCTGACATTCCTTGCCAGGAGCTCAAGAGGCAGATTACTACAGCTAAGGGGAATGTCGGCTGAGCGGCATACTCAAAGTAAGAGGCAGTGTTTCCATCAGCAAAGTTGGTGGTCACAAGTAGACCCGAGGCTCTCACCACTGAAGTGCTGTAATGCTGGTGTGCCTTTCACATATCTGAGGACGCTCACGTCTGCACCATATTCCGAGGAAAATCACTGTGTACCCAAAGTGTCATCTGGGCCTTCTCAGCAACCTCCTGCCCCATGATGGTCTTTGCGCTCTACTCTTGGTATGCAGAAGGTCAGGCAGCACACTGTTTCCTCTGTCGGAGAGCCAGATATCCAGAGCTTAGAAGAATCCTCAGGAAGAAGTTTCTCCCTGGTTTTCAGGGCAATGCAAGGGGGCCTCATTTTGTAACCCTGAGCTGCTTTTGGAAAACCACCGTGCTTACACGAGTTCTCGGAATTCATACTTGACCTCTTGCTCCCTGAAGCAGCACCTGGACTTTACCTCTAGAGGGAGAAATAGGCAGTCGTCCTCTGAAGGTGGCTAGGCCTTTGGGAGATGTACCATGACCTAGGCGAAACGAAGGCGTTCACTGGCTCGCGCAATTTACTTCAGGAGGAACACTGGCTTTCCAAAGCGCTTTCAGCGAAGAAGTACAGTATGTGACATGGGCCTCCTTTGGTTCCCGGAACGTCAACTACATGAGCTGTGTGGCAACCGTGAAAAGGAGGCTGGACGAGAAAAGCGAAATCTGTCCCGTTGGCAACCCGGAGAGCTGGGTGCTCAGAGCTGCCTGAAAAAGGGTCCTGTTGCCCGTCTTGTAATCACCGTAGGAGTTCCCTGGGAGGCAAAGTGAGGAAGAGTGAGTTTTCTCGAAAGAACGAGGGGGTGTGTGCAGTTCCTCACTAGGAGCTCATCCCAAAGCCTTCTTGGCTAGTGGTTCGGAAACCTGCCCCCATGCTGCCAAAGGAAAGTCGGCGAGTGCCGTGAAAAGTGTTGGAGTGCAGCTCTTTCTGAGAAGCCTTAGTGAAGGTACTGCTTTAACACTGGTAGGCCTCTCAGGACTGCAGGGTCTCTCGCGCCTGGACCCAGGTCATGGAAGAACACGGTGTACCCAAAGTGTCAACTGCGGCTTCTGAGTGAGCTCCAGCCACATGGGTCGTTGGCCTCCACTCTGTGCATGCAGAGGGCAGGGCAACACACGGCTTTCTCCGGCGGAGAGCCAGACCTCCAACTCTGGAAACCAGTCTTGGTAACAGAGTGGGGGCCGGTGTCTTGTGCAATGCATGTCCGACTCCCGGCTTAGATATTAGCTGCCCTGAATCATATCCGGAGAGTAACATTGATTTTATGAACTCAAAGCTGACGACCCTTCACCTCAAGCAGAAATGTGACTTTACAACCAGTCTGATATGATGGACCCCTCTCCCGAAGCACTGCTGGGCGATTGAAAGTTCCAAAGTCGACAACGCCTGACTGAAGCACTGTGGTGACTAGGCACGTCACCTCGCGCAGAACCTCTGCTTACAAAAGGGTCCTCACAGGAGCGCCTAGTGTGTCGCATGGCTCTCTCGTAGCTGGGCAGAAGGTGCTGCTCCACAGGCTGGGTTTGCACGTAGAAACTGGATCCTGAGGGCTAAAGCATTCTTTGCCCCTTTGGAAGCAGGAGGCTTGGGGCGAGAAAACTGAACGAAAGGCACGGGGTGGCGCCCATGTTGGACACCCTGCAGGAATTGCCCGGGAAGAAGAGTGAGTTTTCTCGAAAGAAACAGTGCGCCTGCCGTTCCTTGCCAGGAGCTCATGCAGCAGACTGCTTCAGCTAAGGCGAATGTCGACTGAGCGGCATACTCAAAGTAAGGGGCAGTGTCTCCATCAGCAAAGTTGGTGGTCACAAGTAGACCCGAGGCTTTCACCACTGAAGTGCTGTAATGCTGGTGTGCCTTTCACATATCTGAGGACGCTCACGTCTGCACCATTTTCCGAGGAAAATCACTGCGTACCCAAAGTGTCATCTGTGCCTTCTGAGCAACCTCATGCCTCATGATGGTCTTTGGGCTCTACTGTTGGTATGCAGAAGGCCAGGCAGCAATGTGTTTCCTCCATCGGAGAGCCAGATATCCACAGCATAGAAGAATCCTCAGGACGAGTTTTCTCCCTGGTCTTCTGGGCAATGCAAGGGGACCCCAGTTTGCAAACCTGAGCTGCACTGGAACAAACACCGCCATGGCAAGTGTCCTCAGAATTCATAGCTGACGTCTTCCCCTCGCATGCATCACGTCGACTTCAGATCCAGCTGGAGACATGTGCTCTCAGCCTTTGAAGACTGTCAGGCCTTTGCAAGATCCACGGTGATGTAGGTGAAACTAAATCATTCACTGGCTCACACCATTCACCTCAGGAGGACTCCTGCTTGCCAAAGTGTTTTCATGGAAGGGCACATGTGTGTGGCATGTCTCTTTCACCTGCTTGTGGACTTCAGGTACGTGAGCTAGGTGTCAACCGTGAAAGTGGAGAGGGACGGGAACAGCACAATTTGCCCCAGTGACAAAGCAGAGAGATGTGTCCTCAGAGCTGCCTGAGAAACAGTCCTGTTGCCGGTCTTCTATTCACCCCAGGATTACCCTGAGAGGTAACCTGAGGCCGAGTGAATTTTCTTGGAAGAACCGGAGTGCGTGCCGTTCCTTGCTAGGTTCTCATCCCAAAGCCTTCTTGGCTAGTCATAAGGAAACTTGCCCGCGTGTTGCAAGGAAAGTCCGTGTTTTGGATGATCAGTGCTTAATGAAAAGCACTGTGGTCGCCAACTTTCTCAACCCTGCAGGAATACCCGGGGAGGAACGGAGACTTTGCCCAAAGAAACAGAGTGCTTGCAATGCCTTGCTAGGAGCACATCCAGCACAGGACTTTATCTATGGCGAATGTCAGCCGAGCGCCAGAGTCAAAGTAAGGTGCAGTGTTTCCACCAGCAGAGTCGCAGTCAGCAGTTTCAAAGAGGCCTTCCCCACTAAAGTGCTGTAAATGCGGGTGTGCCTTTCAAAGTCTGAGGATGCGAGCGTCTGCACCGTATTCCAAGGAAGGTCCCTGTGTACCACAAGTGGCATCTGTGCCTGCTGAGCACCATCCAGCCACATGGGTCTTTGGACTCTACTGTTTTGTATGCAGGAGGCTGGGCAACCACGTTTTTCCTCCATGGGAGAGCTAGATTTGGAGAGCTTAGAGGAAGCCTGAAGAACACATTGATAACGGGGCTTCTGGGCAATGCAAGGGGGCCTCATTTTGTAACCCTGAGCTGCTTTTGGAAAACCACCGTGCTTACACGAGTTCCCGGAATTCATACTTGACCTCTTGCTCCCTGAAGCAGCACCTGGACTTTACCTCTAGAGGGAGAAATAGGCAGTCGTCCTCTGAAGGTGGCTAGGCCTTTGGGAGATGTACCATGACCTAGGCGAAACGAAGGCGTTCACTGGCTCGCGCAATTTACTTCAGGAGGAACACTGGCTTTCCAAAGCGCTTTCAGCGAAGAAGTACAGTATGTGACATGGGCCTCCTTTGGTTCCCGGAACGTCAACTACATGAGCTGTGTGGCAACCGTGAAAAGGAGGCTGGACGAGAAAAGCGAAATCTGTCCCGTTGGCAACCCGGAGAGCTGGGTGCTCAGAGCTGCCTGAAAAAGGGTCCTGTTGCCCGTCTTGTAATCACCGTAGGAGTTCCCTGGGAGGCAAAGTGAGGAAGAGTGAGTTTTCTCGAAAGAACGAGGGGGTGTGTGCAGTTCCTCACTAGGAGCTCATCCCAAAGCCTTCTTGGCTAGTGGTTCGGAAACCTGCCCCCATGCTGCCAAAGGAAAGTCGGCGAGTGCCGTGAAAAGTGTTGGAGTGCAGCTCTTTCTGAGAAGCCTTAGTGAAGGTACTGCTTTAACACTGGTAGGCCTCTCAGGACTGCAGGGTCTCTCGCGCCTGGACCCAGGTCATGGAAGAACACGGTGTACCCAAAGTGTCAAGTGCGGCTTCTGAGTGAGCTCCAGCCACATGGGTCGTTGGCCTCCACTCTGTGCATGCAGAGGGCAGGGCAACACACGGCTTTCTCCGGCGGAGAGCCAGACCTCCAACTCTGGAAACCAGTCTTGGTAACAGAGTGGGGGCCGGTGTCTTGTGCAATGCATGTCCGACTCCCGGCTTAGATATTAGCTGCCCTGAATCATATCCGGAGAGTAACATTGATTTTATGAACTCAAAGCTGACGACCCTTCACCTCAAGCAGAAATGTGACTTTACAACCAGTCTGATATGATGGACCCCTCTCCCGAAGCACTGCTGGGCGATTGAAAGTTCCAAAGTCGACAACGCCTGACTGAAGCACTGTGGTGACTAGGCACGTCACCTCGCGCAGAACCTCTGCTTACAAAAGGGTCCTCACAGGAGCGCCTAGTGTGTCGCATGGCTCTCTCGTAGCTGGGCAGAAGGTGCTGCTCCACAGGCTGGGTTTGCACGTAGAAACTGGATCCTGAGGGCTAAAGCATTCTTTGCCCCTTTGGAAGCAGGAGGCTTGGGGCGAGAAAACTGAACGAAAGGCACGGGGTGGCGCCCATGTTGGACACCCTGCAGGAATTGCCCGGGAGGAAGAGTGAGTTTTCTCGAAAGAAACAGTGCGCCTGCCGTTCCTTGCCAGGAGCTCATGCAGCAGACTGCTTCAGCTAAGGCGAATGTCGACTGAGCGGCATACTCAAAGTAAGGGGCAGTGTCTCCATCAGCAAAGTTGGTGGTCACAAGTAGACCCGAGGCTTTCACCACTGAAGTGCTGTAATGCTGGTGTGCCTTTCACATATCTGAGGACGCTCACGTCTGCACCATTTTCCGAGGAAAATCACTGTGTACCCAAAGTGTCATCTGTGCCTTCTGAGCAACCTCATGCCTCATGATGGTCTTTGGGCTCTACTGTTGGTATGCAGAAGGCCAGGCAGCAATGTGTTTCCTCCATCGGAGAGCCAGATATCCACAGCATAGAAGAATCCTCAGGACGAGTTTTCTCCCTGGTCTTCTGGGCAATGCAAGGGGACCCCAGTTTGCAAACCTGAGCTGCACTGGAACAAACACCGCCATGGCAAGTGTCCTCAGAATTCATAGCTGACGTCTTCCCCTCGCATGCATCACGTCGACTTCAGATCCAGCTGGAGACATGTGCTCTCAGCCTTTGAAGACTGTCAGGCCTTTGCAAGATCCACGGTGATGTAGGTGAAACTAAATCATTCACTGGCTCACACCATTCACCTCAGGAGGACTCCTGCTTGCCAAAGTGTTTTCATGGAAGGGCACATGTGTGTGGCATGTCTCTTTCACCTGCTTGTGGACTTCAGGTACGTGAGCTAGGTGTCAACCGTGAAAGTGGAGAGGGACGGGAACAGCACAATTTGCCCCAGTGACAAAGCAGAGAGATGTGTCCTCAGAGCTGCCTGAGAAACAGTCCTGTTGCCGGTCTTCTATTCACCCCAGGATTACCCTGAGAGGTAACCTGAGGCCGAGTGAATTTTCTTGGAAGAACCGGAGTGCGTGCCGTTCCTTGCTAGGTTCTCATCCCAAAGCCTTCTTGGCTAGTCATAAGGAAACTTGCCCGCGTGTTGCAAGGAAAGTCCGTGTTTTGGATGATCAGTGCTTAATGAAAAGCACTGTGGTCGCCAACTTTCTCAACCCTGCAGGAATACCCGGGGAGGAACGGAGACTTTGCCCAAAGAAACAGAGTGCTTGCAATGCCTTGCTAGGAGCACATCCAGCACAGGACTTTATCTATGGCGAATGTCAGCCGAGCGCCAGAGTCAAAGTAAGGTGCAGTGTTTCCACCAGCAGAGTCGCAGTCAGCAGTTTCAAAGAGGCCTTCCCCACTAAAGTGCTGTAAATGCGGGTGTGCCTTTCAAAGTCTGAGGATGCGAGCGTCTGCACCGTATTCCAAGGAAGGTCACTGTGTACCACAAGTGGCATCTGTGCCTGCTGAGCACCATCCAGCCACATGGGTCTTTGGACTCTACTGTTTTGTATGCAGGAGGCTGGGCAACCACGTTTTTCCTCCATGGGAGAGCTAGATTTGGAGAGCTTAGAGGAAGCCTGAAGAACACATTGATAACGGGGCTTCTGGGCAATGCAAGGGGGCCTCATTTTGTAACCCTGAGCTGCTTTTGGAAAACCACCGTGCTTACACGAGTTCCCGGAATTCATACTTGACCTCTTGCTCCCTGAAGCAGCACCTGGACTTTACCTCTAGAGGGAGAAATAGGCAGTCGTCCTCTGAAGGTGGCTAGGCCTTTGGGAGATGTACCATGACCTAGGCGAAACGAAGGCGTTCACTGGCTCGCGCAATTTACTTCAGGAGGAACACTGGCTTTCCAAAGCGCTTTCAGCGAAGAAGTACAGTATGTGACATGGGCCTCCTTTGGTTCCCGGAACGTCAACTACATGAGCTGTGTGGCAACCGTGAAAAGGAGGCTGGACGAGAAAAGCGAAATCTGTCCCGTTGGCAACCCGGAGAGCTGGGTGCTCAGAGCTGCCTGAAAAAGGGTCCTGTTGCCCGTCTTGTAATCACCGTAGGAGTTCCCTGGGAGGCAAAGTGAGGAAGAGTGAGTTTTCTCGAAAGAACGAGGGGGTGTGTGCAGTTCCTCACTAGGAGCTCATCCCAAAGCCTTCTTGGCTAGTGGTTCGGAAACCTGCCCCCATGCTGCCAAAGGAAAGTCGGCGAGTGCCGTGAAAAGTGTTGGAGTGCAGCTCTTTCTGAGAAGCCTTAGTGAAGGTACTGCTTTAACACTGGTAGGCCTCTCAGGACTGCAGGGTCTCTCGCGCCTGGACCCAGGTCATGGAAGAACACGGTGTACCCAAAGTGTCAACTGCGGCTTCTGAGTGAGCTCCAGCCACATGGGTCGTTGGCCTCCACTCTGTGCATGCAGAGGGCAGGGCAACACACGGCTTTCTCCGGCGGAGAGCCAGACCTCCAACTCTGGAAACCAGTCTTGGTAACAGAGTGGGGGCCGGTGTCTTGTGCAATGCATGTCCGACTCCCGGCTTAGATATTAGCTGCCCTGAATCATATCCGGAGAGTAACATTGATTTTATGAACTCAAAGCTGACGACCCTTCACCTCAAGCAGAAATGTGACTTTACAACCAGTCTGATATGATGGACCCCTCTCCCGAAGCACTGCTGGGCGATTGAAAGTTCCAAAGTCGACAACGCCTGACTGAAGCACTGTGGTGACTAGGCACGTCACCTCGCGCAGAACCTCTGCTTACAAAAGGGTCCTCACAGGAGCGCCTAGTGTGTCGCATGGCTCTCTCGTAGCTGGGCAGAAGGTGCTGCTCCACAGGCTGGGTTTGCACGTAGAAACTGGATCCTGAGGGCTAAAGCATTCTTTGCCCCTTTGGAAGCAGGAGGCTTGGGGCGAGAAAACTGAACGAAAGGCACGGGGTGGCGCCCATGTTGGACACCCTGCAGGAATTGCCCGGGAGGAAGAGTGAGTTTTCTCGAAAGAAACAGTGCGCCTGCCGTTCCTTGCCAGGAGCTCATGCAGCAGACTGCTTCAGCTAAGGCGAATGTCGACTGAGCGGCATACTCAAAGTAAGGGGCAGTGTCTCCATCAGCAAAGTTGGTGGTCACAAGTAGACCCGAGGCTTTCACCACTGAAGTGCTGTAATGCTGGTGTGCCTTTCACATATCTGAGGACGCTCACGTCTGCACCATTTTCCGAGGAAAATCACTGTGTACCCAAAGTGTCATCTGTGCCTTCTGAGCAACCTCATGCCTCATGATGGTCTTTGGGCTCTACTGTTGGTATGCAGAAGGCCAGGCAGCAATGTGTTTCCTCCATCGGAGAGCCAGATATCCACAGCATAGAAGAATCCTCAGGACGAGTTTTCTCCCTGGTCTTCTGGGCAATGCAAGGGGACCCCAGTTTGCAAACCTGAGCTGCACTGGAACAAACACCGCCATGGCAAGTGTCCTCAGAATTCATAGCTGACGTCTTCCCCTCGCATGCATCACGTCGACTTCAGATCCAGCTGGAGACATGTGCTCTCAGCCTTTGAAGACTGTCAGGCCTTTGCAAGATCCACGGTGATGTAGGTGAAACTAAATCATTCACTGGCTCACACCATTCACCTCAGGAGGACTCCTGCTTGCCAAAGTGTTTTCATGGAAGGGCACATGTGTGTGGCATGTCTCTTTCACCTGCTTGTGGACTTCAGGTACGTGAGCTAGGTGTCAACCGTGAAAGTGGAGAGGGACGGGAACAGCACAATTTGCCCCAGTGACAAAGCAGAGAGATGTGTCCTCAGAGCTGCCTGAGAAACAGTCCTGTTGCCGGTCTTCTATTCACCCCAGGATTACCCTGAGAGGTAACCTGAGGCCGAGTGAATTTTCTTGGAAGAACCGGAGTGCGTGCCGTTCCTTGCTAGGTTCTCATCCCAAAGCCTTCTTGGCTAGTCATAAGGAAACTTGCCCGCGTGTTGCAAGGAAAGTCCGTGTTTTGGATGATCAGTGCTTAATGAAAAGCACTGTGGTCGCCAACTTTCTCAACCCTGCAGGAATACCCGGGGAGGAACGGAGACTTTGCCCAAAGAAACAGAGTGCTTGCAATGCCTTGCTAGGAGCACATCCAGCACAGGACTTTATCTATGGCGAATGTCAGCCGAGCGCCAGAGTCAAAGTAAGGTGCAGTGTTTCCACCAGCAGAGTCGCAGTCAGCAGTTTCAAAGAGGCCTTCCCCACTAAAGTGCTGTAAATGCGGGTGTGCCTTTCAAAGTCTGAGGATGCGAGCGTCTGCACCGTATTCCAAGGAAGGTCCCTGTGTACCACAAGTGGCATCTGTGCCTGCTGAGCACCATCCAGCCACATGGGTCTTTGGACTCTACTGTTTTGTATGCAGGAGGCTGGGCAACCACGTTTTTCCTCCATGGGAGAGCTAGATTTGGAGAGCTTAGAGGAAGCCTGAAGAACACATTGATAACGGGGCTTCTGGGCAATGCAAGGGGGCCTCATTTTGTAACCCTGAGCTGCTTTTGGAAAACCACCGTGCTTACACGAGTTCCCGGAATTCATACTTGACCTCTTGCTCCCTGAAGCAGCACCTGGACTTTACCTCTAGAGGGAGAAATAGGCAGTCGTCCTCTGAAGGTGGCTAGGCCTTTGGGAGATGTACCATGACCTAGGCGAAACGAAGGCGTTCACTGGCTCGCGCAATTTACTTCAGGAGGAACACTGGCTTTCCAAAGCGCTTTCAGCGAAGAAGTACAGTATGTGACATGGGCCTCCTTTGGTTCCCGGAACGTCAACTACATGAGCTGTGTGGCAACCGTGAAAAGGAGGCTGGACGAGAAAAGCGAAATCTGTCCCGTTGGCAACCCGGAGAGCTGGGTGCTCAGAGCTGCCTGAAAAAGGGTCCTGTTGCCCGTCTTGTAATCACCGTAGGAGTTCCCTGGGAGGCAAAGTGAGGAAGAGTGAGTTTTCTCGAAAGAACGAGGGGGTGTGTGCAGTTCCTCACTAGGAGCTCATCCCAAAGCCTTCTTGGCTAGTGGTTCGGAAACCTGCCCCCATGCTGCCAAAGGAAAGTCGGCGAGTGCCGTGAAAAGTGTTGGAGTGCAGCTCTTTCTGAGAAGCCTTAGTGAAGGTACTGCTTTAACACTGGTAGGCCTCTCAGGACTGCAGGGTCTCTCGCGCCTGGACCCAGGTCATGGAAGAACACGGTGTACCCAAAGTGTCAAGTGCGGCTTCTGAGTGAGCTCCAGCCACATGGGTCGTTGGCCTCCACTCTGTGCATGCAGAGGGCAGGGCAACACACGGCTTTCTCCGGCGGAGAGCCAGACCTCCAACTCTGGAAACCAGTCTTGGTAACAGAGTGGGGGCCGGTGTCTTGTGCAATGCATGTCCGACTCCCGGCTTAGATATTAGCTGCCCTGAATCATATCCGGAGAGTAACATTGATTTTATGAACTCAAAGCTGACGACCCTTCACCTCAAGCAGAAATGTGACTTTACAACCAGTCTGATATGATGGACCCCTCTCCCGAAGCACTGCTGGGCGATTGAAAGTTCCAAAGTCGACAACGCCTGACTGAAGCACTGTGGTGACTAGGCACGTCACCTCGCGCAGAACCTCTGCTTACAAAAGGGTCCTCACAGGAGCGCCTAGTGTGTCGCATGGCTCTCTCGTAGCTGGGCAGAAGGTGCTGCTCCACAGGCTGGGTTTGCACGTAGAAACTGGATCCTGAGGGCTAAAGCATTCTTTGCCCCTTTGGAAGCAGGAGGCTTGGGGCGAGAAAACTGAACGAAAGGCACGGGGTGGCGCCCATGTTGGACACCCTGCAGGAATTGCCCGGGAGGAAGAGTGAGTTTTCTCGAAAGAAACAGTGCGCCTGCCGTTCCTTGCCAGGAGCTCATGCAGCAGACTGCTTCAGCTAAGGCGAATGTCGACTGAGCGGCATACTCAAAGTAAGGGGCAGTGTCTCCATCAGCAAAGTTGGTGGTCACAAGTAGACCCGAGGCTTTCACCACTGAAGTGCTGTAATGCTGGTGTGCCTTTCACATATCTGAGGACGCTCACGTCTGCACCATTTTCCGAGGAAAATCACTGTGTACCCAAAGTGTCATCTGTGCCTTCTGAGCAACCTCATGCCTCATGATGGTCTTTGGGCTCTACTGTTGGTATGCAGAAGGCCAGGCAGCAATGTGTTTCCTCCATCGGAGAGCCAGATATCCACAGCATAGAAGAATCCTCAGGACGAGTTTTCTCCCTGGTCTTCTGGGCAATGCAAGGGGACCCCAGTTTGCAAACCTGAGCTGCACTGGAACAAACACCGCCATGGCAAGTGTCCTCAGAATTCATAGCTGACGTCTTCCCCTCGCATGCATCACGTCGACTTCAGATCCAGCTGGAGACATGTGCTCTCAGCCTTTGAAGACTGTCAGGCCTTTGCAAGATCCACGGTGATGTAGGTGAAACTAAATCATTCACTGGCTCACACCATTCACCTCAGGAGGACTCCTGCTTGCCAAAGTGTTTTCATGGAAGGGCACATGTGTGTGGCATGTCTCTTTCACCTGCTTGTGGACTTCAGGTACGTGAGCTAGGTGTCAACCGTGAAAGTGGAGAGGGACGGGAACAGCACAATTTGCCCCAGTGACAAAGCAGAGAGATGTGTCCTCAGAGCTGCCTGAGAAACAGTCCTGTTGCCGGTCTTCTATTCACCCCAGGATTACCCTGAGAGGTAACCTGAGGCCGAGTGAATTTTCTTGGAAGAACCGGAGTGCGTGCCGTTCCTTGCTAGGTTCTCATCCCAAAGCCTTCTTGGCTAGTCATAAGGAAACTTGCCCGCGTGTTGCAAGGAAAGTCCGTGTTTTGGATGATCAGTGCTTAATGAAAAGCACTGTGGTCGCCAACTTTCTCAACCCTGCAGGAATACCCGGGGAGGAACGGAGACTTTGCCCAAAGAAACAGAGTGCTTGCAATGCCTTGCTAGGAGCGCATCCAGCACAGGACTTTATCTATGGCGAATGTCAGCCGAGCGCCAGAGTCAAAGTAAGGTGCAGTGTTTCCACCAGCAGAGTCGCAGTCAGCAGTTTCAAAGAGGCCTTCCCCACTAAAGTGCTGTAAATGCGGGTGTGCCTTTCAAAGTCTGAGGATGCGAGCGTCTGCACCGTATTCCAAGGAAGGTCACTGTGTACCACAAGTGGCATCTGTGCCTGCTGAGCACCATCCAGCCACATGGGTCTTTGGACTCTACTGTTTTGTATGCAGGAGGCTGGGCAACCACGTTTTTCCTCCATGGGAGAGCTAGATTTGGAGAGCTTAGAGGAAGCCTGAAGAACACATTGATAACGGGGCTTCTGGGCAATGCAAGGGGGCCTCATTTTGTAACCCTGAGCTGCTTTTGGAAAACCACCGTGCTTACACGAGTTCCCGGAATTCATACTTGACCTTTTGCTCCCTGAAGCAGCACCTGGACTTTACCTCTAGAGGGAGAAATAGGCAGTCGTCCTCTGAAGGTGGCTAGGCCTTTGGGAGATGTACCATGACCTAGGCGAAACGAAGGCGTTCACTGGCTCGCGCAATTTACTTCAGGAGGAACACTGGCTTTCCAAAGCGCTTTCAGCGAAGAAGTACAGTATGTGACATGGGCCTCCTTTGGTTCCCGGAACGTCAACTACATGAGCTGTGTGGCAACCGTGAAAAGGAGGCTGGACGAGAAAAGCGAAATCTGTCCCGTTGGCAACCCGGAGAGCTGGGTGCTCAGAGCTGCCTGAAAAAGGGTCCTGTTGCCCGTCTTGTAATCACCGTAGGAGTTCCCTGGGAGGCAAAGTGAGGAAGAGTGAGTTTTCTCGAAAGAACGAGGGGGTGTGTGCAGTTCCTCACTAGGAGCTCATCCCAAAGCCTTCTTGGCTAGTGGTTCGGAAACCTGCCCCCATGCTGCCAAAGGAAAGTCGGCGAGTGCCGTGAAAAGTGTTGGAGTGCAGCTCTTTCTGAGAAGCCTTAGTGAAGGTACTGCTTTAACACTGGTAGGCCTCTCAGGACTGCAGGGTCTCTCGCGCCTGGACCCAGGTCATGGAAGAACACGGTGTACCCAAAGTGTCAACTGCGGCTTCTGAGTGAGCTCCAGCCACATGGGTCGTTGGCCTCCACTCTGTGCATGCAGAGGGCAGGGCAACACACGGCTTTCTCCGGCGGAGAGCCAGACCTCCAACTCTGGAAACCAGTCTTGGTAACAGAGTGGGGGCCGGTGTCTTGTGCAATGCATGTCCGACTCCCGGCTTAGATATTAGCTGCCCTGAATCATATCCGGAGAGTAACATTGATTTTATGAACTCAAAGCTGACGACCCTTCACCTCAAGCAGAAATGTGACTTTACAACCAGTCTGATATGATGGACCCCTCTCCCGAAGCACTGCTGGGCGATTGAAAGTTCCAAAGTCGACAACGCCTGACTGAAGCACTGTGGTGACTAGGCACGTCACCTCGCGCAGAACCTCTGCTTACAAAAGGGTCCTCACAGGAGCGCCTAGTGTGTCGCATGGCTCTCTCGTAGCTGGGCAGAAGGTGCTGCTCCACAGGCTGGGTTTGCACGTAGAAACTGGATCCTGAGGGCTAAAGCATTCTTTGCCCCTTTGGAAGCAGGAGGCTTGGGGCGAGAAAACTGAACGAAAGGCACGGGGTGGCGCCCATGTTGGACACCCTGCAGGAATTGCCCGGGAGGAAGAGTGAGTTTTCTCGAAAGAAACAGTGCGCCTGCCGTTCCTTGCCAGGAGCTCATGCAGCAGACTGCTTCAGCTAAGGCGAATGTCGACTGAGCGGCATACTCAAAGTAAGGGGCAGTGTCTCCATCAGCAAAGTTGGTGGTCACAAGTAGACCCGAGGCTTTCACCACTGAAGTGCTGTAATGCTGGTGTGCCTTTCACATATCTGAGGACGCTCACGTCTGCACCATTTTCCGAGGAAAATCACTGTGTACCCAAAGTGTCATCTGTGCCTTCTGAGCAACCTCATGCCTCATGATGGTCTTTGGGCTCTACTGTTGGTATGCAGAAGGCCAGGCAGCAATGTGTTTCCTCCATCGGAGAGCCAGATAGCCACAGCATAGAAGAATCCTCAGGACGAGTTTTCTCCCTGGTCTTCTGGGCAATGCAAGGGGACCCCAGTTTGCAAACCTGAGCTGCACTGGAACAAACACCGCCATGGCAAGTGTCCTCAGAATTCATAGCTGACGTCTTCCCCTCGCATGCATCACGTCGACTTCAGATCCAGCTGGAGACATGTGCTCTCAGCCTTTGAAGACTGTCAGGCCTTTGCAAGATCCACGGTGATGTAGGTGAAACTAAATCATTCACTGGCTCACACCATTCACCTCAGGAGGACTCCTGCTTGCCAAAGTGTTTTCATGGAAGGGCACATGTGTGTGGCATGTCTCTTTCACCTGCTTGTGGACTTCAGGTACGTGAGCTAGGTGTCAACCGTGAAAGTGGAGAGGGACGGGAACAGCACAATTTGCCCCAGTGACAAAGCAGAGAGATGTGTCCTCAGAGCTGCCTGAGAAACAGTCCTGTTGCCGGTCTTCTATTCACCCCAGGATTACCCTGAGAGGTAACCTGAGGCCGAGTGAATTTTCTTGGAAGAACCGGAGTGCGTGCCGTTCCTTGCTAGGTTCTCATCCCAAAGCCTTCTTGGCTAGTCATAAGGAAACTTGCCCGCGTGTTGCAAGGAAAGTCCGTGTTTTGGATGATCAGTGCTTAATGAAAAGCACTGTGGTCGCCAACTTTCTCAACCCTGCAGGAATACCCGGGGAGGAACGGAGACTTTGCCCAAAGAAACAGAGTGCTTGCAATGCCTTGCTAGGAGCACATCCAGCACAGGACTTTATCTATGGCGAATGTCAGCCGAGCGCCAGAGTCAAAGTAAGGTGCAGTGTTTCCACCAGCAGAGTCGCAGTCAGCAGTTTCAAAGAGGCCTTCCCCACTAAAGTGCTGTAAATGCGGGTGTGCCTTTCAAAGTCTGAGGATGCGAGCGTCTGCACCGTATTCCAAGGAAGGTCACTGTGTACCACAAGTGGCATCTGTGCCTGCTGAGCACCATCCAGCCACATGGGTCTTTGGACTCTACTGTTTTGTATGCAGGAGGCTGGGCAACCACGTTTTTCCTCCATGGGAGAGCTAGATTTGGAGAGCTTAGAGGAAGCCTGAAGAACACATTGATAACGGGGCTTCTGGGCAATGCAAGGGGGCCTCATTTTGTAACCCTGAGCTGCTTTTGGAAAACCACCGTGCTTACACGAGTTCCCGGAATTCATACTTGACCTCTTGCTCCCTGAAGCAGCACCTGGACTTTACCTCTAGAGGGAGAAATAGGCAGTCGTCCTCTGAAGGTGGCTAGGCCTTTGGGAGATGTACCATGACCTAGGCGAAACGAAGGCGTTCACTGGCTCGCGCAATTTACTTCAGGAGGAACACTGGCTTTCCAAAGCGCTTTCAGCGAAGAAGTACAGTATGTGACATGGGCCTCCTTTGGTTCCCGGAACGTCAACTACATGAGCTGTGTGGCAACCGTGAAAAGGAGGCTGGACGAGAAAAGCGAAATCTGTCCCGTTGGCAACCCGGAGAGCTGGGTGCTCAGAGCTGCCTGAAAAAGGGTCCTGTTGCCCGTCTTGTAATCACCGTAGGAGTTCCCTGGGAGGCAAAGTGAGGAAGAGTGAGTTTTCTCGAAAGAACGAGGGGGTGTGTGCAGTTCCTCACTAGGAGCTCATCCCAAAGCCTTCTTGGCTAGTGGTTCGGAAACCTGCCCCCATGCTGCCAAAGGAAAGTCGGCGAGTGCCGTGAAAAGTGTTGGAGTGCAGCTCTTTCTGAGAAGCCTTAGTGAAGGTACTGCTTTAACACTGGTAGGCCTCTCAGGACTGCAGGGTCTCTCGCGCCTGGACCCAGGTCATGGAAGAACACGGTGTACCCAAAGTGTCAACTGCGGCTTCTGAGTGAGCTCCAGCCACATGGGTCGTTGGCCTCCACTCTGTGCATGCAGAGGGCAGGGCAACACACGGCTTTCTCCGGCGGAGAGCCAGACCTCCAACTCTGGAAACCAGTCTTGGTAACAGAGTGGGGGCCGGTGTCTTGTGCAATGCATGTCCGACTCCCGGCTTAGATATTAGCTGCCCTGAATCATATCCGGAGAGTAACATTGATTTTATGAACTCAAAGCTGACGACCCTTCACCTCAAGCAGAAATGTGACTTTACAACCAGTCTGATATGATGGACCCCTCTCCCGAAGCACTGCTGGGCGATTGAAAGTTCCAAAGTCGACAACGCCTGACTGAAGCACTGTGGTGACTAGGCACGTCACCTCGCGCAGAACCTCTGCTTACAAAAGCGTCCTCACAGGAGCGCCTAGTGTGTCGCATGGCTCTCTCGTAGCTGGGCAGAAGGTGCTGCTCCACAGGCTGGGTTTGCACGTAGAAACTGGATCCTGAGGGCTAAAGCATTCTTTGCCCCTTTGGAAGCAGGAGGCTTGGGGCGAGAAAACTGAACGAAAGGCACGGGGTGGCGCCCATGTTGGACACCCTGCAGGAATTGCCCGGGAGGAAGAGTGAGTTTTCTCGAAAGAAACAGTGCGCCTGCCGTTCCTTGCCAGGAGCTCATGCAGCAGACTGCTTCAGCTAAGGCGAATGTCGACTGAGCGGCATACTCAAAGTAAGGGGCAGTGTCTCCATCAGCAAAGTTGGTGGTCACAAGTAGACCCGAGGCTTTCACCACTGAAGTGCTGTAATGCTGGTGTGCCTTTCACATATCTGAGGACGCTCACGTCTGCACCATTTTCCGAGGAAAATCACTGTGTACCCAAAGTGTCATCTGTGCCTTCTGAGCAACCTCATGCCTCATGATGGTCTTTGGGCTCTACTGTTGGTATGCAGAAGGCCAGGCAGCAATGTGTTTCCTCCATCGGAGAGCCAGATAGCCACAGCATAGAAGAATCCTCAGGACGAGTTTTCTCCCTGGTCTTCTGGGCAATGCAAGGGGACCCCAGTTTGCAAACCTGAGCTGCACTGGAACAAACACCGCCATGGCAAGTGTCCTCAGAATTCATAGCTGACGTCTTCCCCTCGCATGCATCACGTCGACTTCAGATCCAGCTGGAGACATGTGCTCTCAGCCTTTGAAGACTGTCAGGCCTTTGCAAGATCCACGGTGATGTAGGTGAAACTAAATCATTCACTGGCTCACACCATTCACCTCAGGAGGACTCCTGCTTGCCAAAGTGTTTTCATGGAAGGGCACATGTGTGTGGCATGTCTCTTTCACCTGCTTGTGGACTTCAGGTACGTGAGCTAGGTGTCAACCGTGAAAGTGGAGAGGGACGGGAACAGCACAATTTGCCCCAGTGACAAAGCAGAGAGATGTGTCCTCAGAGCTGCCTGAGAAACAGTCCTGTTGCCGGTCTTCTATTCACCCCAGGATTACCCTGAGAGGTAACCTGAGGCCGAGTGAATTTTCTTGGAAGAACCGGAGTGCGTGCCGTTCCTTGCTAGGTTCTCATCCCAAAGCCTTCTTGGCTAGTCATAAGGAAACTTGCCCGCGTGTTGCAAGGAAAGTCCGTGTTTTGGATGATCAGTGCTTAATGAAAAGCACTGTGGTCGCCAACTTTCTCAACCCTGCAGGAATACCCGGGGAGGAACGGAGACTTTGCCCAAGGAAACAGAGTGCTTGCAATGCCTTGCTAGGAGCACATCCAGCACAGGACTTTATCTATGGCGAATGTCAGCCGAGCGCCAGAGTCAAAGTAAGGTGCAGTGTTTCCACCAGCAGAGTCGCAGTCAGCAGTTTCAAAGAGGCCTTCCCCACTAAAGTGCTGTAAATGCGGGTGTGCCTTTCAAAGTCTGAGGATGCGAGCGTCTGCACCGTATTCCAAGGAAGGTCACTGTGTACCACAAGTGGCATCTGTGCCTGCTGAGCACCATCCAGCCACATGGGTCTTTGGACTCTACTGTTTTGTATGCAGGAGGCTGGGCAACCACGTTTTTCCTCCATGGGAGAGCTAGATTTGGAGAGCTTAGAGGAAGCCTGAAGAACACATTGATAACGGGGCTTCTGGGCAATGCAAGGGGGCCTCATTTTGTAACCCTGAGCTGCTTTTGGAAAACCACCGTGCTTACACGAGTTCCCGGAATTCATACTTGACCTCTTGCTCCCTGAAGCAGCACCTGGACTTTACCTCTAGAGGGAGAAATAGGCAGTCGTCCTCTGAAGGTGGCTAGGCCTTTGGGAGATGTACCATGACCTAGGCGAAACGAAGGCGTTCACTGGCTCGCGCAATTTACTTCAGGAGGAACACTGGCTTTCCAAAGCGCTTTCAGCGAAGAAGTACAGTATGTGACATGGGCCTCCTTTGGTTCCCGGAACGTCAACTACATGAGCTGTGTGGCAACCGTGAAAAGGAGGCTGGACGAGAAAAGCGAAATCTGTCCCGTTGGCAACCCGGAGAGCTGGGTGCTCAGAGCTGCCTGAAAAAGGGTCCTGTTGCCCGTCTTGTAATCACCGTAGGAGTTCCCTGGGAGGCAAAGTGAGGAAGAGTGAGTTTTCTCGAAAGAACGAGGGGGTGTGTGCAGTTCCTCACTAGGAGCTCATCCCAAAGCCTTCTTGGCTAGTGGTTCGGAAACCTGCCCCCATGCTGCCAAAGGAAAGTCGGCGAGTGCCGTGAAAAGTGTTGGAGTGCAGCTCTTTCTGAGAAGCCTTAGTGAAGGTACTGCTTTAACACTGGTAGGCCTCTCAGGACTGCAGGGTCTCTCGCGCCTGGACCCAGGTCATGGAAGAACACGGTGTACCCAAAGTGTCAACTGCGGCTTCTGAGTGAGCTCCAGCCACATGGGTCGTTGGCCTCCACTCTGTGCATGCAGAGGGCAGGGCAACACACGGCTTTCTCCGGCGGAGAGCCAGACCTCCAACTCTGGAAACCAGTCTTGGTAACAGAGTGGGGGCCGGTGTCTTGTGCAATGCATGTCCGACTCCCGGCTTAGATATTAGCTGCCCTGAATCATATCCGGAGAGTAACATTGATTTTATGAACTCAAAGCTGACGACCCTTCACCTCAAGCAGAAATGTGACTTTACAACCAGTCTGATATGATGGACCCCTCTCCCGAAGCACTGCTGGGCGATTGAAAGTTCCAAAGTCGACAACGCCTGACTGAAGCACTGTGGTGACTAGGCACGTCACCTCGCGCAGAACCTCTGCTTACAAAAGGGTCCTCACAGGAGCGCCTAGTGTGTCGCATGGCTCTCTCGTAGCTGGGCAGAAGGTGCTGCTCCACAGGCTGGGTTTGCACGTAGAAACTGGATCCTGAGGGCTAAAGCATTCTTTGCCCCTTTGGAAGCAGGAGGCTTGGGGCGAGAAAACTGAACGAAAGGCACGGGGTGGCGCCCATGTTGGACACCCTGCAGGAATTGCCCGGGAGGAAGAGTGAGTTTTCTCGAAAGAAACAGTGCGCCTGCCGTTCCTTGCCAGGAGCTCATGCAGCAGACTGCTTCAGCTAAGGCGAATGTCGACTGAGCGGCATACTCAAAGTAAGGGGCAGTGTCTCCATCAGCAAAGTTGGTGGTCACAAGTAGACCCGAGGCTTTCACCACTGAAGTGCTGTAATGCTGGTGTGCCTTTCACATATCTGAGGACGCTCACGTCTGCACCATTTTCCGAGGAAAATCACTGTGTACCCAAAGTGTCATCTGTGCCTTCTGAGCAACCTCATGCCTCATGATGGTCTTTGGGCTCTACTGTTGGTATGCAGAAGGCCAGGCAGCAATGTGTTTCCTCCATCGGAGAGCCAGATAGCCACAGCATAGAAGAATCCTCAGGACGAGTTTTCTCCCTGGTCTTCTGGGCAATGCAAGGGGACCCCAGTTTGCAAACCTGAGCTGCACTGGAACAAACACCGCCATGGCAAGTGTCCTCAGAATTCATAGCTGACGTCTTCCCCTCGCATGCATCACGTCGACTTCAGATCCAGCTGGAGACATGTGCTCTCAGCCTTTGAAGACTGTCAGGCCTTTGCAAGATCCACGGTGATGTAGGTGAAACTAAATCATTCACTGGCTCACACCATTCACCTCAGGAGGACTCCTGCTTGCCAAAGTGTTTTCATGGAAGGGCACATGTGTGTGGCATGTCTCTTTCACCTGCTTGTGGACTTCAGGTACGTGAGCTAGGTGTCAACCGTGAAAGTGGAGAGGGACGGGAACAGCACAATTTGCCCCAGTGACAAAGCAGAGAGATGTGTCCTCAGAGCTGCCTGAGAAACAGTCCTGTTGCCGGTCTTCTATTCACCCCAGGATTACCCTGAGAGGTAACCTGAGGCCGAGTGAATTTTCTTGGAAGAACCGGAGTGCGTGCCGTTCCTTGCTAGGTTCTCATCCCAAAGCCTTCTTGGCTAGTCATAAGGAAACTTGCCCGCGTGTTGCAAGGAAAGTCCGTGTTTTGGATGATCAGTGCTTAATGAAAAGCACTGTGGTCGCCAACTTTCTCAACCCTGCAGGAATACCCGGGGAGGAACGGAGACTTTGCCCAAAGAAACAGAGTGCTTGCAATGCCTTGCTAGGAGCACATCCAGCACAGGACTTTATCTATGGCGAATGTCAGCCGAGCGCCAGAGTCAAAGTAAGGTGCAGTGTTTCCACCAGCAGAGTCGCAGTCAGCAGTTTCAAAGAGGCCTTCCCCACTAAAGTGCTGTAAATGCGGGTGTGCCTTTCAAAGTCTGAGGATGCGAGCGTCTGCACCGTATTCCAAGGAAGGTCACTGTGTACCACAAGTGGCATCTGTGCCTGCTGAGCACCATCCAGCCACATGGGTCTTTGGACTCTACTGTTTTGTATGCAGGAGGCTGGGCAACCACGTTTTTCCTCCATGGGAGAGCTAGATTTGGAGAGCTTAGAGGAAGCCTGAAGAACACATTGATAACGGGGCTTCTGGGCAATGCAAGGGGGCCTCATTTTGTAACCCTGAGCTGCTTTTGGAAAACCACCGTGCTTACACGAGTTCCCGGAATTCATACTTGACCTCTTGCTCCCTGAAGCAGCACCTGGACTTTACCTCTAGAGGGAGAAATAGGCAGTCGTCCTCTGAAGGTGGCTAGGCCTTTGGGAGATGTACCATGACCTAGGCGAAACGAAGGCGTTCACTGGCTCGCGCAATTTACTTCAGGAGGAACACTGGCTTTCCAAAGCGCTTTCAGCGAAGAAGTACAGTATGTGACATGGGCCTCCTTTGGTTCCCGGAACGTCAACTACATGAGCTGTGTGGCAACCGTGAAAAGGAGGCTGGACGAGAAAAGCGAAATCTGTCCCGTTGGCAACCCGGAGAGCTGGGTGCTCAGAGCTGCCTGAAAAAGGGTCCTGTTGCCCGTCTTGTAATCACCGTAGGAGTTCCCTGGGAGGCAAAGTGAGGAAGAGTGAGTTTTCTCGAAAGAACGAGGGGGTGTGTGCAGTTCCTCACTAGGAGCTCATCCCAAAGCCTTCTTGGCTAGTGGTTCGGAAACCTGCCCCCATGCTGCCA
Organism: Eubalaena glacialis; assembly: GCF_028564815.1. NCBI lineage: Eukaryota > Metazoa > Chordata > Mammalia > Artiodactyla > Balaenidae > Eubalaena > Eubalaena glacialis. The sequence continues at coordinate 36,163,878 of NC_083718.1, forward strand.
AAGGAAAGTCGGCGAGTGCCGTGAAAAGTGTTGGAGTGCAGCTCTTTCTGAGAAGCCTTAGTGAAGGTACTGCTTTAACACTGGTAGGCCTCTCAGGACTGCAGGGTCTCTCGCGCCTGGACCCAGGTCATGGAAGAACACGGTGTACCCAAAGTGTCAACTGCGGCTTCTGAGTGAGCTCCAGCCACATGGGTCGTTGGCCTCCACTCTGTGCATGCAGAGGGCAGGGCAACACACGGCTTTCTCCGGCGGAGAGCCAGACCTCCAACTCTGGAAACCAGTCTTGGTAACAGAGTGGGGGCCGGTGTCTTGTGCAATGCATGTCCGACTCCCGGCTTAGATATTAGCTGCCCTGAATCATATCCGGAGAGTAACATTGATTTTATGAACTCAAAGCTGACGACCCTTCACCTCAAGCAGAAATGTGACTTTACAACCAGTCTGATATGATGGACCCCTCTCCCGAAGCACTGCTGGGCGATTGAAAGTTCCAAAGTCGACAACGCCTGACTGAAGCACTGTGGTGACTAGGCACGTCACCTCGCGCAGAACCTCTGCTTACAAAAGGGTCCTCACAGGAGCGCCTAGTGTGTCGCATGGCTCTCTCGTAGCTGGGCAGAAGGTGCTGCTCCACAGGCTGGGTTTGCACGTAGAAACTGGATCCTGAGGGCTAAAGCATTCTTTGCCCCTTTGGAAGCAGGAGGCTTGGGGCGAGAAAACTGAACGAAAGGCACGGGGTGGCGCCCATGTTGGACACCCTGCAGGAATTGCCCGGGAGGAAGAGTGAGTTTTCTCGAAAGAAACAGTGCGCCTGCCGTTCCTTGCCAGGAGCTCATGCAGCAGACTGCTTCAGCTAAGGCGAATGTCGACTGAGCGGCATACTCAAAGTAAGGGGCAGTGTCTCCATCAGCAAAGTTGGTGGTCACAAGTAGACCCGAGGCTTTCACCACTGAAGTGCTGTAATGCTGGTGTGCCTTTCACATATCTGAGGACGCTCACGTCTGCACCATTTTCCGAGGAAAATCACTGTGTACCCAAAGTGTCATCTGTGCCTTCTGAGCAACCTCATGCCTCATGATGGTCTTTGGGCTCTACTGTTGGTATGCAGAAGGCCAGGCAGCAATGTGTTTCCTCCATCGGAGAGCCAGATAGCCACAGCATAGAAGAATCCTCAGGACGAGTTTTCTCCCTGGTCTTCTGGGCAATGCAAGGGGACCCCAGTTTGCAAACCTGAGCTGCACTGGAACAAACACCGCCATGGCAAGTGTCCTCAGAATTCATAGCTGACGTCTTCCCCTCGCATGCATCACGTCGACTTCAGATCCAGCTGGAGACATGTGCTCTCAGCCTTTGAAGACTGTCAGGCCTTTGCAAGATCCACGGTGATGTAGGTGAAACTAAATCATTCACTGGCTCACACCATTCACCTCAGGAGGACTCCTGCTTGCCAAAGTGTTTTCATGGAAGGGCACATGTGTGTGGCATGTCTCTTTCACCTGCTTGTGGACTTCAGGTACGTGAGCTAGGTGTCAACCGTGAAAGTGGAGAGGGACGGGAACAGCACAATTTGCCCCAGTGACAAAGCAGAGAGATGTGTCCTCAGAGCTGCCTGAGAAACAGTCCTGTTGCCGGTCTTCTATTCACCCCAGGATTACCCTGAGAGGTAACCTGAGGCCGAGTGAATTTTCTTGGAAGAACCGGAGTGCGTGCCGTTCCTTGCTAGGTTCTCATCCCAAAGCCTTCTTGGCTAGTCATAAGGAAACTTGCCCGCGTGTTGCAAGGAAAGTCCGTGTTTTGGATGATCAGTGCTTAATGAAAAGCACTGTGGTCGCCAACTTTCTCAACCCTGCAGGAATACCCGGGGAGGAACGGAGACTTTGCCCAAAGAAACAGAGTGCTTGCAATGCCTTGCTAGGAGCACATCCAGCACAGGACTTTATCTATGGCGAATGTCAGCCGAGCGCCAGAGTCAAAGTAAGGTGCAGTGTTTCCACCAGCAGAGTCGCAGTCAGCAGTTTCAAAGAGGCCTTCCCCACTAAAGTGCTGTAAATGCGGGTGTGCCTTTCAAAGTCTGAGGATGCGAGCGTCTGCACCGTATTCCAAGGAAGGTCACTGTGTACCACAAGTGGCATCTGTGCCTGCTGAGCACCATCCAGCCACATGGGTCTTTGGACTCTACTGTTTTGTATGCAGGAGGCTGGGCAACCACGTTTTTCCTCCATGGGAGAGCTAGATTTGGAGAGCTTAGAGGAAGCCTGAAGAACACATTGATAACGGGGCTTCTGGGCAATGCAAGGGGGCCTCATTTTGTAACCCTGAGCTGCTTTTGGAAAACCACCGTGCTTACACGAGTTCCCGGAATTCATACTTGACCTCTTGCTCCCTGAAGCAGCACCTGGACTTTACCTCTAGAGGGAGAAATAGGCAGTCGTCCTCTGAAGGTGGCTAGGCCTTTGGGAGATGTACCATGACCTAGGCGAAACGAAGGCGTTCACTGGCTCGCGCAATTTACTTCAGGAGGAACACTGGCTTTCCAAAGCGCTTTCAGCGAAGAAGTACAGTATGTGACATGGGCCTCCTTTGGTTCCCGGAACGTCAACTACATGAGCTGTGTGGCAACCGTGAAAAGGAGGCTGGACGAGAAAAGCGAAATCTGTCCCGTTGGCAACCCGGAGAGCTGGGTGCTCAGAGCTGCCTGAAAAAGGGTCCTGTTGCCCGTCTTGTAATCACCGTAGGAGTTCCCTGGGAGGCAAAGTGAGGAAGAGTGAGTTTTCTCGAAAGAACGAGGGGGTGTGTGCAGTCCCTCACTAGGAGCTCATCCCAAAGCCTTCTTGGCTAGTGGTTCGGAAACCTGCCCCCATGCTGCCAAAGGAAAGTCGGCGAGTGCCGTGAAAAGTGTTGGAGTGCAGCTCTTTCTGAGAAGCCTTAGTGAAGGTACTGCTTTAACACTGGTAGGCCTCTCAGGACTGCAGGGTCTCTCGCGCCTGGACCCAGGTCATGGAAGAACACGGTGTACCCAAAGTGTCAACTGCGGCTTCTGAGTGAGCTCCAGCCACATGGGTCGTTGGCCTCCACTCTGTGCATGCAGAGGGCAGGGCAACACACGGCTTTCTCCGGCGGAGAGCCAGACCTCCAACTCTGGAAACCAGTCTTGGTAACAGAGTGGGGGCCGGTGTCTTGTGCAATGCATGTCCGACTCCCGGCTTAGATATTAGCTGCCCTGAATCATATCCGGAGAGTAACATTGATTTTATGAACTCAAAGCTGACGACCCTTCACCTCAAGCAGAAATGTGACTTTACAACCAGTCTGATATGATGGACCCCTCTCCCGAAGCACTGCTGGGCGATTGAAAGTTCCAAAGTCGACAACGCCTGACTGAAGCACTGTGGTGACTAGGCACGTCACCTCGCGCAGAACCTCTGCTTACAAAAGGGTCCTCACAGGAGCGCCTAGTGTGTCGCATGGCTCTCTCGTAGCTGGGCAGAAGGTGCTGCTCCACAGGCTGGGTTTGCACGTAGAAACTGGATCCTGAGGGCTAAAGCATTCTTTGCCCCTTTGGAAGCAGGAGGCTTGGGGCGAGAAAACTGAACGAAAGGCACGGGGTGGCGCCCATGTTGGACACCCTGCAGGAATTGCCCGGGAGGAAGAGTGAGTTTTCTCGAAAGAAACAGTGCGCCTGCCGTTCCTTGCCAGGAGCTCATGCAGCAGACTGCTTCAGCTAAGGCGAATGTCGACTGAGCGGCATACTCAAAGTAAGGGGCAGTGTCTCCATCAGCAAAGTTGGTGGTCACAAGTAGACCCGAGGCTTTCACCACTGAAGTGCTGTAATGCTGGTGTGCCTTTCACATATCTGAGGACGCTCACGTCTGCACCATTTTCCGAGGAAAATCACTGTGTACCCAAAGTGTCATCTGTGCCTTCTGAGCAACCTCATGCCTCATGATGGTCTTTGGGCTCTACTGTTGGTATGCAGAAGGCCAGGCAGCAATGTGTTTCCTCCATCGGAGAGCCAGATAGCCACAGCATAGAAGAATCCTCAGGACGAGTTTTCTCCCTGGTCTTCTGGGCAATGCAAGGGGACCCCAGTTTGCAAACCTGAGCTGCACTGGAACAAACACCGCCATGGCAAGTGTCCTCAGAATTCATAGCTGACGTCTTCCCCTCGCATGCATCACGTCGACTTCAGATCCAGCTGGAGACATGTGCTCTCAGCCTTTGAAGACTGTCAGGCCTTTGCAAGATCCACGGTGATGTAGGTGAAACTAAATCATTCACTGGCTCACACCATTCACCTCAGGAGGACTCCTGCTTGCCAAAGTGTTTTCATGGAAGGGCACATGTGTGTGGCATGTCTCTTTCACCTGCTTGTGGACTTCAGGTACGTGAGCTAGGTGTCAACCGTGAAAGTGGAGAGGGACGGGAACAGCACAATTTGCCCCAGTGACAAAGCAGAGAGATGTGTCCTCAGAGCTGCCTGAGAAACAGTCCTGTTGCCGGTCTTCTATTCACCCCAGGATTACCCTGAGAGGTAACCTGAGGCCGAGTGAATTTTCTTGGAAGAACCGGAGTGCGTGCCGTTCCTTGCTAGGTTCTCATCCCAAAGCCTTCTTGGCTAGTCATAAGGAAACTTGCCCGCGTGTTGCAAGGAAAGTCCGTGTTTTGGATGATCAGTGCTTAATGAAAAGCACTGTGGTCGCCAACTTTCTCAACCCTGCAGGAATACCCGGGGAGGAACGGAGACTTTGCCCAAAGAAACAGAGTGCTTGCAATGCCTTGCTAGGAGCACATCCAGCACAGGACTTTATCTATGGCGAATGTCAGCCGAGCGCCAGAGTCAAAGTAAGGTGCAGTGTTTCCACCAGCAGAGTCGCAGTCAGCAGTTTCAAAGAGGCCTTCCCCACTAAAGTGCTGTAAATGCGGGTGTGCCTTTCAAAGTCTGAGGATGCGAGCGTCTGCACCGTATTCCAAGGAAGGTCACTGTGTACCACAAGTGGCATCTGTGCCTGCTGAGCACCATCCAGCCACATGGGTCTTTGGACTCTACTGTTTTGTATGCAGGAGGCTGGGCAACCACGTTTTTCCTCCATGGGAGAGCTAGATTTGGAGAGCTTAGAGGAAGCCTGAAGAACACATTGATAACGGGGCTTCTGGGCAATGCAAGGGGGCCTCATTTTGTAACCCTGAGCTGCTTTTGGAAAACCACCGTGCTTACACGAGTTCCCGGAATTCATACTTGACCTCTTGCTCCCTGAAGCAGCACCTGGACTTTACCTCTAGAGGGAGAAATAGGCAGTCGTCCTCTGAAGGTGGCTAGGCCTTTGGGAGATGTACCATGACCTAGGCGAAACGAAGGCGTTCACTGGCTCGCGCAATTTACTTCAGGAGGAACACTGGCTTTCCAAAGCGCTTTCAGCGAAGAAGTACAGTATGTGACATGGGCCTCCTTTGGTTCCCGGAACGTCAACTACATGAGCTGTGTGGCAACCGTGAAAAGGAGGCTGGACGAGAAAAGCGAAATCTGTCCCGTTGGCAACCCGGAGAGCTGGGTGCTCAGAGCTGCCTGAAAAAGGGTCCTGTTGCCCGTCTTGTAATCACCGTAGGAGTTCCCTGGGAGGCAAAGTGAGGAAGAGTGAGTTTTCTCGAAAGAACGAGGGGGTGTGTGCAGTTCCTCACTAGGAGCTCATCCCAAAGCCTTCTTGGCTAGTGGTTCGGAAACCTGCCCCCATGCTGCCAAAGGAAAGTCGGCGAGTGCCGTGAAAAGTGTTGGAGTGCAGCTCTTTCTGAGAAGCCTTAGTGAAGGTACTGCTTTAACACTGGTAGGCCTCTCAGGACTGCAGGGTCTCTCGCGCCTGGACCCAGGTCATGGAAGAACACGGTGTACCCAAAGTGTCAACTGCGGCTTCTGAGTGAGCTCCAGCCACATGGGTCGTTGGCCTCCACTCTGTGCATGCAGAGGGCAGGGCAACACACGGCTTTCTCCGGTGGAGAGCCAGACCTCCAACTCTGGAAACCAGTCTTGGTAACAGAGTGGGGGCCGGTGTCTTGTGCAATGCATGTCCGACTCCCGGCTTAGATATTAGCTGCCCTGAATCATATCCGGAGAGTAACATTGATTTTATGAACTCAAAGCTGACGACCCTTCACCTCAAGCAGAAATGTGACTTTACAACCAGTCTGATATGATGGACCCCTCTCCCGAAGCACTGCTGGGCGATTGAAAGTTCCAAAGTCGACAACGCCTGACTGAAGCACTGTGGTGACTAGGCACGTCACCTCGCGCAGAACCTCTGCTTACAAAAGGGTCCTCACAGGAGCGCCTAGTGTGTCGCATGGCTCTCTCGTAGCTGGGCAGAAGGTGCTGCTCCACAGGCTGGGTTTGCACGTAGAAACTGGATCCTGAGGGCTAAAGCATTCTTTGCCCCTTTGGAAGCAGGAGGCTTGGGGCGAGAAAACTGAACGAAAGGCACGGGGTGGCGCCCATGTTGGACACCCTGCAGGAATTGCCCGGGAGGAAGAGTGAGTTTTCTCGAAAGAAACAGTGCGCCTGCCGTTCCTTGCCAGGAGCTCATGCAGCAGACTGCTTCAGCTAAGGCGAATGTCGACTGAGCGGCATACTCAAAGTAAGGGGCAGTGTCTCCATCAGCAAAGTTGGTGGTCACAAGTAGACCCGAGGCTTTCACCACTGAAGTGCTGTAATGCTGGTGTGCCTTTCACATATCTGAGGACGCTCACGTCTGCACCATTTTCCGAGGAAAATCACTGTGTACCCAAAGTGTCATCTGTGCCTTCTGAGCAACCTCATGCCTCATGATGGTCTTTGGGCTCTACTGTTGGTATGCAGAAGGCCAGGCAGCAATGTGTTTCCTCCATCGGAGAGCCAGATAGCCACAGCATGGAAGAATCCTCAGGACGAGTTTTCTCCCTGGTCTTCTGGGCAATGCAAGGGGACCCCAGTTTGCAAACCTGAGCTGCACTGGAACAAACACCGCCATGGCAAGTGTCCTCAGAATTCATAGCTGACGTCTTCCCCTCGCATGCATCACGTCGACTTCAGATCCAGCTGGAGACATGTGCTCTCAGCCTTTGAAGACTGTCAGGCCTTTGCAAGATCCACGGTGATGTAGGTGAAACTAAATCATTCACTGGCTCACACCATTCACCTCAGGAGGACTCCTGCTTGCCAAAGTGTTTTCATGGAAGGGCACATGTGTGTGGCATGTCTCTTTCACCTGCTTGTGGACTTCAGGTACGTGAGCTAGGTGTCAACCGTGAAAGTGGAGAGGGACGGGAACAGCACAATTTGCCCCAGTGACAAAGCAGAGAGATGTGTCCTCAGAGCTGCCTGAGAAACAGTCCTGTTGCCGGTCTTCTATTCACCCCAGGATTACCCTGAGAGGTAACCTGAGGCCGAGTGAATTTTCTTGGAAGAACCGGAGTGCGTGCCGTTCCTTGCTAGGTTCTCATCCCAAAGCCTTCTTGGCTAGTCATAAGGAAACTTGCCCGCGTGTTGCAAGGAAAGTCCGTGTTTTGGATGATCAGTGCTTAATGAAAAGCACTGTGGTCGCCAACTTTCTCAACCCTGCAGGAATACCCGGGGAGGAACGGAGACTTTGCCCAAAGAAACAGAGTGCTTGCAATGCCTTGCTAGGAGCACATCCAGCACAGGACTTTATCTATGGCGAATGTCAGCCGAGCGCCAGAGTCAAAGTAAGGTGCAGTGTTTCCACCAGCAGAGTCGCAGTCAGCAGTTTCAAAGAGGCCTTCCCCACTAAAGTGCTGTAAATGCGGGTGTGCCTTTCAAAGTCTGAGGATGCGAGCGTCTGCACCGTATTCCAAGGAAGGTCACTGTGTACCACAAGTGGCATCTGTGCCTGCTGAGCACCATCCAGCCACATGGGTCTTTGGACTCTACTGTTTTGTATGCAGGAGGCTGGGCAACAACGTTTTTCCTCCATGGGAGAGCTAGATTTGGAGAGCTTAGAGGAAGCCTGAAGAACACATTGATAACGGGGCTTCTGGGCAATGCAAGGGGGCCTCATTTTGTAACCCTGAGCTGCTTTTGGAAAACCACCGTGCTTACACGAGTTCCCGGAATTCATACTTGACCTCTTGCTCCCTGAAGCAGCACCTGGACTTTACCTCTAGAGGGAGAAATAGGCAGTCGTCCTCTGAAGGTGGCTAGGCCTTTGGGAGATGTACCATGACCTAGGCGAAACGAAGGCGTTCACTGGCTCGCGCAATTTACTTCAGGAGGAACACTGGCTTTCCAAAGCGCTTTCAGCGAAGAAGTACAGTATGTGACATGGGCCTCCTTTGGTTCCCGGAACGTCAACTACATGAGCTGTGTGGCAACCGTGAAAAGGAGGCTGGACGAGAAAAGCGAAATCTGTCCCGTTGGCAACCCGGAGAGCTGGGTGCTCAGAGCTGCCTGAAAAAGGGTCCTGTTGCCCGTCTTGTAATCACCGTAGGAGTTCCCTGGGAGGCAAAGTGAGGAAGAGTGAGTTTTCTCGAAAGAACGAGGGGGTGTGTGCAGTTCCTCACTAGGAGCTCATCCCAAAGCCTTCTTGGCTAGTGGTTCGGAAACCTGCCCCCATGCTGCCAAAGGAAAGTCGGCGAGTGCCGTGAAAAGTGTTGGAGTGCAGCTCTTTCTGAGAAGCCTTAGTGAAGGTACTGCTTTAACACTGGTAGGCCTCTCAGGACTGCAGGGTCTCTCGCGCCTGGACCCAGGTCATGGAAGAACACGGTGTACCCAAAGTGTCAACTGCGGCTTCTGAGTGAGCTCCAGCCACATGGGTCGTTGGCCTCCACTCTGTGCATGCAGAGGGCAGGGCAACACACGGCTTTCTCCGGCGGAGAGCCAGACCTCCAACTCTGGAAACCAGTCTTGGTAACAGAGTGGGGGCCGGTGTCTTGTGCAATGCATGTCCGACTCCCGGCTTAGATATTAGCTGCCCTGAATCATATCCGGAGAGTAACATTGATTTTATGAACTCAAAGCTGACGACCCTTCACCTCAAGCAGAAATGTGACTTTACAACCAGTCTGATATGATGGACCCCTCTCCCGAAGCACTGCTGGGCGATTGAAAGTTCCAAAGTCGACAACGCCTGACTGAAGCACTGTGGTGACTAGGCACGTCACCTCGCGCAGAACCTCTGCTTACAAAAGGGTCCTCACAGGAGCGCCTAGTGTGTCGCATGGCTCTCTCGTAGCTGGGCAGAAGGTGCTGCTCCACAGGCTGGGTTTGCACGTAGAAACTGGATCCTGAGGGCTAAAGCATTCTTTGCCCCTTTGGAAGCAGGAGGCTTGGGGCGAGAAAACTGAACGAAAGGCACGGGGTGGCGCCCATGTTGGACACCCTGCAGGAATTGCCCGGGAGGAAGAGTGAGTTTTCTCGAAAGAAACAGTGCGCCTGCCGTTCCTTGCCAGGAGCTCATGCAGCAGACTGCTTCAGCTAAGGCGAATGTCGACTGAGCGGCATACTCAAAGTAAGGGGCAGTGTCTCCATCAGCAAAGTTGGTGGTCACAAGTAGACCCGAGGCTTTCACCACTGAAGTGCTGTAATGCTGGTGTGCCTTTCACATATCTGAGGACGCTCACGTCTGCACCATTTTCCGAGGAAAATCACTGTGTACCCAAAGTGTCATCTGTGCCTTCTGAGCAACCTCATGCCTCATGATGGTCTTTGGGCTCTACTGTTGGTATGCAGAAGGCCAGGCAGCAATGTGTTTCCTCCATCGGAGAGCCAGATAGCCACAGCATGGAAGAATCCTCAGGACGAGTTTTCTCCCTGGTCTTCTGGGCAATGCAAGGGGACCCCAGTTTGCAAACCTGAGCTGCACTGGAACAAACACCGCCATGGCAAGTGTCCTCAGAATTCATAGCTGACGTCTTCCCCTCGCATGCATCACGTCGACTTCAGATCCAGCTGGAGACATGTGCTCTCAGCCTTTGAAGACTGTCAGGCCTTTGCAAGATCCACGGTGATGTAGGTGAAACTAAATCATTCACTGGCTCACACCATTCACCTCAGGAGGACTCCTGCTTGCCAAAGTGTTTTCATGGAAGGGCACATGTGTGTGGCATGTCTCTTTCACCTGCTTGTGGACTTCAGGTACGTGAGCTAGGTGTCAACCGTGAAAGTGGAGAGGGACGGGAACAGCACAATTTGCCCCAGTGACAAAGCAGAGAGATGTGTCCTCAGAGCTGCCTGAGAAACAGTCCTGTTGCCGGTCTTCTATTCACCCCAGGATTACCCTGAGAGGTAACCTGAGGCCGAGTGAATTTTCTTGGAAGAACCGGAGTGCGTGCCGTTCCTTGCTAGGTTCTCATCCCAAAGCCTTCTTGGCTAGTCATAAGGAAACTTGCCCGCGTGTTGCAAGGAAAGTCCGTGTTTTGGATGATCAGTGCTTAATGAAAAGCACTGTGGTCGCCAACTTTCTCAACCCTGCAGGAATACCCGGGGAGGAACGGAGACTTTGCCCAAAGAAACAGAGTGCTTGCAATGCCTTGCTAGGAGCACATCCAGCACAGGACTTTATCTATGGCGAATGTCAGCCGAGCGCCAGAGTCAAAGTAAGGTGCAGTGTTTCCACCAGCAGAGTCGCAGTCAGCAGTTTCAAAGAGGCCTTCCCCACTAAAGTGCTGTAAATGCGGGTGTGCCTTTCAAAGTCTGAGGATGCGAGCGTCTGCACCGTATTCCAAGGAAGGTCACTGTGTACCACAAGTGGCATCTGTGCCTGCTGAGCACCATCCAGCCACATGGGTCTTTGGACTCTACTGTTTTGTATGCAGGAGGCTGGGCAACAACGTTTTTCCTCCATGGGAGAGCTAGATTTGGAGAGCTTAGAGGAAGCCTGAAGAACACATTGATAACGGGGCTTCTGGGCAATGCAAGGGGGCCTCATTTTGTAACCCTGAGCTGCTTTTGGAAAACCACCGTGCTTACACGAGTTCCCGGAATTCATACTTGACCTCTTGCTCCCTGAAGCAGCACCTGGACTTTACCTCTAGAGGGAGAAATAGGCAGTCGTCCTCTGAAGGTGGCTAGGCCTTTGGGAGATGTACCATGACCTAGGCGAAACGAAGGCGTTCACTGGCTCGCGCAATTTACTTCAGGAGGAACACTGGCTTTCCAAAGCGCTTTCAGCGAAGAAGTACAGTATGTGACATGGGCCTCCTTTGGTTCCCGGAACGTCAACTACATGAGCTGTGTGGCAACCGTGAAAAGGAGGCTGGACGAGAAAAGCGAAATCTGTCCCGTTGGCAACCCGGAGAGCTGGGTGCTCAGAGCTGCCTGAAAAAGGGTCCTGTTGCCCGTCTTGTAATCACCGTAGGAGTTCCCTGGGAGGCAAAGTGAGGAAGAGTGAGTTTTCTCGAAAGAACGAGGGGGTGTGTGCAGTTCCTCACTAGGAGCTCATCCCAAAGCCTTCTTGGCTAGTGGTTCGGAAACCTGCCCCCATGCTGCCAAAGGAAAGTCGGCGAGTGCCGTGAAAAGTGTTGGAGTGCAGCTCTTTCTGAGAAGCCTTAGTGAAGGTACTGCTTTAACACTGGTAGGCCTCTCAGGACTGCAGGGTCTCTCGCGCCTGGACCCAGGTCATGGAAGAACACGGTGTACCCAAAGTGTCAACTGCGGCTTCTGAGTGAGCTCCAGCCACATGGGTCGTTGGCCTCCACTCTGTGCATGCAGAGGGCAGGGCAACACACGGCTTTCTCCGGCGGAGAGCCAGACCTCCAACTCTGGAAACCAGTCTTGGTAACAGAGTGGGGGCCGGTGTCTTGTGCAATGCATGTCCGACTCCCGGCTTAGATATTAGCTGCCCTGAATCATATCCGGAGAGTAACATTGATTTTATGAACTCAAAGCTGACGACCCTTCACCTCAAGCAGAAATGTGACTTTACAACCAGTCTGATATGATGGACCCCTCTCCCGAAGCACTGCTGGGCGATTGAAAGTTCCAAAGTCGACAACGCCTGACTGAAGCACTGTGGTGACTAGGCACGTCACCTCGCGCAGAACCTCTGCTTACAAAAGGGTCCTCACAGGAGCGCCTAGTGTGTCGCATGGCTCTCTCGTAGCTGGGCAGAAGGTGCTGCTCCACAGGCTGGGTTTGCACGTAGAAACTGGATCCTGAGGGCTAAAGCATTCTTTGCCCCTTTGGAAGCAGGAGGCTTGGGGCGAGAAAACTGAACGAAAGGCACGGGGTGGCGCCCATGTTGGACACCCTGCAGGAATTGCCCGGGAAGAAGAGTGAGTTTTCTCGAAAGAAACAGTGCGCCTGCCGTTCCTTGCCAGGAGCTCATGCAGCAGACTGCTTCAGCTAAGGCGAATGTCGACTGAGCGGCATACTCAAAGTAAGGGGCAGTGTCTCCATCAGCAAAGTTGGTGGTCACAAGTAGACCCGAGGCTTTCACCACTGAAGTGCTGTAATGCTGGTGTGCCTTTCACATATCTGAGGACGCTCACGTCTGCACCATTTTCCGAGGAAAATCACTGTGTACCCAAAGTGTCATCTGTGCCTTCTGAGCAACCTCATGCCTCATGATGGTCTTTGGGCTCTACTGTTGGTATGCAGAAGGCCAGGCAGCAATGTGTTTCCTCCATCGGAGAGCCAGATATCCACAGCATAGAAGAATCCTCAGGACGAGTTTTCTCCCTGGTCTTCTGGGCAATGCAAGGGGACCCCAGTTTGCAAACCTGAGCTGCACTGGAACAAACACCGCCATGGCAAGTGTCCTCAGAATTCATAGCTGACGTCTTCCCCTCGCATGCATCACGTCGACTTCAGATCCAGCTGGAGACATGTGCTCTCAGCCTTTGAAGACTGTCAGGCCTTTGCAAGATCCACGGTGATGTAGGTGAAACTAAATCATTCACTGGCTCACACCATTCACCTCAGGAGGACTCCTGCTTGCCAAAGTGTTTTCATGGAAGGGCACATGTGTGTGGCATGTCTCTTTCACCTGCTTGTGGACTTCAGGTACGTGAGCTAGGTGTCAACCGTGAAAGTGGAGAGGGACGGGAACAGCACAATTTGCCCCAGTGACAAAGCAGAGAGATGTGTCCTCAGAGCTGCCTGAGAAACAGTCCTGTTGCCGGTCTTCTATTCACCCCAGGATTACCCTGAGAGGTAACCTGAGGCCGAGTGAATTTTCTTGGAAGAACCGGAGTGCGTGCCGTTCCTTGCTAGGTTCTCATCCCAAAGCCTTCTTGGCTAGTCATAAGGAAACTTGCCCGCGTGTTGCAAGGAAAGTCCGTGTTTTGGATGATCAGTGCTTAATGAAAAGCACTGTGGTCGCCAACTTTCTCAACCCTGCAGGAATACCCGGGGAGGAACGGAGACTTTGCCCAAAGAAACAGAGTGCTTGCAATGCCTTGCTAGGAGCACATCCAGCACAGGACTTTATCTATGGCGAATGTCAGCCGAGCGCCAGAGTCAAAGTAAGGTGCAGTGTTTCCACCAGCAGAGTCGCAGTCAGCAGTTTCAAAGAGGCCTTCCCCACTAAAGTGCTGTAAATGCGGGTGTGCCTTTCAAAGTCTGAGGATGCGAGCGTCTGCACCGTATTCCAAGGAAGGTCACTGTGTACCACAAGTGGCATCTGTGCCTGCTGAGCACCATCCAGCCACATGGGTCTTTGGACTCTACTGTTTTGTATGCAGGAGGCTGGGCAACAACGTTTTTCCTCCATGGGAGAGCTAGATTTGGAGAGCTTAGAGGAAGCCTGAAGAACACATTGATAACGGGGCTTCTGGGCAATGCAAGGGGGCCTCATTTTGTAACCCTGAGCTGCTTTTGGAAAACCACCGTGCTTACACGAGTTCCCGGAATTCATACTTGACCTCTTGCTCCCTGAAGCAGCACCTGGACTTTACCTCTAGAGGGAGAAATAGGCAGTCGTCCTCTGAAGGTGGCTAGGCCTTTGGGAGATGTACCATGACCTAGGCGAAACGAAGGCGTTCACTGGCTCGCGCAATTTACTTCAGGAGGAACACTGGCTTTCCAAAGCGCTTTCAGCGAAGAAGTACAGTATGTGACATGGGCCTCCTTTGGTTCCCGGAACGTCAACTACATGAGCTGTGTGGCAACCGTGAAAAGGAGGCTGGACGAGAAAAGCGAAATCTGTCCCGTTGGCAACCCGGAGAGCTGGGTGCTCAGAGCTGCCTGAAAAAGGGTCCTGTTGCCCGTCTTGTAATCACCGTAGGAGTTCCCTGGGAGGCAAAGTGAGGAAGAGTGAGTTTTCTCGAAAGAACGAGGGGGTGTGTGCAGTTCCTCACTAGGAGCTCATCCCAAAGCCTTCTTGGCTAGTGGTTCGGAAACCTGCCCCCATGCTGCCAAAGGAAAGTCGACGAGTGCCGTGAAAAGTGTTGGAGTGCAGCTCTTTCTGAGAAGCCTTAGTGAAGGTACTGCTTTAACACTGGTAGGCCTCTCAGGACTGCAGGGTCTCTCGCGCCTGGACCCAGGTCATGGAAGAACACGGTGTACCCAAAGTGTCAACTGCGGCTTCTGAGTGAGCTCCAGCCACATGGGTCGTTGGCCTCCACTCTGTGCATGCAGAGGGCAGGGCAACACACGGCTTTCTCCGGCGGAGAGCCAGACCTCCAACTCTGGAAACCAGTCTTGGTAACAGAGTGGGGGCCGGTGTCTTGTGCAATGCATGTCCGACTCCCGGCTTAGATATTAGCTGCCCTGAATCATATCCGGAGAGTAACATTGATTTTATGAACTCAAAGCTGACGACCCTTCACCTCAAGCAGAAATGTGACTTTACAACCAGTCTGATATGATGGACCCCTCTCCCGAAGCACTGCTGGGCGATTGAAAGTTCCAAAGTCGACAACGCCTGACTGAAGCACTGTGGTGACTAGGCACGTCACCTCGCGCAGAACCTCTGCTTACAAAAGGGTCCTCACAGGAGCGCCTAGTGTGTCGCATGGCTCTCTCGTAGCTGGGCAGAAGGTGCTGCTCCACAGGCTGGGTTTGCACGTAGAAACTGGATCCTGAGGGCTAAAGCATTCTTTGCCCCTTTGGAAGCAGGAGGCTTGGGGCGAGAAAACTGAACGAAAGGCACGGGGTGGCGCCCATGTTGGACACCCTGCAGGAATTGCCCGGGAAGAAGAGTGAGTTTTCTCGAAAGAAACAGTGCGCCTGCCGCTCCTTGCCAGGAGCTCATGCAGCAGACTGCTTCAGCTAAGGCGAATGTCGACTGAGCGGCATACTCAAAGTAAGGGGCAGTGTCTCCATCAGCAAAGTTGGTGGTCACAAGTAGACCCGAGGCTTTCACCACTGAAGTGCTGTAATGCTGGTGTGCCTTTCACATATCTGAGGACGCTCACGGCTGCACCATTTTCCGAGGAAAATCACTGTGTACCCAAAGTGTCATCTGTGCCTTCTGAGCAACCTCATGCCTCATGATGGTCTTTGGGCTCTACTGTTGGTATGCAGAAGGCCAGGCAGCAATGTGTTTCCTCCATCGGAGAGCCAGATATCCACAGCATAGAAGAATCCTCAGGACGAGTTTTCTCCCTGGTCTTCTGGGCAATGCAAGGGGACCCCAGTTTGCAAACCTGAGCTGCACTGGAACAAACACCGCCATGGCAAGTGTCCTCAGAATTCATAGCTGACGTCTTCCCCTCGCATGCATCACGTCGACTTCAGATCCAGCTGGAGACATGTGCTCTCAGCCTTTGAAGACTGTCAGGCCTTTGCAAGATCCACGGTGATGTAGGTGAAACTAAATCATTCACTGGCTCACACCATTCACCTCAGGAGGACTCCTGCTTGCCAAAGTGTTTTCATGGAAGGGCACATGTGTGTGGCATGTCTCTTTCACCTGCTTGTGGACTTCAGGTACGTGAGCTAGGTGTCAACCGTGAAAGTGGAGAGGGACGGGAACAGCACAATTTGCCCCAGTGACAAAGCAGAGAGATGTGTCCTCAGAGCTGCCTGAGAAACAGTCCTGTTGCCGGTCTTCTATTCACCCCAGGATTACCCTGAGAGGTAACCTGAGGCCGAGTGAATTTTCTTGGAAGAACCGGAGTGCGTGCCGTTCCTTGCTAGGTTCTCATCCCAAAGCCTTCTTGGCTAGTCATAAGGAAACTTGCCCGCGTGTTGCAAGGAAAGTCCGTGTTTTGGATGATCAGTGCTTAATGAAAAGCACTGTGGTCGCCAACTTTCTCAACCCTGCAGGAATACCCGGGGAGGAACGGAGACTTTGCCCAAAGAAACAGAGTGCTTGCAATGCCTTGCTAGGAGCACATCCAGCACAGGACTTTATCTATGGCGAATGTCAGCCGAGCGCCAGAGTCAAAGTAAGGTGCAGTGTTTCCACCAGCAGAGTCGCAGTCAGCAGTTTCAAAGAGGCCTTCCCCACTAAAGTGCTGTAAATGCGGGTGTGCCTTTCAAAGTCTGAGGATGCGAGCGTCTGCACCGTATTCCAAGGAAGGTCACTGTGTACCACAAGTGGCATCTGTGCCTGCTGAGCACCATCCAGCCACATGGGTCTTTGGACTCTACTGTTTTGTATGCAGGAGGCTGGGCAACAACGTTTTTCCTCCATGGGAGAGCTAGATTTGGAGAGCTTAGAGGAAGCCTGAAGAACACATTGATAACGGGGCTTCTGGGCAATGCAAGGGGGCCTCATTTTGTAACCCTGAGCTGCTTTTGGAAAACCACCGTGCTTACACGAGTTCCCGGAATTCATACTTGACCTCTTGCTCCCTGAAGCAGCACCTGGACTTTACCTCTAGAGGGAGAAATAGGCAGTCGTCCTCTGAAGGTGGCTAGGCCTTTGGGAGATGTACCATGACCTAGGCGAAACGAAGGCGTTCACTGGCTCGCGCAATTTACTTCAGGAGGAACACTGGCTTTCCAAAGCGCTTTCAGCGAAGAAGTACAGTATGTGACATGGGCCTCCTTTGGTTCCCGGAACGTCAACTACATGAGCTGTGTGGCAACCGTGAAAAGGAGGCTGGACGAGAAAAGCGAAATCTGTCCCGTTGGCAACCCGGAGAGCTGGGTGCTCAGAGCTGCCTGAAAAAGGGTCCTGTTGCCCGTCTTGTAATCACCGTAGGAGTTCCCTGGGAGGCAAAGTGAGGAAGAGTGAGTTTTCTCGAAAGAACGAGGGGGTGTGTGCAGTTCCTCACTAGGAGCTCATCCCAAAGCCTTCTTGGCTAGTGGTTCGGAAACCTGCCCCCATGCTGCCAAAGGAAAGTCGGCGAGTGCCGTGAAAAGTGTTGGAGTGCAGCTCTTTCTGAGAAGCCTTAGTGAAGGTACTGCTTTAACACTGGTAGGCCTCTCAGGACTGCAGGGTCTCTCGCGCCTGGACCCAGGTCATGGAAGAACACGGTGTACCCAAAGTGTCAACTGCGGCTTCTGAGTGAGCTCCAGCCACATGGGTCGTTGGCCTCCACTCTGTGCATGCAGAGGGCAGGGCAACACACGGCTTTCTCCGGCGGAGAGCCAGACCTCCAACTCTGGAAACCAGTCTTGGTAACAGAGTGGGGGCCGGTGTCTTGTGCAATGCATGTCCGACTCCCGGCTTAGATATTAGCTGCCCTGAATCATATCCGGAGAGTAACATTGATTTTATGAACTCAAAGCTGACGACCCTTCACCTCAAGCAGAAATGTGACTTTACAACCAGTCTGATATGATGGACCCCTCTCCCGAAGCACTGCTGGGCGATTGAAAGTTCCAAAGTCGACAACGCCTGACTGAAGCACTGTGGTGACTAGGCACGTCACCTCGCGCAGAACCTCTGCTTACAAAAGGGTCCTCACAGGAGCGCCTAGTGTGTCGCATGGCTCTCTCGTAGCTGGGCAGAAGGTGCTGCTCCACAGGCTGGGTTTGCACGTAGAAACTGGATCCTGAGGGCTAAAGCATTCTTTGCCCCTTTGGAAGCAGGAGGCTTGGGGCGAGAAAACTGAACGAAAGGCACGGGGTGGCGCCCATGTTGGACACCCTGCAGGAATTGCCCGGGAAGAAGAGTGAGTTTTCTCGAAAGAAACAGTGCGCCTGCCGTTCCTTGCCAGGAGCTCATGCAGCAGACTGCTTCAGCTAAGGCGAATGTCGACTGAGCGGCATACTCAAAGTAAGGGGCAGTGTCTCCATCAGCAAAGTTGGTGGTCACAAGTAGACCCGAGGCTTTCACCACTGAAGTGCTGTAATGCTGGTGTGCCTTTCACATATCTGAGGACGCTCACGGCTGCACCATTTTCCGAGGAAAATCACTGTGTACCCAAAGTGTCATCTGTGCCTTCTGAGCAACCTCATGCCTCATGATGGTCTTTGGGCTCTACTGTTGGTATGCAGAAGGCCAGGCAGCAATGTGTTTCCTCCATCGGAGAGCCAGATATCCACAGCATAGAAGAATCCTCAGGACGAGTTTTCTCCCTGGTCTTCTGGGCAATGCAAGGGGACCCCAGTTTGCAAACCTGAGCTGCACTGGAACAAACACCGCCATGGCAAGTGTCCTCAGAATTCATAGCTGACGTCTTCCCCTCGCATGCATCACGTCGACTTCAGATCCAGCTGGAGACATGTGCTCTCAGCCTTTGAAGACTGTCAGGCCTTTGCAAGATCCACGGTGATGTAGGTGAAACTAAATCATTCACTGGCTCACACCATTCACCTCAGGAGGACTCCTGCTTGCCAAAGTGTTTTCATGGAAGGGCACATGTGTGTGGCATGTCTCTTTCACCTGCTTGTGGACTTCAGGTACGTGAGCTAGGTGTCAACCGTGAAAGTGGAGAGGGACGGGAACAGCACAATTTGCCCCAGTGACAAAGCAGAGAGATGTGTCCTCAGAGCTGCCTGAGAAACAGTCCTGTTGCCGGTCTTCTATTCACCCCAGGATTACCCTGAGAGGTAACCTGAGGCCGAGTGAATTTTCTTGGAAGAACCGGAGTGCGTGCCGTTCCTTGCTAGGTTCTCATCCCAAAGCCTTCTTGGCTAGTCATAAGGAAACTTGCCCGCGTGTTGCAAGGAAAGTCCGTGTTTTGGATGATCAGTGCTTAATGAAAAGCACTGTGGTCGCCAACTTTCTCAACCCTGCAGGAATACCCGGGGAGGAACGGAGACTTTGCCCAAAGAAACAGAGTGCTTGCAATGCCTTGCTAGGAGCACATCCAGCACAGGACTTTATCTATGGCGAATGTCAGCCGAGCGCCAGAGTCAAAGTAAGGTGCAGTGTTTCCACCAGCAGAGTCGCAGTCAGCAGTTTCAAAGAGGCCTTCCCCACTAAAGTGCTGTAAATGCGGGTGTGCCTTTCAAAGTCTGAGGATGCGAGCGTCTGCACCGTATTCCAAGGAAGGTCCCTGTGTACCACAAGTGGCATCTGTGCCTGCTGAGCACCATCCAGCCACATGGGTCTTTGGACTCTACTGTTTTGTATGCAGGAGGCTGGGCAACCACGTTTTTCCTCCATGGGAGAGCTAGATTTGGAGAGCTTAGAGGAAGCCTGAAGAACACATTGATAACGGGGCTTCTGGGCAATGCAAGGGGGCCTCATTTTGTAACCCTGAGCTGCTTTTGGAAAACCACCGTGCTTACACGAGTTCCCGGAATTCATACTTGACCTCTTGCTCCCTGAAGCAGCACCTGGACTTTACCTCTAGAGGGAGAAATAGGCAGTCGTCCTCTGAAGGTGGCTAGGCCTTTGGGAGATGTACCATGACCTAGGCGAAACGAAGGCGTTCACTGGCTCGCGCAATTTACTTCAGGAGGAACACTGGCTTTCCAAAGCGCTTTCAGCGAAGAAGTACAGTATGTGACATGGGCCTCCTTTGGTTCCCGGAACGTCAACTACATGAGCTGTGTGGCAACCGTGAAAAGGAGGCTGGACGAGAAAAGCGAAATCTGTCCCGTTGGCAACCCGGAGAGCTGGGTGCTCAGAGCTGCCTGAAAAAGGGTCCTGTTGCCCGTCTTGTAATCACCGTAGGAGTTCCCTTGGAGGCAAAGTGAGGAAGAGTGAGTTTTCTCGAAAGAACGAGGGGGTGTGTGCAGTTCCTCACTAGGAGCTCATCCCAAAGCCTTCTTGGCTAGTGGTTCGGAAACCTGCCCCCATGCTGCCAAAGGAAAGTCGGCGAGTGCCGTGAAAAGTGTTGGAGTGCAGCTCTTTCTGAGAAGCCTTAGTGAAGGTACTGCTTTAACACTGGTAGGCCTCTCAGGACTGCAGGGTCTCTCGCGCCTGGACCCAGGTCATGGAAGAACACGGTGTACCCAAAGTGTCAACTGCGGCTTCTGAGTGAGCTCCAGCCACATGGGTCGTTGGCCTCCACTCTGTGCATGCAGAGGGCAGGGCAACACACGGCTTTCTCCGGCGGAGAGCCAGACCTCCAACTCTGGAAACCAGTCTTGGTAACAGAGTGGGGGCCGGTGTCTTGTGCAATGCATGTCCGACTCCCGGCTTAGATATTAGCTGCCCTGAATCATATCCGGAGAGTAACATTGATTTTATGAACTCAAAGCTGACGACCCTTCACCTCAAGCAGAAATGTGACTTTACAACCAGTCTGATATGATGGACCCCTCTCCCGAAGCACTGCTGGGCGATTGAAAGTTCCAAAGTCGACAACGCCTGACTGAAGCACTGTGGTGACTAGGCACGTCACCTCGCGCAGAACCTCTGCTTACAAAAGGGTCCTCACAGGAGCGCCTAGTGTGTCGCATGGCTCTCTCGTAGCTGGGCAGAAGGTGCTGCTCCACAGGCTGGGTTTGCACGTAGAAACTGGATCCTGAGGGCTAAAGCATTCTTTGCCCCTTTGGAAGCAGGAGGCTTGGGGCGAGAAAACTGAACGAAAGGCACGGGGTGGCGCCCATGTTGGACACCCTGCAGGAATTGCCCGGGAAGAAGAGTGAGTTTTCTCGAAAGAAACAGTGCGCCTGCCGTTCCTTGCCAGGAGCTCATGCAGCAGACTGCTTCAGCTAAGGCGAATGTCGACTGAGCGGCATACTCAAAGTAAGGGGCAGTGTCTCCATCAGCAAAGTTGGTGGTCACAAGTAGACCCGAGGCTTTCACCACTGAAGTGCTGTAATGCTGGTGTGCCTTTCACATATCTGAGGACGCTCACGGCTGCACCATTTTCCGAGGAAAATCACTGTGTACCCAAAGTGTCATCTGTGCCTTCTGAGCAACCTCATGCCTCATGATGTTCTTTGGGCTCTACTGTTGGTATGCAGAAGGCCAGGCAGCAATGTGTTTCCTCCATCGGAGAGCCAGATATCCACAGCATAGAAGAATCCTCAGGACGAGTTTTCTCCCTGGTCTTCTGGGCAATGCAAGGGGACCCCAGTTTGCAAACCTGAGCTGCACTGGAACAAACACCGCCATGGCAAGTGTCCTCAGAATTCATAGCTGACGTCTTCCCCTCGCATGCATCACGTCGACTTCAGATCCAGCTGGAGACATGTGCTCTCAGCCTTTGAAGACTGTCAGGCCTTTGCAAGATCCACGGTGATGTAGGTGAAACTAAATCATTCACTGGCTCACACCATTCACCTCAGGAGGACTCCTGCTTGCCAAAGTGTTTTCATGGAAGGGCACATGTGTGTGGCATGTCTCTTTCACCTGCTTGTGGACTTCAGGTACGTGAGCTAGGTGTCAACCGTGAAAGTGGAGAGGGACGGGAACAGCACAATTTGCCCCAGTGACAAAGCAGAGAGATGTGTCCTCAGAGCTGCCTGAGAAACAGTCCTGTTGCCGGTCTTCTATTCACCCCAGGATTACCCTGAGAGGTAACCTGAGGCCGAGTGAATTTTCTTGGAAGAACCGGAGTGCGTGCCGTTCCTTGCTAGGTTCTCATCCCAAAGCCTTCTTGGCTAGTCATAAGGAAACTTGCCCGCGTGTTGCAAGGAAAGTCCGTGTTTTGGATGATCAGTGCTTAATGAAAAGCACTGTGGTCGCCAACTTTCTCAACCCTGCAGGAATACCCGGGGAGGAACGGAGACTTTGCCCAAAGAAACAGAGTGCTTGCAATGCCTTGCTAGGAGCACATCCAGCACAGGACTTTATCTATGGCGAATGTCAGCCGAGCGCCAGAGTCAAAGTAAGGTGCAGTGTTTCCACCAGCAGAGTCGCAGTCAGCAGTTTCAAAGAGGCCTTCCCCACTAAAGTGCTGTAAATGCGGGTGTGCCTTTCAAAGTCTGAGGATGCGAGCGTCTGCACCGTATTCCAAGGAAGGTCCCTGTGTACCACAAGTGGCATCTGTGCCTGCTGAGCACCATCCAGCCACATGGGTCTTTGGACTCTACTGTTTTGTATGCAGGAGGCTGGGCAACCACGTTTTTCCTCCATGGGAGAGCTAGATTTGGAGAGCTTAGAGGAAGCCTGAAGAACACATTGATAACGGGGCTTCTGGGCAATGCAAGGGGGCCTCATTTTGTAACCCTGAGCTGCTTTTGGAAAACCACCGTGCTTACACGAGTTCCCGGAATTCATACTTGACCTCTTGCTCCCTGAAGCAGCACCTGGACTTTACCTCTAGAGGGAGAAATAGGCAGTCGTCCTCTGAAGGTGGCTAGGCCTTTGGGAGATGTACCATGACCTAGGCGAAACGAAGGCGTTCACTGGCTCGCGCAATTTACTTCAGGAGGAACACTGGCTTTCCAAAGCGCTTTCAGCGAAGAAGTACAGTATGTGACATGGGCCTCCTTTGGTTCCCGGAACGTCAACTACATGAGCTGTGTGGCAACCGTGAAAAGGAGGCTGGACGAGAAAAGCGAAATCTGTCCCGTTGGCAACCCGGAGAGCTGGGTGCTCAGAGCTGCCTGAAAAAGGGTCCTGTTGCCCGTCTTGTAATCACCGTAGGAGTTCCCTGGGAGGCAAAGTGAGGAAGAGTGAGTTTTCTCGAAAGAACGAGGGGGTGTGTGCAGTTCCTCACTAGGAGCTCATCCCAAAGCCTTCTTGGCTAGTGGTTCGGAAACCTGCCCCCATGCTGCCAAAGGAAAGTCGGCGAGTGCCGTGAAAAGTGTTGGAGTGCAGCTCTTTCTGAGAAGCCTTAGTGAAGGTACTGCTTTAACACTGGTAGGCCTCTCAGGACTGCAGGGTCTCTCGCGCCCGGACCCAGGTCATGGAAGAACACGGTGTCCCCAAAGTGTCAGGTGCGGCTTCTGAGTGAGCTCCAGCCACATGGGTCGTTGGCCTCCACTCTGTGCATGCAGAGGGCAGGGCAACACACGGCTTTCTCCGGCGGAGAGCCAGACCTCCAACTCTGGAAACCAGTCTTGGTAACAGAGTGGGGGCCGGTGTCTTGTGCAATGCATGTCCGACTCCCGGCTTAGATATTAGCTGCCCTGAATCATATCCGGAGAGTAACATTGATTTTATGAACTCAAAGCTGACGACCCTTCACCTCAAGCAGAAATGTGACTTTACAACCAGTCTGATATGATGGACCCCTCTCCCGAAGCACTGCTGGGCGATTGAAAGTTCCAAAGTCGACAACGCCTGACTGAAGCACTGTGGTGACTAGGCACGTCACCTCGCGCAGAACCTCTGCTTACAAAAGGGTCCTCACAGGAGCGCCTAGTGTGTCGCATGGCTCTCTCGTAGCTGGGCAGAAGGTGCTGCTCCACAGGCTGGGTTTGCACGTAGAAACTGGATCCTGAGGGCTAAAGCATTCTTTGCCCCTTTGGAAGCAGGAGGCTTGGGGCGAGAAAACTGAACGAAAGGCACGGGGTGGCGCCCATGTTGGACACCCTGCAGGAATTGCCCGGGAGGAAGAGTGAGTTTTCTCGAAAGAAACAGTGCGCCTGCCGTTCCTTGCCAGGAGCTCATGCAGCAGACTGCTTCAGCTAAGGCGAATGTCGACTGAGCGGCATACTCAAAGTAAGGGGCAGTGTCTCCATCAGCAAAGTTGGTGGTCACAAGTAGACCCGAGGCTTTCACCACTGAAGTGCTGTAATGCTGGTGTGCCTTTCACATATCTGAGG
The DNA here is from genome assembly GCF_028564815.1 of Eubalaena glacialis. Classification (NCBI taxonomy): domain Eukaryota; kingdom Metazoa; phylum Chordata; class Mammalia; order Artiodactyla; family Balaenidae; genus Eubalaena; species Eubalaena glacialis. The sequence goes on from NC_083718.1 coordinate 36,187,813, forward strand.
ACGCTCACGGCTGCACCATTTTCCGAGGAAAATCACTGTGTACCCAAAGTGTCATCTGTGCCTTCTGAGCAACCTCATGCCTCATGATGGTCTTTGGGCTCTACTGTTGGTATGCAGAAGGCCAGGCAGCAATGTGTTTCCTCCATCGGAGAGCCAGATAGCCACAGCATAGAAGAATCCTCAGGACGAGTTTTCTCCCTGGTCTTCTGGGCAATGCAAGGGGACCCCAGTTTGCAAACCTGAGCTGCACTGGAACAAACACCGCCATGGCAAGTGTCCTCAGAATTCATAGCTGACGTCTTCCCCTCGCATGCATCACGCCGACTTCAGATCCAGCTGGAGACATGTGCTCTCAGCCTTTGAAGACTGTCAGGCCTTTGCAAGATCCACGGTGATGTAGGTGAAACTAAATCATTCACTGGCTCACACCATTCACCTCAGGAGGACTCCTGCTTGCCAAAGTGTTTTCATGGAAGGGCACATGTGTGTGGCATGTCTCTTTCACCTGCTTGTGGACTTCAGGTACGTGAGCTAGGTGTCAACCGTGAAAGTGGAGAGGGACGGGAACAGCACAATTTGCCCCAGTGACAAAGCAGAGAGATGTGTCCTCAGAGCTGCCTGAGAAACAGTCCTGTTGCCGGTCTTCTATTCACCCCAGGATTACCCTGAGAGGTAACCTGAGGCCGAGTGAATTTTCTTGGAAGAACCGGAGTGCGTGCCGTTCCTTGCTAGGTTCTCATCCCAAAGCCTTCTTGGCTAGTCATAAGGAAACTTGCCCGCGTGTTGCAAGGAAAGTCCGTGTTTTGGATGATCAGTGCTTAATGAAAAGCACTGTGGTCGCCAACTTTCTCAACCCTGCAGGAATACCCGGGGAGGAACGGAGACTTTGCCCAAAGAAACAGAGTGCTTGCAATGCCTTGCTAGGAGCACATCCAGCACAGGACTTTATCTATGGCGAATGTCAGCCGAGCGCCAGAGTCAAAGTAAGGTGCAGTGTTTCCACCAGCAGAGTCGCAGTCAGCAGTTTCAAAGAGGCCTTCCCCACTAAAGTGCTGTAAATGCGGGTGTGCCTTTCAAAGTCTGAGGATGCGAGCGTCTGCACCGTATTCCAAGGAAGGTCCCTGTGTACCACAAGTGGCATCTGTGCCTGCTGAGCACCATCCAGCCACATGGGTCTTTGGACTCTACTGTTTTGTATGCAGGAGGCTGGGCAACAACGTTTTTCCTCCATGGGAGAGCTAGATTTGGAGAGCTTAGAGGAAGCCTGAAGAACACATTGATAACGGGGCTTCTGGGCAATGCAAGGGGGCCTCATTTTGTAACCCTGAGCTGCTTTTGGAAAACCACCGTGCTTACACGAGTTCCCGGAATTCATACTTGACCTCTTGCTCCCTGAAGCAGCACCTGGACTTTACCTCTAGAGGGAGAAATAGGCAGTCGTCCTCTGAAGGTGGCTAGGCCTTTGGGAGATGTACCATGACCTAGGCGAAACGAAGGCGTTCACTGGCTCGCGCAATTTACTTCAGGAGGAACACTGGCTTTCCAAAGCGCTTTCAGCGAAGAAGTACAGTATGTGACATGGGCCTCCTTTGGTTCCCGGAACGTCAACTACATGAGCTGTGTGGCAACCGTGAAAAGGAGGCTGGACGAGAAAAGCGAAATCTGTCCCGTTGGCAACCCGGAGAGCTGGGTGCTCAGAGCTGCCTGAAAAAGGGTCCTGTTGCCCGTCTTGTAATCACCGTAGGAGTTCCCTGGGAGGCAAAGTGAGGAAGAGTGAGTTTTCTCGAAAGAACGAGGGGGTGTGTGCAGTTCCTCACTAGGAGCTCATCCCAAAGCCTTCTTGGCTAGTGGTTCGGAAACCTGCCCCCATGCTGCCAAAGGAAAGTCGGCGAGTGCCGTGAAAAGTGTTGGAGTGCAGCTCTTTCTGAGAAGCCTTAGTGAAGGTACTGCTTTAACACTGGTAGGCCTCTCAGGACTGCAGGGTCTCTCGCGCCCGGACCCAGGTCATGGAAGAACACGGTGTACCCAAAGTGTCAGGTGCGGCTTCTGAGTGAGCTCCAGCCACATGGGTCGTTGGCCTCCACTCTGTGCATGCAGAGGGCAGGGCAACACACGGCTTTCTCCGGCGGAGAGCCAGACCTCCAACTCTGGAAACCAGTCTTGGTAACAGAGTGGGGGCCGGTGTCTTGTGCAATGCATGTCCGACTCCCGGCTTAGATATTAGCTGCCCTGAATCATATCCGGAGAGTAACATTGATTTTATGAACTCAAAGCTGACGACCCTTCACCTCAAGCAGAAATGTGACTTTACAACCAGTCTGATATGATGGACCCCTCTCCCGAAGCACTGCTGGGCGATTGAAAGTTCCAAAGTCGACAACGCCTGACTGAAGCACTGTGGTGACTAGGCACGTCACCTCGCGCAGAACCTCTGCTTACAAAAGGGTCCTCACAGGAGCGCCTAGTGTGTCGCATGGCTCTCTCGTAGCTGGGCAGAAGGTGCTGCTCCACAGGCTGGGTTTGCACGTAGAAACTGGATCCTGAGGGCTAAAGCATTCTTTGCCCCTTTGGAAGCAGGAGGCTTGGGGCGAGAAAACTGAACGAAAGGCACGGGGTGGCGCCCATGTTGGACACCCTGCAGGAATTGCCCGGGAGGAAGAGTGAGTTTTCTCGAAAGAAACAGTGCGCCTGCCGTTCCTTGCCAGGAGCTCATGCAGCAGACTGCTTCAGCTAAGGCGAATGTCGACTGAGCGGCATACTCAAAGTAAGGGGCAGTGTCTCCATCAGCAAAGTTGGTGGTCACAAGTAGACCCGAGGCTTTCACCACTGAAGTGCTGTAATGCTGGTGTGCCTTTCACATATCTGAGGACGCTCACGGCTGCACCATTTTCCGAGGAAAATCACTGTGTACCCAAAGTGTCATCTGTGCCTTCTGAGCAACCTCATGCCTCATGATGGTCTTTGGGCTCTACTGTTGGTATGCAGAAGGCCAGGCAGCAATGTGTTTCCTCCATCGGAGAGCCAGATAGCCACAGCATAGAAGAATCCTCAGGACGAGTTTTCTCCCTGGTCTTCTGGGCAATGCAAGGGGACCCCAGTTTGCAAACCTGAGCTGCACTGGAACAAACACCGCCATGGCAAGTGTCCTCAGAATTCATAGCTGACGTCTTCCCCTCGCATGCATCACGCCGACTTCAGATCCAGCTGGAGACATGTGCTCTCAGCCTTTGAAGACTGTCAGGCCTTTGCAAGATCCACGGTGATGTAGGTGAAACTAAATCATTCACTGGCTCACACCATTCACCTCAGGAGGACTCCTGCTTGCCAAAGTGTTTTCATGGAAGGGCACATGTGTGTGGCATGTCTCTTTCACCTGCTTGTGGACTTCAGGTACGTGAGCTAGGTGTCAACCGTGAAAGTGGAGAGGGACGGGAACAGCACAATTTGCCCCAGTGACAAAGCAGAGAGATGTGTCCTCAGAGCTGCCTGAGAAACAGTCCTGTTGCCGGTCTTCTATTCACCCCAGGATTACCCTGAGAGGTAACCTGAGGCCGAGTGAATTTTCTTGGAAGAACCGGAGTGCGTGCCGTTCCTTGCTAGGTTCTCATCCCAAAGCCTTCTTGGCTAGTCATAAGGAAACTTGCCCGCGTGTTGCAAGGAAAGTCCGTGTTTTGGATGATCAGTGCTTAATGAAAAGCACTGTGGTCGCCAACTTTCTCAACCCTGCAGGAATACCCGGGGAGGAACGGAGACTTTGCCCAAAGAAACAGAGTGCTTGCAATGCCTTGCTAGGAGCACATCCAGCACAGGACTTTATCTATGGCGAATGTCAGCCGAGCGCCAGAGTCAAAGTAAGGTGCAGTGTTTCCACCAGCAGAGTCGCAGTCAGCAGTTTCAAAGAGGCCTTCCCCACTAAAGTGCTGTAAATGCGGGTGTGCCTTTCAAAGTCTGAGGATGCGAGCGTCTGCACCGTATTCCAAGGAAGGTCCCTGTGTACCACAAGTGGCATCTGTGCCTGCTGAGCACCATCCAGCCACATGGGTCTTTGGACTCTACTGTTTTGTATGCAGGAGGCTGGGCAACAACGTTTTTCCTCCATGGGAGAGCTAGATTTGGAGAGCTTAGAGGAAGCCTGAAGAACACATTGATAACGGGGCTTCTGGGCAATGCAAGGGGGCCTCATTTTGTAACCCTGAGCTGCTTTTGGAAAACCACCGTGCTTACACGAGTTCCCGGAATTCATACTTGACCTCTTGCTCCCTGAAGCAGCACCTGGACTTTACCTCTAGAGGGAGAAATAGGCAGTCGTCCTCTGAAGGTGGCTAGGCCTTTGGGAGATGTACCATGACCTAGGCGAAACGAAGGCGTTCACTGGCTCGCGCAATTTACTTCAGGAGGAACACTGGCTTTCCAAAGCGCTTTCAGCGAAGAAGTACAGTATGTGACATGGGCCTCCTTTGGTTCCCGGAACGTCAACTACATGAGCTGTGTGGCAACCGTGAAAAGGAGGCTGGACGAGAAAAGCGAAATCTGTCCCGTTGGCAACCCGGAGAGCTGGGTGCTCAGAGCTGCCTGAAAAAGGGTCCTGTTGCCCGTCTTGTAATCACCGTAGGAGTTCCCTGGGAGGCAAAGTGAGGAAGAGTGAGTTTTCTCGAAAGAACGAGGGGGTGTGTGCAGTTCCTCACTAGGAGCTCATCCCAAAGCCTTCTTGGCTAGTGGTTCGGAAACCTGCCCCCATGCTGCCAAAGGAAAGTCGGCGAGTGCCGTGAAAAGTGTTGGAGTGCAGCTCTTTCTGAGAAGCCTTAGTGAAGGTACTGCTTTAACACTGGTAGGCCTCTCAGGACTGCAGGGTCTCTCGCGCCCGGACCCAGGTCATGGAAGAACACGGTGTCCCCAAAGTGTCAGGTGCGGCTTCTGAGTGAGCTCCAGCCACATGGGTCGTTGGCCTCCACTCTGTGCATGCAGAGGGCAGGGCAACACACGGCTTTCTCCGGCGGAGAGCCAGACCTCCAACTCTGGAAACCAGTCTTGGTAACAGAGTGGGGGCCGGTGTCTTGTGCAATGCATGTCCGACTCCCGGCTTAGATATTAGCTGCCCTGAATCATATCCGGAGAGTAACATTGATTTTATGAACTCAAAGCTGACGACCCTTCACCTCAAGCAGAAATGTGACTTTACAACCAGTCTGATATGATGGACCCCTCTCCCGAAGCACTGCTGGGCGATTGAAAGTTCCAAAGTCGACAACGCCTGACTGAAGCACTGTGGTGACTAGGCACGTCACCTCGCGCAGAACCTCTGCTTACAAAAGGGTCCTCACAGGAGCGCCTAGTGTGTCGCATGGCTCTCTCGTAGCTGGGCAGAAGGTGCTGCTCCACAGGCTGGGTTTGCACGTAGAAACTGGATCCTGAGGGCTAAAGCATTCTTTGCCCCTTTGGAAGCAGGAGGCTTGGGGCGAGAAAACTGAACGAAAGGCACGGGGTGGCGCCCATGTTGGACACCCTGCAGGAATTGCCCGGGAGGAAGAGTGAGTTTTCTCGAAAGAAACAGTGCGCCTGCCGTTCCTTGCCAGGAGCTCATGCAGCAGACTGCTTCAGCTAAGGCGAATGTCGACTGAGCGGCATACTCAAAGTAAGGGGCAGTGTCTCCATCAGCAAAGTTGGTGGTCACAAGTAGACCCGAGGCTTTCACCACTGAAGTGCTGTAATGCTGGTGTGCCTTTCACATATCTGAGGACGCTCACGGCTGCACCATTTTCCGAGGAAAATCACTGTGTACCCAAAGTGTCATCTGTGCCTTCTGAGCAACCTCATGCCTCATGATGGTCTTTGGGCTCTACTGTTGGTATGCAGAAGGCCAGGCAGCAATGTGTTTCCTCCATCGGAGAGCCAGATAGCCACAGCATAGAAGAATCCTCAGGACGAGTTTTCTCCCTGGTCTTCTGGGCAATGCAAGGGGACCCCAGTTTGCAAACCTGAGCTGCACTGGAACAAACACCGCCATGGCAAGTGTCCTCAGAATTCATAGCTGACGTCTTCCCCTCGCATGCATCACGCCGACTTCAGATCCAGCTGGAGACATGTGCTCTCAGCCTTTGAAGACTGTCAGGCCTTTGCAAGATCCACGGTGATGTAGGTGAAACTAAATCATTCACTGGCTCACACCATTCACCTCAGGAGGACTCCTGCTTGCCAAAGTGTTTTCATGGAAGGGCACATGTGTGTGGCATGTCTCTTTCACCTGCTTGTGGACTTCAGGTACGTGAGCTAGGTGTCAACCGTGAAAGTGGAGAGGGACGGGAACAGCACAATTTGCCCCAGTGACAAAGCAGAGAGATGTGTCCTCAGAGCTGCCTGAGAAACAGTCCTGTTGCCGGTCTTCTATTCACCCCAGGATTACCCTGAGAGGTAACCTGAGGCCGAGTGAATTTTCTTGGAAGAACCAGAGTGCGTGCCGTTCCTTGCTAGGTTCTCATCCCAAAGCCTTCTTGGCTAGTCATAAGGAAACTTGCCCGCGTGTTGCAAGGAAAGTCCGTGTTTTGGATGATCAGTGCTTAATGAAAAGCACTGTGGTCGCCAACTTTCTCAACCCTGCAGGAATACCCGGGGAGGAACGGAGACTTTGCCCAAAGAAACAGAGTGCTTGCAATGCCTTGCTAGGAGCACATCCAGCACAGGACTTTATCTATGGCGAATGTCAGCCGAGCGCCAGAGTCAAAGTAAGGTGCAGTGTTTCCACCAGCAGAGTCGCAGTCAGCAGTTTCAAAGAGGCCTTCCCCACTAAAGTGCTGTAAATGCGGGTGTGCCTTTCAAAGTCTGAGGATGCGAGCGTCTGCACCGTATTCCAAGGAAGGTCCCTGTGTACCACAAGTGGCATCTGTGCCTGCTGAGCACCATCCAGCCACATGGGTCTTTGGACTCTACTGTTTTGTATGCAGGAGGCTGGGCAACAACGTTTTTCCTCCATGGGAGAGCTAGATTTGGAGAGCTTAGAGGAAGCCTGAAGAACACATTGATAACGGGGCTTCTGGGCAATGCAAGGGGGCCTCATTTTGTAACCCTGAGCTGCTTTTGGAAAACCACCGTGCTTACACGAGTTCCCGGAATTCATACTTGACCTCTTGATCCCTGAAGCAGCACCTGGACTTTACCTCTAGAGGGAGAAATAGGCAGTCGTCCTCTGAAGGTGGCTAGGCCTTTGGGAGATGTACCATGACCTAGGCGAAACGAAGGCGTTCACTGGCTCGCGCAATTTACTTCAGGAGGAACACTGGCTTTCCAAAGCGCTTTCAGCGAAGAAGTACAGTATGTGACATGGGCCTCCTTTGGTTCCCGGAACGTCAACTACATGAGCTGTGTGGCAACCGTGAAAAGGAGGCTGGACGAGAAAAGCGAAATCTGTCCCGTTGGCAACCCGGAGAGCTGGGTGCTCAGAGCTGCCTGAAAAAGGGTCCTGTTGCCCGTCTTGTAATCACCGTAGGAGTTCCCTGGGAGGCAAAGTGAGGAAGAGTGAGTTTTCTCGAAAGAACGAGGGGGTGTGTGCAGTCCCTCACTAGGAGCTCATCCCAAAGCCTTCTTGGCTAGTGGTTCGGAAACCTGCCCCCATGCTGCCAAAGGAAAGTCGGCGAGTGCCGTGAAAAGTGTTGGAGTGCAGCTCTTTCTGAGAAGCCTTAGTGAAGGTACTGCTTTAACACTGGTAGGCCTCTCAGGACTGCAGGGTCTCTCGCGCCCGGACCCAGGTCATGGAAGAACACGGTGTACCCAAAGTGTCAAGTGCGGCTTCTGAGTGAGCTCCAGCCACATGGGTCGTTGGCCTCCACTCTGTGCATGCAGAGGGCAGGGCAACACACGGCTTTCTCCGGCGGAGAGCCAGACCTCCAACTCTGGAAACCAGTCTTGGTAACAGAGTGGGGGCCGGTGTCTTGTGCAATGCATGTCCGACTCCCGGCTTAGATATTAGCTGCCCTGAATCATATCCGGAGAGTAACATTGATTTTATGAACTCAAAGCTGACGACCCTTCACCTCAAGCAGAAATGTGACTTTACAACCAGTCTGATATGATGGACCCCTCTCCCGAAGCACTGCTGGGCGATTGAAAGTTCCAAAGTCGACAACGCCTGACTGAAGCACTGTGGTGACTAGGCACGTCACCTCGCGCAGAACCTCTGCTTACAAAAGGGTCCTCACAGGAGCGCCTAGTGTGTCGCATGGCTCTCTCGTAGCTGGGCAGAAGGTGCTGCTCCACAGGCTGGGTTTGCACGTAGAAACTGGATCCTGAGGGCTAAAGCATTCTTTGCCCCTTTGGAAGCAGGAGGCTTGGGGCGAGAAAACTGAACGAAAGGCACGGGGTGGCGCCCATGTTGGACACCCTGCAGGAATTGCCCGGGAGGAAGAGTGAGTTTTCTCGAAAGAAACAGTGCGCCTGCCGTTCCTTGCCAGGAGCTCATGCAGCAGACTGCTTCAGCTAAGGCGAATGTCGACTGAGCGGCATACTCAAAGTAAGGGGCAGTGTCTCCATCAGCAAAGTTGGTGGTCACAAGTAGACCCGAGGCTTTCACCACTGAAGTGCTGTAATGCTGGTGTGCCTTTCACATATCTGAGGACGCTCACGGCTGCACCATTTTCCGAGGAAAATCACTGTGTACCCAAAGTGTCATCTGTGCCTTCTGAGCAACCTCATGCCTCATGATGGTCTTTGGGCTCTACTGTTGGTATGCAGAAGGCCAGGCAGCAATGTGTTTCCTCCATCGGAGAGCCAGATAGCCACAGCATAGAAGAATCCTCAGGACGAGTTTTCTCCCTGGTCTTCTGGGCAATGCAAGGGGACCCCAGTTTGCAAACCTGAGCTGCACTGGAACAAACACCGCCATGGCAAGTGTCCTCAGAATTCATAGCTGACGTCTTCCCCTCGCATGCATCACGCCGACTTCAGATCCAGCTGGAGACATGTGCTCTCAGCCTTTGAAGACTGTCAGGCCTTTGCAAGATCCACGGTGATGTAGGTGAAACTAAATCATTCACTGGCTCACACCATTCACCTCAGGAGGACTCCTGCTTGCCAAAGTGTTTTCATGGAAGGGCACATGTGTGTGGCATGTCTCTTTCACCTGCTTGTGGACTTCAGGTACGTGAGCTAGGTGTCAACCGTGAAAGTGGAGAGGGACGGGAACAGCACAATTTGCCCCAGTGACAAAGCAGAGAGATGTGTCCTCAGAGCTGCCTGAGAAACAGTCCTGTTGCCGGTCTTCTATTCACCCCAGGATTACCCTGAGAGGTAACCTGAGGCCGAGTGAATTTTCTTGGAAGAACCGGAGTGCGTGCCGTTCCTTGCTAGGTTCTCATCCCAAAGCCTTCTTGGCTAGTCATAAGGAAACTTGCCCGCGTGTTGCAAGGAAAGTCCGTGTTTTGGATGATCAGTGCTTAATGAAAAGCACTGTGGTCGCCAACTTTCTCAACCCTGCAGGAATACCCGGGGAGGAACGGAGACTTTGCCCAAAGAAACAGAGTGCTTGCAATGCCTTGCTAGGAGCACATCCAGCACAGGACTTTATCTATGGCGAATGTCAGCCGAGCGCCAGAGTCAAAGTAAGGTGCAGTGTTTCCACCAGCAGAGTCGCAGTCAGCAGTTTCAAAGAGGCCTTCCCCACTAAAGTGCTGTAAATGCGGGTGTGCCTTTCAAAGTCTGAGGATGCGAGCGTCTGCACCGTATTCCAAGGAAGGTCCCTGTGTACCACAAGTGGCATCTGTGCCTGCTGAGCACCATCCAGCCACATGGGTCTTTGGACTCTACTGTTTTGTATGCAGGAGGCTGGGCAACAACGTTTTTCCTCCATGGGAGAGCTAGATTTGGAGAGCTTAGAGGAAGCCTGAAGAACACATTGATAACGGGGCTTCTGGGCAATGCAAGGGGGCCTCATTTTGTAACCCTGAGCTGCTTTTGGAAAACCACCGTGCTTACACGAGTTCCCGGAATTCATACTTGACCTCTTGATCCCTGAAGCAGCACCTGGACTTTACCTCTAGAGGGAGAAATAGGCAGTCGTCCTCTGAAGGTGGCTAGGCCTTTGGGAGATGTACCATGACCTAGGCGAAACGAAGGCGTTCACTGGCTCGCGCAATTTACTTCAGGAGGAACACTGGCTTTCCAAAGCGCTTTCAGCGAAGAAGTACAGTATGTGACATGGGCCTCCTTTGGTTCCCGGAACGTCAACTACATGAGCTGTGTGGCAACCGTGAAAAGGAGGCTGGACGAGAAAAGCGAAATCTGTCCCGTTGGCAACCCGGAGAGCTGGGTGCTCAGAGCTGCCTGAAAAAGGGTCCTGTTGCCCGTCTTGTAATCACCGTAGGAGTTCCCTGGGAGGCAAAGTGAGGAAGAGTGAGTTTTCTCGAAAGAACGAGGGGGTGTGTGCAGTTCCTCACTAGGAGCTCATCCCAAAGCCTTCTTGGCTAGTGGTTCGGAAACCTGCCCCCATGCTGCCAAAGGAAAGTCGGCGAGTGCCGTGAAAAGTGTTGGAGTGCAGCTCTTTCTGAGAAGCCTTAGTGAAGGTACTGCTTTAACACTGGTAGGCCTCTCAGGACTGCAGGGTCTCTCGCGCCCGGACCCAGGTCATGGAAGAACACGGTGTCCCCAAAGTGTCAAGTGCGGCTTCTGAGTGAGCTCCAGCCACATGGGTCGTTGGCCTCCACTCTGTGCATGCAGAGGGCAGGGCAACACACGGCTTTCTCCGGCGGAGAGCCAGACCTCCAACTCTGGAAACCAGTCTTGGTAACAGAGTGGGGGCCGGTGTCTTGTGCAATGCATGTCCGACTCCCGGCTTAGATATTAGCTGCCCTGAATCATATCCGGAGAGTAACATTGATTTTATGAACTCAAAGCTGACGACCCTTCACCTCAAGCAGAAATGTGACTTTACAACCAGTCTGATATGATGGACCCCTCTCCCGAAGCACTGCTGGGCGATTGAAAGTTCCAAAGTCGACAACGCCTGACTGAAGCACTGTGGTGACTAGGCACGTCACCTCGCGCAGAACCTCTGCTTACAAAAGGGTCCTCACAGGAGCGCCTAGTGTGTCGCATGGCTCTCTCGTAGCTGGGCAGAAGGTGCTGCTCCACAGGCTGGGTTTGCACGTAGAAACTGGATCCTGAGGGCTAAAGCATTCTTTGCCCCTTTGGAAGCAGGAGGCTTGGGGCGAGAAAACTGAACGAAAGGCACGGGGTGGCGCCCATGTTGGACACCCTGCAGGAATTGCCCGGGAGGAAGAGTGAGTTTTCTCGAAAGAAACAGTGCGCCTGCCGTTCCTTGCCAGGAGCTCATGCAGCAGACTGCTTCAGCTAAGGCGAATGTCGACTGAGCGGCATACTCAAAGTAAGGGGCAGTGTCTCCATCAGCAAAGTTGGTGGTCACAAGTAGACCCGAGGCTTTCACCACTGAAGTGCTGTAATGCTGGTGTGCCTTTCACATATCTGAGGACGCTCACGGCTGCACCATTTTCCGAGGAAAATCACTGTGTACCCAAAGTGTCATCTGTGCCTTCTGAGCAACCTCATGCCTCATGATGGTCTTTGGGCTCTACTGTTGGTATGCAGAAGGCCAGGCAGCAATGTGTTTCCTCCATCGGAGAGCCAGATAGCCACAGCATAGAAGAATCCTCAGGACGAGTTTTCTCCCTGGTCTTCTGGGCAATGCAAGGGGACCCCAGTTTGCAAACCTGAGCTGCACTGGAACAAACACCGCCATGGCAAGTGTCCTCAGAATTCATAGCTGACGTCTTCCCCTCGCATGCATCACGCCGACTTCAGATCCAGCTGGAGACATGTGCTCTCAGCCTTTGAAGACTGTCAGGCCTTTGCAAGATCCACGGTGATGTAGGTGAAACTAAATCATTCACTGGCTCACACCATTCACCTCAGGAGGACTCCTGCTTGCCAAAGTGTTTTCATGGAAGGGCACATGTGTGTGGCATGTCTCTTTCACCTGCTTGTGGACTTCAGGTACGTGAGCTAGGTGTCAACCGTGAAAGTGGAGAGGGACGGGAACAGCACAATTTGCCCCAGTGACAAAGCAGAGAGATGTGTCCTCAGAGCTGCCTGAGAAACAGTCCTGTTGCCGGTCTTCTATTCACCCCAGGATTACCCTGAGAGGTAACCTGAGGCCGAGTGAATTTTCTTGGAAGAACCGGAGTGCGTGCCGTTCCTTGCTAGGTTCTCATCCCAAAGCCTTCTTGGCTAGTCATAAGGAAACTTGCCCGCGTGTTGCAAGGAAAGTCCGTGTTTTGGATGATCAGTGCTTAATGAAAAGCACTGTGGTCGCCAACTTTCTCAACCCTGCAGGAATACCCGGGGAGGAACGGAGACTTTGCCCAAAGAAACAGAGTGCTTGCAATGCCTTGCTAGGAGCACATCCAGCACAGGACTTTATCTATGGCGAATGTCAGCCGAGCGCCAGAGTCAAAGTAAGGTGCAGTGTTTCCACCAGCAGAGTCGCAGTCAGCAGTTTCAAAGAGGCCTTCCCCACTAAAGTGCTGTAAATGCGGGTGTGCCTTTCAAAGTCTGAGGATGCGAGCGTCTGCACCGTATTCCAAGGAAGGTCCCTGTGTACCACAAGTGGCATCTGTGCCTGCTGAGCACCATCCAGCCACATGGGTCTTTGGACTCTACTGTTTTGTATGCAGGAGGCTGGGCAACAACGTTTTTCCTCCATGGGAGAGCTAGATTTGGAGAGCTTAGAGGAAGCCTGAAGAACACATTGATAACGGGGCTTCTGGGCAATGCAAGGGGGCCTCATTTTGTAACCCTGAGCTGCTTTTGGAAAACCACCGTGCTTACACGAGTTCCCGGAATTCATACTTGACCTCTTGATCCCTGAAGCAGCACCTGGACTTTACCTCTAGAGGGAGAAATAGGCAGTCGTCCTCTGAAGGTGGCTAGGCCTTTGGGAGATGTACCATGACCTAGGCGAAACGAAGGCGTTCACTGGCTCGCGCAATTTACTTCAGGAGGAACACTGGCTTTCCAAAGCGCTTTCAGCGAAGAAGTACAGTATGTGACATGGGCCTCCTTTGGTTCCCGGAACGTCAACTACATGAGCTGTGTGGCAACCGTGAAAAGGAGGCTGGACGAGAAAAGCGAAATCTGTCCCGTTGGCAACCCGGAGAGCTGGGTGCTCAGAGCTGCCTGAAAAAGGGTCCTGTTGCCCGTCTTGTAATCACCGTAGGAGTTCCCTGGGAGGCAAAGTGAGGAAGAGTGAGTTTTCTCGAAAGAACGAGGGGGTGTGTGCAGTCCCTCACTAGGAGCTCATCCCAAAGCCTTCTTGGCTAGTGGTTCGGAAACCTGCCCCCATGCTGCCAAAGGAAAGTCGGCGAGTGCCGTGAAAAGTGTTGGAGTGCAGCTCTTTCTGAGAAGCCTTAGTGAAGGTACTGCTTTAACACTGGTAGGCCTCTCAGGACTGCAGGGTCTCTCGCGCCTGGACCCAGGTCATGGAAGAACATGGTGTACCCAAAGTGTCAAGTGCGGCTTCTGAGTGAGCTCCAGCCACATGGGTCGTTGGCCTCCACTCTGTGCATGCAGAGGGCAGGGCAACACACGGCTTTCTCCGGCGGAGAGCCAGACCTCCAACTCTGGAAACCAGTCTTGGTAACAGAGTGGGGGCCGGTGTCTTGTGCAATGCATGTCCGACTCCCGGCTTAGATATTAGCTGCCCTGAATCATATCCGGAGAGTAACATTGATTTTATGAACTCAAAGCTGACGACCCTTCACCTCAAGCAGAAATGTGACTTTACAACCAGTCTGATATGATGGACCCCTCTCCCGAAGCACTGCTGGGCGATTGAAAGTTCCAAAGTCGACAACGCCTGACTGAAGCACTGTGGTGACTAGGCACGTCACCTCGCGCAGAACCTCTGCTTACAAAAGGGTCCTCACAGGAGCGCCTAGTGTGTCGCATGGCTCTCTCGTAGCTGGGCAGAAGGTGCTGCTCCACAGGCTGGGTTTGCACGTAGAAACTGGATCCTGAGGGCTAAAGCATTCTTTGCCCCTTTGGAAGCAGGAGGCTTGGGGCGAGAAAACTGAACGAAAGGCACGGGGTGGCGCCCATGTTGGACACCCTGCAGGAATTGCCCGGGAGGAAGAGTGAGTTTTCTCGAAAGAAACAGTGCGCCTGCCGTTCCTTGCCAGGAGCTCATGCAGCAGACTGCTTCAGCTAAGGCGAATGTCGACTGAGCGGCATACTCAAAGTAAGGGGCAGTGTCTCCATCAGCAAAGTTGGTGGTCACAAGTAGACCCGAGGCTTTCACCACTGAAGTGCTGTAATGCTGGTGTGCCTTTCACATATCTGAGGACGCTCACGTCTGCACCATTTTCCGAGGAAAATCACTGTGTACCCAAAGTGTCATCTGTGCCTTCTGAGCAACCTCATGCCTCATGATGGTCTTTGGGCTCTACTGTTGGTATGCAGAAGGCCAGGCAGCAATGTGTTTCCTCCATCGGAGAGCCAGATAGCCACAGCATAGAAGAATCCTCAGGACGAGTTTTCTCCCTGGTCTTCTGGGCAATGCAAGGGGACCCCAGTTTGCAAACCTGAGCTGCACTGGAACAAACACCGCCATGGCAAGTGTCCTCAGAATTCATAGCTGACGTCTTCCCCTCGCATGCATCACGCCGACTTCAGATCCAGCTGGAGACATGTGCTCTCAGCCTTTGAAGACTGTCAGGCCTTTGCAAGATCCACGGTGATGTAGGTGAAACTAAATCATTCACTGGCTCACACCATTCACCTCAGGAGGACTCCTGCTTGCCAAAGTGTTTTCATGGAAGGGCACATGTGTGTGGCATGTCTCTTTCACCTGCTTGTGGACTTCAGGTACGTGAGCTAGGTGTCAACCGTGAAAGTGGAGAGGGACGGGAACAGCACAATTTGCCCCAGTGACAAAGCAGAGAGATGTGTCCTCAGAGCTGCCTGAGAAACAGTCCTGTTGCCGGTCTTCTATTCACCCCAGGATTACCCTGAGAGGTAACCTGAGGCCGAGTGAATTTTCTTGGAAGAACCGGAGTGCGTGCCGTTCCTTGCTAGGTTCTCATCCCAAAGCCTTCTTGGCTAGTCATAAGGAAACTTGCCCGCGTGTTGCAAGGAAAGTCCGTGTTTTGGATGATCAGTGCTTAATGAAAAGCACTGTGGTCGCCAACTTTCTCAACCCTGCAGGAATACCCGGGGAGGAACGGAGACTTTGCCCAAAGAAACAGAGTGCTTGCAATGCCTTGCTAGGAGCACATCCAGCACAGGACTTTATCTATGGCGAATGTCAGCCGAGCGCCAGAGTCAAAGTAAGGTGCAGTGTTTCCACCAGCAGAGTCGCAGTCAGCAGTTTCAAAGAGGCCTTCCCCACTAAAGTGCTGTAAATGCGGGTGTGCCTTTCAAAGTCTGAGGATGCGAGCGTCTGCACCGTATTCCAAGGAAGGTCCCTGTGTACCACAAGTGGCATCTGTGCCTGCTGAGCACCATCCAGCCACATGGGTCTTTGGACTCTACTGTTTTGTATGCAGGAGGCTGGGCAACAACGTTTTTCCTCCATGGGAGAGCTAGATTTGGAGAGCTTAGAGGAAGCCTGAAGAACACATTGATAACGGGGCTTCTGGGCAATGCAAGGGGGCCTCATTTTGTAACCCTGAGCTGCTTTTGGAAAACCACCGTGCTTACACGAGTTCCCGGAATTCATACTTGACCTCTTGCTCCCTGAAGCAGCACCTGGACTTTACCTCTAGAGGGAGAAATAGGCAGTCGTCCTCTGAAGGTGGCTAGGCCTTTGGGAGATGTACCATGACCTAGGCGAAACGAAGGCGTTCACTGGCTCGCGCAATTTACTTCAGGAGGAACACTGGCTTTCCAAAGCGCTTTCAGCGAAGAAGTACAGTATGTGACATGGGCCTCCTTTGGTTCCCGGAACGTCAACTACATGAGCTGTGTGGCAACCGTGAAAAGGAGGCTGGACGAGAAAAGCGAAATCTGTCCCGTTGGCAACCCGGAGAGCTGGGTGCTCAGAGCTGCCTGAAAAAGGGTCCTGTTGCCCGTCTTGTAATCACCGTAGGAGTTCCCTGGGAGGCAAAGTGAGGAAGAGTGAGTTTTCTCGAAAGAACGAGGGGGTGTGTGCAGTCCCTCACTAGGAGCTCATCCCAAAGCCTTCTTGGCTAGTGGTTCGGAAACCTGCCCCCATGCTGCCAAAGGAAAGTCGGCGAGTGCCGTGAAAAGTGTTGGAGTGCAGCTCTTTCTGAGAAGCCTTAGTGAAGGTACTGCTTTAACACTGGTAGGCCTCTCAGGACTGCAGGGTCTCTCGCGCCCGGACCCAGGTCATGGAAGAACATGGTGTACCCAAAGTGTCAAGTGCGGCTTCTGAGTGAGCTCCAGCCACATGGGTCGTTGGCCTCCACTCTGTGCATGCAGAGGGCAGGGCAACACACGGCTTTCTCCGGCGGAGAGCCAGACCTCCAACTCTGGAAACCAGTCTTGGTAACAGAGTGGGGGCCGGTGTCTTGTGCAATGCATGTCCGACTCCCGGCTTAGATATTAGCTGCCCTGAATCATATCCGGAGAGTAACATTGATTTTATGAACTCAAAGCTGACGACCCTTCACCTCAAGCAGAAATGTGACTTTACAACCAGTCTGATATGATGGACCCCTCTCCCGAAGCACTGCTGGGCGATTGAAAGTTCCAAAGTCGACAACGCCTGACTGAAGCACTGTGGTGACTAGGCACGTCACCTCGCGCAGAACCTCTGCTTACAAAAGGGTCCTCACAGGAGCGCCTAGTGTGTCGCATGGCTCTCTCGTAGCTGGGCAGAAGGTGCTGCTCCACAGGCTGGGTTTGCACGTAGAAACTGGATCCTGAGGGCTAAAGCATTCTTTGCCCCTTTGGAAGCAGGAGGCTTGGGGCGAGAAAACTGAACGAAAGGCACGGGGTGGCGCCCATGTTGGACACCCTGCAGGAATTGCCCGGGAGGAAGAGTGAGTTTTCTCGAAAGAAACAGTGCGCCTGCCGTTCCTTGCCAGGAGCTCATGCAGCAGACTGCTTCAGCTAAGGCGAATGTCGACTGAGCGGCATACTCAAAGTAAGGGGCAGTGTCTCCATCAGCAAAGTTGGTGGTCACAAGTAGACCCGAGGCTTTCACCACTGAAGTGCTGTAATGCTGGTGTGCCTTTCACATATCTGAGGACGCTCACGGCTGCACCATTTTCCGAGGAAAATCACTGTGTACCCAAAGTGTCATCTGTGCCTTCTGAGCAACCTCATGCCTCATGATGGTCTTTGGGCTCTACTGTTGGTATGCAGAAGGCCAGGCAGCAATGTGTTTCCTCCATCGGAGAGCCAGATAGCCACAGCATAGAAGAATCCTCAGGACGAGTTTTCTCCCTGGTCTTCTGGGCAATGCAAGGGGACCCCAGTTTGCAAACCTGAGCTGCACTGGAACAAACACCGCCATGGCAAGTGTCCTCAGAATTCATAGCTGACGTCTTCCCCTCGCATGCATCACGCCGACTTCAGATCCAGCTGGAGACATGTGCTCTCAGCCTTTGAAGACTGTCAGGCCTTTGCAAGATCCACGGTGATGTAGGTGAAACTAAATCATTCACTGGCTCACACCATTCACCTCAGGAGGACTCCTGCTTGCCAAAGTGTTTTCATGGAAGGGCACATGTGTGTGGCATGTCTCTTTCACCTGCTTGTGGACTTCAGGTACGTGAGCTAGGTGTCAACCGTGAAAGTGGAGAGGGACGGGAACAGCACAATTTGCCCCAGTGACAAAGCAGAGAGATGTGTCCTCAGAGCTGCCTGAGAAACAGTCCTGTTGCCGGTCTTCTATTCACCCCAGGATTACCCTGAGAGGTAACCTGAGGCCGAGTGAATTTTCTTGGAAGAACCGGAGTGCGTGCCGTTCCTTGCTAGGTTCTCATCCCAAAGCCTTCTTGGCTAGTCATAAGGAAACTTGCCCGCGTGTTGCAAGGAAAGTCCGTGTTTTGGATGATCAGTGCTTAATGAAAAGCACTGTGGTCGCCAACTTTCTCAACCCTGCAGGAATACCCGGGGAGGAACGGAGACTTTGCCCAAAGAAACAGAGTGCTTGCAATGCCTTGCTAGGAGCACATCCAGCACAGGACTTTATCTATGGCGAATGTCAGCCGAGCGCCAGAGTCAAAGTAAGGTGCAGTGTTTCCACCAGCAGAGTCGCAGTCAGCAGTTTCAAAGAGGCCTTCCCCACTAAAGTGCTGTAAATGCGGGTGTGCCTTTCAAAGTCTGAGGATGCGAGCGTCTGCACCGTATTCCAAGGAAGGTCCCTGTGTACCACAAGTGGCATCTGTGCCTGCTGAGCACCATCCAGCCACATGGGTCTTTGGACTCTACTGTTTTGTATGCAGGAGGCTGGGCAACAACGTTTTTCCTCCATGGGAGAGCTAGATTTGGAGAGCTTAGAGGAAGCCTGAAGAACACATTGATAACGGGGCTTCTGGGCAATGCAAGGGGGCCTCATTTTGTAACCCTGAGCTGCTTTTGGAAAACCACCGTGCTTACACGAGTTCCCGGAATTCATACTTGACCTCTTGATCCCTGAAGCAGCACCTGGACTTTACCTCTAGAGGGAGAAATAGGCAGTCGTCCTCTGAAGGTGGCTAGGCCTTTGGGAGATGTACCATGACCTAGGCGAAACGAAGGCGTTCACTGGCTCGCGCAATTTACTTCAGGAGGAACACTGGCTTTCCAAAGCGCTTTCAGCGAAGAAGTACAGTATGTGACATGGGCCTCCTTTGGTTCCCGGAACGTCAACTACATGAGCTGTGTGGCAACCGTGAAAAGGAGGCTGGACGAGAAAAGCGAAATCTGTCCCGTTGGCAACCCGGAGAGCTGGGTGCTCAGAGCTGCCTGAAAAAGGGTCCTGTTGCCCGTCTTGTAATCACCGTAGGAGTTCCCTGGGAGGCAAAGTGAGGAAGAGTGAGTTTTCTCGAAAGAACGAGGGGGTGTGTGCAGTCCCTCACTAGGAGCTCATCCCAAAGCCTTCTTGGCTAGTGGTTCGGAAACCTGCCCCCATGCTGCCAAAGGAAAGTCGGCGAGTGCCGTGAAAAGTGTTGGAGTGCAGCTCTTTCTGAGAAGCCTTAGTGAAGGTACTGCTTTAACACTGGTAGGCCTCTCAGGACTGCAGGGTCTCTCGCGCCTGGACCCAGGTCATGGAAGAACATGGTGTACCCAAAGTGTCAAGTGCGGCTTCTGAGTGAGCTCCAGCCACATGGGTCGTTGGCCTCCACTCTGTGCATGCAGAGGGCAGGGCAACACACGGCTTTCTCCGGCGGAGAGCCAGACCTCCAACTCTGGAAACCAGTCTTGGTAACAGAGTGGGGGCCGGTGTCTTGTGCAATGCATGTCCGACTCCCGGCTTAGATATTAGCTGCCCTGAATCATATCCGGAGAGTAACATTGATTTTATGAACTCAAAGCTGACGACCCTTCACCTCAAGCAGAAATGTGACTTTACAACCAGTCTGATATGATGGACCCCTCTCCCGAAGCACTGCTGGGCGATTGAAAGTTCCAAAGTCGACAACGCCTGACTGAAGCACTGTGGTGACTAGGCACGTCACCTCGCGCAGAACCTCTGCTTACAAAAGGGTCCTCACAGGAGCGCCTAGTGTGTCGCATGGCTCTCTCGTAGCTGGGCAGAAGGTGCTGCTCCACAGGCTGGGTTTGCACGTAGAAACTGGATCCTGAGGGCTAAAGCATTCTTTGCCCCTTTGGAAGCAGGAGGCTTGGGGCGAGAAAACTGAACGAAAGGCACGGGGTGGCGCCCATGTTGGACACCCTGCAGGAATTGCCCGGGAGGAAGAGTGAGTTTTCTCGAAAGAAACAGTGCGCCTGCCGTTCCTTGCCAGGAGCTCATGCAGCAGACTGCTTCAGCTAAGGCGAATGTCGACTGAGCGGCATACTCAAAGTAAGGGGCAGTGTCTCCATCAGCAAAGTTGGTGGTCACAAGTAGACCCGAGGCTTTCACCACTGAAGTGCTGTAATGCTGGTGTGCCTTTCACATATCTGAGGACGCTCACGTCTGCACCATTTTCCGAGGAAAATCACTGTGTACCCAAAGTGTCATCTGTGCCTTCTGAGCAACCTCATGCCTCATGATGGTCTTTGGGCTCTACTGTTGGTATGCAGAAGGCCAGGCAGCAATGTGTTTCCTCCATCGGAGAGCCAGATAGCCACAGCATAGAAGAATCCTCAGGACGAGTTTTCTCCCTGGTCTTCTGGGCAATGCAAGGGGACCCCAGTTTGCAAACCTGAGCTGCACTGGAACAAACACCGCCATGGCAAGTGTCCTCAGAATTCATAGCTGACGTCTTCCCCTCGCATGCATCACGCCGACTTCAGATCCAGCTGGAGACATGTGCTCTCAGCCTTTGAAGACTGTCAGGCCTTTGCAAGATCCACGGTGATGTAGGTGAAACTAAATCATTCACTGGCTCACACCATTCACCTCAGGAGGACTCCTGCTTGCCAAAGTGTTTTCATGGAAGGGCACATGTGTGTGGCATGTCTCTTTCACCTGCTTGTGGACTTCAGGTACGTGAGCTAGGTGTCAACCGTGAAAGTGGAGAGGGACGGGAACAGCACAATTTGCCCCAGTGACAAAGCAGAGAGATGTGTCCTCAGAGCTGCCTGAGAAACAGTCCTGTTGCCGGTCTTCTATTCACCCCAGGATTACCCTGAGAGGTAACCTGAGGCCGAGTGAATTTTCTTGGAAGAACCGGAGTGCGTGCCGTTCCTTGCTAGGTTCTCATCCCAAAGCCTTCTTGGCTAGTCATAAGGAAACTTGCCCGCGTGTTGCAAGGAAAGTCCGTGTTTTGGATGATCAGTGCTTAATGAAAAGCACTGTGGTCGCCAACTTTCTCAACCCTGCAGGAATACCCGGGGAGGAACGGAGACTTTGCCCAAAGAAACAGAGTGCTTGCAATGCCTTGCTAGGAGCACATCCAGCACAGGACTTTATCTATGGCGAATGTCAGCCGAGCGCCAGAGTCAAAGTAAGGTGCAGTGTTTCCACCAGCAGAGTCGCAGTCAGCAGTTTCAAAGAGGCCTTCCCCACTAAAGTGCTGTAAATGCGGGTGTGCCTTTCAAAGTCTGAGGATGCGAGCGTCTGCACCGTATTCCAAGGAAGGTCCCTGTGTACCACAAGTGGCATCTGTGCCTGCTGAGCACCATCCAGCCACATGGGTCTTTGGACTCTACTGTTTTGTATGCAGGAGGCTGGGCAACAACGTTTTTCCTCCATGGGAGAGCTAGATTTGGAGAGCTTAGAGGAAGCCTGAAGAACACATTGATAACGGGGCTTCTGGGCAATGCAAGGGGGCCTCATTTTGTAACCCTGAGCTGCTTTTGGAAAACCACCGTGCTTACACGAGTTCCCGGAATTCATACTTGACCTCTTGATCCCTGAAGCAGCACCTGGACTTTACCTCTAGAGGGAGAAATAGGCAGTCGTCCTCTGAAGGTGGCTAGGCCTTTGGGAGATGTACCATGACCTAGGCGAAACGAAGGCGTTCACTGGCTCGCGCAATTTACTTCAGGAGGAACACTGGCTTTCCAAAGCGCTTTCAGCGAAGAAGTACAGTATGTGACATGGGCCTCCTTTGGTTCCCGGAACGTCAACTACATGAGCTGTGTGGCAACCGTGAAAAGGAGGCTGGACGAGAAAAGCGAAATCTGTCCCGTTGGCAACCCGGAGAGCTGGGTGCTCAGAGCTGCCTGAAAAAGGGTCCTGTTGCCCGTCTTGTAATCACCGTAGGAGTTCCCTGGGAGGCAAAGTGAGGAAGAGTGAGTTTTCTCGAAAGAACGAGGGGGTGTGTGCAGTCCCTCACTAGGAGCTCATCCCAAAGCCTTCTTGGCTAGTGGTTCGGAAACCTGCCCCCATGCTGCCAAAGGAAAGTCGGCGAGTGCCGTGAAAAGTGTTGGAGTGCAGCTCTTTCTGAGAAGCCTTAGTGAAGGTACTGCTTTAACACTGGTAGGCCTCTCAGGACTGCAGGGTCTCTCGCGCCTGGACCCAGGTCATGGAAGAACATGGTGTACCCAAAGTGTCAAGTGCGGCTTCTGAGTGAGCTCCAGCCACATGGGTCGTTGGCCTCCACTCTGTGCATGCAGAGGGCAGGGCAACACACGGCTTTCTCCGGCGGAGAGCCAGACCTCCAACTCTGGAAACCAGTCTTGGTAACAGAGTGGGGGCCGGTGTCTTGTGCAATGCATGTCCGACTCCCGGCTTAGATATTAGCTGCCCTGAATCATATCCGGAGAGTAACATTGATTTTATGAACTCAAAGCTGACGACCCTTCACCTCAAGCAGAAATGTGACTTTACAACCAGTCTGATATGATGGACCCCTCTCCCGAAGCACTGCTGGGCGATTGAAAGTTCCAAAGTCGACAACGCCTGACTGAAGCACTGTGGTGACTAGGCACGTCACCTCGCGCAGAACCTCTGCTTACAAAAGGGTCCTCACAGGAGCGCCTAGTGTGTCGCATGGCTCTCTCGTAGCTGGGCAGAAGGTGCTGCTCCACAGGCTGGGTTTGCACGTAGAAACTGGATCCTGAGGGCTAAAGCATTCTTTGCCCCTTTGGAAGCAGGAGGCTTGGGGCGAGAAAACTGAACGAAAGGCACGGGGTGGCGCCCATGTTGGACACCCTGCAGGAATTGCCCGGGAGGAAGAGTGAGTTTTCTCGAAAGAAACAGTGCGCCTGCCGTTCCTTGCCAGGAGCTCATGCAGCAGACTGCTTCAGCTAAGGCGAATGTCGACTGAGCGGCATACTCAAAGTAAGGGGCAGTGTCTCCATCAGCAAAGTTGGTGGTCACAAGTAGACCCGAGGCTTTCACCACTGAAGTGCTGTAATGCTGGTGTGCCTTTCACATATCTGAGGACGCTCACGTCTGCACCATTTTCCGAGGAAAATCACTGTGTACCCAAAGTGTCATCTGTGCCTTCTGAGCAACCTCATGCCTCATGATGGTCTTTGGGCTCTACTGTTGGTATGCAGAAGGCCAGGCAGCAATGTGTTTCCTCCATCGGAGAGCCAGATAGCCACAGCATAGAAGAATCCTCAGGACGAGTTTTCTCCCTGGTCTTCTGGGCAATGCAAGGGGACCCCAGTTTGCAAACCTGAGCTGCACTGGAACAAACACCGCCATGGCAAGTGTCCTCAGAATTCATAGCTGACGTCTTCCCCTCGCATGCATCACGCCGACTTCAGATCCAGCTGGAGACATGTGCTCTCAGCCTTTGAAGACTGTCAGGCCTTTGCAAGATCCACGGTGATGTAGGTGAAACTAAATCATTCACTGGCTCACACCATTCACCTCAGGAGGACTCCTGCTTGCCAAAGTGTTTTCATGGAAGGGCACATGTGTGTGGCATGTCTCTTTCACCTGCTTGTGGACTTCAGGTACGTGAGCTAGGTGTCAACCGTGAAAGTGGAGAGGGACGGGAACAGCACAATTTGCCCCAGTGACAAAGCAGAGAGATGTGTCCTCAGAGCTGCCTGAGAAACAGTCCTGTTGCCGGTCTTCTATTCACCCCAGGATTACCCTGAGAGGTAACCTGAGGCCGAGTGAATTTTCTTGGAAGAACCGGAGTGCGTGCCGTTCCTTGCTAGGTTCTCATCCCAAAGCCTTCTTGGCTAGTCATAAGGAAACTTGCCCGCGTGTTGCAAGGAAAGTCCGTGTTTTGGATGATCAGTGCTTAATGAAAAGCACTGTGGTCGCCAACTTTCTCAACCCTGCAGGAATACCCGGGGAGGAACGGAGACTTTGCCCAAAGAAACAGAGTGCTTGCAATGCCTTGCTAGGAGCACATCCAGCACAGGACTTTATCTATGGCGAATGTCAGCCGAGCGCCAGAGTCAAAGTAAGGTGCAGTGTTTCCACCAGCAGAGTCGCAGTCAGCAGTTTCAAAGAGGCCTTCCCCACTAAAGTGCTGTAAATGCGGGTGTGCCTTTCAAAGTCTGAGGATGCGAGCGTCTGCACCGTATTCCAAGGAAGGTCCCTGTGTACCACAAGTGGCATCTGTGCCTGCTGAGCACCATCCAGCCACATGGGTCTTTGGACTCTACTGTTTTGTATGCAGGAGGCTGGGCAACCACGTTTTTCCTCCATGGGAGAGCTAGATTTGGAGAGCTTAGAGGAAGCCTGAAGAACACATTGATAACGGGGCTTCTGGGCAATGCAAGGGGGCCTCATTTTGTAACCCTGAGCTGCTTTTGGAAAACCACCGTGCTTACACGAGTTCCCGGAATTCATACTTGACCTCTTGCTCCCTGAAGCAGCACCTGGACTTTACCTCTAGAGGGAGAAATAGGCAGTCGTCCTCTGAAGGTGGCTAGGCCTTTGGGAGATGTACCATGACCTAGGCGAAACGAAGGCGTTCACTGGCTCGCGCAATTTACTTCAGGAGGAACACTGGCTTTCCAAAGCGCTTTCAGCGAAGAAGTACAGTATGTGACATGGGCCTCCTTTGGTTCCCGGAACGTCAACTACATGAGCTGTGTGGCAACCGTGAAAAGGAGGCTGGACGAGAAAAGCGAAATCTGTCCCGTTGGCAACCCGGAGAGCTGGGTGCTCAGAGCTGCCTGAAAAAGGGTCCTGTTGCCCGTCTTGTAATCACCGTAGGAGTTCCCTGGGAGGCAAAGTGAGGAAGAGTGAGTTTTCTCGAAAGAACGAGGGGGTGTGTGCAGTCCCTCACTAGGAGCTCATCCCAAAGCCTTCTTGGCTAGTGGTTCGGAAACCTGCCCCCATGCTGCCAAAGGAAAGTCGGCGAGTGCCGTGAAAAGTGTTGGAGTGCAGCTCTTTCTGAGAAGCCTTAGTGAAGGTACTGCTTTAACACTGGTAGGCCTCTCAGGACTGCAGGGTCTCTCGCGCCCGGACCCAGGTCATGGAAGAACATGGTGTACCCAAAGTGTCAAGTGCGGCTTCTGAGTGAGCTCCAGCCACATGGGTCGTTGGCCTCCACTCTGTGCATGCAGAGGGCAGGGCAACACACGGCTTTCTCCGGCGGAGAGCCAGACCTCCAACTCTGGAAACCAGTCTTGGTAACAGAGTGGGGGCCGGTGTCTTGTGCAATGCATGTCCGACTCCCGGCTTAGATATTAGCTGCCCTGAATCATATCCGGAGAGTAACATTGATTTTATGAACTCAAAGCTGACGACCCTTCACCTCAAGCAGAAATGTGACTTTACAACCAGTCTGATATGATGGACCCCTCTCCCGAAGCACTGCTGGGCGATTGAAAGTTCCAAAGTCGACAACGCCTGACTGAAGCACTGTGGTGACTAGGCACGTCACCTCGCGCAGAACCTCTGCTTACAAAAGGGTCCTCACAGGAGCGCCTAGTGTGTCGCATGGCTCTCTCGTAGCTGGGCAGAAGGTGCTGCTCCACAGGCTGGGTTTGCACGTAGAAACTGGATCCTGAGGGCTAAAGCATTCTTTGCCCCTTTGGAAGCAGGAGGCTTGGGGCGAGAAAACTGAACGAAAGGCACGGGGTGGCGCCCATGTTGGACACCCTGCAGGAATTGCCCGGGAGGAAGAGTGAGTTTTCTCGAAAGAAACAGTGCGCCTGCCGTTCCTTGCCAGGAGCTCATGCAGCAGACTGCTTCAGCTAAGGCGAATGTCGACTGAGCGGCATACTCAAAGTAAGGGGCAGTGTCTCCATCAGCAAAGTTGGTGGTCACAAGTAGACCCGAGGCTTTCACCACTGAAGTGCTGTAATGCTGGTGTGCCTTTCACATATCTGAGGACGCTCACGGCTGCACCATTTTCCGAGGAAAATCACTGTGTACCCAAAGTGTCATCTGTGCCTTCTGAGCAACCTCATGCCTCATGATGGTCTTTGGGCTCTACTGTTGGTATGCAGAAGGCCAGGCAGCAATGTGTTTCCTCCATCGGAGAGCCAGATAGCCACAGCATAGAAGAATCCTCAGGACGAGTTTTCTCCCTGGTCTTCTGGGCAATGCAAGGGGACCCCAGTTTGCAAACCTGAGCTGCACTGGAACAAACACCGCCATGGCAAGTGTCCTCAGAATTCATAGCTGACGTCTTCCCCTCGCATGCATCACGCCGACTTCAGATCCAGCTGGAGACATGTGCTCTCAGCCTTTGAAGACTGTCAGGCCTTTGCAAGATCCACGGTGATGTAGGTGAAACTAAATCATTCACTGGCTCACACCATTCACCTCAGGAGGACTCCTGCTTGCCAAAGTGTTTTCATGGAAGGGCACATGTGTGTGGCATGTCTCTTTCACCTGCTTGTGGACTTCAGGTACGTGAGCTAGGTGTCAACCGTGAAAGTGGAGAGGGACGGGAACAGCACAATTTGCCCCAGTGACAAAGCAGAGAGATGTGTCCTCAGAGCTGCCTGAGAAACAGTCCTGTTGCCGGTCTTCTATTCACCCCAGGATTACCCTGAGAGGTAACCTGAGGCCGAGTGAATTTTCTTGGAAGAACCGGAGTGCGTGCCGTTCCTTGCTAGGTTCTCATCCCAAAGCCTTCTTGGCTAGTCATAAGGAAACTTGCCCGCGTGTTGCAAGGAAAGTCCGTGTTTTGGATGATCAGTGCTTAATGAAAAGCACTGTGGTCGCCAACTTTCTCAACCCTGCAGGAATACCCGGGGAGGAACGGAGACTTTGCCCAAAGAAACAGAGTGCTTGCAATGCCTTGCTAGGAGCACATCCAGCACAGGACTTTATCTATGGCGAATGTCAGCCGAGCGCCAGAGTCAAAGTAAGGTGCAGTGTTTCCACCAGCAGAGTCGCAGTCAGCAGTTTCAAAGAGGCCTTCCCCACTAAAGTGCTGTAAATGCGGGTGTGCCTTTCAAAGTCTGAGGATGCGAGCGTCTGCACCGTATTCCAAGGAAGGTCCCTGTGTACCACAAGTGGCATCTGTGCCTGCTGAGCACCATCCAGCCACATGGGTCTTTGGACTCTACTGTTTTGTATGCAGGAGGCTGGGCAACCACGTTTTTCCTCCATGGGAGAGCTAGATTTGGAGAGCTTAGAGGAAGCCTGAAGAACACATTGATAACGGGGCTTCTGGGCAATGCAAGGGGGCCTCATTTTGTAACCCTGAGCTGCTTTTGGAAAACCACCGTGCTTACACGAGTTCCCGGAATTCATACTTGACCTCTTGATCCCTGAAGCAGCACCTGGACTTTACCTCTAGAGGGAGAAATAGGCAGTCGTCCTCTGAAGGTGGCTAGGCCTTTGGGAGATGTACCATGACCTAGGCGAAACGAAGGCGTTCACTGGCTCGCGCAATTTACTTCAGGAGGAACACTGGCTTTCCAAAGCGCTTTCAGCGAAGAAGTACAGTATGTGACATGGGCCTCCTTTGGTTCCCGGAACGTCAACTACATGAGCTGTGTGGCAACCGTGAAAAGGAGGCTGGACGAGAAAAGCGAAATCTGTCCCGTTGGCAACCCGGAGAGCTGGGTGCTCAGAGCTGCCTGAAAAAGGGTCCTGTTGCCCGTCTTGTAATCACCGTAGGAGTTCCCTGGGAGGCAAAGTGAGGAAGAGTGAGTTTTCTCGAAAGAACGAGGGGGTGTGTGCAGTCCCTCACTAGGAGCTCATCCCAAAGCCTTCTTGGCTAGTGGTTCGGAAACCTGCCCCCATGCTGCCAAAGGAAAGTCGGCGAGTGCCGTGAAAAGTGTTGGAGTGCAGCTCTTTCTGAGAAGCCTTAGTGAAGGTACTGCTTTAACACTGGTAGGCCTCTCAGGACTGCAGGGTCTCTCGCGCCCGGACCCAGGTCATGGAAGAACACGGTGTACCCAAAGTGTCAAGTGCGGCTTCTGAGTGAGCTCCAGCCACATGGGTCGTTGGCCTCCACTCTGTGCATGCAGAGGGCAGGGCAACACACGGCTTTCTCCGGCGGAGAGCCAGACCTCCAACTCTGGAAACCAGTCTTGGTAACAGAGTGGGGGCCGGTGTCTTGTGCAATGCATGTCCGACTCCCGGCTTAGATATTAGCTGCCCTGAATCATATCCGGAGAGTAACATTGATTTTATGAACTCAAAGCTGACGACCCTTCACCTCAAGCAGAAATGTGACTTTACAACCAGTCTGATATGATGGACCCCTCTCCCGAAGCACTGCTGGGCGATTGAAAGTTCCAAAGTCGACAACGCCTGACTGAAGCACTGTGGTGACTAGGCACGTCACCTCGCGCAGAACCTCTGCTTACAAAAGGGTCCTCACAGGAGCGCCTAGTGTGTCGCATGGCTCTCTCGTAGCTGGGCAGAAGGTGCTGCTCCACAGGCTGGGTTTGCACGTAGAAACTGGATCCTGAGGGCTAAAGCATTCTTTGCCCCTTTGGAAGCAGGAGGCTTGGGGCGAGAAAACTGAACGAAAGGCACGGGGTGGCGCCCATGTTGGACACCCTGCAGGAATTGCCCGGGAGGAAGAGTGAGTTTACTCGAAAGAAACAGTGCGCCTGCCGTTCCTTGCCAGGAGCTCATGCAGCAGACTGCTTCAGCTAAGGCGAATGTCGACTGAGCGGCATACTCAAAGTAAGGGGCAGTGTCTCCATCAGCAAAGTTGGTGGTCACAAGTAGACCCGAGGCTTTCACCACTGAAGTGCTGTAATGCTGGTGTGCCTTTCACATATCTGAGGACGCTCACGGCTGCACCATTTTCCGAGGAAAATCACTGTGTACCCAAAGTGTCATCTGTGCCTTCTGAGCAACCTCATGCCTCATGATGGTCTTTGGGCTCTACTGTTGGTATGCAGAAGGCCAGGCAGCAATGTGTTTCCTCCATCGGAGAGCCAGATAGCCACAGCATAGAAGAATCCTCAGGACGAGTTTTCTCCCTGGTCTTCTGGGCAATGCAAGGGGACCCCAGTTTGCAAACCTGAGCTGCACTGGAACAAACACCGCCATGGCAAGTGTCCTCAGAATTCATAGCTGACGTCTTCCCCTCGCATGCATCACGTCGACTTCAGATCCAGCTGGAGACATGTGCTCTCAGCCTTTGAAGACTGTCAGGCCTTTGCAAGATCCACGGTGATGTAGGTGAAACTAGATCATTCACTGGCTCACACCATTCACCTCAGGAGGACTCCTGCTTGCCAAAGTGTTTTCATGGAAGGGCACATGTGTGTGGCATGTCTCTTTCACCTGCTTGTGGACTTCAGGTACGTGAGCTAGGTGTCAACCGTGAAAGTGGAGAGGGACGGGAACAGCACAATTTGCCCCAGTGACAAAGCAGAGAGATGTGTCCTCAGAGCTGCCTGAGAAACAGTCCTGTTGCCGGTCTTCTATTCACCCCAGGATTACCCTGAGAGGTAACCTGAGGCCGAGTGAATTTTCTTGGAAGAACCGGAGTGCGTGCCGTTCCTTGCTAGGTTCTCATCCCAAAGCCTTCTTGGCTAGTCATAAGGAAACTTGCCCGCGTGTTGCAAGGAAAGTCCGTGTTTTGGATGATCAGTGCTTAATGAAAAGCACTGTGGTCGCCAACTTTCTCAACCCTGCAGGAATACCCGGGGAGGAACGGAGACTTTGCCCAAAGAAACAGAGTGCTTGCAATGCCTTGCTAGGAGCACATCCAGCACAGGACTTTATCTATGGCGAATGTCAGCCGAGCGCCAGAGTCAAAGTAAGGTGCAGTGTTTCCACCAGCAGAGTCGCAGTCAGCAGTTTCAAAGAGGCCTTCCCCACTAAAGTGCTGTAAATGCGGGTGTGCCTTTCAAAGTCTGAGGATGCGAGCGTCTGCACCGTATTCCAAGGAAGGTCCCTGTGTACCACAAGTGGCATCTGTGCCTGCTGAGCACCATCCAGCCACATGGGTCTTTGGACTCTACTGTTTTGTATGCAGGAGGCTGGGCAACAACGTTTTTCCTCCATGGGAGAGCTAGATTTGGAGAGCTTAGAGGAAGCCTGAAGAACACATTGATAACGGGGCTTCTGGGCAATGCAAGGGGGCCTCATTTTGTAACCCTGAGCTGCTTTTGGAAAACCACCGTGCTTACACGAGTTCCCGGAATTCATACTTGACCTCTTGCTCCCTGAAGCAGCACCTGGACTTTACCTCTAGAGGGAGAAATAGGCAGTCGTCCTCTGAAGGTGGCTAGGCCTTTGGGAGATGTACCATGACCTAGGCGAAACGAAGGCGTTCACTGGCTCGCGCAATTTACTTCAGGAGGAACACTGGCTTTCCAAAGCGCTTTCAGCGAAGAAGTACAGTATGTGACATGGGCCTCCTTTGGTTCCCGGAACGTCAACTACATGAGCTGTGTGGCAACCGTGAAAAGGAGGCTGGACGAGAAAAGCGAAATCTGTCCCGTTGGCAACCCGGAGAGCTGGGTGCTCAGAGCTGCCTGAAAAAGGGTCCTGTTGCCCGTCTTGTAATCACCGTAGGAGTTCCCTGGGAGGCAAAGTGAGGAAGAGTGAGTTTTCTCGAAAGAACGAGGGGGTGTGTGCAGTCCCTCACTAGGAGCTCATCCCAAAGCCTTCTTGGCTAGTGGTTCGGAAACCTGCCCCCATGCTGCCAAAGGAAAGTCGGCGAGTGCCGTGAAAAGTGTTGGAGTGCAGCTCTTTCTGAGAAGCCTTAGTGAAGGTACTGCTTTAACACTGGTAGGCCTCTCAGGACTGCAGGGTCTCTCGCGCCCGGACCCAGGTCATGGAAGAACACGGTGTACCCAAAGTGTCAAGTGCGGCTTCTGAGTGAGCTCCAGCCACATGGGTCGTTGGCCTCCACTCTGTGCATGCAGAGGGCAGGGCAACACACGGCTTTCTCCGGCGGAGAGCCAGACCTCCAACTCTGGAAACCAGTCTTGGTAACAGAGTGGGGGCCGGTGTCTTGTGCAATGCATGTCCGACTCCCGGCTTAGATATTAGCTGCCCTGAATCATATCCGGAGAGTAACATTGATTTTATGAACTCAAAGCTGACGACCCTTCACCTCAAGCAGAAATGTGACTTTACAACCAGTCTGATATGATGGACCCCTCTCCCGAAGCACTGCTGGGCGATTGAAAGTTCCAAAGTCGACAACGCCTGACTGAAGCACTGTGGTGACTAGGCACGTCACCTCGCGCAGAACCTCTGCTTACAAAAGGGTCCTCACAGGAGCGCCTAGTGTGTCGCATGGCTCTCTCGTAGCTGGGCAGAAGGTGCTGCTCCACAGGCTGGGTTTGCACGTAGAAACTGGATCCTGAGGGCTAAAGCATTCTTTGCCCCTTTGGAAGCAGGAGGCTTGGGGCGAGAAAACTGAACGAAAGGCACGGGGTGGCGCCCATGTTGGACACCCTGCAGGAATTGCCCAGGAGGAAGAGTGAGTTTACTCGAAAGAAACAGTGCGCCTGCCGTTCCTTGCCAGGAGCTCATGCAGCAGACTGCTTCAGCTAAGGCGAATGTCGACTGAGCGGCATACTCAAAGTAAGGGGCAGTGTCTCCATCAGCAAAGTTGGTGGTCACAAGTAGACCCGAGGCTTTCACCACTGAAGTGCTGTAATGCTGGTGTGCCTTTCACATATCTGAGGACGCTCACGGCTGCACCATTTTCCGAGGAAAATCACTGTGTACCCAAAGTGTCATCTGTGCCTTCTGAGCAACCTCATGCCTCATGATGGTCTTTGGGCTCTACTGTTGGTATGCAGAAGGCCAGGCAGCAATGTGTTTCCTCCATCGGAGAGCCAGATAGCCACAGCATAGAAGAATCCTCAGGACGAGTTTTCTCCCTGGTCTTCTGGGCAATGCAAGGGGACCCCAGTTTGCAAACCTGAGCTGCACTGGAACAAACACCGCCATGGCAAGTGTCCTCAGAATTCATAGCTGACGTCTTCCCCTCGCATGCATCACGTCGACTTCAGATCCAGCTGGAGACATGTGCTCTCAGCCTTTGAAGACTGTCAGGCCTTTGCAAGATCCACGGTGATGTAGGTGAAACTAGATCATTCACTGGCTCACACCATTCACCTCAGGAGGACTCCTGCTTGCCAAAGTGTTTTCATGGAAGGGCACATGTGTGTGGCATGTCTCTTTCACCTGCTTGTGGACTTCAGGTACGTGAGCTAGGTGTCAACCGTGAAAGTGGAGAGGGACGGGAACAGCACAATTTGCCCCAGTGACAAAGCAGAGAGATGTGTCCTCAGAGCTGCCTGAGAAACAGTCCTGTTGCCGGTCTTCTATTCACCCCAGGATTACCCTGAGAGGTAACCTGAGGCCGAGTGAATTTTCTTGGAAGAACCGGAGTGCGTGCCGTTCCTTGCTAGGTTCTCATCCCAAAGCCTTCTTGGCTAGTCATAAGGAAACTTGCCCGCGTGTTGCAAGGAAAGTCCGTGTTTTGGATGATCAGTGCTTAATGAAAAGCACTGTGGTCGCCAACTTTCTCAACCCTGCAGGAATACCCGGGGAGGAACGGAGACTTTGCCCAAAGAAACAGAGTGCTTGCAATGCCTTGCTAGGAGCACATCCAGCACAGGACTTTATCTATGGCGAATGTCAGCCGAGCGCCAGAGTCAAAGTAAGGTGCAGTGTTTCCACCAGCAGAGTCGCAGTCAGCAGTTTCAAAGAGGCCTTCCCCACTAAAGTGCTGTAAATGCGGGTGTGCCTTTCAAAGTCTGAGGATGCGAGCGTCTGCACCGTATTCCAAGGAAGGTCCCTGTGTACCACAAGTGGCATCTGTGCCTGCTGAGCACCATCCAGCCACATGGGTCTTTGGACTCTACTGTTTTGTATGCAGGAGGCTGGGCAACAACGTTTTTCCTCCATGGGAGAGCTAGATTTGGAGAGCTTAGAGGAAGCCTGAAGAACACATTGATAACGGGGCTTCTGGGCAATGCAAGGGGGCCTCATTTTGTAACCCTGAGCTGCTTTTGGAAAACCACCGTGCTTACACGAGTTCCCGGAATTCATACTTGACCTCTTGCTCCCTGAAGCAGCACCTGGACTTTACCTCTAGAGGGAGAAATAGGCAGTCGTCCTCTGAAGGTGGCTAGGCCTTTGGGAGATGTACCATGACCTAGGCGAAACGAAGGCGTTCACTGGCTCGCGCAATTTACTTCAGGAGGAACACTGGCTTTCCAAAGCGCTTTCAGCGAAGAAGTACAGTATGTGACATGGGCCTCCTTTGGTTCCCGGAACGTCAACTACATGAGCTGTGTGGCAACCGTGAAAAGGAGGCTGGACGAGAAAAGCGAAATCTGTCCCGTTGGCAACCCGGAGAGCTGGGTGCTCAGAGCTGCCTGAAAAAGGGTCCTGTTGCCCGTCTTGTAATCACCGTAGGAGTTCCCTGGGAGGCAAAGTGAGGAAGAGTGAGTTTTCTCGAAAGAACGAGGGGGTGTGTGCAGTTCCTCACTAGGAGCTCATCCCAAAGCCTTCTTGGCTAGTGGTTCGGAAACCTGCCCCCATGCTGCCAAAGGAAAGTCGGCGAGTGCCGTGAAAAGTGTTGGAGTGCAGCTCTTTCTGAGAAGCCTTAGTGAAGGTACTGCTTTAACACTGGTAGGCCTCTCAGGACTGCAGGGTCTCTCGCGCCTGGACCCAGGTCATGGAAGAACACGGTGTACCCAAAGTGTCAAGTGCGGCTTCTGAGTGAGCTCCAGCCACATGGGTCGTTGGCCTCCACTCTGTGCATGCAGAGGGCAGGGCAACACACGGCTTTCTCCGGCGGAGAGCCAGACCTCCAACTCTGGAAACCAGTCTTGGTAACAGAGTGGGGGCCGGTGTCTTGTGCAATGCATGTCCGACTCCCGGCTTAGATATTAGCTGCCCTGAATCATATCCGGAGAGTAACATTGATTTTATGAACTCAAAGCTGACGACCCTTCACCTCAAGCAGAAATGTGACTTTACAACCAGTCTGATATGATGGACCCCTCTCCCGAAGCACTGCTGGGCGATTGAAAGTTCCAAAGTCGACAACGCCTGACTGAAGCACTGTGGTGACTAGGCACGTCACCTCGCGCAGAACCTCTGCTTACAAAAGGGTCCTCACAGGAGCGCCTAGTGTGTCGCATGGCTCTCTCGTAGCTGGGCAGAAGGTGCTGCTCCACAGGCTGGGTTTGCACGTAGAAACTGGATCCTGAGGGCTAAAGCATTCTTTGCCCCTTTGGAAGCAGGAGGCTTGGGGCGAGAAAACTGAACGAAAGGCACGGGGTGGCGCCCATGTTGGACACCCTGCAGGAATTGCCCGGGAGGAAGAGTGAGTTTTCTCGAAAGAAACAGTGCGCCTGCCGTTCCTTGCCAGGAGCTCATGCAGCAGACTGCTTCAGCTAAGGCGAATGTCGACTGAGCGGCATACTCAAAGTAAGGGGCAGTGTCTCCATCAGCAAAGTTGGTGGTCACAAGTAGACCCGAGGCTTTCACCACTGAAGTGCTGTAATGCTGGTGTGCCTTTCACATATCTGAGGACGCTCACGGCTGCACCATTTTCCGAGGAAAATCACTGTGTACCCAAAGTGTCATCTGTGCCTTCTGAGCAACCTCATGCCTCATGATGGTCTTTGGGCTCTACTGTTGGTATGCAGAAGGCCAGGCAGCAATGTGTTTCCTCCATCGGAGAGCCAGATAGCCACAGCATAGAAGAATCCTCAGGACGAGTTTTCTCCCTGGTCTTCTGGGCAATGCAAGGGGACCCCAGTTTGCAAACCTGAGCTGCACTGGAACAAACACCGCCATGGCAAGTGTCCTCAGAATTCATAGCTGACGTCTTCCCCTCGCATGCATCACGCCGACTTCAGATCCAGCTGGAGACATGTGCTCTCAGCCTTTGAAGACTGTCAGGCCTTTGCAAGATCCACGGTGATGTAGGTGAAACTAGATCATTCACTGGCTCACACCATTCACCTCAGGAGGACTCCTGCTTGCCAAAGTGTTTTCATGGAAGGGCACATGTGTGTGGCATGTCTCTTTCACCTGCTTGTGGACTTCAGGTACGTGAGCTAGGTGTCAACCGTGAAAGTGGAGAGGGACGGGAACAGCACAATTTGCCCCAGTGACAAAGCAGAGAGATGTGTCCTCAGAGCTGCCTGAGAAACAGTCCTGTTGCCGGTCTTCTATTCACCCCAGGATTACCCTGAGAGGTAACCTGAGGCCGAGTGAATTTTCTTGGAAGAACCGGAGTGCGTGCCGTTCCTTGCTAGGTTCTCATCCCAAAGCCTTCTTGGCTAGTCATAAGGAAACTTGCCCGCGTGTTGCAAGGAAAGTCCGTGTTTTGGATGATCAGTGCTTAATGAAAAGCACTGTGGTCGCCAACTTTCTCAACCCTGCAGGAATACCCGGGGAGGAACGGAGACTTTGCCCAAAGAAACAGAGTGCTTGCAATGCCTTGCTAGGAGCACATCCAGCACAGGACTTTATCTATGGCGAATGTCAGCCGAGCGCCAGAGTCAAAGTAAGGTGCAGTGTTTCCACCAGCAGAGTCGCAGTCAGCAGTTTCAAAGAGGCCTTCCCCACTAAAGTGCTGTAAATGCGGGTGTGCCTTTCAAAGTCTGAGGATGCGAGCGTCTGCACCGTATTCCAAGGAAGGTCCCTGTGTACCACAAGTGGCATCTGTGCCTGCTGAGCACCATCCAGCCACATGGGTCTTTGGACTCTACTGTTTTGTATGCAGGAGGCTGGGCAACAACGTTTTTCCTCCATGGGAGAGCTAGATTTGGAGAGCTTAGAGGAAGCCTGAAGAACACATTGATAACGGGGCTTCTGGGCAATGCAAGGGGGCCTCATTTTGTAACCCTGAGCTGCTTTTGGAAAACCACCGTGCTTACACGAGTTCCCGGAATTCATACTTGACCTCTTGCTCCCTGAAGCAGCACCTGGACTTTACCTCTAGAGGGAGAAATAGGCAGTCGTCCTCTGAAGGTGGCTAGGCCTTTGGGAGATGTACCATGACCTAGGCGAAACGAAGGCGTTCACTGGCTCGCGCAATTTACTTCAGGAGGAACACTGGCTTTCCAAAGCGCTTTCAGCGAAGAAGTACAGTATGTGACATGGGCCTCCTTTGGTTCCCGGAACGTCAACTACATGAGCTGTGTGGCAACCGTGAAAAGGAGGCTGGACGAGAAAAGCGAAATCTGTCCCGTTGGCAACCCGGAGAGCTGGGTGCTCAGAGCTGCCTGAAAAAGGGTCCTGTTGCCCGTCTTGTAATCACCGTAGGAGTTCCCTGGGAGGCAAAGTGAGGAAGAGTGAGTTTTCTCGAAAGAACGAGGGGGTGTGTGCAGTCCCTCACTAGGAGCTCATCCCAAAGCCTTCTTGGCTAGTGGTTCGGAAACCTGCCCCCATGCTGCCAAAGGAAAGTCGGCGAGTGCCGTGAAAAGTGTTGGAGTGCAGCTCTTTCTGAGAAGCCTTAGTGAAGGTACTGCTTTAACACTGGTAGGCCTCTCAGGACTGCAGGGTCTCTCGCGCCCGGACCCAGGTCATGGAAGAACACGGTGTACCCAAAGTGTCAAGTGCGGCTTCTGAGTGAGCTCCAGCCACATGGGTCGTTGGCCTCCACTCTGTGCATGCAGAGGGCAGGGCAACACACGGCTTTCTCCGGCGGAGAGCCAGACCTCCAACTCTGGAAACCAGTCTTGGTAACAGAGTGGGGGCCGGTGTCTTGTGCAATGCATGTCCGACTCCCGGCTTAGATATTAGCTGCCCTGAATCATATCCGGAGAGTAACATTGATTTTATGAACTCAAAGCTGACGACCCTTCACCTCAAGCAGAAATGTGACTTTACAACCAGTCTGATATGATGGACCCCTCTCCCGAAGCACTGCTGGGCGATTGAAAGTTCCAAAGTCGACAACGCCTGACTGAAGCACTGTGGTGACTAGGCACGTCACCTCGCGCAGAACCTCTGCTTACAAAAGGGTCCTCACAGGAGCGCCTAGTGTGTCGCATGGCTCTCTCGTAGCTGGGCAGAAGGTGCTGCTCCACAGGCTGGGTTTGCACGTAGAAACTGGATCCTGAGGGCTAAAGCATTCTTTGCCCCTTTGGAAGCAGGAGGCTTGGGGCGAGAAAACTGAACGAAAGGCACGGGGTGGCGCCCATGTTGGACACCCTGCAGGAATTGCCCGGGAGGAAGAGTGAGTTTACTCGAAAGAAACAGTGCGCCTGCCGTTCCTTGCCAGGAGCTCATGCAGCAGACTGCTTCAGCTAAGGCGAATGTCGACTGAGCGGCATACTCAAAGTAAGGGGCAGTGTCTCCATCAGCAAAGTTGGTGGTCACAAGTAGACCCGAGGCTTTCACCACTGAAGTGCTGTAATGCTGGTGTGCCTTTCACATATCTGAGGACGCTCACGGCTGCACCATTTTCCGAGGAAAATCACTGTGTACCCAAAGTGTCATCTGTGCCTTCTGAGCAACCTCATGCCTCATGATGGTCTTTGGGCTCTACTGTTGGTATGCAGAAGGCCAGGCAGCAATGTGTTTCCTCCATCGGAGAGCCAGATAGCCACAGCATAGAAGAATCCTCAGGACGAGTTTTCTCCCTGGTCTTCTGGGCAATGCAAGGGGACCCCAGTTTGCAAACCTGAGCTGCACTGGAACAAACACCGCCATGGCAAGTGTCCTCAGAATTCATAGCTGACGTCTTCCCCTCGCATGCATCACGTCGACTTCAGATCCAGCTGGAGACATGTGCTCTCAGCCTTTGAAGACTGTCAGGCCTTTGCAAGATCCACGGTGATGTAGGTGAAACTAGATCATTCACTGGCTCACACCATTCACCTCAGGAGGACTCCTGCTTGCCAAAGTGTTTTCATGGAAGGGCACATGTGTGTGGCATGTCTCTTTCACCTGCTTGTGGACTTCAGGTACGTGAGCTAGGTGTCAACCGTGAAAGTGGAGAGGGACGGGAACAGCACAATTTGCCCCAGTGACAAAGCAGAGAGATGTGTCCTCAGAGCTGCCTGAGAAACAGTCCTGTTGCCGGTCTTCTATTCACCCCAGGATTACCCTGAGAGGTAACCTGAGGCCGAGTGAATTTTCTTGGAAGAACCGGAGTGCGTGCCGTTCCTTGCTAGGTTCTCATCCCAAAGCCTTCTTGGCTAGTCATAAGGAAACTTGCCCGCGTGTTGCAAGGAAAGTCCGTGTTTTGGATGATCAGTGCTTAATGAAAAGCACTGTGGTCGCCAACTTTCTCAACCCTGCAGGAATACCCGGGGAGGAACGGAGACTTTGCCCAAAGAAACAGAGTGCTTGCAATGCCTTGCTAGGAGCACATCCAGCACAGGACTTTATCTATGGCGAATGTCAGCCGAGCGCCAGAGTCAAAGTAAGGTGCAGTGTTTCCACCAGCAGAGTCGCAGTCAGCAGTTTCAAAGAGGCCTTCCCCACTAAAGTGCTGTAAATGCGGGTGTGCCTTTCAAAGTCTGAGGATGCGAGCGTCTGCACCGTATTCCAAGGAAGGTCCCTGTGTACCACAAGTGGCATCTGTGCCTGCTGAGCACCATCCAGCCACATGGGTCTTTGGACTCTACTGTTTTGTATGCAGGAGGCTGGGCAACCACGTTTTTCCTCCATGGGAGAGCTAGATTTGGAGAGCTTAGAGGAAGCCTGAAGAACACATTGATAACGGGGCTTCTGGGCAATGCAAGGGGGCCTCATTTTGTAACCCTGAGCTGCTTTTGGAAAACCACCGTGCTTACACGAGTTCCCGGAATTCATACTTGACCTCTTGCTCCCTGAAGCAGCACCTGGACTTTACCTCTAGAGGGAGAAATAGGCAGTCGTCCTCTGAAGGTGGCTAGGCCTTTGGGAGATGTACCATGACCTAGGCGAAACGAAGGCGTTCACTGGCTCGCGCAATTTACTTCAGGAGGAACACTGGCTTTCCAAAGCGCTTTCAGCGAAGAAGTACAGTATGTGACATGGGCCTCCTTTGGTTCCCGGAACGTCAACTACATGAGCTGTGTGGCAACCGTGAAAAGGAGGCTGGACGAGAAAAGCGAAATCTGTCCCGTTGGCAACCCGGAGAGCTGGGTGCTCAGAGCTGCCTGAAAAAGGGTCCTGTTGCCCGTCTTGTAATCACCGTAGGAGTTCCCTGGGAGGCAAAGTGAGGAAGAGTGAGTTTTCTCGAAAGAACGAGGGGGTGTGTGCAGTCCCTCACTAGGAGCTCATCCCAAAGCCTTCTTGGCTAGTGGTTCGGAAACCTGCCCCCATGCTGCCAAAGGAAAGTCGGCGAGTGCCGTGAAAAGTGTTGGAGTGCAGCTCTTTCTGAGAAGCCTTAGTGAAGGTACTGCTTTAACACTGGTAGGCCTCTCAGGACTGCAGGGTCTCTCGCGCCCGGACCCAGGTCATGGAAGAACACGGTGTACCCAAAGTGTCAAGTGCGGCTTCTGAGTGAGCTCCAGCCACATGGGTCGTTGGCCTCCACTCTGTGCATGCAGAGGGCAGGGCAACACACGGCTTTCTCCGGCGGAGAGCCAGACCTCCAACTCTGGAAACCAGTCTTGGTAACAGAGTGGGGGCCGGTGTCTTGTGCAATGCATGTCCGACTCCCGGCTTAGATATTAGCTGCCCTGAATCATATCCGGAGAGTAACATTGATTTTATGAACTCAAAGCTGACGACCCTTCACCTCAAGCAGAAATGTGACTTTACAACCAGTCTGATATGATGGACCCCTCTCCCGAAGCACTGCTGGGCGATTGAAAGTTCCAAAGTCGACAACGCCTGACTGAAGCACTGTGGTGACTAGGCACGTCACCTCGCGCAGAACCTCTGCTTACAAAAGGGTCCTCACAGGAGCGCCTAGTGTGTCGCATGGCTCTCTCGTAGCTGGGCAGAAGGTGCTGCTCCACAGGCTGGGTTTGCACGTAGAAACTGGATCCTGAGGGCTAAAGCATTCTTTGCCCCTTTGGAAGCAGGAGGCTTGGGGCGAGAAAACTGAACGAAAGGCACGGGGTGGCGCCCATGTTGGACACCCTGCAGGAATTGCCCGGGAGGAAGAGTGAGTTTACTCGAAAGAAACAGTGCGCCTGCCGTTCCTTGCCAGGAGCTCATGCAGCAGACTGCTTCAGCTAAGGCGAATGTCGACTGAGCGGCATACTCAAAGTAAGGGGCAGTGTCTCCATCAGCAAAGTTGGTGGTCACAAGTAGACCCGAGGCTTTCACCACTGAAGTGCTGTAATGCTGGTGTGCCTTTCACATATCTGAGGACGCTCACGGCTGCACCATTTTCCGAGGAAAATCACTGTGTACCCAAAGTGTCATCTGTGCCTTCTGAGCAACCTCATGCCTCATGATGGTCTTTGGGCTCTACTGTTGGTATGCAGAAGGCCAGGCAGCAATGTGTTTCCTCCATCGGAGAGCCAGATAGCCACAGCATAGAAGAATCCTCAGGACGAGTTTTCTCCCTGGTCTTCTGGGCAATGCAAGGGGACCCCAGTTTGCAAACCTGAGCTGCACTGGAACAAACACCGCCATGGCAAGTGTCCTCAGAATTCATAGCTGACGTCTTCCCCTCGCATGCATCACGTCGACTTCAGATCCAGCTGGAGACATGTGCTCTCAGCCTTTGAAGACTGTCAGGCCTTTGCAAGATCCACGGTGATGTAGGTGAAACTAGATCATTCACTGGCTCACACCATTCACCTCAGGAGGACTCCTGCTTGCCAAAGTGTTTTCATGGAAGGGCACATGTGTGTGGCATGTCTCTTTCACCTGCTTGTGGACTTCAGGTACGTGAGCTAGGTGTCAACCGTGAAAGTGGAGAGGGACGGGAACAGCACAATTTGCCCCAGTGACAAAGCAGAGAGATGTGTCCTCAGAGCTGCCTGAGAAACAGTCCTGTTGCCGGTCTTCTATTCACCCCAGGATTACCCTGAGAGGTAACCTGAGGCCGAGTGAATTTTCTTGGAAGAACCGGAGTGCGTGCCGTTCCTTGCTAGGTTCTCATCCCAAAGCCTTCTTGGCTAGTCATAAGGAAACTTGCCCGCGTGTTGCAAGGAAAGTCCGTGTTTTGGATGATCAGTGCTTAATGAAAAGCACTGTGGTCGCCAACTTTCTCAACCCTGCAGGAATACCCGGGGAGGAACGGAGACTTTGCCCAAAGAAACAGAGTGCTTGCAATGCCTTGCTAGGAGCACATCCAGCACAGGACTTTATCTATGGCGAATGTCAGCCGAGCGCCAGAGTCAAAGTAAGGTGCAGTGTTTCCACCAGCAGAGTCGCAGTCAGCAGTTTCAAAGAGGCCTTCCCCACTAAAGTGCTGTAAATGCGGGTGTGCCTTTCAAAGTCTGAGGATGCGAGCGTCTGCACCGTATTCCAAGGAAGGTCCCTGTGTACCACAAGTGGCATCTGTGCCTGCTGAGCACCATCCAGCCACATGGGTCTTTGGACTCTACTGTTTTGTATGCAGGAGGCTGGGCAACAACGTTTTTCCTCCATGGGAGAGCTAGATTTGGAGAGCTTAGAGGAAGCCTGAAGAACACATTGATAACGGGGCTTCTGGGCAATGCAAGGGGGCCTCATTTTGTAACCCTGAGCTGCTTTTGGAAAACCACCGTGCTTACACGAGTTCCCGGAATTCATACTTGACCTCTTGCTCCCTGAAGCAGCACCTGGACTTTACCTCTAGAGGGAGAAATAGGCAGTCGTCCTCTGAAGGTGGCTAGGCCTTTGGGAGATGTACCATGACCTAGGCGAAACGAAGGCGTTCACTGGCTCGCGCAATTTACTTCAGGAGGAACACTGGCTTTCCAAAGCGCTTTCAGCGAAGAAGTACAGTATGTGACATGGGCCTCCTTTGGTTCCCGGAACGTCAACTACATGAGCTGTGTGGCAACCGTGAAAAGGAGGCTGGACGAGAAAAGCGAAATCTGTCCCGTTGGCAACCCGGAGAGCTGGGTGCTCAGAGCTGCCTGAAAAAGGGTCCTGTTGCCCGTCTTGTAATCACCGTAGGAGTTCCCTGGGAGGCAAAGTGAGGAAGAGTGAGTTTTCTCGAAAGAACGAGGGGGTGTGTGCAGTCCCTCACTAGGAGCTCATCCCAAAGCCTTCTTGGCTAGTGGTTCGGAAACCTGCCCCCATGCTGCCAAAGGAAAGTCGGCGAGTGCCGTGAAAAGTGTTGGAGTGCAGCTCTTTCTGAGAAGCCTTAGTGAAGGTACTGCTTTAACACTGGTAGGCCTCTCAGGACTGCAGGGTCTCTCGCGCCCGGACCCAGGTCATGGAAGAACACGGTGTACCCAAAGTGTCAAGTGCGGCTTCTGAGTGAGCTCCAGCCACATGGGTCGTTGGCCTCCACTCTGTGCATGCAGAGGGCAGGGCAACACACGGCTTTCTCCGGCGGAGAGCCAGACCTCCAACTCTGGAAACCAGTCTTGGTAACAGAGTGGGGGCCGGTGTCTTGTGCAATGCATGTCCGACTCCCGGCTTAGATATTAGCTGCCCTGAATCATATCCGGAGAGTAACATTGATTTTATGAACTCAAAGCTGACGACCCTTCACCTCAAGCAGAAATGTGACTTTACAACCAGTCTGATATGATGGACCCCTCTCCCGAAGCACTGCTGGGCGATTGAAAGTTCCAAAGTCGACAACGCCTGACTGAAGCACTGTGGTGACTAGGCACGTCACCTCGCGCAGAACCTCTGCTTACAAAAGGGTCCTCACAGGAGCGCCTAGTGTGTCGCATGGCTCTCTCGTAGCTGGGCAGAAGGTGCTGCTCCACAGGCTGGGTTTGCACGTAGAAACTGGATCCTGAGGGCTAAAGCATTCTTTGCCCCTTTGGAAGCAGGAGGCTTGGGGCGAGAAAACTGAACGAAAGGCACGGGGTGGCGCCCATGTTGGACACCCTGCAGGAATTGCCCGGGAGGAAGAGTGAGTTTACTCGAAAGAAACAGTGCGCCTGCCGTTCCTTGCCAGGAGCTCATGCAGCAGACTGCTTCAGCTAAGGCGAATGTCGACTGAGCGGCATACTCAAAGTAAGGGGCAGTGTCTCCATCAGCAAAGTTGGTGGTCACAAGTAGACCCGAGGCTTTCACCACTGAAGTGCTGTAATGCTGGTGTGCCTTTCACATATCTGAGGACGCTCACGGCTGCACCATTTTCCGAGGAAAATCACTGTGTACCCAAAGTGTCATCTGTGCCTTCTGAGCAACCTCATGCCTCATGATGGTCTTTGGGCTCTACTGTTGGTATGCAGAAGGCCAGGCAGCAATGTGTTTCCTCCATCGGAGAGCCAGATAGCCACAGCATAGAAGAATCCTCAGGACGAGTTTTCTCCCTGGTCTTCTGGGCAATGCAAGGGGACCCCAGTTTGCAAACCTGAGCTGCACTGGAACAAACACCGCCATGGCAAGTGTCCTCAGAATTCATAGCTGACGTCTTCCCCTCGCATGCATCACGTCGACTTCAGATCCAGCTGGAGACATGTGCTCTCAGCCTTTGAAGACTGTCAGGCCTTTGCAAGATCCACGGTGATGTAGGTGAAACTAGATCATTCACTGGCTCACACCATTCACCTCAGGAGGACTCCTGCTTGCCAAAGTGTTTTCATGGAAGGGCACATGTGTGTGGCATGTCTCTTTCACCTGCTTGTGGACTTCAGGTACGTGAGCTAGGTGTCAACCGTGAAAGTGGAGAGGGACGGGAACAGCACAATTTGCCCCAGTGACAAAGCAGAGAGATGTGTCCTCAGAGCTGCCTGAGAAACAGTCCTGTTGCCGGTCTTCTATTCACCCCAGGATTACCCTGAGAGGTAACCTGAGGCCGAGTGAATTTTCTTGGAAGAACCGGAGTGCGTGCCGTTCCTTGCTAGGTTCTCATCCCAAAGCCTTCTTGGCTAGTCATAAGGAAACTTGCCCGCGTGTTGCAAGGAAAGTCCGTGTTTTGGATGATCAGTGCTTAATGAAAAGCACTGTGGTCGCCAACTTTCTCAACCCTGCAGGAATACCCGGGGAGGAACGGAGACTTTGCCCAAAGAAACAGAGTGCTTGCAATGCCTT
This sequence comes from Eubalaena glacialis, assembly GCF_028564815.1. NCBI lineage: Eukaryota > Metazoa > Chordata > Mammalia > Artiodactyla > Balaenidae > Eubalaena > Eubalaena glacialis. The sequence continues at coordinate 36,231,752 of NC_083718.1, forward strand.
GCTAGGAGCACATCCAGCACAGGACTTTATCTATGGCGAATGTCAGCCGAGCGCCAGAGTCAAAGTAAGGTGCAGTGTTTCCACCAGCAGAGTCGCAGTCAGCAGTTTCAAAGAGGCCTTCCCCACTAAAGTGCTGTAAATGCGGGTGTGCCTTTCAAAGTCTGAGGATGCGAGCGTCTGCACCGTATTCCAAGGAAGGTCCCTGTGTACCACAAGTGGCATCTGTGCCTGCTGAGCACCATCCAGCCACATGGGTCTTTGGACTCTACTGTTTTGTATGCAGGAGGCTGGGCAACAACGTTTTTCCTCCATGGGAGAGCTAGATTTGGAGAGCTTAGAGGAAGCCTGAAGAACACATTGATAACGGGGCTTCTGGGCAATGCAAGGGGGCCTCATTTTGTAACCCTGAGCTGCTTTTGGAAAACCACCGTGCTTACACGAGTTCCCGGAATTCATACTTGACCTCTTGCTCCCTGAAGCAGCACCTGGACTTTACCTCTAGAGGGAGAAATAGGCAGTCGTCCTCTGAAGGTGGCTAGGCCTTTGGGAGATGTACCATGACCTAGGCGAAACGAAGGCGTTCACTGGCTCGCGCAATTTACTTCAGGAGGAACACTGGCTTTCCAAAGCGCTTTCAGCGAAGAAGTACAGTATGTGACATGGGCCTCCTTTGGTTCCCGGAACGTCAACTACATGAGCTGTGTGGCAACCGTGAAAAGGAGGCTGGACGAGAAAAGCGAAATCTGTCCCGTTGGCAACCCGGAGAGCTGGGTGCTCAGAGCTGCCTGAAAAAGGGTCCTGTTGCCCGTCTTGTAATCACCGTAGGAGTTCCCTGGGAGGCAAAGTGAGGAAGAGTGAGTTTTCTCGAAAGAACGAGGGGGTGTGTGCAGTTCCTCACTAGGAGCTCATCCCAAAGCCTTCTTGGCTAGTGGTTCGGAAACCTGCCCCCATGCTGCCAAAGGAAAGTCGGCGAGTGCCGTGAAAAGTGTTGGAGTGCAGCTCTTTCTGAGAAGCCTTAGTGAAGGTACTGCTTTAACACTGGTAGGCCTCTCAGGACTGCAGGGTCTCTCGCGCCTGGACCCAGGTCATGGAAGAACACGGTGTACCCAAAGTGTCAAGTGCGGCTTCTGAGTGAGCTCCAGCCACATGGGTCGTTGGCCTCCACTCTGTGCATGCAGAGGGCAGGGCAACACACGGCTTTCTCCGGCGGAGAGCCAGACCTCCAACTCTGGAAACCAGTCTTGGTAACAGAGTGGGGGCCGGTGTCTTGTGCAATGCATGTCCGACTCCCGGCTTAGATATTAGCTGCCCTGAATCATATCCGGAGAGTAACATTGATTTTATGAACTCAAAGCTGACGACCCTTCACCTCAAGCAGAAATGTGACTTTACAACCAGTCTGATATGATGGACCCCTCTCCCGAAGCACTGCTGGGCGATTGAAAGTTCCAAAGTCGACAACGCCTGACTGAAGCACTGTGGTGACTAGGCACGTCACCTCGCGCAGAACCTCTGCTTACAAAAGGGTCCTCACAGGAGCGCCTAGTGTGTCGCATGGCTCTCTCGTAGCTGGGCAGAAGGTGCTGCTCCACAGGCTGGGTTTGCACGTAGAAACTGGATCCTGAGGGCTAAAGCATTCTTTGCCCCTTTGGAAGCAGGAGGCTTGGGGCGAGAAAACTGAACGAAAGGCACGGGGTGGCGCCCATGTTGGACACCCTGCAGGAATTGCCCGGGAGGAAGAGTGAGTTTTCTCGAAAGAAACAGTGCGCCTGCCGTTCCTTGCCAGGAGCTCATGCAGCAGACTGCTTCAGCTAAGGCGAATGTCGACTGAGCGGCATACTCAAAGTAAGGGGCAGTGTCTCCATCAGCAAAGTTGGTGGTCACAAGTAGACCCGAGGCTTTCACCACTGAAGTGCTGTAATGCTGGTGTGCCTTTCACATATCTGAGGACGCTCACGGCTGCACCATTTTCCGAGGAAAATCACTGTGTACCCAAAGTGTCATCTGTGCCTTCTGAGCAACCTCATGCCTCATGATGGTCTTTGGGCTCTACTGTTGGTATGCAGAAGGCCAGGCAGCAATGTGTTTCCTCCATCGGAGAGCCAGATAGCCACAGCATAGAAGAATCCTCAGGACGAGTTTTCTCCCTGGTCTTCTGGGCAATGCAAGGGGACCCCAGTTTGCAAACCTGAGCTGCACTGGAACAAACACCGCCATGGCAAGTGTCCTCAGAATTCATAGCTGACGTCTTCCCCTCGCATGCATCACGCCGACTTCAGATCCAGCTGGAGACATGTGCTCTCAGCCTTTGAAGACTGTCAGGCCTTTGCAAGATCCACGGTGATGTAGGTGAAACTAGATCATTCACTGGCTCACACCATTCACCTCAGGAGGACTCCTGCTTGCCAAAGTGTTTTCATGGAAGGGCACATGTGTGTGGCATGTCTCTTTCACCTGCTTGTGGACTTCAGGTACGTGAGCTAGGTGTCAACCGTGAAAGTGGAGAGGGACGGGAACAGCACAATTTGCCCCAGTGACAAAGCAGAGAGATGTGTCCTCAGAGCTGCCTGAGAAACAGTCCTGTTG